>NW_024351648.1:236136-836136 GCF_902729225.1 Pteropus medius
CACAGGGCCCTCAGGAGTGCCTGTGAAATTAGTCTTGAGGAATGGCCAGTAATGAGCAGTCCCTGATGCTTCAGGGTGTCCCCAGGCATGAGGAAAAGGCCGACGAGGGAAATACCATGCGGATCCCCTTTGCTCTCGCACACCCGCTCAGTGATAAACCGCAGGCCGGCTGGATCCTTGTAATTCCCGAATGGGAGTAAACGGATGTTACCATCAACTGAGAAGCAGCCTAGACTAGAGCCAACATCTGAATCCACACCTTCCCTTTATCCCTCCTCATGGGGTCTTGAAAGCCAGGGACATAGGCAGCCCTGGGAAGGGGGGGAGGGGTGGGAACGGGAAGGGGGAGGGAGGGAAATGAGGAGGAAAGGGAAGGGTCTCTCTCCGTGGGGAAATAAAAGGGGTTTTGAAAGAAGCAAAGAACAAGGCACACGTTATCTAAGCTTCGAAAGCTGGAGCTTCTGTCGAATGCTGGAATCCCAATTTTCAGTTTTTCCTGAATGCTGCCCACATCCACCTTGAATCATCTTGGTTTTTACAGCAATTACAAGTGCAAATAATCCTGAAATCTTGAGTGACATTGTTCTAAGTCCATTAAGCATGCAGTAGATATTGAAGTCAGTGGGCTGGAGGATACGACAGTTTGCACTCTCACCACTAGAGGGCACTCAGGAGCATCATGTGTGTGCACACACTCGTGTGCACACGCTCGCACGCACACACCGCTCGTATTCTTTCTCTCTCAGCATTCTGGAAGCTATTCTCTAAATCCTCAGCAATTTGCGAAGCATTTTTGTAGTGAATGAGCCAAGTCTCGCCCCGCCTTGTCTCTGTCTAGTGTAGCTTGCAGCTAGCAGAGGTGCCTGTTCCAACTGCAGAATCAGCAGGGACTGTCCCCTCCCCAGCCCCCCGGGGCTCTCTCCAATGGCCTCCCAGCGCAGCCCTGGGCATCCAATCCACCAGGAAGAAGGGTCCCTGGCCTTCCCACTTTGCTGGCGAATCTGGGATTTCGCACTTTTAGCAAAGACAAGTGCTTGCTCCTGCTCATCCCCAAGGCTAATAATGTATCAGCAGGTCCTCTAAGGCCGCTGACAACTTCCTGACAAGGTGCCGCTTTCCCGTTCTGCCAAGTGCTAGCGGGCTCTTCCTCCAGTCTGTGCATCTCAGAGGCTAATGTGAGCCCCGAAGCAACGGCGAGCGGCAGCATTTAGAGATACACTCAGAGTCCTCCAGATTTCTCATCACAGTCCTTGCTATCTAGGTGTCCCCAGCATGTCTCTCCCCAGGAAGGGACAGGGCCTAATGAGGGGGTCCCCTAATCCCAGTCGACGAGGCCAAAAAAGGCCCCAAGCCTCAGGCTCCATCTCCCTCTCTCTCTCTCTCTTTCTCTCTCTCTGCAATACTCCAAGAACAGCTGGGTCTGGTGATGTTCTAGTTTATGCTACTGTTTTTCGATTTTTTTTTTTTTTTACCTACACCACCATAATAAATATAATTTTTCACAACTATCCTGTACAGATATTTAGATATAATATAGGTATAGGTATAGATACAGAAAGATATAGACAGACACAGAACAGAAAAAAATTAAACACCTTTTCTGTAAGCAGTACACTGAAGCTTTGGTTTTCAATCTGTTTTAAAACGTTGGCTGTAAACCACTAAATTGATTTCACAACCCACTAATGGTCTGCAACCCGCAGTGTGTTCGACGCTGGTGTCGGGGGATCGGTGATCTCTTAGACGGCCGTGCACCTCAGCAGGCAACCCTTCATTCTCAAGGGATGCCAAGGAACGTTCCAAATCTGAAGCAATCCGAGAGGTCCCTCTCTGCCCGCCACGCCCCGCTGGGGCAGCTGTCCGGAGTCTGGCTGCTCTGCTGCTGAGGGGGCATCTGCTCCCGGCCAGCACAGCCTCGCAGAGGCCAGGCTGGGAGTGGGCAGGGCTCGTCCGCACCCCTCCATGGCTGTCTTCCCTGAGCCTCCCCACCTTCGTCTTCTCTCTTCCCTGCACTTACAAGATTATGGGGTGCCCAGCAGCTCGGGTGGGGGGAAGGGGGCACAAGGTGAGGGAGGAGAAGGTCAGATCGCTCCCCAGAAGGCGCTGTCCTCACCCCCCAGGACAATGACTGGATAGCACCTCAGCCCACACAGGCTGCCGATACCAGCCTTTGCCCGCCTTCCCGCTGCTGGGCAGAGGACCCCATCGTCCAGGTCACAGCCCCTTTTCTTCACTCAGATAACCTTTTTCATAGTAGAGACCACCCTTGACCCTGACAATCCAGCGGAGGGTGGGCTGTCGTCCACGCCCCGAATGGCTGGCGCTTGGGACCATCTACGATGGCATTCGGTTCCAGCTTAAAGAGGGGGAGCCCCTGGGACTCCCTTGACACAGAGTCTTTTAGTTTTGACAGAAAAAATTTGCAGTCTGCTGACCCTCCCCCACATGGCCACCGCCAGCACCCCTTGGGCGGGCAGAGGCGGAACGGGCAAGGGGCCGTTGCCGCCCCCAGCCCAAAAGCTGTGTCTGCGGCCACGTCCTTTTCTTCGTGCCTCTCTGGATGGTGACGGTCACTCTGTGTCAGTTTGAAACATTCGCTCCCCCGAAACGGATGCAGCCCCACGAGCTCCTCCGCTGACCCACGGCCAGGTTGCCGGGGCTGCCCTGGCAAGTCCAGGAAGCCCAGGTGTGTGTAACAAACGCTCTGCCCAGTGACAGCGGTTTCTGCTCAGGCCGCGCCGGGGCCGGGGCCGGGGCCGGGGCTGGGGCTGGGG
Organism: Pteropus medius; assembly: GCF_902729225.1. Taxonomy (NCBI): domain Eukaryota; kingdom Metazoa; phylum Chordata; class Mammalia; order Chiroptera; family Pteropodidae; genus Pteropus; species Pteropus medius. The sequence goes on from NW_024351648.1 coordinate 238,911, forward strand.
CTGGGGCCGGGGCAGCGTTAGGGCGTGTTCTTTGTTGATGGGTGAAGAGAGCTTCCCCTCTGCCCTTGGGAATGCAGAAGCTCCCTTTAATCTCGTCTTTTCTCTTTCCCTTTCTCCCTGCGCATTTCATCTCAGCCCAGGTGTCTTCCCGTCCACCCGGGACCTTTGCGTTGACTCAGCAAACACAGGTCCTCCACGGAAGGTCGCAGTTCCCCTAGACCTGGTCCTGGGGGTGGTGGGAAAAAAAAAATCTGTGACCCATAAACCAGCAGGGCGAGCGAGTCCATACCCGTCTTCAGGCCCTTTGTTTAAGTCTGAGGCTTCGGAGAGGCATAAAAGTGCAACCCACGCCCTCAAGGAATTTACAGTGTCCTTGGAGAGAAAGATGGACAAATGTAGGCCACCGTGCAAGGCGGCAGGAGGGAACGGCATCGGTTTACAAATTCCCTAAAGAGTGCCGGGTAACTGCAGGGGGCTGGGAGGGGCGGGGGTGGAACTGTAAGCTGGAATCTGAATGAAATTTGAGGCTCTGGCCGGGCAGCGGAGGAGGTGGGAGTGTGTGGGAAGGGCTCAGGGACAATTGAGGAGACACTTGGACAAGGACAGAAGATGCCTCCAGAAGGCGCGTAAGGGGCAAAGCAAGAGAGTCGGGGGGCGGGCCACCGCCGAGCGCCCGGTGTCTCAGAGCAAGTTAGCGAGTTTGGACTTTCATCTGCGGGCAATGGAAAGCTGTTGAAGGTTTTGTGAGCCAAGAAGAGACGGGGCGCTAAGCGGTGTCGGGGGACAATCGCTTGCCAGTGGTGCATGGAAAGGGCTGGAAGGGCTGAGCCTGGAGACGGGGAGACGGGTGGGGACCCTCTGGGGAAGTGCCGGGGACGGGCGGCCAGGACGTGGGCGAGCGTGAGGGGCCGGATACCTCTGCGAAGGGGCTGGGGCGCGGACGGGGGGCATGATTTGCTGGCCGATTGTTTTGGGGTCAAAGGCGACATCCAGACTTTTCAATTTGGGTGAACTGGGTGCCATTCCGCAGTGGGGGGGATCTGCCCCGCTTCGAGGGCACAGTCCGAAGCCGTCCTTTGCGGGAGCACTAAGCACGCTGGGTTGCATGGAAAGGCTGCGTCCTCGATGTGGCATCACGGAAATCCTACCAGAGGGGCGAGTCATGTGCTGCTTGTCTCTTGACTCTCCCCCCATCTCTTCAGGCATTTCAGAATGTTTTCCTTGGACCTGGGTGTCATTCTTCCCTGAGCAATACTTGGTGGTTCTCAGGTGAGAGATTGGCAACCAACTGTCCCACCAACCGGGCAGCTGAGCACAGCTGGAGCCATGCCTTCTGGAGGGCGGGGCCTGGCAGTCCACGGAGGGCAGCTGGCATGCCGCCCAGAGCTCCCCGGGCCCCTGGACTGACTTGTCCTTGGGAAACAATAGTGCCACTTCTCTTTCTGTTGACTCAGTGGAGTCGGCGAGAGCCCTCCGGGCCCCACGTCTTGTGCTTTGGGACTTCTTCTGGACCGGTGGTCACGAGGGGTCACAGCCATCTCTGCAACAAAGTGCGTTAGGGCCTGGGACGAGGCTGTCCGCACTGCTCCTCACAACGCACAACGCCAAGTCTACCTTTGCCCAGACCTCAGGGCCGCTTCTGGTGCCCCCGTTGGCGCTGTCCCCTGAGGTGCCATTGCTGTTCGCACTAGATGGGGGTGGCAGGTCCCTGCTCTCCTCTCCTCTTGGATATTGCCAGCCCGACCTGGGCCTCTGCCTCTGGAATTAGCACCACCGGTCAGCAGTTAGAACACCTGACCCAGCATTCGGGTCCCCCGCACCCCTCCCGTGGGGGAGCCGGCTTTGTGGCAGTCAGCAGGGGCGGGAGCAGGGCGGCGTTTGCCGCGGAAGGTGAAGGTGACCAGAGGGGAGGGATCCAGCCCGGCCTCTGAGGGCATTTCCCCCACTCCCGGGCTTGTTCTTCGGACCGTGGAGTGCTGTGGAGTAAGCCTTCCTGTGTCTTTCCCTCTGTGCTTTGGTCTTGATGGCCGTCGGCGTGCCACCTAAGGCGAGCTGCCCCTGCTGACGCTGGGTATCAAGTCCCTGGTGCCTGGGCCCTCGCAGCCAGCCAGGACGTTCTTTGGTCCAGCCGCGAAGTCGTCATGCGAAGTAGCCGCTTGAGCCACGGAAGCCATTGCAGACTGTGATCACCTGGTCACGGTGACCGTCCCTCCGGGCTACGCCACGTGTAAAAGCACACCAGACTCAGCCTCAGAAAGGCCGGCGCGAAGCCAAGGGCACTTCCGCACGGGGCCCTCCAGGCCACGGTTCCCTCCAATATAAAATGAGGTCTTTGGACTCGGCGGGGCGAGAAGTGACCCTCGAGCACTGGCGGCCCATCCTCTTCTGAAACCCCATCAGCTTTCTCTTCTTCACCCCAACGCAATTTTCCCTGCCTCCGACACGTCGAGGACGCAGGCAGGAGTCGGCACGACACGACCCGGACCCACGTCCCCGCGACCCTGTCACGACCATGCTGCCGTTTGCCTGACTAGAAACCAGGTGACAGCACTAGAGGGATCCCCACTTTGAAGGTCCTTTCGCGCCCTGGGCGTGACTTAAAGGCTGCTGCTGGGCACAGGGCAGCAGCCCAGGGAACTCAAAGTGAACAAAAGAGGCACATCCTGCCCACCCTGCCCCCCCCCAAGCCCCCTGACACCCCCCGACGCTCCCGCCTGGACGGGAGAGACAAATAAGCAGCAGTCGAAACTCTGCCACCTCTACTGGTGGGTCGGGGCCAGGCCCACGTCCCTGCTCTCCCCCAAACGAGCGGGGGACTTTCTGAATCCAGCGGTGGGGAGAAGGTGAGGGCGTCCGTCCCAGTTCGACCTGACAGCACCCACACCCTTTCTGCTCCGGGGCTTTCTTTGTTTTTTGGTTTACAGGGGATTAGAATCTTTTCATATTGAAAAAACAAAAAACAAAAAACAAAAAAACTTATAAAAATCGGCTGATGTACACGGAGCCTTCCTTCCCGGAAGCAAGTTCGGAGGATGGGCAGCCCGGGGCCATTTCCCGATGGGCGCTGGCCCCTGGGGGGGCCCAGCTGCCAAACCGAGGAGCAGCCTTGCCTAAGTGGCTGCTCCCCAGGAGTATCGTGGTGGGGCGCTCAGCACTGGGGAGACAAGGAGGTCCCAGAGAGATGGCAGTGCCAGTTTCTCCTTTGTTCTTTGGCCTTCTCTTCAGCCAGCTCTCCTCCCAACCAGATGCCAAACCCATCCGTTTGGGTGACCTTTTTAAGCCATGGCAACTGCTCCCTCCACTCGCCCCAACACTTCTGGGGCCCGAAAGACCCCACCTTCCTTCCTCTCCCTCCACCTGCCCCTGTCAGTGTTGACACAGGAGTGTTACAGCCTAGAACCAGTGCGGATGTGCGTGGGCTGGGGCGGGCTGCTTTCCGCACGTAGCTTTGAAGCTGCCGTTGAGCACATGCCACCCACCCCCGTCCCCCGACCCCTGAGCAGACCCCTGACCCAGAATAAAGTGGCCTCCGACAGCTCCCCAAAACCACCGCCCCACCCTGCACTTGGACGCAGGTACTTAGGTCCCTCAAATCTTTTGTGGACCCTCCTGTGCCTTTGAGAGGATAAAGCAAGGAGCAAACAGACAGGCTCTCTGCCCCCAGGAAACCAGCAGTCTAGAGGGACGAGACAGACGTTAATCAAATAATCACCCACCGTCCACATTTATAATTCTAAGTGCTGGGAGGGAAATGCCCAGAGCCACCTAAGAACAATAAAGGTAAAAGTGGAGAAGGGGCCTCTGGAAAATTCTAGTTTCCTCTTTCCCCAGCTGAATTTGACTTCGGTACAACTTTACTGGTTGGTTGGTGATGGTTTCTTTCCAAAATGTGAGATAAAAGGGCTATCCTGCTGATAACTTTCAGGCTGACTCCCGCCAGACACGGGAGAGAAATCTCCTCACCCACCCGCTTCCACGGGCCCCAAACTAAACAGACAGAAACACAGCAACCATCTGCCAAGGACAACCCAACCACCTGTGCGCACAGCACGGCTGGGTCCCACGGCTGCTAATTTTGGCCCATCCCTGTTCTACATTTCTAGTGCTCGTTTTTGCAAAAGCCCAGTGATTTCACACCCGCTTCTAGAAATGGAGACTTCACCCACACGGTGCCTGGCCCTGGAGCCCTCACACCCGGAGAGGCCCTGCTGGCTTTGGATGACCTTCCCAGGCCTTCCTCTCCCAGGGAGGGGGGCTCAGAAACCCCCCTGGAGAGTTAAGGCCCATCACGGCACCCAACGGACGGGCCGTGCCCCTGCCCTGTGGCTGCAGCACCCAAAGCAGACCAACCTCTGTGTTTCTAATCGGAGGTTAATTTACCTCGAGAAGGGGTGCCCCCTGGGGGAGAACTCAGTGGCAGTTTGCCCCCAGGTAACCCTCCGCCGAATCTGCTGTGCAGCCTGCCTGGCCCCCAGTGGGCTCCCGTCCCAGAACGCACAGAGCTATCATCAGATTTCTGAAGGCTGCTCTTGCTCGACACCCCCTCTCCAGTTAGACTCCCTGAGAAGCGCGTCAGTTGACGGGAGAGGAGGCGGCCAGGACGTTTGGCCCCCGGCAGCTGGTTCAGCAAGTGTGGCTTTGGCTTGCCCTTCTCTGGCTGACTGGGCTCCTCCTACGTGAGGACTGTGTCCGCTCTTTCCAGTATCACTGGGAAAGAGAACTAGAGTCCTCTAGAGTCCTCCCGGCTCGCTCGCTCCCTCGCTGCTGGGACTCGCTACCATGTGGGGGCGCTGTTGAGCACTGACCCTGTATGGTTCCCCCCGAACTTGGGCTAGTGCAGCAGTGACCGTGCGTGCCCTTGCTGATCCCCGAGCCAGCTGCGTGCGGGCTTCTTCAAGGGAAGATGGTCCCGTGTCCCTGGCGTTAAATTCAATCTAGTGTGCTCTGTCTTCAAGCATGCGCCTGTGCATGTGTGCACACACACACACACACACACACACACACACACACAGCTGCTGTCTCCAAAGCACGTCCGGTGTGCCTGGGTGGCTGGGTCTTCAAGGGTTGCTTCCACCTCCACCACACACCGCGCTAAAATCCCACCCTCGCCCCCAACTCACACCTTGCTTATAATGAGGCTGGCTCAGCCGTCTTTCACTCATGATAATACTGTATTACCGTGAGTTTGGCCTGCCCGTGTCCACCCCGAAGGACTACAGGACTCTGGAGATCAGGAATGGGAGTTTGGAGTCTTCCCCAGAAGACCCGAGCGCCCACGCTGACAGCCCCACTCCTCACCTACTTAGCTTTGCGTCCAGGCGATGTGGGGCAGGTCGCAGAAATTTCTGTAACACTCTAAGTTTGTTTTAAGAAATGAGTGCTTGCTCTGTTTCTGCGTAACTAATATGGATGGTTAAGCATGTTTTTAAAGGGGGGAGATTAGCTTCTCTTCATTTGTTTTTTAAAAATTGAAGCCAGCTACATGTGCATCCCTTCTGTATGCTCCAATCTGTCTGCTTGGAGAATGCGGTCGCCGTTTGTCGATCTTTTACGTATTCTGTCTATTTCACTCAACAGTTAAATACCTAAATGCTAAGTTTTTGTTTGTTTGTTTGTTTGTTTTAGCATAGGCAATGGGCCTTGCCCATAGAGACTTGGAAAAGAGAATACTTTCCCATGGGCTGTTCTTCTAGAAAAGGATTCTTAATCTCAACAGCAAATCCCTGGATCCACTTATTCATAAACATTACTGATAGCGTTCAATACAATACATGCTATAATTCTGGGGAAAAAAAAAAAAACAAAAAAAAAACCTCGTTTCTACCTTGAGCCAACACCATAGACTGTGTCACATGGGGCTCTGTTTATCACTCTTTCAACTTTTGAGATACTAAGTTGGGATGATTAGAAATTATTTTCATGGCTGTGCTCTGCATTAACTGGTAATTCAGCACTGGGATTCTCTTTGTTTACCATTTTGAGCCAGTCCACTGTGGGTCTGAAGCGAACGACGGAGGGCTGAGGAAAGGCGTTAAAACTGTTTGCTGGTCAGAAAGCGTCCTGGCAGCTGGCAGTGACCGGCCCGGCACTAAGCAGCTCCGTGACTGGGGTCCCGCCGAGGCCGAGCATCTCCCTAGCTGCTCCAGAGATGCAATCACTACACGTCCAGAGCACCCACACTTTGCTTTAAAAGAGGAGGTTTTTTGAAAACGACGTAGAGATTTTCTGAATGAGACATTTGCCTCCTCTAATTCCTCCACGTGCCTCTCAGAGTTCACGAACCAATAGTTAGGAAACAGGTTATTTTCCTGTTTCCAGCACGGCTGCTGGCAAGGCACCATGACCAAGACTCTGGAAAGTTCCAAAGAGGTTTGTTTGGGGCTGCTTTCTGTTGGTTGGCTTGTCTGAGTGGGTTAAGGTGAGGACGTTGTTCCTGCCAGCCAGCCTGTGTGTGCTTTCTCCACCCCAGGCTCTTCCAACCCCCGGCCTTGGAAGCATTCTCAGCTTTCCCAGCATACCTCACTCCCGTGTGCTGCCTGTGCACCTCCCCTCCCCGGCACCATGGAGTAACCACACTCCCAGGATTCACCAGGAACTATATGCTCACGGTCGAGAAAAGCATTGGGGACTGCCCTGAAATACAGGGCCTCCCTGCTCATTTGGCACTCCAAAACGGCAGTGGTCCAGTTTTTAAACCCAGTCTTCATTTTGATAAACCCTAAAATTGTATGCTGTCCTTTAAGGTTATTTGAACTTTCAAAATAAATTCAACCCATAACTTGCAAATTGAACCCTCAAGACAACAGGACAACATGCCAACTTGTTATCAAACTCTAGAATAGCTACATATCTGTTACAAAGAAAGAAAGAAAAATGTTCATCTGTAGACCATAATAATATTATGCACCAAGGTAATATCAGAGCATCAATTGGGACATTCTTAGTATGATACAAAATAAATATATCACGATCTCCCAAATCAATACCATTTCTATATCCCAACAATAAGCACAAAATATAGGGGGGAAACTGCATTCATATGAGCATGGAAAAACATTTAGAAACAACACTAATGAGAAATGTCCAAGACTTATGTTAAAAACACAAACGTTTTACAAAGATTGATAAAAAATAAAAGTTAAAGGGAAGACATAACTTTGGATTGAAATATTAGATATAATAATGCTGTTAATCCTTGCCAAAGTAATTTTTAGGCAAAATGCAATCCTAATTAAATCCCAGTGAATTATTTTTTTTCAACTTGGTGAAAGCTTCTAAAGCTTATCTGGAAGCGGGGAAAAAAGGGTGGGAACAGCTAAGAGTTGTTTAAAGAATATCAGGGAGTTGCTTTTCCTGAGATCCAACACTACTGTTGCCGATGATTAAAATAGTATGGTGCGGACATAAAACTCTGCAGACCAACGAAATAGAATCAGAGTCTTGGAATCTGTTATATAGATTTTAAAAGTTTAAATCTAAGAAAGGAATCACCAAAAAAGCAATAGTTAATGGAGGAATTATCTAAAAGTGAAATTGGAAAATGCGACTGAAGGGGGAAAAAAGAATAAAATTTAATCGCTTCCTCATACCATACACCAAAATAAAAACCGAGGATATTAAATGTAAAATAAATAAATAAGTAAATAAATAAATAAGTAAATAAATAAATAGATAAATAAATAGATAAATAAAAGAATCCAAAGATCTTGAGAAGAAAATAATGGTGTTATTTTTAACTAAAGCCTGGGTGAGCAATAGCTTTCTGAACATGAAATGAAAGTGATTATAATACAAGAATGAGTTATTTAAAAACATATCAAAAACATCCTATACAAAATAGAAAGAGAAATGATAAATTGGTTGAAAAATATTTGAAGGAAATGAACAAAGACCTCACAGGCTTAATACAGCAAATAGTTTTCTACATCAATAAGGAAAATATTCATGGGCAAACAGAGAAGCCGGACATACAATTTTTAGGAGAAACACAAGTATATAACGAAATACATGAGAAACGTTTGATCTCCAGGTTATTCAGAAAAAGGCAAATGAGCACAATGAGACCATTTCTGCCACGTGTTTTAATTATATCCACAGCCAATCAGGTGGAGGTGGGGTGTCCACGGATGGGGAGAGGGAAGCTGCTCAGGTCTCTTTCAAAAGAACCTGCCCCTGGGAAGCAAAGCTGACTCACCGCTCCGGCCACCCATCCCCCTCACACCAGCCCATCCCTGCCTGTCTCCAAATTCCTCCTCCTCCGAGAAATTTTGGTTGGGGATTCCCCAGCCCCCACCCCAAACTTTCGTAGAATCCGGCAGCCAACTGAGACTCTGATCCGGTCCTTTCTCCTCTTGCCTTCATGGATGTCTGAAGCCTTTTCAGGCACCAAACTGACACAGGAAGCGACACAGGCACTCTCATCCACGGCTAGTGGGAGTGCAAATGAGCACCACCTTTTGGAAAGTGTGAATAACTGAATGAGGACACTCCCTCACGCGATAGGGTAGGGTACGGTCAATATTCGAGAAGATGCCTGGCAGGGGCGATCCCTGTGTTATGATCCTAACTGGGTGAGATGAGACACTACACTGAGAGCACGGAATCGACCTTATAAACCATCACGTATCACAGATAACATACACAGGAAAGAGACAGGAGGCAAGTCCACCAAGACGTCCTTGACGGCTGTCTCTGAGGGTGGAATTATGAATGATTTCTTCCTCTATTTTCCTACAGTTTCCATGTTTTCTGTAAAAAGCATAAACGATTTCAAAATCAGAAGCTGTTGCTTTAAAAAAAAGAAAAGATTCAAACACAAGCCAGAACAAGAGGTAGTGATCTATAGAAGTGGACGGAGGCCAGGGTAACGGACAGAAACGGCTGTAACGGACGACAACCCATGACCAAGGCAGCCGGGGCCACAGGGAGGACATGGATAGGGGACAACCTGAGTCACCGATGGGAACGAGGCTTTTCGAGGAAATGAACAGGAGATACTAAGAGAGAGGTTTAGGTCAGAACGGCCTTCAAGTGCTTCAAGAAAACAGTCTTCAAATGCTAAACTAAGTACCCAGTGGACACCACCGAAGGCTCTTTGGCATTGCCAGTTGTGTGGATGCTGCGTTCTCCCTGGCTTTCCTCTGAATCCCCAGATGAAACAAACCGTCCACCCGGAGAAAACGCTCACCCCCACTAAGCCGCCAGAAGTCGGCCAGGTCTTAATGGTCACATGCCCTTCTACCTGACTCGATGCCACCCATGGGCCCCCAGGGCGAAAGGCCCCCACCCTCCGGTCCAGGGAGGACAGGCTTCTTTTGAAGAAGCTACTTCTTGGGATTCGTTTTTCTTTTTTGCTTAATTCTGTGTTTCCGTTTTTGAAAGGATGCATTTTGGGAAAGATTCCATGAGTGTCGATTACATGCGGGTCACGCGTTCCAGAAACATGACCCTGGACAGTCCACTGGGGTGTGAAGTAACCCCAGGAGATATTTGGGGGCACGGTCCTGACAAACAGAGTCTGCGCAGATGCACGTCTGGGTGCTAATGTCTCGTCGGGTTCTAGTAGCGCAACTCACTCTTCCTCACATGGACGAGGGGGGCAGGGACCCCCGCCTCAGTAAGCCTCCTTCCTGCCACCTGGGAGGACATTGGAGAGGATGGTGGCTGAGTGCACAACCACTTTCCCACCTTCTCATGGCCACTGGGCCTGGAGAGACCTCCTCTAGCTCAAAAACGAGTAAACCAAAAGGAAAACAAAGATGCAAACAGAAAATGAATTCCCAGCCCCGAACTTGCAGACGTGGAGAAAGAACACGCTTATGGAAATCACTTTATGCAGTGTTTCTCAGCCAGGTTTTAATCTGCAGTCTGGGCGGATTATGACGAGTGATGTCCCAAAGATGCTTCGCTTTGGGACAGTCGTGACGAAGCCCTGCTTCCCGTTGGAATGGCTATGCTAAGAAACCCTCCCTCGCCGGTTACGTCTCTCTTATTGCTTCTTTCTTCCCTGTGGACCCTACAGAGCCCTCCTCCCTTGAGGACCCACCTCTGTTCACTCGTCTTTGCTGGTTACTTTTTCACTCCTATATATTGTAGCAAAGCCACACCTGTCACTCTTAGACATAAACCATGAGTTCCCGGCCTAGAGGGCTCCCGTCAGGTCTTCCCAGGCCACTGGGGGTCTGACCTACCAGCAAGAGGGGCCCAGAGAACCCCAAAGGCTGCCTGTTCTGATTGCAACCCCAGCCCGCTGCAGAAAGAAGGTGCTCAAGAAGGAAGCAGAGGGAGGAGGGAAGGCAGGAGGAGGGCAGGCCGCCCGCGTGTCTCTCCTTTCTCCCAAGCTCAGCAGGCTCTCTTCTTCCAGTCTGTGCATCTCAGAAATTCACAGGGATCGCAGAGATGAGGAAAAGCCCTGGACGTGTCATTTACACTTCCGAAGCGAACCGCTGACTCTCTTGAAATTCCCAAAGGGCAGCTCCTCCCACCCGGGTTTTCCTGGCAGGGCCTGCTCCAGGAGCGGACTGGGGCACGAGGCTCGGGGGGGTCCCCCAGGCCCAGAGAGGCGGGGCCCAAGGACCTCAGGCTAAGGACGTGTTTGCTCCACGTCGAGTCCAGAAAGCAGATAAAAAGGCTCAACCCTTTTTCCAAGATCTTTTTCTCCCACCCGTTCTGGGCTTCACTCTCGGCATAACTCCGGGATTCGTCGGGATCAGATGAGACACTCTAGGGGCGTCATTCGAGGATTTTTTTTTTATTTTGTTTTTTTTATTTTTAGCCAGGACTGCCGTAAGAAATACATCTTACGTGGGCACCCATCACACCCACTGGCGTCCTCGAAGATGCGAGACAAGTGTCACAAAGCAGTAGTTCTCTCAGTACGTGCAGTGCACTCTGATGTTTTCCATGATTATTTTAACATTGTGCAAAACCCACGAAATTATTCCACAACCCATTGTTGGGTGGCAGCTGGCAGTTTAGGAAGTGCTGCCCTAGGAGATGGGTGCTGTCCCTTGGGCTCCCGGGCGCTCTGGCGGCGAGAAACCGTCGGAATTAGAACAGACTGGTGACAGGCCTCCCCTCCTTCCTCGTTTCTCTGTGGTCTGTCATGGTACCTACCCGGGACTCTCTGACGCAGCTGCCAGGGCAAGGGGATCAGACGCTTGAAGTCTTGCTACTGGAATCTGGACCATAGAAAAGGCACAGGATGAACCGTCTCAGCCGAGAGTCTATTCTAAGGATGTCATTCCAGAATCTCGTATTTCTCCAAAACTCACCCCTGCATACTTCCTGTCACTTTTTAGGTTGAGGAGGCTAAACCTCACGGTCCCTGGGTGGGGGTGCCGGGCCGGTCACTATAGGAGAGATGCTGGGAGAAGAGGGAATTTGAGAAAACCTGCTTGGAGGTATGTCCCATATCCAGGTCCCAAGTCTAATTGCACAGCATAACCACAGACACCCGTGTTTGCTGAGCCCTTCCCATTTCCAGATGCCATGCCCCCTTCCTCCTCTCTGCTGAAGAAGCACTGTTGGCCCCGTGGAAATCCTGGGCTCATGGACCTTGAGTCTCAGATAGGGCTAAGCTTGTCCCCTGCCTCCTAAATGACTGGGGTTTGAGGGGAGACTGGGACGCCTTAAGGAGGGGTGAGCCAGAGCTCATCAGACACACGTGCATCTCAGACACACAAAATAAATGATTCCGCCTGCCCGTCCCACCCTCTTCTCACTCGGGGCTAAAAGCAGCCTCTGAAAGGCCGCTGCGGGGGACAAGGTGGCAGAGGCAGGCGAAGCGGCCGCACGCCCGCTCTCAGCCCTGCCTTCCCGGCGGTGGCCCATTCATTCTCGTTGCCCTCGCCTCCCTATCTCTTTGGGAAGCTGTCGTCCTATCCATGGACCTGAGTGTTTGCAGCAGCCCCCCGGCGACACCCCTCGGATGCCGGCACCGGGGCACTGCACCCACGCTGCAGGGTGCTGCTCCCTAGGACCCCAGGCCGCCGGGGCCGGGCTCACGCTCGCTAGGCGAAGTTGGGAGCCCTTCCTTTGGTTGTTCTCTCCCCGGGCCGCATCTGCTCCTAGCCACCAGGGAGGGGCCCAGGAGAGGGACCTTATCCACCTCTGGCACCCAAGAAGGGCATTCCTCTACATCTCCAGCTCAAGCCACTGCAGTCACCCAAGTTCTTACGTGGCCACCGTCACCCACAAGCATTTACGTCATGCTCACGACACCACGCTCAAGCCCGCGGGCGGCAGCAACAAGAGGCGAGGCAAAACGTGCGCAGGGGTCCAAGCGACAGAGACGCGCCCACCAGTGCTCAAGACAGAAGTCGAGGCCGTGCGAGCGGGGCAGGGCGGCCGGGGAGGTCCGCACGGGGAGGTGGCATGTGAGGTCGAGGGCGGGAGTGAAGACACGCCACGCAAGGCCAAGACCAAAGACACCACTGGGCCAGAACTGGAGGCTTTACGTAAAGGGAAGTTAACGGGGCCGTGGAGCGGGGTGACGGGGACGGGAGAAAGACCACGAGGAAGTGAGCCCGGCCCAGCGGAAGAAAGAGAGTATTCCCAAGGCGGGCACGCAGGACGCAGGGAAGCCTTCTCCGAGTCACCCGTGGGCTGCTGCTGCCTGCTCTCCAGGATCCCAAAACATAGTCATCCTCCCGGCAACACCGCAGTGGACGGCCAGAACCAGCGGTTACGATGCGAGTCACTGCAGGGTCCAGGGACCCTGTGATACCACCAGCGATGCAGCACAGTTCTGTGAGTCCTGGGACGACTCAAGCATGGGGACGACACCAGCCCAGTCTCCCAGAGCTGCAAAGAATGGGCTTCCCTGGGCAAACAGCTGCTCGGGATTTATTTTCTCCTTCCTCTGCGTCATCGTTTCTGCCAAGTGACAGAGAATGTGCTTGGAAAAAAAAAAAAAGAGATCTTTCCCGTGTCCTTCCCATACACGTATGCCTAGTATTCCTCCATGCCCTAGATCAGAAAGTCAGCTGAGATATGTCCTGGGGTCATGGAGCACTTCAAGCAAGAAGGTTAGTGCTCCTACTGGGGTGGCTGTGGGACAAGCAGACCTCCCAGATCTCTTCCAAATCCAAAATGTGGACGTCTCTCTACTCCCACCCAAAATCCATCCTCTGTTTCCAAGGCTGCTAGGTGTATGGCGGACCGCCTACTACCCCATCTCCCAGCCACGATGTCAAGTGTGGCCACGTGGCTGCGTTCTTCCCAATGTGAGCCGAGGGGTGTGCTCCACTTCCGGGGGGCCCCGAAAACCTCCCAGGTGTTCTTTTCTGCGTTTTTTACATCCTGTGACCCGGAACTATAACGATAGCGGTCTTAGAAGCCACTTGTTAAATATCGGCCTGGGTCCCTGAAGGAATCCATGTGGCAGAGAACATCTTCCACTAATTCCAACAATCTGGAATGTCTGCCCTGGACTTTACTGTGAGAAAGAAATAAACGTCTATTGTGTTTGAGCCATTATATTTTGGGTTTATTTGTTATAGCAGTTTGGCCTACCCTAACATGATGTGGAAGGCCCGAATTTATCAGTCAACTAAGTGACTAGATACTTGATTACTTACGATTCTGGGTACTGACAACTGAAGGAAAGAGGAAGATAGGGAGTGGTATCAATAAAGGGTTGCATGTTCATAAATGTCTTCTGAAATCTTTTGGAGGTGGCCACCTTAGCTTCGTGCTTTTCCATTTGAATTTAAAGGCAGATTTAGAAATTTGTTTCAAAGGAGGCATCTGAGGACTGTTTTTCAATTTAACAAATATCTCCTGCGATAGCCTTGCAGGTAGATCGACTCCTGCAAAGGGAACTGGATACAAAACGGAAGCAGCAGCCAGTCCTTGCCCCCAGGGAATTTGCCATATAATAAGTGTCAACAGTCTGTTGCAGGGCTCTGCCCTTTCTTCCCACTTGCCCAGCTGCTTCTCGGCTCCGGGCACAGACTGTTTGATTCCGACAGGTGCCGTTAATGGAAGTCTGCCGAGCTCGCGGGTGTAGGGGCCTGAGCAGGCCCGCAGGATGCCCAGGCTCACGCTGGTCTTGAGATTGTGGTTACCGCTGAGCCCTATGTATGTTTCACGTGGCCTCCTAGAAACAATGGTACCCTTTCTGGGGCTCTGAAAAAGGAATCAAATACGGCGACGCAACCGGTTCTCATCAGCCGAGCTCCTCCTCTAGGCCCTGGAGAAGCAGGGACGTGGCGAGAATGTGGCGCATAAAAGAGAAACGCCAAGGAGCTCTGGAAGGAGGGAATGGTGCTTTTCCTCTACCCTAGAATTCTCCTCCGGAGCATTGTATCTTAGGAAGAAGACTATCGCTGTCAGCACAGCACCATCCATGACCAGCAGGAATGCAAGGGGGTGGGTGCCTGGCCTGAGAGGGGACACTTCCTTTCTGGCAGCTGCGAAGCTGTCCTCGACCCTCCAGGATGCTGCCAGAACCTACGTTTCTAAACAGCACACAAAGCATGTATTGGCATATTGCACACTGCAGAACCTGATGTAGACACTCTGTCCCCAGCCCCTGTTAAAATATCCTGTAATACGCCGGTACCTGGGGGCACTCTCACTAACTGCTTTATTCATGGTGGCAGAAGGAAAAGTATGTCCCGGGAGATGCGTGTCAACTGCCCTCTTACCTCGGGCACCTTGCCTCACCCATCCGCTTCTAACTCTGGACATAGGAGCTTCAGCAGACCTGAGATGGCCCCTCCCTACCCCCGAAACTGTCTTCTGATGGGTAGAGAATGGTGCCCCAGCCGAGCCCTCATCAGAGCCAGCTCTAGGAATCAGGTCGGAGAAAGGCTCACGGCCCGATGAGCAGGCAACTAGGGCACAGCAATCGCACCCTGGGAAAGATATTCTAGACACGAACACCCTACCCTGGCTGCCTCTTCCCTCCTCCGCCTTGACCGGGAGAATGGAAAGGCCATTACTTGCCCAAGCACCACTAGGGGTTCAAACACGCAAGCTTAGACCTAACACTGGAGCACGTTCAGGGCATGGGTGACGTTTCTGAAGATGGCAACCCGCCAAGTCTACAGAAGAGACCAAGAAATATCTGGTGGGATTGGCTTGTCTGGGGAGAATGGTGAAGGGGCTGTGTTTCCCATTTGTTAACATAGCGGGCATGATGCCAGTCTGGAGCCAGGGGACAGAGAAAGGGCCCTTTCTGGAAACTGGCAGGAAAATACAGATGTGCTTTGAACTTCTGTGGAACTGCAGCACTGCTGATAATGTGATCACAGATGACGTGAGAGCGCCCCGCCACCTCCCGCCCAGCAGACCAACCCCCTCCTGCACTGCAGCCTTTCCAGTGACATGCATGTCCTCATGGAGCTCAGTCCCTTGCACGTTTTGAGAAGTGCTAAATTGCAATCATGCAAATACATTATACATCCCATTTCTTAATCCATGGAATGGAAAGAAAATGCAAATGAACATACCCAGAAGATACTGTGACTGGGTCAAGCCTGTTTTGTTTAATTGCTGTGGTCTTCTGAAGATAGGCATCCAAATCCCGGCAATGTCATTCCTGCAGGTCCTGACATTTCGGCTAAATGAACTGCTCTAACTCTCTTAGCTGACATCTGGGCCGCCTGGCCAATATGCCACATGCTGCATGTGACGGGCTTGCAACCCACCCTCTCACGCCCCCTCCCAGCCCCCCCATTCCTTTCCTGATGGAAGCCTGCTGGTGCAGATCCTGAGCTTTACTTTGCCCTGCCCTGTAGGCATAGAGTTGAAGGAGGGATCTGCCCAGCCCCCAAAATCTAGTGATAGAAGCTAAAGAAACTCTGCCCTCGAGGCTGCTGGTGAGACAAGTCCTGGAGGGCACCATCCTTTTTCAGACACTAGTAAACCTGGGGAGAGAGGCTGAGGGCGGGGGTGGGGAGTCTGTGGCACAAGGGGAGGGGATGCCTACTCTGCTGACTTAGGCTAGTGAAAGATTCCTAAACACATCCTCATGTAGGAAAACTTTCCAGAGAATGTGAAATCTATAGGCTGGGGTGTCCCTGGGGCCCAAAATAGGACGTGGCACATAGTAGGTGCTCAGTAAATATTTGTGAAATGAATGAATGAATAAATGAATGGATCAAGACTGGTTCCTTGCAAAACAAAAGCAGATCTGTGAAATTATGAACTTAAAGAGGGCCCATGCCAGCCAAGCCACCCAAGGCAGCTACCGGCAAGGCCAGCGGGCTCACTCTCACAGGGCACGCTTCTCCCTAGAGGCCACGGAGGGCCAAGAGGAGGCATGAGGACCTCCATTCGGCCTTTGCAAGCTCAGAAGCCTGGTTCTACTTGGTATCCAAAACTGATAAACTCCAAGACCGAGGTAACCAGTAGGAAAAAAAAAGAGAGAAAGACTTCTGTCGGAGGGGCCATCAGCATGGCCGGCAGACAACCTGCTCGGTATCTGCCCCTTCTCTCTAAGGCCTGCAGGCGCCCCCACCAGTCCTGATTCCTCTCTCCTCCCGGGCTGTCTCCAGGACACAGCTGGGTTTACGTTACGGCTGGGAATGTGGAATCGGTACAAGGAACACCACTAGGGGAGCACTCAGCAAGATTCACACGATCGCACGTGGGTTTCCAGGGTGCAAGCTAGTGCAAACTCTCTAGAAAAATTAAAGCCAATGGTTGTATATACCAAGAACTTTTGCCCCCATGATTCCATTTTCAGAAATCTGTCCTTAGAAATAAGAGAAGGCAACCAGAAGACGCCTATAAAAGGGTGTTTGTCAAAGCATTAACAATAACAACGAAAACTCAGAAGCCACATAAGCATCCCAGGAAAGGAGAATGGTTAGTCAGCTACATGAGAGTACGTTCCTCAAAAGCCCGTCCACGCCCGCAGCAATGTTGCAGGACCGAGAGGTGGCAGGAACCTCAAATTCGAACCCAGCCCACGAAGGAATTTTTATTAACTTTCAGGAAGTGTAGGGGTTTGTGGAGATGACATACCTTGCAGAGCGTACAGCATTTTACTCGAAACAGAAAAAAAATGCCCACACTCAGTTTGTGTGTGTCTCAGTGTCTCCCTGAGCTCATCTCCATATCTCCAGCCTTCTGAGTGCCTGGCTTTCGCTTAAATCTTCTGCATTTAGTATGCCCCATTGCTTCTCTTTTCCTCCTTTTTAGAGAGTTCTAAAAAGAGACCTAAATACAATGTGTCCCATGCCAAATAAGGGGTCATTGGCACAGAAACCTGTGAGACGTGGCAGAAGCAGGCCACAGATCAGAAGGGACAAGATGACCCCAAAAACACATATATGTACGTAAATATACAAAAAAAGAATTGGAGTGAGTGTGCAGAAATGTAAAAGTAATTTAATTTCCACTTGGAAATAAAAAAGCAAACAAACGAAATCAGAACATCCTACCTAAAGGCTTGGGTGAGAGCCCTGGAGAAATCTGTCAGCGCTTGGCATCTGCGGGAAGTCTGATCCCTCCTCACTGCCCTTCCCAGGTCCATGGGCCCCTCCTGCACTCCTGAGTCCTCCTCTCTCCTTCTGGGCTGTCCCTGCCCAACGCCCTTTCGAGAAATACGGACAGCTGCTGGTGACTGAAGATGCCAGGTCTGGAGGCTCCCTTGGGTGGTCCAGATATTAGACCCTCCAAACCCTCTTGGAAAGGTGGACGGGACTCTGATCTAAGGCTAACCTCTGAGCAATTTGTGCCCCAAAGGCCCACATGCGCCTGCCTCTGCTCCCACCCTGGGACCCAGCCTGCCTCCCTCTGCCTGCTCCACCCGACACACTCTGCTGGACTCCATTTTCCCAGGGTGGGCATCACCTGAGAAGCCCCACGGCAAAGAGGAGCCCAGAGAAGTAACTCAGACTTCTGCTTCTGGAAATGGCCCACTAGGCCATTGAAACCATCCCCTGAAGACGGTTCATTTTTTTTTTTTTTAAGGTTGGATATTTAAAATGAACGACCTTTTTAAAGGCATCAAAGAGATAACAAGATAGTGAGGAATGCCTGGGCAAAGGCTAGAGAAGAGAACCCAGAACAGTAAACCCAGCTCTCAAAGCTGCTGTTGCCTTGAGGGTACTGGTGGATCCAGATGAATCTGCTTAGGAACTGAGCTGGCCTTCCGGCGGGCTGGTAGGAGTCACATGCCAGTACCCACGGAAAGTGGGGACCCTAACGCGCCCTCCCCCACTTCCTTGGCACTAACCCCGAAGGGCTACGCTCTCAGAGTAAAAGAGAATGAGAATTCAGCCAACCCTCCGTGGACTTGCAGCTCAGCTTTGTGCCATCGGGTTGATTCATGGGACCTCCAGCTGTGAACATGGACCACGGTGGTACTAGCAGCAGGCATTACTCAGAAGCAGAGAAAAGTATTCTCTGGAAGAAGATAACATCATCCTAGGCCTCAAATTATTCCTACAAAGAGCCACCCTATAAGTCCTTCCTCACCAGGAACTCCTGGCAGCTGACCCTCCCTAGAAAGCTTCATGGGAGTCACCTTGCAAGGATGTGAAAACGCCTGAGCCTCGAGGCAGGGAAAAACCCCCCCCTCTCTATGCTGCAATGAGCCCTCGCTGTGCCTTTTTCTGGAATGAACCTGGACCCAGATGCAGGTTCCCGACGAAGTCGGCCGTGTCCATGCCAGAGGCCTCTTCTCGCCAAGAGAAATAAAAAATCCGAAGTTTTTTAGAACCATTAAAACCCATCACCCTCTTCTCCCACATTTTTCTTTGCAAGGAGCTGTGAGGATCTCTTAGGAGCTGGGTTGCCCTGCCCCAGAGGGAGTCTGAACCAGCTCCGGGCTCTTTGATAGGAAATTAGCCCCTATGATGAACTCGGGACACTTCCCACCTCGTGGCCACACCTCCTGAGCCTCGCTGCTGGATGTCCTTTGTCCCGCCCACGTCCTCTCCTGTCCCTTCGAGTTAGATTCAGAGCCGACCGCCACCTGAGCTTATGGTCAGCACTAGGCAGGAGGCAATCTTTCTGTCACCCCTTAGAGCTCTCAGCACGATGACAGGCTTTTTTTTGATTCCCTTGATGTCTATTGTTTGCTTACTGTAAACTCCACAGAAACCAAAGTCACGTCTGTTGTGTCCCCTAGGGTGTTCCCAGTTCCTAGAACATGGTCTGGCACAAAGTAAAGCTCACCCAGTGTCTGCATCGACTGAATGCATGAAATCACAGCATTTCCTATGAAGCCCAGCGAGGTGGGGCGGCGGGCTCTGCGGCTGCGCGCTCCTTTCACTGCGGCGATGGGCGTCCCCGTCCTTCGGGAACACTGGGAGACCCTCCCCCTTATCTCACTTCATTTTCCTCTTCTTTTGTCTCCTCCTTTTGTACAAGACTTTTCAGGTACAAAAAGTGCCTGGATCGTTGGGGATTTTGAGAGTACTCTTACAGTAAAGTGTTGGTTGACTCCATTTTGCATTCCCCCAAAACACTCCCAAAGTCACTTCCCGGCAAGTCCTCAGGTTACCGTCATTGTCGCGATCAAAAGTGATCACTGTCCGCCCCCCCCCCAAGTGCCAGGCCCCCAGACTCAGCACAAAAAGAATCAACAGTCCACACCCGTCTGGAAGCTGGGGCATCACCAGGAAGGCCGGGCCAGCGAGTGCTCTGAGGATGCTGCAGAAACACGTGCCTGGGGAAACATCTGAATAGCCGGCACCGTCTGAGAGAAAGAATGCTATCTGCGTGGGCAAGGGTGGAAGAGAGTTTGATCAGTGCTTACGGCGGAAGCCGGGGCCCCCGAAGCCTGATCTGGACCACTGCAAGGCTCAGAGAAGAGAGTGAATGAACTGCATGCAACAAACAGGGGAACCTGGAATATGTTTTTTGGTCGGGGGAAAGGGATGGGAGGAGCAAGCAGGGCGAGGCCAGAGGCTGAGTAAAAAGTCGGCAAGGGCAAGAGGCTGGGGCTGACCAGGACCAGAAGGTTTCTGCATTAACAAGGGGGCAGGAAAAGAAAGATTGAAGGAGTGGTGGTGAGTGTGTGTGTGTGCGTGCGTGCATGTGTGTGTGTGAGATATACAAGCTTAGCCCTCCCCAGAACATCTCCAGATCCTCCAGAAAGTCAAAGATTGCCCCCAAATACTGCACGTGTTTGAGTTTTGGTTGCATCAACACCCAGGGTGACTCGGTAAACAGAGGGAACAGATGGACAGAGGCACGAACCAGGGACAGGGGGGCCAAGATGACCCTCATGGGCACAAGCCCCCAGGCCGCCAAAGGAAGCGCGCAGAGTGGGAATGCGTCTGAGCTCCCCAGATCTTAAACCGCCAGGGACCTGGCAACCTCGGAGAACACACACCTCTGGAGATGGGCTCCGTGGCCCCAGGGGGCGACGCGCCGACACATAAAAGGGGGGCTACAAGTGGATCTTGACTGGAAAGGGAGGGCATGTGGCGTGGCCAGGAACAACTGAGGACATGGGCCGGACACAAACAAAAGGGCTGTGCAGACAGCTGGTGGAGGAAGAGGCAGGAGCGGCCAGGAGCAGGCTGAAGAGAGCCTCCTAAGCTAAGTTAAAGAGTTTGGACTTTTAATCTGTTGGCAATGGGGAGCCCCAGAAGGCGTATTGACCAAAGGAGCACCAGAGTCAAACAGTGCGCGAGACGGCCCCCCGACGGTGCTGTTTGCGAGGCCCAGGGCCAGCACTGGGAGCACCTCGCGGGTGAGCGGCCGGCTGGGAAAGTGGTCTGTGGGGTTCAGGTGTGCGGACTTACGATGGCTGGAGAAGTGACAGGAACCAGTGAGCAGCTGGCTGGAGGAGGCAGGGAGGAGAGAGGACAGACATTGAATCAAAGATGACTTGGATGTCTGCCACCTCAAAGATGACGTGGATGACAGTGGTGCCTGGGAGAAGGTGCGAAACACAGGGGGTCCTGGAAAGAGGCAAGTGGGGCTCAGGCGTGCCAGCTGGGACATGGGCCACGTGAGCTTATCTGGGGGGACAGGTGAGAGAATGCTTGACGTTCACGGTGCTTTTCTCAAATGCAAATTTCCTCTCCCCGTCTTCCTCCGTTTTCTCAAGTGTACGGAGGCTCCGCACCATCCTGCCTGGCGCCGAGAGAGGTGTCTCTGTAGACACGTGCCACTCGGAACTGCCCACTTGACAGCCATTCACGCACCCCTGGGCACAGCACTTACAAGCGAACCTGAGCGAGGCAGCTCTCACCGGCCATGGGTCCTCCTTGCCTGCCGCTCCTGGGAGTCAGGCCAAGGGACCCCCACCCCGCTGTCCTCAGAATCTACAGAGCTGCCCACCGACCCATTTTCTTTTTCTCTTACGTCATCTAGACCCCCACATCCAAAAAGGCCCTAAATACATTTGAGGTATCCCATAAGCAAACGTCTGAAATTCTTCAAGACATTGAAAAGATTTCTCCTACGCTGTTTACTGTGTCATTGCGCACGTTTTGTGATTCTTTCTCTCTCTACTTGCAAAGTACGAACGTGCCACTCCTTGCATGTGGTAATCAGAGGTTCCGGGGTGCTCTCTCTCTCTCTCTCCCCTTTGCGTCTGTTTCTTCCTCACGCCGACGTGCCTCGCTGCTTGGCTCGTTTCCAAATACTTCGCTGTATTCATTCTCTCCATGATCATCACTCCTCTGGACACTGAGTGGTCATTTGGCCTAAAACGCGGTGATTGCACCCTATCCCATCTTTCTCTATCCTCAAGCTGAGCACTCGCACCGTGAATCCTAGTGTCTTGCAGCGTCTGGGCGGCACCGACTCCTGGGGCCCCCAGCCGAGGCCTGTTTGGCCTGGCACCTGCCCGTGTCGCACTAGGACGTGAGCTGGCACGCCCAGCAACATTTCCTTTGACCTTCTGGCCTGCAGTACCCGGTGGGCCCTGCAGGGATGTGTGGTTTTCTTCAGGGACTAGACCCTCTCTTTCCAAATCGGAGTTTTGTCCACGTGTAGGCTGCTGAGAAGGAAAGGGAACCGCGTAGCACCTTCTAAAGTCTCTTCTGCCCGCTGGGGAGAGCCAAACATCCTCACGGGCTGACAACCAACCCTCCCACCAGGCTACTTGGCCCGTCCTTTGACATCAGGACCTTCTCTAGCACTCCCCATCCTGGAAACCCTGGTTCTCCAGCCAGGATGGTTCTCTTGGGCACAGGGAGGAAACTGTCGCCTCACCCAAGTCCCTGCTCCCCGCTCTCCCCCAGGGTACAAGTCGTACCCTCATCCTGGCCTTCTGGCCTCAGGTGTCTAGGGTGGTCTGTGGATTTAGCACGTCTGACCCTTGAGCCAGGGCATCCAGGAGGCATCATGGTATTCTGAGGGCTGTGGCAGACGAGGGGATGGGTCAGTGGAGAGATCATGGGGCCGTGGCCTAAATCTCCAGGGCTTCGGTTCAGAAAGCCAAAGAGTGGTGATGAAGCAGGGTGCAGAAAAAGGTCACCTGAAGTCTCGCTCTTTTAAGACATGGCTCCCTGGACCAGTAGTACTGGCCTCACTTGGGAGCTTGTTGGAAATGCAGAGTCTCAGGCCACCGGCCTAGTGAATCTTTCTGGGCTCCTATAGTGAGTTATCACACATCCTCACATATCACGTGGCCTTGGCCTCAGCGGGCCTCCTGGAGGGCCCACTGTCCTGGCTGTGGGTGCTCCAAGGCCTGGGTGCTCCTCCTCCCAGCGGGCCCCCGTGCCCCTGTACAGAACACCCACCCCTGGCATCTCCTGCCTCAGCCTGGGCATGCCCTGGCAGGGCCTCCAGACTGAGAAACATACAGCCACTGGCCCCAGCAGCAGAAGCTGAAGTTGGACATGGCCGACGAGTTGGGGTCGCCACTTGTCACAGAGCTTCCTGGTCCCCCTTGGTGAAGTTCAAGGCTTTCAGACTCCAGGGTCCCTTGGTCACCGAACTGACTACTTTTTAGAAATACCTTGCAGTGCTGCCTTTCAGTAGAATCTGATGTTATTTATGGATGGGTCCAAATCCATTCTCTGCCCCACATGTGGTGGTCACACCTTCTCCAGTCCGGATCTGGGGGAGCTGTGTCCCCGACACACCCCTCCGCATCCTCCTGAGTTGGGGAAGAAAGCCGTGAGGCACAGGTGTAGAAGGAAGAACTGGAGGAAGAGGAAGCCAGCGGCCTCCAGCGGAGTCCTGCTTAGGGCTCTGGGCACAGATGGCCCCTCCCGCCTCAGAGGAAATTTACCTTCCTGTGGAGGAAACAGTTGGAATTTCCATAAACTCTGTGCACGTTTCCTCAAGTCTAGAATGAGGACATGGGTTCCATGATCCCCGAGTGTCCCTCCGGCCTGGAGACATACACGACAGGTCCCGCCTATCATCCTGCTCAGAAGCACTCAGGCCTCAGGTCTAGACTTTGGGCCTGAACCCTTGGGCCAAACCTTTCCAGACTCTAGGAGCTATTAGTCCCAAGGATAACCGATAATAGCAATATGAGGCAAAAGCTTCAAACATAAAACTCTGATACAGAACTTAGTATATGACAGAGGTGGCATCTCAAGTCAGTGGTGCTAGGGCGACTGGATGGGCATCCGAGAACAAATAAAACTGAATTCACACCTCACACGATGGCCGTTGACGGAACAGAATTCAAGGATCCCAGTGCTCCTGAACCCTCTGCACATCAGGACCACTTGGGGCTCTCAGTGGGAGCTGGACGCAAGCTGGTGGGTCTTTGATGCGTCTATCATGGGCAAGGAGCCTCAGGTTACTCTGCCCAGTGGGCACTCACTGGACAGGCTCCACATGGAGTAGCTGCCATTTGTGGGCTCCACTCAATGACATGGGGACAGTCACTGAGCTAGCTGCTCTGCCAAAGAAGGGACAGCAGAGGGTCGGGAGAGCACCCAGCCAGGTTGTGACAGCTGGGCCAGGCAACGAGCAGAAGCTGCCTGGTTGCAGAGACATAATGGTGGATCTCAGTGAGCTGAGCTCTGCGCTCAGGCAGCCTTCACTCTTCTGCAGGTTTCAGCCAAAATACCGAAAGGGGCATAAAGGGGAGGAAGCAGGAAGAAGAGAGGAGCTGATGGTCACCTGAGCTCTTCTTGGACGGCCAGCCTAGACCCCAGGGAACCTCGCTCCTTGTCCTTTGCCACAGGGCCTCTCGCACCCATAGCTTTGGCCAATGTAGGTTTGAGACAGGGCCGCTCAGTGGTGTGATCCTACAGGATACAATTCTCTTCTTAAATTGTTTTAAATATTATGGACACCAGGAAATGTTCATAATATTAAGTGGAAAAAAATAGGTTATATAGCTCAATTTCGTAGGGGAAAAACATGGAAAGGCACCCACACAGAGGTCCAGAGCTTACTTGTTGCCCCAGCAGAGCTAGTCCCCACCTCGTCAGGGCTTCTGAGGCCCCTGTGTCACTGTCACAGCCCTTTATTCCTTCACCCCCAGAGGAAATGTGTCTGCCTTCCAATTAACACAGTGCATGGCACAAGCGAGCATTCGAAAAACGTTTGCAAATGATGAGTGAGAAAAATGATGGACGGAAGTCGGGAGGGAGGGGAGAAAGGAGTTCATGGGAAAACACACTAAAATGTTAAGTGTTGTGATTTTCCAGATAATTTATTTCATTTATAATTATCTTCCAAAATTTCACCGATGAAAAAAATCACTTTTAAGAAATTCACTTTTTCAGAATTCTGCTACGTAAATCAGTCTGAAATGTTTTCTCGTTACTTCGTCTTAGTGAATCTAGAAGACGAGGAACTGGATCATGTCTACACAGTGGTCACATCTTTTAGGGACAATACTGGGACACGTGTTCTGACAGGTTCCCGAATGCTCATAAAAGAAATGGAACCGAGTTTCTGGAATGGGGATGCCCCACAAATCTGAGCAAGACTCTCACATTTAAGGAGCAGGAACCCCACTTAGGGAAAATGTTAGTGCCGCCAGAGGTGAGGGGATCCTGTGGACAGTGGGCCCATTTCGCCTGAGGTTGGCCCCCCTAAAAGGCCCATGATGAGGATAGAAAGGGGGAGATGTAAAGGAGCAAGACCCCTCCCCAGGCCCAATGCTCCTTCCAGCCCAGCTCTGCTTCCCCAGGGCTGGGCTCATTCTGCGTTTAGGAAATGGACCTATTCTTCAGGAGAAGGCGCTGCATTATCCAGGTAAAGGAGGCCCTTCTGCAGCCTCCTTTCACCACCCCATCCACCCCACCCCGTCCCGCCTTCTCCCCTCTGCCCAGGGGCCATATCCCTACTCCCCGCTCTCTCAAGCACCAGTCACCACAAACGCCTTGCCCAGAGGAAAGACAAGTGGCTGAGAGACCCCGATCCACCCCAGCGCTCTCTCTGCACCCTTGCAATGCCACCAAACTGTAGCTCTGGCAGGCCCTAGAGGACGAGGAGCTGCTTGAGACCTGGCCTCCAAGCCTGGACCCAGCCCCAGCACTATGCATAGCACCCAGGGCTTTGGACCTGAGTGAGTCCATTACCGAAACCTTGGTTTCCTCCCTATAAAACAGAAATGATCACAGAAGCTACTTTAGAGTGTGGCCATGCACACTGACATGTCAGTGCTGTGTGCCCATCAGTCGTGTAAGCACTTTAAAGAAACTGACACATCCAGTTCACAATGCCCCGAAGATGTGGATGCTATTTTTATTCCCCTTTTACAGGTGAGGAAAGGGGCTCACAGAGAAGTTAAGAGCAAATGGTAGAAACGAGATTCGAGCCCGGGCTTTAGAGCCTGAGCTCATAAGACAGTGTCTGGAACCTATTAAAAGCACAATAAATCTTAACTGATGCTCTACCATTGGACATGCCTTAGTAAGGCAGGGGAGATGGCCACGACGGAGCTGTGTGCAAACCTCCTCTCCTTCCCACTCCTGACAGCCTCAAAAGAGAGAGGCGTGCCTGTCCCATTCACCTCTTAACACAGCAGTCCATGTCATGCCTGGAGGCTCCGCGAGTATCTGCTGGATGTGAGATACGATGACGTCCCATTACTGAGTACCTACTGTGTGCACCTGATCACATTCAATTCACACACACACATGCACACACAGCCTTGTGAGCAGCTGAGAACTGCAGTGTCGCTGTCGAAGAGACCCAGCCAGGAAGCAGCTGAGCTGGGGGTCTCCAGGCCAGCCTGACAGTGGCCAAAGGGAGACTAATTCTCCAGTCAGTATAACGTGCCTTGGGGTAGCTTTCAAATGAAAAGGAGATGACTCCATTTCATTAATGACTCTGCGTGGTGCTTATACAACTCTGTTGTTCTTCACGTGCCATTCCAGAACATTTCCGCTAATTATTTTCCACATCTGGATAGTGATTCCAAGTAAAGGAGAGAAAAGTACAACGACGCTCACCTGGACCTCAAGAGAACGAGGGCGAGCAAGAGTGTCAGGAAACAGGGCTGGATCAAGGCCAGCTGAATCAATACTGGTCTCAAAATCTTTTAACATGAGAGACAGAATCAATACAAAGACAAACAACGCGATCTCAAAACACTGACGATCTCAAGGTACACCCCTACCATATCTGTGACAAGAACAAAGAGGGGACATGGAAGACGCCAGAACCAGACTCCAATTTGGCAAACAGCCTGAGCTCACAGGTACCCAGAGCAGGCTCTTCATTGCGTGTGTGCGTCTCCTTATCCGCCTGCTCTTGGTTCTGTCATATGACGATGCTGATGGGATGAGAATTAAAATGGAGACCAAAGGCACTATTTCCCCCCTTGCACAGCTCTGATCAGGTCTGAGTTGAGCCAACCTGTTCTCGATGTTTGCTGGGCCGCTGGCCTGCAGCCCATCCCCGTTCCTTGTCATCCCAGGTCGGTCTGCATGATGAGAGACGCTCCGGCCTGCACAGCCCATTTCATTCACACCTGGACACTCTTTGGCTGGGTGTAGGCACACGAGTGGCCCTAAACAGGATGCCCTGGAAGCCAGCTCGGGGACATGTGAGCAGAGCATTCTAGGTTGAGATCTGGAAAGGGAACGGCATGGGCCCAGGAAGCATGTCCCTCTGACCTACTGAGTCACCGGTCAGGAGACCACAGCCGGAGTGCACCCCGCCAGAGTGTGGGGTGCCAATCAGGACATGTGGCCTTCACGGGCCCTTACCCAGAGTTCAGATGTCTTATGCCATCCACGAGGGAGTTTCTATGGTCTCAGAAGGGAAAGGCCCTGACTCCTCCCTTCAGAGGAAAGTGGAAACCCATGCTGTGACTCATCCCTATAACCAGGGGAACCTGCAGAGCGATGAAACCTTCCAGGTCCCGCTCCCCCAAGTACAAAATGAAGACCGTCACCGCTCTGGTCGTGTTGTTGGCTGGACTCAGGGTGTTGATGTGAGATTTGTTATCTTATGAAGAGTCCAGGAAGGCAATACAGTTCTCAGTGGAAACAGCTCGGAGCCTAAGGAAATGATGGCAGAACTCCAAGCTGGTTCCAGGATGACAGCTACCTAAAGGACTCTCCAAAGGACTGAATTAAGAAAGTGAATGCACAAGCACCTGGCACACCGGAGGGACTCAAACATCACCAGTAGTGGTGGCAGAGGTGACAGTTTCCTGACTGACCCTGTGCCAAGCACATGGAGCATACACTTTGCTAGATTATTTTTCTTAATGATCACAATACCCAAGAGGTAAGCTGGCTCCCATGTTACAGGTGAGAAAAGTGAGGCCAAGCTCACACAGCTCATGAGCAGCAAGGCCATAAATCGCAGAGAGGTCTGTCTGTGTTCCGATTCCTCTTCCCACCCCGCTCAACACCACCCAGCTGTTTTTGCAGACTCCACTATGAATCACCCACAACATTCTCACCTGCCTGCAACAGGACACCATCCACAGGTCCCTGCGCCAATGCACCCAGCTAAACATTTAAACCAGAGCCTGTGGGCCCCCTGCTTTACCCACTGCATTCCCGTCCATGCGGATTTAGCTCATCAAAAAACCCATCTGTGGGAAACAGAGCTTGATGATAAGCTGACAAAACTAAACCTAGAGAAGACTGAATACAAAACATCAGTATATTTTGAGGCACTTTACAAGAAGAGTCACACCCAGGCGGTTCATGGACCAAGGACTCAGGTAGCAATGCCAGGTATGGCTTGTGACAAATACCCAGAATGC
This sequence comes from Pteropus medius, assembly GCF_902729225.1. NCBI lineage: Eukaryota > Metazoa > Chordata > Mammalia > Chiroptera > Pteropodidae > Pteropus > Pteropus medius. The sequence continues at coordinate 266,977 of NW_024351648.1, forward strand.
TGTCTGTTTAGTTCCCAGCAACAATGCAAATAAACCCTGCTTGCACAAGTTGTGTGTTGTATGCCCTGAGTCCACATCGAGCATTCCTGAATTCACTGATAAATAAAAACCACAAGGATGTTTCAAGATGCCGGCACTGCCAGGTAAGTGCTGGCACCCACCTGTCTCCCTATCTCTGCGAAGCGGTCTGAGTTCTCACTGGGGCAGGCACTTTTTCTGCACTGCTGGGCTGCAGCAGACAATTCCAGGCTCTCAGAGCTTGCTCATCCCTCACCCTCAAAGGACGAAACCTAACGCTAATACCCTCAGAAGGCCTAGAAAACTGTCAGTGGTGAGAAATACAAAATCCCTTTTGGGGATAATGTGTCAATGTCTTTACAAAACATCGTTTTGCAACAACCCCTCTCCCATCACCCTCCATCCCCCTCCAGCGTAAGAACAGCCATATAATTCTTTCATGATAGAAAATGCAGACGGGGTAAAGAAGATGGCGGCGGCGTAGGAGGACGCTGCACTGACCCCCTCCTGTGAGCAAAACCAAACATACACCGGGGTAGGGGGGAGATATTCCTGAGAGACGACCAGCTTATGACAACAAACTAGAGAAAGAGAAGAGAGAAGGCTGGGAAGCCGAGGGAGCCCTGGCGGCTGCGGGAACTCTCCCGGGCCTGAGGAGGAGGTCTGCGTCACCCCCACCTCCACGGGGCGACAAGAGCCCTACTCGGGGGCTTCGGCCTACCTGCGGGATCACCACGGCGCCTTCCCAGCTACACTGCCTGGAGCCTTCGCCTCCAGAGAAGGGGAGCCGGCGGGAACAACACGGCGTCGCCACAGCCACCTGGCCTCCCTGAGAGAGCGCTCCTCCCGGCAGGCACTGCGCCAGGTGTGAGCGCATGCTCGGAGTCACGTGATCCATCCCGGGCAGACACTGCGCCAGGTGTGAGCGCATGCTCGGAGTCACGTGATCCATCCCGGGCAGGCACTGCGCCAGGTGTGAGCGCATGCTCGGAGTCACGTGATCCATCCCGGGCAGACACTGCGCCAGGTGTGAGCGCATGCTCGGAGTCACGTGATCCATCCCGGGCAGGCACTGCGCCAGGTGTGAGCGCATGCTCGGAGTCACGTGATCCATCCCGGGCAGACACTGCGCCAGGTGTGAGCGCATGCTCGGAGTCACGTGATCCATCCCGGGCAGGCACTGCGCCAGGTGTGAGCGCATGCTCAGAGCCACGTGCTGCCCAGCCCACCTTAGAGCGGCCTGGGATCACTTCCACATGGACCACGTTCTGTGCAACAAACTGGAGACAGACAGAGACAGCAGAGAGAGGCCGGGGAGCCCAGGCAGCCAGAGGAGGCGGTTCACGTCCCCTCCACCTCGACAGGGCGAGCAGGGGCTCTATCCAGGACCTCACCCTGCCTGCAAGGTCGCAGCTGTGTGTTTCTGGACACATCGCCTGAGCCATTTTGGCCTGGACAAAGGGAGCAAGCAGGACCAACAGGGTGTCACTACACGCACCCAACCTGCCCGCCTGGAACGGTTCCTGCTCGTAGGCCAGTGCCCCGGACGCCTTAGGCACCCGCTCGGCTCCTACCGGCCTGCCAAAGCCACCCGGCACACAGAGGCCACTTCCATATAAGGCTATGTCTCAAGACTTGAAGAGACAGCAATTTTGTCTAATTCATGTAAACAAACATAAAAAGTCAAACAAAATGGAAAAACAGAAGAATGTCTCTCAGATGAAGGAATAAGAAGCATCCCCAGGAGTAAAGGAAAACCCTAAGGAAATGGAAATAAGTAATTTGCCTGAAAAAGAATTCAAAGAAATGGTGGTAAAGATCCTCTCTGAACTTAAGGGTGGAACAGAGGAACTAAGGAGAACATCAAAAAAGAGAAGCATAAGAACCAAGCAGACCTGAAGAATACAGCAACTGAAATGAAAAACACATTAGAATGAATCAACAGCAGATTAGCTAATACAGAAGAACCAAGCAGCAACCTAGAGACAGGCTAGTGGAAACCAACCAATCAGAACAGCAGAAAGAAAAAAGAAAAAACAAAAAAACAATAATTTAAGGGACCTCTGGAATAACATCGAGCCCTCAAACATTCATATTATAGGGATCCCAGAAGGAGAAGACAGAAAGGAACAGAAACTTTAAAGAAATAATGGCTGAAAACTTTCCTAACCTGGGGAAGGAAACAGACATCCAGGCCCAGGAAGCACAGAGAGTTCCAAACAAGATGAACCCTAAAGACACCCACACCACGACATAGAGTAGTTAAAATGGCAAAAGTTAAAGAGCTGATCTTAAAGGAAGCAAGAGAGAAACGAGTTACATACAAAGGAAACCCTCTAAGGGCATCAGCTGATTTCTCATCATCAAATTTACAGCCAGAAAGGAGTGGCAGGATATGTTTAAAGTGCTGAAAAGAACCAAAGTGTCCTACGATAGGTGACTGGCTAAAGAAGCTGTGGTACATATACACAATGGAATATTACTCAGCCATAAGAAGAGATGAAATACTGCCATTTGCGACAACATGGATGGACCTTGAGATAATCATACTAAGCGAAATAAGCCAGACAGAAGAGGTTAAAAATCACATGATATCACATAAGTGGGATATAAACCTACACGCAACAAATGAATAGGACAAACAAACAAAGCCTCATGGACATGGACAATGGACTAGTGGTTACCAGAAGGGAGGGGGAGGGGTAAAATTAAAACATGAAATGTTAAAAAAAAATAAAAAATAAAGTGCTGAAAAGAAGGACCCTACCACTGAGAATAATTTACCCAGCAAGATTATCATTCAGAACTGAAGAAGAGATAAAGTGTTTACTGGAAAAGCAAAAACTAAAGGACTTCATCACCATTAAACTAGCTTAACAAGAAATGTTAGAGTCTTCTTTAAGAAGAAAAAGAAAGGCCATAACCAGAAATATGATAATATGAGAAAAGGAAAACCTCCCAGTTAAATAAGACATTTAAAAAGTTACTGTGAAGATTAAAAGAAAAAAATATCAAATTCAACTCAAACTACAATAAGTAGTTAGGAGATATACACCACAAAAAGATCTAAAATATGACATCAATAACATGAAGCATGGAGAGGGGCGTGAAAATGTAGTCCTTACAGAATATATTCAAACTTGAACACCTATCAGCTTAAAATAGACTTCTATAGATAAAGAACGATATACATAAACCTCATGGTAACCGCAAACCAAAAACCTACCAAAAATGTACAAAGAACAAAGAGAAAGGAACCTAAACAAAACAGTGAAGGAAAACAGCAAACCACAAGGGAAGAGATCAAGAGAAGAAGAAAGGCACAGAGGACAACTATGAAAAAAACCTAAAAACAAAGGAAAGAGCCCCGTCAACAACTCTGGAAGGCAGGAGACAGGATCAGCTCCTCGGGGGAGCAAGGCAGACTGTACCCATAAGCTTCTCCCTAACTTCTAAGGAGGCTGCGTTAGAATGGAAGCCAACGAGCTTTTCTTTCTGGAGCTTACTCATTGGTGCCTGCACTCAGCCTGAACTCATCCCAGCCCCACTCCTGGAAACCGTAAACCAAGCCAAGCAGGAGGCAACAATGAGCCAGTCGGCTGGACCTGTGTTTGAATCCCTGCTGCATTTCTTCAATGTGAGTCCTGTGCAAGTGACTTCCCCACTCAAGGCCTCAGTGTCCTCATCTGTCACGTGGGAATAACAATTCCTTTAAAAAAAAAAACAAAAACAAAAACAGTAGTTTTTGACATGATTGGTTCTCTGTTCTTGGGAGACACCCCAAGATCCTGCAGAAACAATGAGGGCTCAATATTTCTTAACCAAAGCAGCAGCTTCCAGGAAATGATCAGACGGGCCTATGAGTATATATGGAAAAACAGCTTTTCCCCTCTCTTCCACAAGGGCCAGTTCGTTTCTAAGCTTTTTATAACCACCAGGTAAGCAAAGCCCCACTGGGGCCCCACCCTCCACTCCCACCTCCACCCCCCAGAAGCCTGAACCCCTCCCTGATCACCAAAAGGCACCTTGCTGGGCTCCATCTCACAAAACATCCAAACTGTGCACACATGATTCACAGCAAAGGGTTTGTTTTTTGTTTTTTTTGTTTTTTGTTTTTAATCTCAGAGCCTAAGAGCCTATAGTGTTGAAGCTCCAGAATTTGGAAGGTCATTTTCGGCCACTTCTGCCAGGCCCATTGGTGAGCACCTGGCAGCAGAGCCAGTGTTTGTGCATAAGGCAGAGGAAGCCAGCTTTCCCGCAAATCATTCAGCTGCAGTTGTCAAAAAAGGCAAGTGCGAGGGCAATTCCAGTTCAAAGGTTCAGAGGGCGCACCGCTGCTAGGTGGCCCGTCCCCTGTAGTCACCAGTCTGGCCCATGAGGACACTGTGGAGGGGAGAGGTAAAGCAGGCCTGCCCCTCTGGCAAACAAGACAGAGAAAAGGAAAGTCAACAAAGGAAATGAAATCAGGGAGGAGCCGGCCGGACAAGCTCTCCGTTCAGCAGCATCTCAGAGTGATCTGCCCAGCAGTCCCCTCTTTCCTGCAGAGGCCAACATGCCTTCCTACGGACCACCCGTGCCCGGGGGGCCTCGGAAACCAGGGGACACTGCAGCTCCAGCAGCCCCTTCTTGGGATACTGAAAAACCTGAAAATAGGAGTGAGTTGGGAATGGCCATTCTTTTCATGCAAAGCAATGGTGCAGACAACTAACAGGCAAAGACACAAACCCTGCAGAATGCCAGAAAAGAAAAAAGGAAATAAAAAAGTACAAAAAAACCTTTCCAGAAAGAACAGAGTCCCAGGGCCCAAAGGCACTCTGCCAGTGGACTTTAGCAGAAGCATTGGCTCTGGGCAAACAGTCAAACAGGCCACTATCAACCTGAGAGGCCGGCCCAAGTCCCTGCTGCCAGAAGCCACCTCAACCCCTGACCCACATCCGTGGGGACGGCCTTCCTGCAGTTTCCTCCTGGGTCCAGTGGGTTTCTAGTCCAGCCTGGCCTACCCCAACTTCAAATATAGCCCAAGACAGTATGCTTTTTCAACCAACCAAATCATCATTCATTTAAACTGCCACAGTGAAATTTTAAGGTTAGATTTCTAAGACCGACAATGTAAGAGCTATGACAGGCGGAGAAACACAAGGAGGATGTGACTAACCAAAGGCTGCCTGGTGCTGTCTTTTTCCCCTCAGAGGAGAAAATATTTCCTATGTACACGCACACACACACACACACACATTTCCCCCTGATATTCAAAATGCTTTGTGAACTAGCCATGCCGAATTGTGCTGAATATTTTTTTAAAAAGGAAAGGAGTGACCAGTGTGTGCACGTCCACTAGGGGCTGACCACCTCTGAGCACTTTCACTTTGAACTTTCACATGGCCATCAGCAACGTAAGGCCAGAACTTGACCAAGCCCAGAAGACCACCAAGGGGTCAGATGTCTACAACGTCGCAGACCCAGGACAGCAGACGTCAGAAGTCCCAAACATGCAGGTGGACGTCCTTCAGGCTTTTTTCGGGTTCTTGATAACTTCTGATCTCTTTTACTTTTGTCAACAGTTGACTTCAAATTACTGTTTTTTAAAACCAACGTGTCGGTACCCTTTGCCCCTTAGCAAGGCAAAAACCCTCTCGAGGAGGAAGAAGGGGTGACATTTTAAAGGGGCGTCCGGAGGGTGGTAGAGGCGACTCCCCTGTGGTGACGTTCTGAGCAGATGTTCAACACACAAAAAGGTGCCAGTTTCATAAATAATGTTTGTTTTGGTTTCAACACCTCGGACAAGATGGCTTCCAGACCTTCACACCCTGGGCTGCAGCTGACCAACTTTCCACAGGATGCCAACAAGATGGAAAACAGGTTTTACCTAAAAGAAAAAAAAAAAAGAGCGAGTCAGCGCCTTCCCACTCTGACCCCTCCCCTACCGGCTCCATCCTGCAGGCCGCGCCCCCAGCCAGGACACCTCCGAATGCACCGCTGCACGGAGGGCACGCCCACTCCTCCGGGTGACTCCTCCCTTCCCTCAGCTCCCAGCTCAGGATCCTGCCCTAACTCCCCAGGCAGATCTCCAGTCCACAATCTCTTTTCTCCTGCACCCCTCCCTCCTAGCACTTCTGCAGGTGTTAATGCCAGGGCTCGGCAAACGTTTTCTGTAAAAGTCCACGCAGTATTGTCAACACACCTCGCTGCTGTGGGACAAAAGCAGCCAGACAGCACGGAAATGCTAAGGTATGGCTGTGTTCCAATAAAACTTTATGGGCACTGAGATTTCCATTGCACATAATTTTCACATCATGAAATGAGATTATTCTTTTCTTTTCAACCATCAAAAATATAAAAATCCTTTTTGGCTTACGAGCTGTACAAAACCAGGCTGTGAGCCAGATGTGGCCCCGTTTACCGACCCTGGCTTATGTAATTATCTGATTCCCATCTCTGGCTTAGGTTGGAAGCTCCTTGCAGGCCGGACCCTCATCTGAGCTCACACCAAGCACAGTGTCAGACAAGGAAGGGAATACAAGAAATATTTGTGCAATGAATGAAAAGAAAGCTTACAAACTAAATCTATTCAAGACATCGTCTACAGGGACTTCACAAAGGAGAGCGAGTCTGAGAGGTCAGAGCCACCACTATCATCAATCTGTTTGATCGTGGGCATTACAGAATCACACATGTAAAAAGGATGGGGGCTTAATAAAATTTATAAAGTAATAGCTTATTTTCATAATGTTACATGAACCCGAATAAAAATATTATCATGTCAGGTAACTATTAAGAGATATGGACATCTTATTTTTAGGAAATATACACTTAAGTATTTGCAGAAAAGGGACATAATATATGTAACATCCTCTAATGGTTCAGAAAAAACTGTATTTACACACATAGCCCTCCTTAGGCAAATGAGGTGAAACGTTAAAATAGGAAAATCTAGATAAAGGTTATAAGATGTTCCCTATTCTATTTTTGTTTTTGTAATCTTTTTTTAAAGTTTTAAATTATGTCCAAATAAAAACTGTTTTAAAGAAAAAAAATAGAAATGGGTATCCTAATACTGGCCACCAGGGTCAACGGACTAAAGAAAGAAGATAAACCCCACGGCCACGTGCAAGCTGTGCGGGGGCTTTCCCAGAGCGCCCACTGCCCACCCCCAGGTTGGAGAGGGGGCTAACTCCCACTGACTGATGGCCGGAGCCCAGGCACTCACCCCCACTCTACAGATGCAGCCTGAGGGCCTCAGATGCCAGGCCTCCCACCAGGCCTGCTCACAGTCAGGTCTGCCACCCCACCCCCTGCAGTTCACTGATGTGGATGAGGGGCAGGGGCCCGGGCACTGGGACCAGGTTCAGAGAGGACGCGCACGTGGACCAAAGCCAACCACGGCAGGCCTGCTGGATCGGGGGAAGAGCAGACGTCAAAGTTCGCAGAGTGCAAACTTTACACACCACCAACCGCTGACACCAACCACAGGTGTCCTGACAGTACTGATCTGGGGATACGGTGTCTTAGGGACTCCCTGAGAGCATACCCCGGGGATGCTCTGCCAGGTCCCCTGTCTGCGCCCCATCTCCCTGAACAGCTGTTGGCACCCTTGTGTTGACAGGAAAAACCCCACAACGTAAACATGCACGGTGGGTGGAGAGACACGAGCAGATGGCAGGAACCCTCCGTGACTCGTCCTGCGCGCCACTACTCCTCATCCTCCTCCCACGGCAGAACTGAACTGCCAGGCCTGCTACTGGAGAGGAGAACACACAGGTGTGTTTACACCTCCAGAGGAGCGGTCACTCTGGGCACCTGCAAATGCTCACAGATGTCATCGGCTCACTGGGCCTCTCCCAAAGGAGGTGACCCCAGCCCAAGTGTGAGCAGCACAGCTGGCCATCTTCAGACCCTCTGGTGTGACTGTGACCAGAAAGCTCCAGGGACCGTGGACACAGGGACGGGGCAAGTGGGCTGACTGTCTCACCCTGGGTCTGCTCTTCGCCCTTGCTTCCCTGAGGTCGTAAGGCCCCCTGTTCTTCTGAAGGGGGGCCCTGGGGGGCAGAGGCGCACAGCTGCAGCTCGCCTGCCTATCCCCGCGGTCACTCGAACCTGTACGTGCTGCGTCTGCGAGGGCTCCTTCCCGCATTGCCCTCAGCTCTCCCTGTGCCAGCACTCGCTTTGAGCTCGCCTCCGGGTCCTTCCAAGCCCACTGTAAGCTTCCTGCCAGGGAGAGGCGCCTGCAGCACCCTGTTCTTTCCTCCCTATGGCGTTTCTCACGCCTTTCATTCTATAAGTGCCAGTGTTCCTGGCTATGTCCCTGTCACAGCATGAGCTCCCGGAGGACAGTGCCAGGCTCACCCATCTTGCACTCACAGTGAATGCACTTAGCAGGCTCGTGAGCTATGATAAGCAGAGATTTCTAAGAGGCCAGGTCTGCCTCCTTTTCTCCCCAGAGCAGCCAAACTGCTGATGGGAGTCCTGCACCATCGTCCAGGTAAACCAGACAGGATTGTCCCTGCTGACCCTGCCCTCGGCCTCCATGGAAACTGTGAGAGGTGAAGGCACGTTTACATGCCGTGACCCAGGCTTCTTCCTTACAGATGTACAAGTGTCCTGTACAGCAACACTGGGTTGTCACGACCCAGAGCAGAGGGACATGTCCTGGCCTGTCCTTGTCCTCTGGTCTTCTAGAAGCTTGTCTGTCAGTGGAAAGAGCCCTCGACGTGAAAGCACCTGTCTCAGCACCTGTCCAGCACCCGCCAGCCGACCTCGCAGTGCAGCAGGCCAGGACGCTGCAGGAAGAACGGCCGCAGGAGGAAGGGAGGGAGGGAGGCCCTGCCTGTGAGTGCGCAGATGCGGGGACCACACCGGACACCACGCATGGAGAAAAACAACTGAGAAATGTGGCTAGCCCTACAGAAGCACTGCTAGTTCGGACTGTGCTGTTTTCCCTTTTCTCTCTCTCTTGTTTTTTGAGTCTTAGGCAGCACTATAAACTGTTTGTGTAGTATGTAGACAGGAAACCAGGTAAGATTTGTTTAGTAGTAAATTTTCATTGACACACAAATTCCTGTTCACATAAGCTCACGCCTCACAGACATAAAAATCAAATGGTTTTAAGGCACACAATACCATACCTGAGAACCCCCAGAACGCCAATATTGCTTTTCAAAGTAACAAACATGCCCCTTGAGATACCCGCTTTTAACACATAAGCTCAGCATTCTGCAAGGAAGAGGGTTGGCAGTTTTATTCACACTGATGTGGGGGTGACCGCTATTGCTGTTTCAGGCCCAGGTAGGATGCCCCAGCACCTGCGGGGAAGCCTGCAGGTCACCAGGTCCCCTCTGATTCCTTCTAGGCCTCAGAAGCTCACAGTACTCATCACTTTCACACTGTCCACACATTGATGCTCTAAACAGCTTTGCTCCTCATCCTCAGAAGATGAGGAAACATGGGGTGGACAGAAGGGCCTCTGAGCCCAACTACTCAAGAAGGCACTGCCTTGAGGGTGCTCAGCAACTGCCATGGGGTGTTAGTGGGGACCTGAGCCGCAGGCTTCAGTCTAGGGATAAGCAAGTCAAGTCTGTTTTCTCTTACTCCCGGCCTCACCTCCAGGGTCCCCTTGCTATGAACAGCCACCAAATGCCCTTTGTTCCAAAGAAAAGATGCCAGGCACGGCCCCCAGCATTGCAGGGGAAATCGCATCAGTTTCTAATTAAATTCCCACAGGAAGCTGTATCCACAGGAGGGAGGAAGGCAGGCAATTCTAGAACAGATGTCCATACCCCCACAGGACACGTCTTTTCCACACCCAAGGAGCAGGGAGTCGGGGCCACCCTCTTGGGGGAGGCAAGGCTGGCAGGAGCAGCACCGTACCTTTGGGCTGCATCTGTCACAGCTGCCGGGGCCACCTACCAGACGAATGGAAGAGCGGCATCTGCCTCCCCTTGGGGGACACCCACAGGGTCTCACAAAAGATTCCTGTAATAAACCAGGGATGTGCAGAGGCCCCAAACATCAGCCACAACGGCATGCAGGCCAACCAGGCTCAAAACACATGCCATCAAGATTCAAGTGCCTTTTGAAATATGGAATAATTTCAAAGCCCCAGGCTTCTCTGTACTCTGTTTAGTCATCATCTCTCTTTTAATTAGCCTTTTTAAGTAGAGTTGGAATGTCATCTCTACCAACTTTTTCTCCCCACCCCCAACATCTAGCCCTACGCACTGGAGGTCTTATCTCATGGATTATAACATCTCAGTTGCATGGGAGCCAGGAAGGGGGCTGTCTGCAGAAGCCTCGCCTTGCCTGCCTTCTCTCCACTTCCTGTCTGGCTCATGTGTGCCGGATCCGAGCCACGAGATACTATCAGAACTGCAGGTGTAACAGTAAGAGCCAGGTGACTGCCTTACTGCCCTGGCAACAAAAAGTGATTTTCCTCTTCGCATACACTCATAAAATCACCCAAGGTCACCATCCAGCCGCTTCCGATTTAAATGCACTATTTCCCAGAGAGAACCAAAAAGTTGAATTGAGCTTTGTTCAAACGGGAAAAACAAAGTACCTATTAACAGATCGTCACGTGTAGCAGACAAGTTCTCAAAAATGCTAACCAAACATAAAATTGGCCCTAAATTTCTTGTTCTTTTCAAAGAACAAGACCTAAAAAGTTGTTTGTGATGTGCTGTTCAGGTGGACGATGTTCCAAAGCAGCAAGTGCCACATGGTCCCATTTCTGCAAAAAACAAATTCCACGTGTGTACTCACACACACTCCAGTGGTTATAGTGAAGCAGTGAGGGTAGAGGTGATTCGATTTTCCCTTCTTCTTACCTGCAATCTCTATACCATGCATTACACATGCAATAAGGAAAGCTCTCTGAACGATCAGTTGTCTCTGAGCCTGAGGACAAAGGTGGTCTTGTGTCTAGTGATTCCCCACCCAGTTCACTCACACCTCAGTATTACTTTGACCACAAACAAACAGCCAGGCATCTAACATGAGCTACGTGAAGTCCAGTCCTTCCCAACAAACAGGGAGGCAGGTGAGGGCCTGACAATGACAAGGGAAGCCTGTGAGAGGCACCGAATTAAATGAAGTTGCAGAATAAACCCTTATTCTAAGAAAGAAGGGCTGAAAATGAATGTGTTAAATAGTCAATACAAGTTAGAAGAAAGGAACAGAACACACCCAGAGAAAGCTTAAGGAAGAGAAGCAGAAATCAAATGAAATTGAAAATGATAATATAATAAAGAGGATTCAAAGAAGCCAAAAGTTAATTCTTTGTGTAGACTAATACAGTTAAGCTTCCAGTAAGACGGATCAAGAAAAAGGAGAAAAAGTGAACATATTCAATACTAAGGATAAAAAAGAACCATGCCTACACATGTTACAAAGACGAAAAAGATAATTAGAGGATGCTGTGAACGACCTGAAGATAATACATTTGAAAACTTAGATGAAATGGACAAGATCCTGGAAAAATACAGCCCATCAAAACCAACCCAAGAAGAAATAAAGATTAAATAGTCCTATAACTACTCAAAGAATTGAACATCAATGGTTTTTAAAAAATCTTTGCACAAAGAAAGCATTGGGCTATTCCCAGCCACAGTTTTGGCACATTCTACTAAACATTCAGGAAACAATTCTAATCTGATACAAACTATTTCAAAGAAAAGGGAAATAAGGAACACACTCTGACTTGTTTTATGAGACTAATCAAACTTTTACCAAAGCCTACCAAGGACATTACAAAGTGGGAAAGTGACAAATCAATATCAGTCACTAAGAGAAACAAAGAAGTCCTGAATGAAATATCTGCAAACTGAATGCAGCAATGTGTATAAAAAGACAACATGGCCATGACCTAGCTCATTTTATCTCAGGAATGCAAAGCTGGTTAAATATTAGAGAAATCAATGAATATAATTTTACCACCCTAAAAGATTAAAGGAAAAAGCATAATCTCAATAGAGCTAGAAAAGAAATTTAATAAAATTTGGCATTAGCAAACTAGGAATAGAGGGGAAAAAATTCTACAAAACCCCATAGCCAACACTACTCTTAGTGGTCAATGGTAAAAGCAATACCCTGTAACATAAAGAACAAGACAGGATGCCTATCATCATCACTCCCATTTAACAATGACTTAGGGGCCAAAAGTGAATATAAAAAGCTAAAAAATAATAATAAGAGCTAAAATGTCGAAGGACTTAGAGAAGGGGAAACTCTTATTAGTCTAAGATGATGTATCTATGCAGAAACCCAAAACATCCCCAGTTCTACTACTAGAATAATAGTTTAGCAAGGTTGCTGTATTTCAAAAAATCAATATTTTGAAAAATTAGCTGCAGTTTTGGACACAGTGAACGAAAAATGAGAAAATGATATTTTTAAAAAGGTACTAGACACAAGGTCTCAAATCACGTGATGATGGCTGGCTTGAAAAGCTGTCCCCAAAGTGACAGCAGGGAGAAGCTGACAGCCCTGGAGCAGAAACCCAGGCGTGGAGATTGACCCTGCAGGACACGGGGTTCCAGTACAGCGCGTGATCTGGGGTGGAAGACTAATACAAGGAGATTTGCTGGGTCCTGCATTTCTGCCTAGAATAGGGGTGGAGGAGAGACATGGAGGTGCCTCGGGCCCACAGCGATTCCCATATTAACAACTACCACGTGTGGAAGAGCTCCACACTGCTGTCAGATAGAGGTGGAGTGTCTGTTACTGAAGTGGCCAAAGAAAACGCTCCAGAGCATGCTTTGAGGCCGGTTCCTTACCTGCTTTTGTGTTCGCAACTGACCAGGGAGCAAAGCTGGACTCTCAAAAACAAAAGTATCATCTGTTACCTTAACATCTACTGGGTGGTTCAATTTATTCATTTGCCTTTGGAAATGAAATCACTATGTTGAAGTGGTATCTGCACCCCTATTTTCATTGTGGCATTATTCACAATAGCCAAGACATGGAAACTTAAGTGTCCATTGACAGATGACTAGCTAAAGGAAACGAGCTTGTACACATACTATTCAGCCATGAGAAGAACGGAAATCCTGCCACTTGCAACGACGTGCATGACCCTCCAGCGAGGGCACCGTTCTAAATGAAGCAAGTCAGACTAAGAAGGAAGGACACTGTATCTCACTTATATGTGAAACCTGAAAAAAAAACAAACTCAAACAAAAAGTAATGAGATTGGTGGCTACCAGAGGCAGGGGGTTGAGGGCGGAACAAACTCCCAGTCTGAGACAGACCAGAACTGGGGAAACGCACGCCGTGATGACTGTAGTTGCCTGCTGTGTGGTCTACTTTAACGTTGTTAAGACAGTAGATCCTAAAAGTTCTCATCTCAAGGAAAAAAACTGTAACTATACGAAGTGACAGATGTTAACTAAGCATATCGTGGTTCTTGTTTCACAATATGGGTATGCTGTCATCACGCTATACACCCTAAACTTACACAGTAATGTATATCAATTCCATCTCAATAAAATTGGAAAAAAAATAAATTTCCAAAAACTCATTTGCCTTTGGTGATGAGTTTCATAGCCAGCAGCAATGTCAACGCAGCACTAATTGTCAGCCCACTAAAGGGAGTTGCTCCATTATTCGAAGAATTGAGACCAGTTGTGGAAGGGTCTTAGCCTGACAGTGGTTTCGGGCACGTACCTTATCTGCATTGCACCAGACACAGTATCGACTCAGCAGTCCTCAGCGACAATGACACTTGTATCCACGTACTCAACAAAGGGCCCCTTTTCCCTACCCTATACTCAAGAAAGACTCTATGGACAGAATTTCTGGACAGACTGATTGCTATATTTCTTTGTTGAGGGTCTTATTTAGTGAGACCTAAGGCTACCACAAAAATGGCTCAGTATATCACAGCTCCCAAGGAGTGATTCTAGTCACCAAATATGGATCAAATTCTATTCAGTGGCTCAGAATCAAAACAGTTCATTGATCCACTTAAGCCATCAAGTGCTCCTGTTGCACGACACCCCAGGCCTGCGGGATGTGGGGGACCCTTTTTATTGTGACTAAAGAGGACATAGTTTTCTTCACATTGTTTTATTCCTGTATACTGAATGGGAGTCAGATAAAATGCCTTAGCAATAAAATTAGTATAAACACTAACTTTCTTATATGTACATTATTTTGCCATATGGATGAACATTACTAATAGTTTTGATTCTTCTTAAAGGGTTCTGCTCTTCACCAAAAATGCAAATTACAGCTAATGATTTGTTCCCCTACTCTGCTATCTATGATCAATCTGTTTTAATGTTTTTGTCTTCTTTATAAAATTTAGGTGTGATTCATTAACAAACTCTATTTGCAATATCAAGAATATATGTAAATATGATAATACAGCTATTTTTTCCACACGAGTATAAATTAAAACAGTATTTTTAAAGCGCATATATCTCAAAATATAAAATGCCTGGGAATATATATAACAAAAAATTATAATACATTTATGAAGAAATTTTTTAAAGTACTGAAAGATATTTTTGAAAATATTTTAAAAATGGAGTCATTTCATGGTCACAGACTGGAAAAGTCAACATTAAGGTGCTGATTCTCCCTAAACTGATAAAGTCCACGCAGTTCTAATCAAAACCCCAAATGCTGTTTTGCTGAATCCGGCTACTGATTTATATGGTAGGCCGAGGTCTAAGCACAGCCAAGGGCTGGAGAACAAGTCAAGGAGGTGCAGAAGACGTGCCCTCCCAGGCATGGACAAGCTGCATCTTACCAGTCAACGCGACAGGGTCTCACGGTGCCCAGATATTTGGTCAACCGTTATTCTGGGCGTGTCTGTGAGGGTGTTTTTGGATGAGATGAACAACTATATCAGTAACCCGAGTAAAGGAGATGACCCTCCCCAATGTGAGTGGGTCTCATTTAATCCGCTGGAGGCCCAAACAGAACAAAAGGCTGAGTAAGGAGGATTCGCTTTCTCTGCCTGACTGTTCTTGAGCCAGGGCATTGGTCTTCTCTTGACCTGGAACTAGAACTTAGGCCACTGGTTCTCTTGGTTCTTGGGCCTTCAGGCTTGAACCTTTAAAATAAATCCCTTTCTATGTAGAGATATGCATCCTATTGGTTTTGTCTCTCTGGAGAGCCTGGGGGTGGTGGGGCGGGAGGGAAGCTCAGATTGGGTCCAGCCGGATCTGCGTCTCACTTTTCTACCAGGAACAGAGACCTTGGGCAAGAAACATCCCCTCTCTGGGCCCCCAAGCCTCATCTCTAAAGTACTTTCACTTGCAGCTCTTAGGCTGAGAATCCCACATACCTATAGCACATCCCAAAAGCCACAACACCATTCTGACTTTCCTACAGGCTACCTTGAGGAAATACACCTGGCTTTGGAGCTCATCAGTAAATGCCATCCAGGAAGCAACCCTTAACTCCCACCCCATGCTCTCGAGAATCAATGTAAGAGCAGGTGAAAGGGAAGTTTCCAGTCGCGCGCACAGTGCGTGGCAGATGGGATTGCTTGGACCAGCCCCCCACCCCCCCCACTGCCAGTGCATAACAAGCCCTTGCCTGAAACTCAGCCCTCCTCTTCCTCCCACAAAGCTGACTTCTCACTGTTCACATCTGGGAAAGGGAGGGAATAACCATTTCTCGGGAAGTATTCCTCTGCCAGCCTTTGGGATGCTGTGTACTCTAGGAAAGGATCGTCGCAGTTCCCCTCATAAGCAGCACATCCCAAGGTCAAACACTTGGCCAAAGAACAAGAATACATGCCTGGCCTTGCGGGGTTTTCGAAGGTAAACCATCCCACCACCTCAAGCCCTAGAGCCCAGGAGCAGCTGCTGTGCCCACGCGCACCTGTATTTGATGTCGAATACTGTGGAGTCCTCGTCGTCGTCATCCTCGTCATTCAGCGGGGCCATTTCCACTCGCTCGGCCGGAGTGGTGATGATATCATACTTTCGTGTCTTCTTCAACCTCTTTCCCGACCTAGAAGAGGAAATGCACATTCCTATAAACTACACAATCCCCACTGAGGCAAGCCATGCTGCTGCCCCCAGCCGGGGTCCCCAGAGACCTGGCAAATCCCCCAGCTCCTCCACTTCCAGCCATGGGACCTTGGGGAAGGTTCCTGACCTCGCTAACCCTCATGGTCCTCACCACGAAGCAGAGGTGATTACATCTGCGCTGAGCACTGGAAAACCCAGTGGTCAAGATAAATAATACCCGAATGCAGTATTTTAAAATTAATGCCAAGAAAATCCACGATGAGCAAAGATAAAATGTTCAGTGAGGACAGGACCCAGCACAGACACGACACACCCATTCCTTCACCCCTCACCCCTCACCCCTGTCCTGGCCCTGTTGTGCTGGACGGCTGCTGCTCCAGGCACAGGCAGCACAGCTGGCATTGCAAGTACTGCCCTATAGGCTGACCAGGTGGGATCTGAGTCAGGGCCTGGCCACTCTCTACCTGTGTGGTCATGGGCAAGTGAGTTAATCTCCCTATGGCTCAGTCTCCTCGTAAATAAAATGGAATAAGAATAATATTTGTCCCTCACAGGCGAGGGAGAATTAAATGAAATGACGCGTTTAACAAGCCTACAGACAGGAGGCTCTCGGCAAAAACGACTGTTAGCAAAAATAATAAACAAATCAAAGTGCTGTAGCCTCTCTCACATGACCAGGACTTGTAAAAACGAGTCCACGTTGCATCCATTATGAGGATTTATGAGGATACTGAGTTATAACACTAAGCTTTTACCTCTGAAATAATAGACGGTCACTGTGGGCCATGGGAAAGTGCTGAGACAAGGCCTTCAGCTTCTAGCGTCAGGCTCTCTACGTGAAGGACGCTACACTTATCAGGGCTGGACATTCATGAGCCCACCGGAACTACAACTGTTATTAGCACTACCGATGCTCTTTGCATTTATTTCTCCACTATTTCAGCTCTTTCCCAAATGCCTTATCTTCTCTGGTGTCCCTCCTTGTTAAGTATATTCGATGCTATCTATGAGAAACCAGCCAACTCAAAAAATCATAAATGGGGCATTGCAGAATGATATTCTCTAAACGTTCTTCCTGCAGACTGTAAGCTGCTCCCAGTGGAGACCACGTCAAAGACATGCGTGAAAGCTCTTTGTCCTTAGCATACAAAAAACTTTATAAGTTGGCAAAATAATGAAAACACAAGTTCACTTTCAAGGTTTCTTAACAGTTTCTTAACAACATCAACTTGTTCTTGTTTTACCTAGCATGATTTACCAAAAATATGACTTATGGAAGTGTCATTTATATAGAAGATACACATATTTATCTATATCTTCGGCATATGGCGACGTGTACCACCTGTGGTACCTATTCCTTGTGGTTCTTTGGGTAGAGACTGGGAGAGAGGAAGAAACCAGCTATACAGCCTGATGATCCCCAACTCTCATCACAGAGTAATGTGTCCTCCCTGCTGTCATCATGGGCATGCGCGTGCACACATGCACGCACGTGCACACACACACACGCACACACACACAGGCATGGGTGTGAGACTGCTTGGTTTCTGAAGATGAGGTGGAGCACAGTGCCAAGGCCAAGCCCAGTGGAGGAGATGAGGGGCACAGGCGGTCACCAGCCCAGTGGCCCTGGGACAATGGTATTTTGGAAACAGGCTTTGTGCAGGAGTGTAAATGCTAACCTTATAAACACCGTCGTTCCCACATTCTCTCCATCAACAGATTCTTCCTTTCTCTCCACCCTCCCCCAAATGAGTAAAATAAATCTCTGCATCATGCCCTAGATGATTTATAATCCCTGACCAACCCCAACGCCAATACTGGATGGGGGGACGTTTAAGCCCAGAAATGGCTCCAAATGCCACAAAGAACCCAAGACAAAGCCAGAAGGAAAACCACCCACCTCTGTGCCCTCAGACTAGAGTCACGCTCCCCATCCATATGGACCCACATACCACACCTTTCTCGGGAAAACAGCCCTATCTCTACCCGGATGATGCACAGCTACTCAGAGGCAGCACCTGGCAATGCAAAGGACTGGAACTCGCCCTTCTGCTGACCGTACCATGCGCCTGGGCCATGCATCCCCCACACATCTCAACAAGCGTCCGGACCTTCAAGAAGGAGTTGTCCGTGAACCCAAGGACTTAGAGAGCCCTTCGTGGACACTCGAAGAGAGGAAGAGAGACCATGTTCCAAATCTCCTATGAAGCCGACCCCCAATTAACTTCAAAGCTACTCTCTTTTTCAACAGAGCAAGTTTTGGCCAGGTTTTCTGTCACATACAACCTAAAGAAACCTCACTGCCACAGGGTCTTGAAGAATGGCGGCAGGCACAGCACAGGCTGAAACCACGGCGGTGGTAATAAACAACATCTTGGGTTTTTTCCACATTTTAGTAGTAAACCTTCCACATGGAAGTTTCCCATTTCCTCAAACCCTTTAAAACCCCTGGACTCTTCTCTGCTCTACAAACAAGGAACCACACAAATAAAAATGCCTTAGTGATGATATAAACATTTTTGTTTAGGGCTACCTATAAACAGGTTTTCTAAGAACACACACATCCTGGTGGCTCCAAGTCACAGGGCTGTTTACACTGGACTGTGGAAAAGGCGAAGGCTACATGGTCACCTGAGCCTCTCCAGGGGGCAGTGGGTCAGTCTTGCGGACACGGCTCTCACCTCACTGAGACACACACGTAGCTTGAGGAAGAAGCACCTGGTCTAAAAGAGCCCGGGTCTGGAGTCATACTTGGGTTCACACCCCAGTTTTTCTACGTACAGGCCTGTTTCCTCAGCTGCACAGGGGGTACGGGGCGGAGGCGGGGGGTCAGCAGGAGAGCAGCTCTCAGAAACTACTGGGCATAGCACTTCCTGCCAATGAAGGAGATTCAAAAGACAAATAAAAGGTACGCCTGGCTCATTCTCAACAGCATGGCTCCCTTGCTGCAACTTTTCTTTCCTGCAACAAGATCCCATTAAACCAGGCAGCCTTGACAAACAGGTGGCAAGTGGTGGCTTTAAGTAAATGTCCACGTTGTGCTTCACAGGAATAGGTGAGACCAGGGAAGTTCTAGAAGAGACAAAGGATCCTTCCACTGGGGCCAAAACACATTTCTAACAAGACAAAGGAGAAGTTCAGAATTCTTGTACTCTGAAATCTAATCCTGAAGCCAGAGGGCGTGTTTACTCAAAGGCCCTTCAACAGCTGGTCAGCAGCAGGTCCCAGCAGCAGGGCAGGCGTGGCTTATGCAAACACAGGCTGAGGGAGCCTAGCTCAGCTGACCAGGGCTGGAGAAGGGCCTTCCTTCCCTGCCCTCCTGACAAACAGAAACAAAACCAAACCAGCCTATAAGGGCTGGTTTGTCATTTTGAGTTTGATATGGGGGTGCGGTGGGCAGGTCCACAGATGGCACGTCCAGAGACTGAGGTTTCGATCTCACTGTGCCTCTGGGCAAGTCAGTTACCCTAAACCTTAATCTCATACCCATTTGTGCTGCCTGCCAGGTTAGGTAGGGTTCCGGCGACAGATACACATGTGCCCCCTGCCCAGCCGCTCCATGGGGCCACAGCTTTCCCCTCTCCCCTGGTGAGGCCTTCCTTGCCAGGACATCCCAGCCAGGCCCGGTTCCCCTCCGTCAGACCCCTGTAGTCTCCATTCCTAGGCACCGCCCCTGCTCCAGGGCACTGTCTACGTGTGACCCTCCCGCACCATCGCTGCCCTGGGGTGACGGGAAGAGCAGCCACCACAGTGGAGTGTCCGTCCGTGCCAGGCACTGCACGCATGGTCGCACCCCAGCCTCCAGTCAGTGGGCATCGTGTGGCCAGGGACACAGAGCCAGGAGGCACAGAGCGACCTGCCCGGTAAGCAGACCCTGAATCCGGACCTACCACAGACCAGAACCCGAGCTCCGCACACTCCAGCAAGAAGGCGAGAAACCACCTCAGACACCTGGCATCCCGGCCTCTGCTCAGGCATATGGCAGAAGCCCCCCAGGCAGCCGGACGTGCAGGCACACGTTCTCCCGGCTGCCAGCCACACCCTGCCACCACGAAAGCAAGCAAGGAAGGCCAGCAACAAAAGGAGGCACCCTGTGCTCCAGACCATGAAGTTTCAACTCCATAATGATGCCAGGCCTCCTGAATGAACCTACAAGTTCACGAAATCTCGTAAAATACTGACAGATTTTTGTTGGGGAATCTAGATAAGTTGATTCCAAAGTTCAGAGAAGAGGGAGAGGGGTAGCAAGAATAGCCAGAAAATTCTGGAAAACAGAAATTATGAAGGGGACCAGATCCCAGTTAGTGTCTGCCCGAGGCTCGAGGCTGGGAGGGAGATGGGGACTGACGGCCAGTGGGCTCAGGGTTTCTTTCTGCGGTGGTGAAAAACGCCAAAAACTGAGGTGTCAGCACACAACTGTGAAACGCAAACTGGACATTTTAAATGGGTGGACTGTACGGTTTGTGAATTATATCTTAATATAAAGCTGCTAAAAAATGAGGAAAGATATACATTAACATATGTATGTGTATATATTACATTTGTTTGTGTCTAGGCTTATAAAATCTCTCTGGAGGGAGTCACGACAAATTGACAGCATGCAGAGAAGGAGCAGGGTGGCTGAGGGACGGGGGCTGTTCACTACACACTCGGGCTCCTCATGAATTTCAAGTCATGTGAACATATAACCTATTTTTAAAATGAACAAACAAACAAAACTCAAAGTCATTAGAGTAAAATTTTAAATGGACTAAGTGCAAGTCTACTCGATGGCCTTCCTCTGGGGCAGGAGACCCTTCTCCTTGTACCCGTTCTGCCCCAAGGCCACACCTCACTTCCTCAGTGTGGCTTTGCCTCTTCCCACCCGGGGGCCTGAGGAGCCAGAAGCAGCCACTCCAACCTTCCCTCCACCTCGGCTGTTTTCATTCCCAAGCCCACTGAGCAGTGCTGTAGCTCAAGGACCAGCTTCCAGCCGAAACCACTCTACTTGTCACAAAGAGTATGTGTCACCTTGACATTTAGAAAAATTAATAAAGAAAATGAAAATGAACTGTGGAGGAGAGACCAAATGGGGCAGCTGCTGTGATCAGACAGGGCTGCCCCGGCCCCGAGGCCCTCAGTTCGCAGGCCTCCCCATTTTTACCTCTGACCTCCACCCTGAACCTCCTTCCTCAGAGTATAAGACATAACAGCCTTCCAGAAAACCAAGGAAGCTGAAAGACAGAAAGAACTTGACTCCACAACTCGCTTTCCAGCCCCACCCTGTGGGGAGACAGGTGTGTCCTCCGGGCTTAGGTGGCAAAGCCACCACTGCCTACCACCAAGGCAGGCAGCCAGGGAACCGTTCTCGAGTACCAGCCTTACTCCCTTTCCAGCCTTGGGCAGGGTCCCTGCACCCACCTAACACTTGCCTTTTAAAGCAGTGTCAACGAGCCAGAGAGGCAAACCCCAAGGCTATATGAATCTCATTTCCCTCTGCTCCAGAGAGGCGACTTTAGACAAACAGCTACAGGAGACATAAGCATCTTATCTTCCTCCAGGGCAGCAAAGAGTTTCAGATCTCAAGCAGCCCGGCTCTGACACAGCTCTGGCCAAGCCTTGCTGGACACAGGTGTTCAAGAGCCTTCCAGATGGGGCCGGCACCGCGGCCACATCATACCCCGGTCCTGCGGCTGCCCCTTCCCCACCGCGCCAGGGCCCCTCGTTCCAGAACCAGCAGCGGTCAAGCACAATGACTCACAACACCACATAAAAGCCCAAATGCCCCAGAGCCCCGCAAGTGCTGAAAACCAGTGAAGCAGGCCTGGTATGACATAAACACCAGAACACATGTAGTGATATTTGGCCATTTGGCAGCCAACACTCTGTCTTCGAGTCAAGGAGACACAAAATATGAGTGGCGCTCACAAACCCGGAGATGGGACAGCAGCCACCCAGCTCCTGCCCATTACTGTCACATAGAACAGAGGCCCTGCATCTCCAGGTGTTCTGTCAAGGAAAGCAGAAGATCTAGATTTTGATAGGAAGATTCTCAATTTTTAAGTGTTCTCAACTACCCCAGTTGTTAAAAGCACTGTACAGATCAAAACAAAATAAAAATCTTATCAGCAGCCATCAGTTTGAAACCTCTGACTCAATTTCCTGGCCATGGTGTATTTGGTCATGAGTGCCAAGCATGAGTGACATGAAATAATACAGCTAAAAATCATGTGCCCAGAGAGATGGAATGATACACAGGTTCAACTGAGGTCTTCCTTATATCTGATCTCCAGCAGCTCAATCACGATCATAAGGTGCCAGCCATTATCATACAGCTGAGCTGCCTCTCTCCCCTCATGGCCACTGTCCCCTCGGGAGCAACAAAGTGGTACCATGTGGACTGACCCCAACAGCTACATCCAGCACACAATGCACAGTGTACCCAGTGGGGCTTACGCTTCATATAGGATCACATAGCGTGGGCCAGGTAACCCTGAAGAGCACAATTAAAATTCTTAGGGCTTTTCTTCCTAACGCCATGGCATTCCGCCTCCATCTGCTCCCCACCCTTGTTTCTCTTTCCCTCCCCTCTCTCAATGTCTGAAGGAAAGACCCAATTCTCATTCTTCCAGGACAAAATAAGCTCACCCCGGGTTTGACCTGTCTGAGGAACCACGTGAAATATGGCAACAGCGGATGCCCCGAGACCTGTTCCTCCGGCTCTCAAGTGTGTTTGCAAAGGGATGGGTCCATGTCATTTTTATATGAGGTGCCAGCTGACGGGAGTGAGGCTTAAAGCGAGGAAGGCGGCCCCCAGAGGCAGCTCCAATAGTTCAAGGGCAGCGGCAAGAAGACCAAGAAAGACTCTGGTAGACCCAGGGGACCCAACCCAGCCTTGAAACTCCGGGGTCACTGTACTTGGGGACACATGTCATAAGTTATCCTGTCAGCATCTACTTGTCCCTGACACATGGGAATGTCAGTCCTTGCCACCTACTACCCCCACTTGAGGGAACAGTCACTTCTCAGCAGAAGCTCCCAAACTCTCCACCTCAAGCGTAGACGTCCGGTCATGTGGCTGGCATTTCCAAGAGCAAATTTCAGCTGTGCGTCATCCTCCCCCACCAAGCTTTCTCCTCTGTTGACCACCCCTGGCACCAGGGGGCCCTCTCCAGGCCTTTCTGGGCATCCTGACGCCTACCTCCTTCCCCTCCTCTTCTTCCACTCAGGCCTCCAGGCCTCTCTCCCGGTGCTCCCAGCACCTTCCACAGGTCTCCCCAGGCATCCTGTGTTCCCACTGCAGCCACGTCACTGTTCGTCCATTCACTCAGCAAACAGTGATTAAGCGCCTAGCACAGGCCAGCATTTCCAAAGCAGCCCTGCGATTCTTTCACTCCTGTATTCAAATCTTCCATTTGCTCCTCTGACCCACTACAAATACCAAAATCCTCCAGCTGGAATTCCTGTCTTCCAAAATCCAGCTGCGACAGTGGAAGGATGGAGAAGACTGAGTCGGAAGCCAGACTCCTGCCCTTCACCAGCTGTGTGGCCTTAACCCAGACACTTCATCACTCTGCACCTTGACTTACTTATCTGTAAACTGGGGATTCCAACAGCACACCTGTCGTAGGAATGAGGAAACACACATAAAGCTCTTAGCACAGAACCTGGGACACAGGAAGGGCTTGGTCAATAGTAGCTGCTATTATTCCTGATGGCCTCATGATTCCAAGTGAACGTTTTCTCAAACTCTACCCACAGCAAAACCTGCTTGGCACAATGGGCCCTGGAAGAACCTCTTCATCCTCCTCCAGCCTGTCAAGTCCTGACCCTTCTCCTCCCCACTGGCCTCTGCGGGATACTTTGTCCCTGGCCAAAGCCCCGGGGGCCTGCCTTATGCAGCATATACAGTGTTGCTTTTGCTACATCACTCTTCTGTTGAATCTGACTGCTTCTTATCTGCCAAGTAGCATCTTCCAAGGAGATCATCCCGACCGAAATGGAAGCTCCTCCACCCCTGATACGTTCTCCACGGCACCCTCCACATTCACAGCAGGTCTCATTAAATACACTGGGAAGAACGAGCCATTCAGCCATGTTTTCTCTGGGGTCCTTGGCTGGATGCAGGGCAGACCCAGCTCGATCAGTTCAAAACCCAGCCCACCACATCTTGGGAGTCCCAAAAAGGACCAAGCCGAGCCATCGGAACCCCTGGACTTGAGTCCTACTTTGCCTACAAACTCACTGGGTGACCTTAACAAGCTTTTCTTGTTTCTGGGCCTCAGTTTCCTCACTTCTACAACGGGCGGAGGGAAGGAAGTCAGGGGAGCCCTGAAGGCGAGGAAGCCCTACCCATGCCCTGCGCCACGGCCCTTCCTCCACGCCACACCTGCCGACGAAAGCGGATTCCTCCTCCCTGCGTGCCCAGGAAGATAAACAGCAAGACTGGATTCCTGGCAGATCGCCCTCAGATTAAGTACACGTTTTTAAAGTGAAACCGTGGCAATATGATTCCAAATTTATGGTCCCAGAAGTTCCCTTTGCAAATGGTTAGAACCAAAACACCAGCCATAAAACTAAAATACTGGACACAACCCAAGAAGTACTCTCTGCTTAAATCAGGGAGGGCTTTGCTCCTGAGACACTACCAAGAAGGTGCTATCTGGACACTGACACTAGAGTCCCCCGCACCCTTGGATGTACCTCGGGTCTCAGGGAGGATCTGTGTTTGCAAAGCCCCGAAACACAATGGGTACACGGGCATGAGAGTGTGTGTACAGGTAAAGCCATATAAGCCAGAGAGCTCAGGGTTAAATTAAAGAGAGATTCTCCTCCCTTTCCAATTGGATAGAACAAGGGTCCCCAACCCCTGAGCCATGGACCAGTCCATGGCCTGTTAGGAACTGAGCTGCACAGCAGGAGGTGAGTGGAGGGCAAGTGAGCAAAGTTTCATGTATTTGCAGCCGCTCCCCAGCGCTAGCATCACCGCCTCAGCTCCACCTCAGATCATCAGGCATTAGACTCTCACAGGAGCATTGGTCCCTGGTGCCAAAAAGGTTGGGTACAGCTGGCAACAGAAGGAATCAGTAGTCGGTCCTGAGTCTTCAAAAGTTTGTTAATAAGAGCAGCCATGAGACACCTCCGTCGCTGGGGGATTCAGTAGTCAAGGAGGGGTGGGTTCCTACATACACAGGCTAAAGAGTCACCAATTTCATTTTTAAACAGCTCAGAAGCAGATATATCCTCCTGATTATTTTGGCCATATGGCTGCATCCTCATTTTCAGGCAAGACCAAAAGGTTGGGTATAAATTACATGTTTTCGGAATCATATTTTTCAATATGGTAGGACATTTGGCTGCTTAAAAGGGAGCCAGGACTCGGCTGATCTCATCTCACTCTAAACATCCTGGTAGCCCTTGGAAGTATGTACTAATTAGTGATGGGAGACTGATGCCCAAAAAGGCTCAGTAAACGGCTCGCATCCGACAACCAGTGGGCCTCGCGGCTGGGACTCCTGGGGTTTCTCCACCTGGGCACAAGTGACATCTTGGGATGAGTCATTCTTTGTCCAAGGGGCTGTCCTGTGCACAGTAGGGTGTTCGGCTGCATCCGTCTCTAAACACAAGACGCCAGTAACATCTTCCACCTCAAGTCGTGACAGTCACAAATGTCTCAGACACTGCCAAGCGATCTCAAGGGAGAAAATTCCTCCCCAGGTGAGAAACAGCCGAGGGCCCTTCTTCTTCCCATGTGTCATGACTGTTTTTAACTTGGCAGAAACCTAAATCAAGGGCATGCACTACCCTGTTTTTAAAAAAATCTGGATTTGGACTCTATTAAATTTATTTAACACTCTTCACTGTGACACATAAAATTAAACAAGGGGGGACTGGATGAAGGTGGCCAAAGGGTACAAACTTCCATTTGTAAGACAAAGAAGTATGGGGATGTAATGTACGACATGATGACTATAGCTAACGGTGCTTTACGGTGCCTTGAAAGTTGCTAAGAAAGGAAATTCCAAAAGTCACAAAAGAAAGCACATTTTTTTTTATCTGTATGAGATGATGAATGTTAACTAAACTTATTTCACTATATATGTAAGCCAAGTCCTTATGCTGTACACCTTAAACTTATACCATGCCGTATCTCAGTAAAACTGAAAAAAAAAAAGAAAATCCACTAAAATTTTTTAATTAAATTAAATCAAGATGAGTCTGTTTCACTTCTACAGCTTTTCCCCCAAATCGAAACCTTGGTCAAGAGGGACCACCATGTGAGGACATGGAGAGAAGCCAGCCATCTACAACGAGCCAAGGAGAGAGGCCACAGAAGAAACTAAACTTGCCAACACCTTGATACTGGATTTCTAGCCTCCAGAATTGTGAGAAAATAAAGTTCTGTAGTTTTTAATACCCAGTCTGCGGTATTTTGTCATGGCAACTCTAGCAAACTAAGGAAGCAGTGAAAGAGATCAAGAGACGAGAAATGGAAGAAAAGACTAGGAGGACAAAGCTTGCAAAAGAGAAAGCTGAACAAGAAAAGTTGCAACACCAGAAGAAAAAGAAACGGCTTCTTGATATAAACAAAGAGGGTGAGACCTGCTGATGGATACTCTTCTAGAAGCCCTACAGTCAGGAAAGCAGATTCCAAGGAAGGAATCAAGATAAGACAAGTGCCTTTGGAAAGGTCACGCTCTCACCACAATGGAGCTATCTCATCTAAGTGATTCCTGATGCCAAAGAATACAAAAATATTTGAGTAAACAAAATCATACATTTTGAGAACAAAACATGCACTCAAGGGATGGAGAGAAAATAAGTACACTTCTGCAAAGATCAAAACAGATGAAACAGCCTGCATTTGCTAAGCTATTGCAAGACTCCTCCCATAATTATACTAACATGAACACAATTATCAGGATTATAAAATGTGTGTTCCATTTTAATGGAAAAAAAGAAAAAGCCTTGGTCAAATTATCAAAAAGGACCTCCTGATGTCAAACAAGCTCCACTGTCACTCTGAGTCATAAAACACACTGGCTCTTCTGACCACGGTTCTGCCCAAAGCTCCAATTTATTAAAATAATATTGTTATACTAATGAGCAATAACCAAAAACATTTCAGAATGGTTAACTTTCCACAAATTCTAAAACTAGGACTCCATATTTTCTTGTAACTTTTATTCTTATTACAAACCTCAGTACACAGATGATGGGAAATTTGGAGATACCAGGCTAAGCAGGAAGTTTTCCTTCCTTTTCGAAGACTGGCTGAATAAAATAATCACGGCTCTCTGGTCCCAACATCTTCAGGACATGGTGGTGTGCACCTTTACCATTGATGCAAGTGTGAGAGCTGGGTGATGTCACATTACCTAGAATTTGTCTTCTTCCCCATCCCCCGGAATCATCAAAACAATCTTTCCTTTCAGATAAGAGGATTTCACAGAGCTTTTGAAGTAAGACGTGGCCAGGCATGCAGCCAACAGATCTGGGAGAAAGGTGGCCTGAGTGGGGGAGCAGGGAGACTCACCAAGACGGGCACAGGATGCTCAGGAGGAAAGGAAAATCATAGTTTCAAGACATAGTTTCTGACTTGTCTCCACCTTCTTCGTAAGACACCAGAGAGCAAAGTCAACCCCCACAGACCTCGAAGATGACCTAAGAGAGCATGTGGGGCAAAAAGTACTGAGAAGATGGCCAGCAGCTTATGCGCATTATCCCTGAATCCACGCCATCCCAGCAGATGCCTCCCCACATTAAAAACTGGAGGGACCGAAGTTTTCTACTTCCTAGACACAGCCTTTTTATTAATCTTCTTCCAGCTCTCACAAACACGCCAAGTGACATAGGGGGAATGGCTCCATTGTGAGCTGAGCAGAACCGCACATGGAACACACACACACACACACCCCTTCACCAGAGAGTGCTCTGCCTCCTGCCTTTCCCCCTTCCAATTCTGTCTTAAAATCGTTTTCCTTAATGACTAAAATACATGAAAAATGTATAAATGATTCTACAGGTGGGGACATTTGGTGGATTGGTATCAGAAGAGACAACTACTCAATCTCAATAGAAAATGGAGACATGCCAAACAAAGCAATGAGTACCGAATTATACTCATCTGAGTGGAAAACAATGGGAAGTCTGATAATACTAAGCGCTGGATATGATGGGAAGATCTGAGAACCCACAAGCACTGCAGGTGGGAGGGTAAACTGGGACATACTCAAGGAAGTCAAGTGCATGTACCCTGGACCCAGAAATCCTACTCCTAGATGTCCACCCTAGATGTGCTTGTACAAGTGCTTAAGAAAACATGTTTGAGGATGCCGCAAGGAGCTGAGTGTACAGACAAAGAGAGAAATGATAAACAGATATCCATTGTAAGGAAACTCAGACAATGTAGAAATATATCGTGAGTAATAAATACATAATCACCCATATTCACACGTGCTCACACACGCGCGCGCGCGCACACACACACACACACACACAGATTTCTTTGTACATTCATATCTATATTATTTATTTCTTTAAATGAGCTCATACTGAACGTGCTGTTTTGTAATCTGTCTCGCTCAACAACATATAGCATTTCAGCGACATCGTTCTTTTTAACAGCTGCATATATTCCACTGTAAGGATTACCAGAACTAACCAGTGCCCAGTCGTTGGATACTTAGGTTATTTAAACCTTCTCACTGTCAAACAGAGTGCTCCGAACTTCACTGCCCATGCATCTTTGCCTCCTCTTCTAATTAATCCAATTAGAAGCAAAGGATACGTATCACAGTGAAAAATGTGTGTACCTTAGGAATGGAATTGCTTGGTTAAAGGTATATATATATTTTTCACTTTGATATACAATCGTTGCCTCTAATTTTAACAATTTCCTTGGATCCACATTTTTTCTGTTGTCTGGGAAAGTGACTCCTTCAGGGAAAACAAATGGGCCAGGATCAACACTTTATAAACAATACTACTACACACTTCCTCCCTTATCTGCATTGCTAAGAAAATGGAGGCCTGCCATCCAAACAAATCCCTACCTCACAGGTTTCCGGCATCGGCAATGAATCTAGTCACAGAGGACATTTTGAGAAGCACCAGCAATGTAAACTACCTAGAAGTTCAACATTCATTTGCTAGAAATAGCTTTATTAGATGCCAGCTTGTGCTGGGAGCCACAGTAGGTATTTGAGAGACACAAATGATTAAGGCCCAGCCTTGCTCTTGGGAGCCCTCGGCCTGGTATGGCAAAAGGTTATGTTCAATGGCATTCTTGACTTCACATAAGAAATTCAAAATTCCAGTGTGCTGCGGGAGGACTGAGGGCCCCTGGCAGGGGTGGCTTCTCAGAGGAGGTGATACAAGAGGGCAAACAGCAAGCAGTTGGCAGTGTGACCTTGGTAATGAAGGGGATTCCAGGCAGAGGGTCACGCTGGGGCAAGACATGCAAGCCCGAGGCCACGTGACACCTCTGCAGAACCCCTGAAGTCCAGCAGGGCTGGAGCAGTGGGCAGAGCCGAGACTGGGGCTGGAGGAGAGGCCCTGGTCGTGGACAGCCAGCCTGCCCACGTGCTAAGGAGCCTGGCTTGGTGGGGATGTGTGGGCAGAGGAAAAGAGACGAGAGGAGGGACGATGGCGGGAGCACCAGCCTGAAGGCTATTGCTGTTACTCAGAGATAAAGTAGGGAGTCAGGGAGAGCAGAAAGCTGGCAGGTGGAGAAGCTCTGAAGGGGGAAAAGGTTGTGGGCGCAACTGAGATAGCCTCAGGGTAACTGCAGCGTGGAATGGCCAGGACGTGGTATCTGCCCGCTAAGGGGCTGGGTAAGGAGGATGGTAAGAAGGCTGTCCACCTGTGGGACCCCGATGAACTGAGCCACACAGAGCAGTGAGATGGAGCTGCGTCAGCCACCTGTAGAATGTCCTAGAATCGAATGGATGACACAATCAGACCTGGAGATGCAACTTTCTCCTCTGCCAAGGAACACGTAGGGACTGTGTACCATTCAGGCCTTTCTCAGCTGTAAAATGCCATAAGTTCCTGTCTACATCAGAAACCGAGGTGGCAGCTGTTCACTGAAAACTCACCCCAACGAGACATGCCTTCCCAGGATAAGGAGGCAGAACAAATCCATAACAGGCTTCCCTATAAAGTCAGGACCTTCTCCCAACACACCACACCCAAGCCAACAAGGACCCATCCCTGCCAGGCCTGAGTGCCGGCTCTCCCACTCAAACACACGGCTCAGGACCCTCACATCTGGCCACATGCTGCTTGCTTTTCTCCCCCGCTCCTGGATAATAAGGAGCAGACTAGCAAAATAGTTCAAATGCCTTCTTAAAAAGTACACCGCCTTGTGGGCTCAGCAGCCTATTTTGAGATAAATGTTTCAAACGTCCAGGCCCAGAGCTGCCCTAGGCATCAATGTTCACTGCAACTGAATGACCAGGAGTCAGCAAAGGATAGAGCGTCCATTAAATGCCAGGCCAGTGTCAGACACAGGGACCTTGGGATGAACAGGCTATCTCTGCCCTCCAGGGCTGTCTACCGAGTCGTAACGGAGCACTAAACCCAGCCATCCATCACAGCATGAGGACTGTAGGGAGAACGCAGAGGCTAGGGTGGCAGGGGGCCAGAAAGGAAGCCCTACAGCCTCACTCAGATGTCCAGGAAAACTACCCAGAGGAAGGAGTATGGGAACTGGACCTTGGTGACTGCATGCAGTCTTGGCAGGTGTGAAGCAAGAACCAGCCCAGGGGCAGGAAAGCATAAGCCAGCACCATGTGGCGGTAAGAGGCAGAACGCTCAAGAGGGCTGGCTGATGCCTGCAAGATGGGGCTAGTCTGTAGGGTTCTGAATGCCATGTCTAAGTAATGGCCACAGAGAGCCATTGAAGTCTGCAGGCAGAGGGCTAGGGCAATGGGAAGACTGGGGTGAAGAGGGGGTCAATTCAATTCCCACATCAAGGAGACCAGCACGGTGAGGAACAATGTGGCCTGAGCCAGAGCAGGGGATGGTAGGGTGAATGGGGGACCACACTTCCCCCTTCTCCATTTTCTCAGGTTTACTGGCATTTAATCCTACAGATCCACAAGGAAACACCCTGACTCAGCCACACAGCAACAACGTAGCATCCCATCCCGCCTTCCAGGGCTGGTTTCTGGTCCTGCCACTGAAAATGCTTCCCTAAGGAGTGCAAACCCTTGGCCCCAAACCTCCAAAAGCTGATCAAACACCCAAGTACACTGTGTGTGTACACACACACACTTCCTGGCGGCCCACCCGACTAACAGGACACATTTGGTTCACTTCCTGCAGAAGAAACAGGATTTCCCAGGCATTAGGGGAACATATCGTCCTTGCATCCACTGTAGCTCTCCCCGTCTCTCTACTCCAGAGACCCCAGCATCCTTCCTGATTTCCCAGACACTTTCTCTCTGAACTTGAGCAAAAGCCTCTGCAAGATCCCTCATGCCCCTGGAATCTTCACAGGGTCAGCTCAGGCAGGGGAGTTGTCTGTGTCCTCCACTAACAGAAAGTCACTAAGGCCACCAAAAGTCACCAAGCATCCTGGACCCCAGCTCCAATCCAAAGCACACCTCCAAGAGGTGTCCTGGGGACATCCCTACATACTAGATAGTGCTTATTTTCATAGCACGAGGTGGGGGTGGGGGATAAAAAATGCAGGTTGGGTGTGAGGGAACCTCAGACAGAAGGGAGGGAGGTGGTTAAGGTTAGAGTCAGACAGAACTGGGTTCAAATTCTACCTCCACCACCGAGTTTACTTAGATAAGCCGCTGTGCCTCACCAGAAATCTTTTCCGCATCTGTGAAATGGGTGTAAAAATAAATTCCCTATAAGGGCATCAAAATTCAGAGCACTATTGTTAATGTTACCCATTAACAGAGAGTTCAAAGGAATCCAATATTAATTTTATATGTAGAAGGGGAAGAAAACTCCTAACATGCTGCCAGGGAAAAACAGGCAAGCGCAGCCCTTGGGCACTGGGTCAGGAGCCGCTGGGCTACCCGGAGCGCACCGAGTCCGAGCAGAGCCTGCGGCCAGAGCATCTGTGCACGCACGTGGCGCGGGCGCGCGGTGACAGCTGTTTGGTGGTACGGGTGGACCCGCAGGAGAAGGAAAGGGGCAGCTGGACCCACCTGAAGACGCGCAGCAGCAGGCAGGCGATGAGCAGAGCGGTGAAGGCGCACGCCACGATCACGGCCGCCTTCAGGGTGGGCAGGTCGCGGAGCAGGCTGGAGATGCGCGTCACTAGGGCGTCGTCGCTGCTGGAGTTGCCGCCGCCCGCAGCCGCCTCCCCGGACTCGGTCCGGGTGGTGTTCCCCGGCCCCGGGCCGGGCGGCGGGCGCTCAGGCTGCGGCGCTGCGGCAGACTGGACACGGCTGGCGCGGACAGCGGGCGCGGCCAGGAGCGCGAGCAGCAGCAGCTGCAGCAGCGGCGCGGCTTGCATGGTGCGGGCGGGCGGCACCGGAGGGCGGGCGCGCTGCTGAGCCCGGGTCCCGCACGCGCGCGGAGGCCTGCACCCGGGGATCCCGCGGCTCAGGCGGCTGCGCTGTGCTTGGCAGGAAACTGCAGCGCCCGGAAGAGCCCGCGCCGCCGCCGCCACCGCCGCCAACACGTTGCACGGAGTCATTCGACGGGCTGCGGCCCCAGGTGGGCGGGGCAGGCCACCGGGCCGGTGCGGGCTGCGGTCCGCTCCTCACGAGCCCCAATTCCCCAGAGTACCAGGAACCCCTTGAAGAAGTGATAATGATCAGATTCACTCTTTGTGCGCGCTCTGTGCCCAGAGTTCATATTTATTTAATTTAATCCCACGAACCTCTTAGGGGCCAGGTATTTCTGTTATTCTCGTTTAGCAGTTGATTTAGGACCCAGAAAGCCAGCTCTCAGTAACCAGATTGTGCCAAACTGAGAACCCAAGACTCTGAGACCTGGAGGTAAACCCCCACATCAGATGGAGAAACTGAAGACTGGAAGGAAGTGGGTTGCTTGGTGCCCTATGCACTGCATATATGTATCTCAAGTTCCCTCTTTCAAAAAGAGTTGATCTCATGGCTTCAACTATTCAGACATTTTTTTGCACCTCAGCTGATGAACTGGGTCCAGATGTGCGTTTCCGCATTCATAACTTTCCTGTGTCTGGACAGGAGTGCGGGGATTCAGAATCTCCTTCCCAGGCTGACGTTTCAGACCCCAGGGAGTAACTGGCTTGCTGCCTCTGCTTCGCAAGCTAAAACGATGCTTAAGTGAAGAAAGACCACTATGGAGATTCTACTGTGAGGCCCAAAGGTAGGACTGGAGGGAGGATACAGAGGACTTTCCTGGAACACCAGGACTTATGTACGCTGAGGGCCTCTGGTCCCACCCCTCCCCCAGAGGAGGGGTCCTGGTAGGAAACTCTCCAATGGTGGGTAAACAGGTAATCACACGTGACAAGGACACTTTGACCTTAAATGCCTCACTCCTAGACTTGCTAGAGAAAGAGACAGATAAAGAGAGTAGAGCATATTAGTTAGCTATTGCTGCCTAACGAACTACCCCAAAGCTTCACAGCTTAAAACAGCAAACATATATTATCTCACAATTTGTGTGGGGCAGAAATCTAAGCATAGTTTAACTACATCCTCTACTTTAGGATCTCTCACAAGGGTACAGTCAAGGTGTCAGCTGGGGCTGGAGTCTCACCTGAAGGCTGGAGTGGGGAAGAACCTGCTCGTAAGCGCAATCAGTGGTTGTTGGCCAGATTCAGCTCCTCATGGGCTCTTGGACTGTGAGCCGCAGTTCTCCAATGGCTGTTGGCCAGACTCAGTTCCTTATCATGTGGGTTCTTCCAAATGGCAGCTGGCCTCATTAAAATGTGTAACTCTAGAAGGCAAAAAAAGAGAATCTGCTAGCAAGACAGAAGTTACTATCTTATGAGAACCCATCACAGAAGTGACATGCCAATACCTTTGCTATAATCTGTTGCTTAGAGGCAAATCACAGATCCTATCCACATTCAAAAGGAGGGATTACACAAGGGTGTGAATATCAGGAACTGGAGATTATTCGGGCCATTAAGACGATGCCTGCCACTGTATGTGATATATTTTGATTTCATGGGATGAACAATAATCAAGTTATCAGAAGTCATCACCCAAGAAGTACTATTTGAAATGCACATTGACTATTCCAGCATGCTCCAGTGGTAAGAAGTCTGGACAGATCACAGGATTCAAGTCTCTTCCAATTCTAAAATACCACTTTATGGGATGTCAAAAAATGTTGCTTTGGTACAGAGCCAGCACCATCATATCATTATGGTCGCATCTATAAAGAAATTCCTTAAAGAACCAGCTCTGACAGCCATGATTTTGTAGCACTGCTCCGTAAGGCATAAACCTCAGACACCGCAGGTCCAGATTTTTGTTCTTATCAGAAATTCTGGCATGGTAGAGCAAAGAGGCACTGGGCTTTGGGGCCTCTGAACCAGGATGAGAGGTTTGAAAGCTAAGTGGCCAAATTCAAGAATTTTTTTTTTTCTTAATGTCTAAGATGAGGACAATAATATTTAGCTCAATATGGTCAGTCACTGGAAGCATCCATAAAAAGGAAGAAAATACTAATACCCTTATTCTTATTTCACCATAATTCATGGACCGGCATAGATTCATCTGATTATGTAACACTAACAACACCAAGAATGTAGAAAGCATAAATAATAGATTTTTTTAGAAAAGTGAAACTTTACAATCTTTCATTCTTCCTGATTATTTCCTGTGCAAATCATCACAACAAAGGACTTACTTACAAATTTCCCTAGAGTTCCTTAAACATTTTAATTCAATCAACCATAAACAGTGACATTTTTTAACATGGAACATGGATGACAGGCAACAGAAATCAAATCTGGCTGATTTCAAAAAAAGGGAGATTATCGGAAGCATACTGAGTTGCTTCTAGAATCAACTGTAAGCTGGAGCAGAAGTTCTCCAAGTGTGATCTGTGGACTCCTGGGGTCCCTGAGATCCTTTCAGAAAACCCGCAAAGTCAAAACAAATTCCATTGTACTAAGATACTGCTCAGCATCTTCACTAAGTTCACACTGACACTGTTGGTGCCAAAACAATGGTGATGAAAACTGATGGTGCGTGAGCATCAACCGAGATAGGCTACACTCATAACAACTGTATTTTATGACCGTGCACTATAGGAAAAAAAACCAGAGCCAGTTTCACTTTAGAATGTCACGGATACATCCGCGAAATCATTAAATCTTGACCCTCGAAAACAGATTATTTTAATATTTTATATGATGAAATGGGAAGTATGAATAAGTCACTTCTGCTGCACACTGAAGCATGATACCTGTCACAAGAAAAAGCACATGTGCAATACTCAGAGTCGCAAACTGAACTTGCCACTTTTTTCATGGAATACCATTTTTAACCTGAAGAATGCCTGACAAACTTCAGACCTGGTCTCTGGTAGGCATCTCAAAAATGAACAAAATGAGCCTCTCACCTCAAGGATGACAGCTGACAGTATTAGCCAATGGAAAAATTCAAATCTTCAAAGCAAACATTTGAATTTTTAGACAACTTGTCAATTTGGATGCTTTCTGCCATGAGCTGGACTGCTTTCCAAGACTTCAAGACTTTTCTGATGAGTGTGGTGGTAATACTTAAAAGTGTAGGGTTTGAATATTATATAATAAAATGTGTCAAAATATGGAAGATCTGCATAAGTCAGCAAATTTTCCCAAATGGCCAACGCACAATGCTACAAATCGCATGTGAGTAAAAGATCTATTTAAAGTGAAAATAAATGGATTTTGATGAAAGAGTACAAAAGTTCATTGATGTTGTTCTAGATTTCACATTGCAACTAATCTGTAAAGAAACTACTACTTGGAAGTTTTGAGGTGGCATCAAAGAAGAATATGCATACTATCTGAAAAGGCTCTTAAAATCTCCTCTTTCTGACAGCACAACTGGGCGAGGCTGGCCTGTCTTCATACACTTCAACTAAAACAACTCATAATGGGTTGAATGCAAAAACAGATATGAAAATCCAGCTATCTTTCATTAAGTGAGACATTAAATAGTTTTGAAAAAAAAAGTTAATGCCACTCTTCTAATTTTTTGGGAAACTATAGTTATTTTTCATAACAATGTTATTCATATAACATGTTAATGTATTTATACTATTTTGTTTTTAAATAAATTAATAAATATTTTAAAGGTGTCTCCATTTTAAATTTCTTATGCAGTAAATATCAATTAGGTATCACGCACAGAAACAAAAGCTCTTTGAGGTCTTCATCTTTCTTAAGACTAGAAATCGAAAAGAGACCAAAAAGTTCCTGAGACTAAAATGTAGTTTGAAAAATGCTGAGCTTAGAGAATCAGGCTTGGGAGTAAAAAAGAAGCAACTCAACTAGGATACTTTCTGCTATGGGAAGCAGAAAATGCAACTTGAACTGACTCAAACAGAAAGGAAGTCTCTTGTTTCACATAAAGGAAGTCCCAGGTAGGCGGGTGATCCAGCAGCCTCATGATGTCAGAGACCTTGGATGTTTGCTTCCCGCAGCAGTGGCTTCAACCTTACTTAGGAGGGTGGCCTCCTGGTCACAAGATCGCTGCAGTGACATCAGGCTGGCATGCATTCCTGTTCACATACAGCAGGTGAGAGGAAGATGCCCATCTCTGTGCGTGACAGGTCCACCTCGAGTGGTAGCCCTGGAAGATGCCCATCTCTGTGCGTGACAGGTCCATCTCGAGTGGTAGCCCACAAGGGGAATGCTGTGCACTGACTGGACTGGACCTACTGTGGGACCAGGGTGTGGGCAGCCCTCTGAGGAAAAATAAAGGAGAGGGCAGATTCTGTCTGAGAGGAGGAAAGGAAGAAATAGGTGTCGCACAGGCTGTAACTCCCATTCCAACAGGCAGGAAAAGGGGGGCTGAGTCTGGCTGGACGTCCAGAACCAAAGCCGAAGTGAGGCCTAGCGAGGGTTCCACTGGAAAGCTACTGAGCAGTGGCACTGTCCAGCGGATGTTCTATAGACCCTGCCATCACCACTGCCTCCTCCATCACTGGACTAGAGATGCCACTGCCATCACTTCTATGGGAAGAGTAAACTTCTAAATTGCCCTCGAATTGCATCACGTGTTTAAAATTCAATCTCTGGCTGAGACAAGAGGAAGAAGGAAAGAGAGCAAATTCAACTTGACCTACTCAGGCGAGCAACCAGCCCCCCAGCGTGCTTGAGTCTGAGAGGGTTCCCAGGAGGCAGGACTTTCCATCAGAAAACTAGGCTAGCCTGAGACAAATCAGGAAAAGCGGGTCACCTTACCCGACCTCTCTGTGGTCAGGTAACGTGGCCTCTGGCTCTCGTCCCTCCCTCCGCAGCCCACATGCACACCTCACCCATGTGTTTCCCAGGAGACCGGCTTTCGTAACAGCTAGTGTTTATTGGGTGTTCACGCAGTGTCAGGTACTTTATATACGGATCTCATTTAATCCTCCACACAGGCCTAGGGGAACAACACAATTATCACCTCCTGTAACAGATGAAGAAACCAAGGCTCAGAGAGGTCAGATGACTTGTACGCAAATATTCCATAAAACCAACCCACAATTGAGTTTAGAAACTCCTACTTTGCTTGCTGAAGTTTGCTAGAGAGAGTGAGACTGAGGAGGGGGAGGAGGAGGGAGGGAGGAGGAGGGAGGAAAGGAAGGAAGGAAGGAAGGAAGGAAGAAGAAGGAAGGAAGAAGGAAGGAAGGAAGGAAGGAAGGAAGAAGGAAGGAAGGAAAAGAAGAAGGAAGGAAGGAAGAGGGGAGAGGAGAAGGATAAGAGAGAGCATGAACCAGAGAGGGGAGACTTGAGCATCCTCCCAGAACATCTTGCGCATCTCGGCATCAGCACCTCAGAAGGGTGAAGCGCCATCCTCTACTTGCCCCTGCTCAGCTGTCCTGCGGAGCTGACGGAGCAGCAGCTGCAGCTCATTTTAGTCCCCGCCAGAAATGAGGGTATTATCATATGATATTCATGCCCATTTTTATAAATAATTCATCTTTTTTTTGCATGAAAGTAAAATAGCTTGAAGCTAGAACATTTAAAAGGAACACTGGTGCCTGATCCATAAAATAATGATGTGCCGGTTTGCCAGGCAGTTTGTGAAAGTCCCAGAGCTAAAATACACGGAGTTGTAGGTCTATTTTTAGCCTGACATAAGCCTTCCAATGTCTTTCTCACACTTGATAAAGGGCAGTGTTATGCTTTCTCTGAAACTGGGCTTTCCCAAATCAGTTACATTCGCATGGGGAACTCTAAAAGACAACTTGACAAATAAGCATATTTACGGAATTCAAGCCCCCAGTACACAAACGCTTTTTTTAACTCTACGAAAATAAATTATAAACAAAAGGATAATGAAGTCTGGTCAACCATGGCTGTGGGAAATCAGGCAGCAGACTATCAATGTTTATGTGACTCTTCCCCAGGCCTGACAGTGAGATCTCTTTTACAGAAGGATAGCGATTCCATAGCGAAAAGGCTAAAAAACAATTGTTAGACAATGAGATTTGGGCCTCTGTGTTAGTATGGGCTCCCTACACCCCAATATCATGCACTAGCTTTTTACAAGATCTTTATTTCACCACCTGTGATTTTTAAAATACTATGATTGCTCTTGTCAAATCATCTCCAAACAGATGCACAATAAACTCCTAACGTTGGCCGTTGTTCGCATATGACACGGGGACGGACCAGTCTGCTAGAGACTGAGGTTTTTCCCGGGACACAGGACTTTTGGTGCTAAATGAGAAAAGTCCCAGGAAAACCAGGACCCTTTGGTCACCCTACCCATGGGGAGGGACTCTGGATGGCTGGGACAGGGGCAGGAATGATGACTATACCCTTTCATACATTTAAAATATTGAATCGTGTGAGTTTATTACCTGTTCAAAAAATTAGGTTAAAAATTTTCTGCCAACATCAAATGAAAGAACTATTTATTTAAACGAGCAGATCTCTAAGAATGGCAAACAACTGTTTATTCGACTTGCAAAAATAACATCGCTACATTTAAGTTCTGCTTTATTATTTCATCTGTCTCTGAAATATGTCTTCCAAAGGATTCGACAGTTATTCACCCAAAGACTCAAAAATTTTCCAAGTTGCTTAACACTCATCCTCACAACGCAAGAAGGTCAGGCTCAGATTGCGGTTCTAGTTCAAAGACTAGGAAAAAGAGAGCTCATGAGGTTCCTGGCTGGCCCAGGGTTGCACGTGTGTGACGGGCCTTCTGTCCCCAGGGCAAGCCTCTGCTCTGCTGGCCTACTTCACATCTGCTTAGTATTGTCCAGCCATGGAAATGGCAGGCTGTTGCCAAAGAGAAATGTTTCTATCAAAGTGTCTCGAGTGTCCCCCAGGAGAGCCCGCCAACAACCAGGGATGACATAATATTGGCTGACAGAGCCCTCCCAGCCAATCGCGCTGCAGAAAACAGTGCCACCCACAGAGAAACGGTTTATGGGCTCTGAATAGGACAGAGAGTCTTCGAGTGCATCTCGTGAAGAGGGCCCAACCTCTGAGCTAAGGGTGGACCCTCTGTCCAGCTCCCTTTGCAGGAGGTCTCATATACATCAAAGTCACATTCATTCACTTTCTTCTCAGAATGAAGGTTTTAAGAGGCAACAACCAGCTGGGCAGAACTAAACAGACTACAGATTCTTTTCTCCAGAAAGGCTAAGGGTGAGGAGCAGGGCAGTTCACTCTTTGGGTGGCTGTTTGTAAAATAAATAGCAATCATGAAGCCTGCCTGATAAAAACACACCAACTGTTGTCTCTGTGTGTTTCGGGGTTTGCAGTTCCAAGCAGAGTCACCCCCCCATGTCCACAGCCATCCCCTCCATGCCTGTCCCACTGTGATTCCCACAATTGATGTCACTCGCCTCCCAGAGAAGGCCCGAGTTCGGTTTCCACATTTGCGAGAATTTATGTGTGAATCCCAAGCAGAGCTTTTTGAAGAACAAGGACATAGGAATGCTAAGTTTTCAGATGGGTCCAGGTGGCCCCTTCTCTCATTCCTCCAGTGTGAATCCCAAACCCATGCCCCACTGAGGCTGCCTCCCAGCCCCGCTCCGGCCCCCTCCACCTCCTTGGCCTACCTGTTTCCCTGCTCACCTCTGGGCGCAGGGATGAGCCTCCCGTCCAAGACCACCCCTGCGGATTTACTCCGGACCTGTCTCCTCCACCTCCTCTAAGGACTGTGACATGAGTCGACTCTTCTTGTTCCTGCACCTGCAATCCTCTGCCACATACTTCCCATTCTGGTCTCTCATCACTTAAAAAAAATCCCCTCAACTTTGTGCATCTTCTTCCTGGCCCCAGTATCTCTAGCTATCCTCAGGTCTCGAATTCGTGTTATAACATCCTCCCAACTGTTCTCTTAAGACTCCAGACCGCCATCACCTCAGGTGAACCCCGACCCTGCTATCCTAGCCAGTGGTCTTCCCAAATGCTGACTAAGCCTAACACTCCCTCACAGAAAACCTTTAAGGTAAACTCTGCGTCTAGGGTCCAAATTCCATAGTGTGGTCCCAGCTTCCCAACCCCGCTCCCCTCCATTTTTCACCTAAAAGATTTCTAACTGTTCTATAAATAAGGCCGTTCTTTCATGAAGATTTTCCTAACCTCTTCTCCACAACCTCCCTCCCCTCCCCCCACCATCCTAGGCAAAATTATCCCAGCTCATGTGTAACAGCTAGGGTGCCCAACGGTCCCAGTTCATCCAGGACTGAAGAGTTGCCCAGAACGTGGGACTTTTAGTACGAAAACCAGAGCATCCTGGCAAACAAGGGCATCTGGTCACCCTGATGGTACTGGTCACACTGTTTTGAAATTAGCTCTCTTTCTATTTAGATTAGAAGGGAGAATTTTTGCCTTGCTCAAATTCTCATTCCCAACATCTAATGTAGTGTCAGGCACATATATGGTTCATCTCCAATAAATATTTGCTGAATGTGTTCATTGAAATAGCAATTAACAGGGGCAGCATTAGAGCTAAAGGCCATGGTTCGAATCCTGTCTTCTTTCTTACATGACCTTGAGCAAGTTATTACTTCCACTTATATATGTATTTGTCCTAAAATGATTTAAGGCAAATTTCTTGGTCTCACTGAGCCTCTGTTTCCTCATTTGTACAATGCAGATGATAATATGCACTTCAGAGATGTTGTACAGATTAAAAGAATGTGAAGCGGTCGACGTAACAACTGGCACATAAAAAGCGTTCAATAAATGTTAGCTCTTAAAACGACATTATTAAAGAGATGGCGCAGTGCATTCAGGAAAGATTGGTTCTTCCTCACAGTGAGTAAATTAATACAGGTGGCCTTAAATGTAATTATACCATAGAAAAAGCTTCCCTTAAAACAGTGGTCGGCCACAGTGGCTACACATTAGAATCCCCAGGGAACTTTTACAAAGGTGGATGCTCAACCCCTGACCAATTAATTCAAACCTCCAGAGGCATCCCTGCAGTGGCTCCTTTAAAGGACTCCTGGGGAGATTCTAATAGGCACGGAGGCTGAGAACCTCTGCTTTAGGGCACTGGGTTAGTTGCTCTTCAACTCTTAATTGCTGCACTGGGTCTTTCCAAACAGTCATCCTAATCTACCTACTGTCAACGGCAAGTGTTTAATTCCCTTGTCTCCTTCCCTCTGCCTTCAGGGCAACGATTAGAGAATTCTCGGCTGAGCTGAAGGGAGCAAGTATTCACGTCTCCTCTTAACCAGTCTAGGCCGGCACCCTAGTTCCCAAAGCCCTTACACAACCCCCGGCTGCTCCCTTCCCTTCAGAATCTTCATAGCCTGGTACAGAGAAATGAAAAAGAGGTCACTTCATCTGTGTCTTCCCAGAAGGGACAGATGGTTTCTTTATCCAGCCAATGTTTCCACAGACATCTTCTCGGGGACCTCTGCATGAGAATTTTTTGTTTACATTTTCAATTTGCTGATTGTATGAAATAGGACTATTGTACATTATTATACATTATCTGGTCGCCGCTTTATAAGAGACCTACTGAAAGATTTGAGTGTCCAGGTTTGTGTTTTGTGACATAAAAGCAGTGCATATATAAACAGAGAGATTTCTGAAGTAGCCCAAGAAGGACCAAGGTAGGAAACCGAGATCTCCCATGGCACAAGGCAGTAGAAGCAAACCAGACTCGAAGTGACCAGCGAGTAGCCATTCGTGTCAAATAAGCTACAGAAACATGCAGTTGCTGTGTCCTTATAACTCTCTTATAATAGTTTGCAACAGTTCGTTAGCAGTAAGTTGTAAAATATACTTGAAGATACAAACTATCTTCAACTGCAAACAATACATAAAGTTTTATTTTCTCATGTAACTAAGTATCCAGAGGTGGGTGACAGCTGGCCCTGGTTCAGCAGCTCAAGGGTGTTGGGACTGAGGTCCCTAGGTGGAGGTCCTCCTTGTGGTCCCAAGATGGTCGCTGCTGTTGTCTAGCCAGCACATTCACATTCCTGGCTAGAAGTAGGAGGATGGGGCGAAAGGACATGCCTCACGTCGAGTCACCCGTCCCCTTAAAGCACCTTCCCACGTGTTCACCACCTCACCTCCCCCTCCTCGACCTCCTTCTGGCCCATTACAGCCGAAACAGCGCTTTCTAGCTTAGTCACAATTCCACATTGCTAAATTTAACAGGCATTTGTCATTCCTCATCTTTCGCGACCTCTCCTTCTCTCTT
This sequence comes from Pteropus medius, assembly GCF_902729225.1. Taxonomy (NCBI): domain Eukaryota; kingdom Metazoa; phylum Chordata; class Mammalia; order Chiroptera; family Pteropodidae; genus Pteropus; species Pteropus medius. The sequence continues at coordinate 309,746 of NW_024351648.1, forward strand.
AGCAGAGCAAGAGTCCCTTTTTGAAATACATTCTTCCCGTGCTCTCCATTTACAGGAAATATAGAAGGCAAAGGAACGTGATAAACCACAGGGAGCCAGTCAGCAAAATCCAACTGGAAAACTCCATGAAGATAATGACCTGACCTTCGATAAATACATCTTTAGGAATGGAGGACCAACCCATAGGTTAAAAGAGATCTAGAAGACATATCAGCCAATTCTAGTGTTAAATTTTATTTGAATCTTGATTCAAACAACTCAAAAAAAGTATGAGACAATTTGGAAAATTTGAACAGACTGAGTAGCTGATGATATTAAGCAACTATTTATAATTTTTAGGTATGATACTATGATATAATCATGTATTTTAAATTCAGAGTATTTAGATTTTAGAGGTACACAGTAAAATGTTTATTGATAACTAATCTGTGAAGAAGGGGAATGGGTGGGGTACAGATGAAATAAAAGTGGCCTTCAGTTTACATTTGACTTTGAGTGATAGGTACCTTGGAGCCCATGATACTATCCCACTTTTGAAATGTTTGAAATTTTTGCATAATAAAGTTTCAAAAACAGTGGTGAGTAGTGGGGCAGAATAATAAAACAGGTTATCTATCATGCCATTTATGTAAATTTAAAATATATAAACACACAAAAATACCAATAAAATGATAAGAACAGCAAACATTAGAATGGTTGCCATTAGGAAGGCTGGGGACACAGAGAATAAGAAAAAAATACATAAAAATAAGTGAAAAAGAGAGGGACATTGCACTGACCAACAGTGAGGTATCGTTAACTCAATCCTCTGCCTCTGAGTTCAAAAAAAGTTCTTTGACACAGCTGTGAGGATTAAATGAGACATGCGGGTACTATTCCTGGCACAGTGCCTGGCTCATCATAGGTTCTTTATAAATGTTCGTTTTCCTACATCCCATGTACTCCCCACGATCTGCCTGCCCTGCGGTGGCATACAACTGACCAAGTCAGTTCACTTTAAGATACGGAGCGCTGGTAACAGCGTCATCCTCCTGTCTCCTCAGCAGAGGCTTTCCAGACAGAGCAACTCCTAAGGAAGCAATCCATAGTGAGGGAAATTTCTGCATCCTAAGAGAAACTTTCATTTCCTTAGTGCCGAGCCCCAAAGCAAGAGGCTAACAGTGGGCACTGCAAGGGTGATTTCGGGAGCACTCAGATCTGCCCCCGCCAGCCCACAGCTCTTCGGGGTGGCATTCTGGGTTTGTTTCCATCTACTTTCTCCTAAATCAAACATATCGGCACTAGAAAGCATACCACCTGCTAGCTTGTCCTCAGAATTAGAGAGCTCTGGGTTGCAGCTTGATCTTAGATGAGCATCAAAGTGAAATATTTATGTTCTGAGCTTTGCTCTCCCATCTAGCTGGAAATACTTCCATTTCATGCTCCAGCCTAACCACTGCCAGAAGCCAGCCTCCATCAGTGCCCCCTCTCTGCCTCTGTGGCTACAGATGCCATGTTCCTTCCAAGAAATACATGAGCTTTTAATTCAAAATCATGTTCCAGGTGACTGGCTCACTGGGGATCATTCAGTAGTTGCCAATGACTCACCCAATAAATTTGAGGCCCAGGAGTTGACTTGAAGTTGCCTGACAGCTGCTCAGTGGCTGAAGGTGAAAAGAAACAGAATTCTACATCAGTTTATAATAGTTAAATGTTCCTGGTCTACCTCATAGGAGCTGTTGGAGTGAAAAGCAATCAATTAGTGATGTTTCTGGCTATAACTTGGTCCCAACAGGTCAAGGTTAAGGTCAACTGTAAGCGGAGGGAAGGACATTTCACCATTTGAACACAGAAAAGCCAAGCCAATCAGGTGCATATCGTTACCTAGCATATTATATATGTCCATCGCCATGATGGCAGGTACCGAGGAAGTCACTCTAAGACTCTTGCCTTCAAAATTTAAATAATATTGTGAGGAACATAGAAAATTATAAAGAACAATGTGAGACTGTACAACTAAGTAACCATATGACCAGCTGGCAACCATTGCTGTCTGGAATAACTTTCCTCACCTGTTTTGGTAGGCCTGAATTCTAATTCTAATGGCTCCAAGGCCATTACCCACATAGAATCTTTCTCTGTAGACTTATCTTGGCACTCACTTTTCCATCTCATCCCTCCAAGGCAGCAGCCTCGGACCCCCAGGACTCACGGAGGAGTCCTGCCCTATGGAGCTCAGGGACAAGACGAGCCCTACCCTCAGCCCATTCCTCATGGGTTCGAGACAAAGATGACTGAGGAGTCCAAGCAGCTTCTGAGGGTGGGAGCTGGGTGAAGTTCTCCCTTCAGTGCCTTGCTTCTTGAATTATTTTAAGCAGATGCCCGTGTGGACGACCAGGAGCAAGTAACTGACAAAATCATCCAGGATCACAGGCAAGAAGCTCTGCCTTACGCCACCAGACCCAGCCTACATCCCGAGTCATTAATCCCTGCCCCAGAAAGTTAGGATTAGACTGCTGCGTCTGGACCACTCAGCTACGTTTGTATTACTGGGAACAATGTCGAAATCCCACAGCTCAGAGGCTTAATATGTGTCACAAACTGTTCCTGGACTCATTCTTTTCCCCCTTCATTCCAAGCCTCCTGAACAAGCAAATGAGGGCTTTCAGCCGTAAGTGATTGAGTTATCTAACCAAACTGACCAGAAAAGGGTGAAAGCAAACAAAATCAAAGCAAAAATTTGAATTTAGCTAAAGGAATTGTAAAGCTGGGAATGACTTTTCCATCTGAGCAAGCCAAAGGTAAATGTTAAGAAAATTAACTTAGGCATTTTTCATGCCTCACAGGTTCTGTGTTGGCTGAAAGCAGCTTAGAATCTTAGGAGGGGCACTGTCTTTACAGACAGTAAATACTGAAAGGAGTCGAGACAACCCAGCATGGATGCACAACACAGACCATGCTGATTGTGTTCAGCCATCTTGTCTTTCAACGCCATCATGAAACACAACCCAAGGACAATGATTTCATTTAAAAAGTCCATTACTAGGTAACCACTAGTATGAATTAGGGTACTTATGCAAGCAACCAAAACTGCCTCTCTTAAGCAAAACGGGAATCTGTTGGAGAGATACAGGATGGCTTGCAGGATGGCACACGGAGCTGAATCATCAGTCCCTGAAAGGTCAAAATCAGACCCTCTACTAGTCTGGGGGACTGGGGATGATTATCAGCTCAGCAGGGCCCCACTGCTAAGCAAACACGAAACCCAAACACTTTTCTTTTGTGTGTCAACCCTACTCAGGATTAAGATTCCCGAAGAGTGTCTGACAGCCCGGCCTGGAGCACGTAACTGCCCATTGTCCAGGACTGGATAGGGCATTTTGAATGACAGCCCCCCCAAGAAATCAGTATACACTAGGGAAAAGGGGAGCCCCCCCACCCAGGAAATCCAGCCATCTCTACCACAAGAAAGGGACAGTAAGTTGGGCAGGCGAACACATGCCCACTTTACCACCTCTTACCAAATTCCATGCAACAGAGAATAACGAGGTCGCAGTGTGCTTCCATACGATTTCTTGCATTAACAAAAAAGACTGTCCTCCCGAAATGGCTGTTTCTGAAAGTTACTTAACCTCCCTCAGAAGCAGCTTCCTCAACTGGAAATGAGAACGTTGAGCCTGATAAGGATTTTCAAATTAGAAGTATCTCAGGCAAGAAATAAACTATCGATTACAAAGGATTCTGAGGACTGCTGTCTGTGGTGGGTAAGGACAGGAGGATGGTGACAAAAGCTGGATGAAGACCACAGTCTGTCCATCAATACTGGTCCTGTGTGAAGAAAATAAACCAGAAAAACATGCCACTGGCCAGATTATGGTGAAAATTCAGGAGAGTGGACAATACTGGCATTATGAAGGTCCATGTCTCAAAGAATGTAGTAGGAAGGACAAGAAAAGAGAAAGCCAACTTTTGAGGCAGAACGATTTAAAAATGAAGCTGTGCCGTGGCCAGAATCCTCTCCTTAAACCAACCATGAGATCTGTCCCACAAATCTGTATATTAGGAATCTCCTCAAATTGAAGGTCAGCTGACTCTACTGGGAATAAGGAGTGGCTGGGGAATGAGATGCCTCAGGCATACACCCCAAGTCTCCATCAACTCACTACCACCACCATTTTTCTTTGATACGGGCAACTGTGTGTGTGTGAGGTTGTTGGCCTTAGCAAGACCTATATGCACAGAGCTTCAAAGCCAAACCTGTCCAACCAGATTGCTGCTCCAAAGCCACCACCCTGGACTGAAATTTTGAAGTCACCATTTCATTTCCCTCTAGGAAGTTCTGACAAACTTGGACATTTTGGCCCACACTACTACACAATTTACACCCCAGAAGCCAATGCTAGTAAAACCCAGAAACACACCATTGAAACATGTCCAGCGGTTATTGCAGAGTTTAGTTAACCAGATCAATTCAATTATTATAAGTCTCAGTGGCCACCAGCCCCAATGTACCCCAGGGCAGTAGCCAAGACCAGCAAGGACTGGCTCCTCAGGACCTCTGCTTTTCTGGCATTGGCGGGACAGTCTCACATGCTGCTTTGTCTCACAGGCATGTTAGGCATGTTCCCTCCTCTTTATCAGGGACCAGACAGAGGCTGGAGGTGGGTTTGACCCACCAGGTGTAACGATAGTTCCCTTTTCTTTCCCTTTCCTGTAGTTTATCAATAGAATCCCATTTCAGCTTTGTGGCCACTGGGGCCACATAGCAGCAAAGGCAAGAAACTCCCCATGAAAATGTTCCTCTCCTTGGCACATCCCCTGAGAGGCAACCACCAGCCGTTGATTAGAGGCCCTTCCAGAGGCTCCCGCTTCCCAGTGCCCACTGTGGCACCACTGAGATCTCAGGAGGAGTGAGAGGGCGTGGCTGCGAGTGCCTGATGCACTTTCCAACCGGTGCGGCACGGGGGCCGGTGCTCCTGCTCCTCTCCGGAGCGTCCCATCACAGAGCAGCACCGCAAAGTTTTAGTCTGCTGCTGCTTTTGACTCAACACTCCCATCCCCACCATCCCCCAATCCTGTCCTCAGGCCAGCCGTGACCATGGCCCTCTCCTGGTCAGCTCCTCCGTCACCTTCTTGAGGCCTCAGTGAAGCCATAGGAAAGGAAGCCAGCCAGAATGTCGGCAGGAGGAAGAAAATACAGTGAGCACAGACAAGGTTGGTGTCACGGACCACGTGTGCATATGTGACCAGCAAAACCATTTATGTCCTTTCCGTAAGAGTCCTGGGCTGATTAGCGGTCTGTAGAGTATATACTTACACATTCATACACATATGCATGTTTTATACATTATATTTACACATTTATGTATTTTAATATATTTTATGTATGTAGAAATATTTAGTGCTACTTATGAGTCTGTTTCATAAGTCAGATTGGGTAAATTGGAACCAAATTTCCTCAGAGCCATGGGGTTTTGACTAGCGGAGTTCAATGCCAGGGGGAGAAAAGTCACTAAGAGGACTGAAGAAGGAGGTCGAGGTTGCTAGGAAACCATGCTTTCTCTCTGGGGTGTGTGTGTGTGTGTGTGTGTGTGTGTGTGTGGCAGTGTGTGTGAGAGAGAGAGAGAGAGAGACAGAGAGAGAGAGAGAGAGACAGAGAGAGAGAGAGAGTGTGAGTGAGTCTATCTCTATATCTTTCAATCTCACTTGCCTACTCCTGTCTCCCCAGCCTCTACCACTATTTCTTTATAGGCCCCCCAAGTCATTTTACGTCTCTTCCTCCATGTTACCTTGCCTTTATTACACAAGCAAGCTATCATAATTTCACCACTGTTATCAATTTCAATGTCACTGTTTCTTTAGGTTGCTGGCTGAAAACTTTTATGTAAAACAAATGTTTGTAAATCCTCACATTTTCCCACTGACTTCCATTGCCATCTCAGAGGTATGGTCCAACGAGGAGAAAACTGTGACATATGCAGTAAAAAACACAGATGGAGCCTACTATATCCTTAAAACAATACTCCTCCTTCGACTATGATTTATAAGTATGGGATTCTCCCACTGCACATCTGCAAGAAAAGTCAAATAGGCAATCAATTAGAAAGAGCGCTCCATGTTAAAAGTGTATTTATGTTTTATTAACTACCTTCTTTGATTGATCGGCTTTTGTTTTATTGGGTTTTCTCAATGCCCCAATGTAAACTGACAACTTAATCATCCATATTTGTAACCATTTGAAAGGCTATTCAATGCAAACCGCCTGTAAACTCGCTGGTCAATCGTTTGAGAAATGCTCCTCGGCTCCCTCCCCCCACCTCAAGGTTGCTGTGTCCTGACCTGTCCCACACTCCTCTACCCCTCCACAGCTGCCCTGGTCATGAGACAGCCCTCTCAGGGCTGACCCTGTCCTCCTCCTTGAACTGTCATCTGCTTCTGCTCTCTTCTTGCCCCAGCTCCTACCCAGCACAGACTCTTCCACCCGTCTGCCCCGTGGTCCATGCATTCACTCGTCAAATGCTCGAAGCATTCAAATGTTACTCCTTCTTTAAAATCATGTTAGCATGTGCTGGCTGCTAGCAGCTTATGACCTTTTTGGCTCTAGCCTTTCTAAACAGGAACATGCAGTCTTTCTGGGTTTTGTTTTTGGAGGGGGGTGGTGGTTGTTATTGTTGTTAGTCCAATACTGCAGGTAGGCACACTGGAGGTCCTATCACCTGTGAGGAGCACTCCTGCCCCAGATTATCAAGTGTACAAGAGCAGCATGTCCCAGAACTCTGTCACTGATACCCAAGCTCCCCGAGACTCAGGCAGAAGTGCTGATGAGCCTTTACTGCATCCAGAATCCACATCTAAAGGGACGTGACTCTGTTCCCCGCCAAGCAACAGCTTGGGCCTGGAAAACCACAGCAGCCGCCAACTCACATCTAAAGTCTTATCAAACAGTGTTTACCTTTTTATGCCACATGCTTCAATTTTAGCTATTCTATTCTATTTCACTTGTAAACACTGATTGTGCCATACCCATTAAATTGATTTCACTGCCGGGCTGCATCCCATAGTTTGTAAAAATGCTGCTTCCATCAGTCCTGGCTTCACGAAGAAGTAAGCTCGATAATGTCCCAGGTTTGCAGTCTAGTGGGAAAACAAGGGAAACCTGGGGCCGAGTCCTTGCTCTTCAAACGCCCTGCTGACCAGCAAGACAAATCGCTTAGCCTCACTGTGACCCACTTTCCATCTTAAGTCGAGGTGCTGCCTGCTCTCTCCTACTCACAGGTCTAGCAGAGGGATCTGATGAGATAAAAGATGTGAGAGCACTTTGAAAATATTAAAGCACCATTCAACTGTAAGGAGGGGGGCTGTCGGTCATTGAGAAGAAAGAAGTGGCAGAATCACCTGCTAGTTTCCACATGCTGTTTCACTACAAATCAGCTCAGTTGCTTGTGGAAAATAGCCAGGATGTAGCAACTGAAACCAAGACGAGGAAGTAAATGTGGAAGACTGGCAGGGGGAATGCAGCACATCCTGAAGTCATGTATCACTTTATTGGCTACTGCTTTATACCCAGGGCCAGCAGCCAGGAGCCAGTGACTCAGTGTCTTACATTCCAAGAGGCATCACAGAATTCATACAATACTATATATGTAATATATACGTGTCTGTTTATATGCAAACACATACATAATCCTATATGTAATATACTGTACATGTAACATATGATACAGTAGTATACACTATATAACATGCAGTATATGATGTTTTATATATGTTAGTATATAGCGTGGGTGTGTATACATATTCTAACTCTCAGAGGCTTTGTTGCCAAGCTTCCTCGCAAAATGATGCTAAGCTGTCATTTTGTTAGGGATAGTCTGCCCTGAATACACAGGAGGGTTCTTGGCATGTTTTCCATATTGTTTGATCTGACTCCTGCCATCAAAGAACACTTCTAACTGGGCCAGATGATTCAACAATCTATAAGCCATTAGCCACCGTTGACATGCGCCGTCTGAGAAGCAATTCCTATGCCTTTACTCTGGAGATTTCAAACTGAAACGCCTCCAAGGAGCCAGGCATACCCCACGAATGAGGGGAAAGGAACGCCCTGCCCCTGCGGAGAGCTGGGACGGCGTCCGCGGCCCTGTGCACACCCACCCCATCTGAAGGGGGCAGCCAATGTCCAACTCTAAGCCACTGTTGGCCTCTACTGCCAGACCTTCCAGTGTTCCAAAGGAAGTCAAAAATCTGGATTTCTAGATGAAATTGCCTGATTCTTAAACGGTCACTCAATTTTTTCCAAAAGGCATATGGATCCAAGAAAACTGCAAATTCTGCCTGTGAACATCTAATTAATGGCCTCTACTTTTTCCTCAAAAAAATAGGAATGAATTTTTTCTATTACAACATCTCATTAAAAGGTAAAAATTTAAATTCAAATTCATCTAGTGTTCTGCTTTAGACTTTCAAACCACCTTTGCCTAGATCCTCTGAAGAACAGAGCCTGAGGCAGAAATTAAGATGTTTCTACTTTCTTTAGGGGATTCCATCACTGAACTTTAAGGGAAAGTGAGGAAAAAGGGGAAGGAGTGGAGGAAGGAGGGAAAGCAATACAGTATTGCCTCTGCTTTACAACAAGCCACAAAGAGACGCAGCAGGTCACCAGGCAGGCGGGTGAGCTCCACACATGCAGACTCGTGTGGGCTGCAAGAATAAACCGGCCCTTGGAGAGCAGTCCGTGGGAGAAGGAAAGGCAGGGGCTTTATTTACCAATTCCAGGGCAGAGAAAAGGATGAGGTAAGTGAAGCACCTGGATACAGGTGCAACCTGAGTGGGTGCCTTCTTACTGTGGGCCTCCAATGCCTCTCACCTGACCCTCGTCTCCGCCCTGGTCAGCTCACTGCTGCTCCTGTTTCCCCTTAGTAATGTTCGCCCCACAGGATGAACCTCCCCTGATCTCGCAGATGCCAAGTCCCATAACTACAGCGGTGCCTGTTCATTCAAGTCCAGAAATGGCAAGGAGAACCAGAAACTCCAGGCATACGGCTGGCTGGCAGGGCTGCACAGCAGGGGGAGGACACAGCATTTTCAGGGCAGGTGACTGGCCCCAGTAATGTCTGTGACATGGTCCAGAAGATGGTTAGTGCCTTAAGAAAAAAGGAGGGAACTGACGGAATCTAAGGTGGCACAGGCAGTCCGTGTGGATGCAGGGATACGGCCAAATAGCTGCAAGAACCACTAAGTTAACCTGAAAAAAGGAGACACGAATTCCAGCATCAGAAACGAGAGAGGACGTAACTTATAGATCCTGCAGATGGTAAAAGAAACTTTATGTGCAACTTGATGTCAAAAAATACAACATAGATGGAATAGACAAGTTCCTTAAAAAAACTGCTATAGTGACGATCACTTTGTAAGGTATATAAATGTCTATCAGTATGTTGTACACCCAAAATTAAGAGAATATTGTATGTCAACTACAATTTTAAAATAAAATTTTAAAAAATTACTAAGCTGACATGGCTCAAGGTTGTAGGACAAATCTAAAACTTCAATTACAAACTGAGGGGAAAATGCCATAGTTTACAAATAAATCTACACACTTATACTTTCCCTCTTTCTCAAAAGCATTCAAGTAAAAATATTCATAAATTTACAAAGCCTCATAATTTAAAATCAAACAGAGAAGTTCTTCAAGCCAGGGTCTTGGCGGACTCAAACAGAAGCTTACCTGCTAAGCTTAACATGAACAGAGAAAAAGGGTTAACAGTACCAGTCAAAGGAGTTGAGTGGGGGAGACAAATCTGGAGAAGGATCTAAGAACATCAGAATCATACCCACTGCTCCAGAATGCGTAATCCAGAAAAACTCTGTGATGACAGTCGGTTGCCAGGCCTTTTTACAACAAAGACGGCATAAATTTACAACTCAGATGCCTACAGGGGTCAGAGACCAGCTAAGATGACAGGCAATGGGATAATAAGCTGCTGCCAGCACCTTGCAACTTTGTGGCCCCATTTGGTTTTGCAACTACAAATGTGGTCAAGGACTCCAGATTTTCTGAGTTATTATTTGAAATCCCCTATTGTTTAAATGTTGGCTCAAATTAAAAAAAGAAAATACTGTGTGGGCCAAACAAAACATATCAGCAAGCCAGATACAGCCTGTGACCTACCATTCTGTGGCCTTCACTTCATGTTTCGCTTTTAGGAAGTGGGGTGTGGAGAGAGCAGACTGAGAGGAGGGAGAGTGAGTGAGTGAGTGAGTGAGTGAGTGAGTGAGTGTGTGTGTGTGTGTGTGTGTGTGTTTGGCTTTTTCCTATTTTGAAAAATCAAGCTCTAGAATGTTTTTCTTTTTTCATGACCCTCAGGATATGAGAACTTCAAAACAAAGGGAAACAGCCACCTTCAGAAATTCCAGCTCTTTCTCCATCCTGTCCCCAGGATCCAACAGATAAGGAACTAGATCCTAAGTTTTGAAGAGGTTCGGTTTCTTCTCTCTCCTTCAGGCCTCTGCCAACTCACTGTCCTGCCTTCAGTTTTTGAAACACAGAGGTGATTTTGTTTACTGCTGTCTCCACATGGCTGAGCAACATGGGGCAGAGAGAGGGTGCTGGACAAATACAGAAGTTTCATTTTACTGTGAAAAGATGTTATTCTGGGTCAGGGCACAAGAAGAAAAGCAAATGTGCCTAGAGACTCCTGAAAAGAAAGCAGATTCATTTTGGCCTCCAAGCCCAGACAGACACCAGTGTGCCGAGCTCCCGTAGTCTTGAGTTTGGCTGTTACAGCCACCTGCTCAAGCGCCAATGAGCCAACACAAGGTAGCCTGGGTCTTCTCAAGGAGACACTTCAAACAGGCACAAAGGACTCTGTGGAGAATGCCTCGCACTTAGGAGCCACCTCCACCAGCACCCAGCCTCCCAGCAGCAAGAGAACCTACCAGAATACATGACTGTAATGCAAGCTGTGAGCCAAAAGGGGGGCGAGGGCAGCAGGCAGTCCCCGCATAGCCGACCTGTCAGAAACTCAAAGGGTCAAGAGCACTGCGGGGAGCCCATCAGCATGCAGATGGATGCTGAGAAAGTGTCCTCAAAGCCGCTCGCCCTGTGCACTTACATCAGCTCAGCCAAGCTCCCACAGAGCCAGCCCCGCACCCCAAGGAGCCACGCTGAGCACTTCAGGCCCCAACTGTCCGTCTGCTTCGTGCGAGTCCATCAGGACCACTCAAGTCATAATTTTCAGCAATAATCATCAGTAAGCTTGCAGCAAAAGTGTCTCTCAGCTCAAAGCAGAGGGTTCCTGAGGTGTGGTGATGTGTTCTTGGCCCCCTGTGCTGGCTTTCTCTCCCCAAGGCCCAGAGAGGAGAGGATGAACCGCTGTGGGGGGCTTTAACAAACCCCAACCAAGCTGTATCTGGGGGAAATGAGATGGGCAAGGCTTCATAGGAAAGGCCAGCAAGGAGTCCAGGGGTTTCTTGTGGGGACTTCAGAGCTGCATGAAGACTCCAAGTGCTGAGAAAGGAAAGGACAAAAGAGCTCCACCTACAACCCCCGCCTGGTCGCCTGGGGGCCACCTGTTCTCCAAGTTAGGAAGCCTTTGTTCCCAGGATGGTCCTCTCTAGAAAAACAAGATAGACCACTCAGAGAATGAGCACCTTAACGTTCCAGGAAAGGAGGAACTGAAAGGGGAAACAAGCAAAGCAGCATTCTTATTCAGCTAAAGGCCTTCCGAAGGTCTGAAAAGTTCACCAGACTCACAGAGATGAATGTTCATGATGGTAAAAGTGTCAAAGTCATGCAAATACCACACATTTCCACGGTGCCAGGTGCTGTTTTAAGTGTTTAGACAGGCATGAACTCTTGGTATCCTCACGGCAATCCTCCGTGGCAGGTGGCTCCACAGCTAACGAGGAAACTGGAGCACAGAGAGGTTAAGCGACTCGCCCACAGTCACACAGTGGCAGGGCTGGGGCTGGAACCTAGACCACCTGTGCCTCTATGCACCACTGCCTCTTGCAGTTTGAAGCTATGAACAGTTATAACAAAGGCATAAAGAACATGTTTCTTATTCATTCCAAAAAATGTTTTTGTTTAGCACCCACCAAATGCACATCCCAGAAATAGGGTGGTGAGCAAGTGACACCAGGGGCCTGGCCTCAACGTGCTCTGCTCGAGCAGCAGATAGATCAGGTCAACCACTCCCAAGATTAAATGTATAAAGGCGATGGTAAGTGCTATAAAAGAATGAACGTAAGAGTCATCACTCTCTGAAATAAATATTCTTTTCCTCATTTTACAAATAAGGAAACTTAAATCTCAGAGTGAAATACAAAATAACAAAAAGAATAAATTTTTATTTATTGAGTAACTACTCAATACATCCATAGCATCTGGCATTCGAAGGCACTAGAGGGTGCACAGAGTCCCCTCTCCCCCTACCTCCCCAGCCTCTGCCTCCCTGTTCTCCTCCCAAGGGCAATCTGTGTTGGGTCTCCTGTTCCGTGGGTCTCCTACCAGAGACACACATAAGTCATCAGTTACACACATTTTCTTTCTCTACACAAGTTACAGCACGCTGAGCACACTGCTCTGCTCCTTGGGATTTTTCTCTAACAGATAAACACAGAGATAACGCCCCAGAATTGGAATTACTGGGCATATGGCCACGTGCATTTGTAATTTTCATAGATAATAACCATATTGTCCACCACTGAGATGTCCTCACTTTGCACTTATCCAGCAGCGGATGGGAGTGGCTATTTCACCAAACCCCAACATAGTGAAAACACACTGTTGGAGAATCAAATGACTCACGGGTCTGCTCCAACCCTCACCCATGGTGGGCCAACTGCAGGCCTCCCAACCTCTGATCCCCCGAGGACCTCATGGGAAAAATGGGTTGTGTGTGTTCCTGAGGTGTCTGACATGCAGCCCCTTGGAGCCAAGGTGGAAGGTACTGAAGCTCCACAGGAAAGCGGTTCACAAAAGATGTCCCTAAGGCCAACACTGAAGAGGGCCACCTGCACAGAGCCAGGGGCCAGACGGGACATCCTGAAGCAGACACCAGCAAAATGACTCAGGCTCAAAACGAGACAGGCCACTGCACAAGCTATACGACCTTGGGCAAGCTGCTTACTCTCTTAGAACATCTAGAAGATGAGTTTTTAAAGCATTGATGCAATCTGCTCCCAGATTACACTCCGCTGGGCAGATGGAACATGTGCGATCCACAGCAACACACTTATGCGTTCTCAGCTCCTTTCTGCAAGAAATTTAGAGAAAACCAAATGTCACAGCCAGGGTGTGATGGCACCAAGGCAAGTTAAGGGAAGATACAGAGTTTGGAACAGAATCTCAGTTGATGGCTGGTGGCTGGAAATGGGCTGAAAGTTTGTGAGACAAACTTTAACACCAAGGAGGAATATGAGAGAAGTGAGAAGAAAAGAATGATGATGATGATGTGATGGCTACTGTCCACGCTCTGCCCATACCCGTGGGCTACTGCTCCAGCTAACTGCCAACTGCCAGGGTCACCTCTTTGGCGGAGGGCTCTCTCAAAGCTGCAGATCGGTGGGCATTCAAGGAATCAGCGCCCATTAGCTCTCAGCCATCCACTGACAGCTGGAGTGTAAATACCCCAGCTCCCTCACCCGTCCGACAGGATAATCCTCTATGAGGTTCTACATTTCCCGCAAGATCGAGCTCAAGTTGCCTGGGGTGGGAGCTGGCTTCATGACACCACTTTAATGGCTGCCTGCCCACCATGCCTCGTTTCCCAGTTCCTTACAGTCTGTCTCAAGATTTACTTCTAGGGGAACGCAAACTAAAGCAATTGGCACCACTGTGTGCCAGCACCTAGCTACAGGCTTTATATACATTGTGCAGATCTGGCACAGCATCTACCGAGAAAGAAAAAAAATTGTCACTGCCCATGCACAAAGAGAAAGGCCAGGCCTTTGCTTTAAAACAAAGGTCCATGATGACAAAGGGAAGAGTGATCCGACTCTGAGGCCAAGCCAGGTGACCAGAATGTGACTGAGCAGATCTTTTTCAGGTCATGTATTCCCTGACAAAAATAAAACAAGGCCAGTGAAGGGAGAACTAGGTTTCCACAGCATATTGAATGTAGGCCCATTGTCTGGGGCTGTGGGAACCTTGTAGAGGACACACCTGTCGGGGACATCATTGTGCCAAAGTGGCTGGAGTTTAGTCCGCCCAACTTTTGCAAATCTGCCCCTTGCTCCACAGGGTATGGTCAGAATAAATAAGGGGCCTCTTCACCTCCTCCAGGAAAGGCAGAAGTGAACTCTAGTTAAGTTTGGATCATTAGCGTCTCATTAATGACTCCAATCTCTTGTAAGCACAGAGAAGGCACAGAAAATCACTGCCTAAGCTACCAGCTGTAATTGCTGCTGTCCTTCTAAGCAAGAGGAAAACAGGCCATGCTTTGTGGCTTCTTGCGAACAAAAGCCCCATTCCTTAATGAGGTTTCTTAATTTAGGGCATTAGAAAATTTTTGGGTTATTATTAGGCCACAAATGAATGCTTGTTTCATTTAACTGCCCCACTTAACAAAAGAAACTTTACTCTTGTAAATTAAAGAATTATTTTTAAGTGTTAGAGGCTGCTGGATAACATTGAATAAAGCCTCAAATGTGACCAGGTTTTGGTGCCAAATTTATAAATGCAAGAGACTGGGGCACACATTTCCAAATGCTTTGTCCAGCTCTAACAACCTACAATTTTGTTCATCTCAATCCCTTCCCTCCATAGAGGTTCCTTCAAAATCCACCTCTTTATTTTAGCTATCCTTTCTAACCCTCAGGATCTTTGCACACTGTTGGGGACCACACATTTCCTGCCAGCTCAGGATCCCCACCCAAGTGTCTCACAGAGGATCCCATCTATGAGCTAAAAAGCTCAAAAAAAAAAAAAAAAAAAAAAGTCTTTCCTCTGCCATCCACGAAAGAAAGATAATCATCTCCATCAGTTCCATACGTAAGTCATCATGCATCATTGGAGGTCTTCTCCTGGCTGAATTAACACAAACCATCACCTTGGGAGAGGGGCGGCCAGGCATTATGAAGGCTTAAAACCCATACTCATAAAATGTGAGGGAAATTCATCTTTAAGGTTTACAAGCCAACAAAATCTGCGATGTCTTGTTTATGGATGCTTTTAATGTTCTCTGCCAAGCAGCGAGCGGTCGATCCTAGGGGAAGTGTGGGGTTGAGCATCTTCCTGCATGGAAAGGAGGTGGTAATGGTGTCATCTCAGAAGGGGTCTCCCAGGCCCCACTCCTCAGCTCCTCTGCATGGCTAGGAACCTTCTATTGCAACTCTCATCCCCCAGGAAGAATTTCTTTACAGCATCACCGTTTCAGGCAGTTCCTGGCACCATCTGAAATCTCACTGTCAGCCGTGGTCTCTGCTCTTCCTTCCAGTCCAGCCCGTCCCTTCCCCTCTGTGCTCCTGCCCCATCAGTCCGGCCCTCCCCAGCTCGAGCCTCCTTGGCAAGCCGGCCTGTTTCTGCAGCAATCTGATCGCCCTGTGCAGAAAAATACCATCTCCTCCTATTTACTGCTCCTACACAGTAAACAGAAATCTTGTGACGAAGATCCTAGAACCAATTGCCCTGCCAAGTTATCACTGGTTCTTTGGAAGGAAAAGGGATCTGTGTCCTGCCCAGACTCTTTCTCCTCCCAAGCTTCCTGACTTCTCGATGAACTCCATGTACTATTTCAAAATAGTTCTTGATCTGTTCAAATTTCAAAGGGTGAACACATTTGATAAAGTTCCAGATGACCCATTTCTTCCAGTAATGATGACGCCTCAACTCCTCTTGAAGCCCACCGGCTCCTACACCCCGAATCAGCCGACCCTACTGTCCCAGGGAGGAGTCTTTCGCAGAGGAAGCTGACTTGGGCAGATGGAAGCTCCAGGAGTCATCCAGATGTCCTAACCAGTCTGATCCTAGGAGCCCTGGTGTGTGTGGCATCCTCTGGAAGAATGGGTGTGGGCCAAGAGCCCTGAATGGCTCCCAGTGGCCTAGGGGGACGTCGGTGACACTGGTCTGTTCCAACTGAGAGTTGGGGATTGGCTTAGTGACCCCCTGTGACAGTCCTAGACTCCGGCACTGAGAGGAACCCTAGAAACCACTTAGTGAAAGGCTCAAAGTGGGCTCCTCTTCACTAAAGACGACAGGATGTCAGCAATCCGGGCAAAAGCGGGTGTTCAGGAAGGGGACTGGAAGGCCCTCATGGCCACATCAACCTAAGTACCTCCCTTAGGCACTGGGCTTCTGTTTTTGAGCACTTGCTGCATGCCAACAACTGTGCTGAGAGCTTCATATGTGCCCTTTGTGGATTCGTCCAACCAGCCTATGTGAAGGAGTTATGATGAACCCACCCGACCCCATGTGGCTCGGAGCAGCTGTGACTCCATAACACCGTGGCTAGGGCACGAGGACACTGGGACTCCTCCCCAGGCTGTGCACACCGAACCCCATACCCCTAACCACCAGGCCATGCTGTACTCTCTCAACGGAGGAAAGACTCTGTGGCCACAAATAAATCAATACATAACCATTTCTCAAGGAAATGCAATCAAAACTACAATGAGAGACCACTTCGCGCCCATTAGGATGGCTATTACAAAAAGAAAATAACAGAAAACAACGAGTGTTGAAAGGATGTGGAGAAACTGGACCCTCCCGCACTGCTTCAGAGGACGAATGTGCCAGCCGCCCCTTTCGCCCAGGCCTTTCTCCTGCCTGGAAGCAAATTCATCTCCACTTCGGCTCTCTGGCGCCATCTACTGTTATTTTTGAAACAGCCAAAAAGTTGTTTTTTTTTTAATCTCTAATAGCATTATTTTTAAAGAACGAAATAGTTTTTGAAATTTTGTTTTAGAAGAATTTCTATAAAATTCCATTCTGATATAGTAATATGACAGTAATAACAATAATATTCTAGAAGAAAAGCAACTTAGCCCACTGTCCTAGCAGCACATAGTCAAGGCTTTTTTCCTGAACATATGCATAAATATTTCAAAGATAACCTTAAATGTTGAAGTGGATTTTATTCATTTTGCCTTAAGCATTGCCCTTGACAGAGAAATAATCTGAGATAAAAAAGAAGAGACTTTTTGTGTTTAAAATTTTATCAGAGCTAGAAGAGGAGCAGTGTAAGTAATATATACAATATCATAAACCCTTGGTCTTTACCTGCTGTCTCAACTCAGTACGTGGCAAGTAGGCACAACGTAAGTAGAATTGTCTTGATAATATAAACGCAACGCAGCACAGGGACACCCCACGTTGCTAATGACCGAATCTACACCTTCAGACCTCCTGGTCTGCAGAGTGGCTTATGTTACTAAAACAAAATTGATATCTCAAAGGAGAGGAAGAGGCAATAAATTGCAGGTAATTGTAAAGAGAAATCAATCATTGGTTAATCTAGCAAATCTAGCTTCAGGATTTTAAGCACCAGCACCTCAGAACGGAAGTTTCATGGAGACTTTCTTATTCTTGTGGAATTGCAAACGAATGTTCCCTTACTCCACACAGAAATAAAGAACTAGAAGCTGCTTCTGGCAAGTTGCACAAGTGAAAAAAGAAAGCCACTTGGGCATGATAATCTCGCCTCAGGTTCTGTGCCATTGAGTGGACTTTAAAATAGCTCTGCTCACAGGAGGCCTGAGCCGAAGGGGGACTCACAGGACTCAGACAAGGACTTTGTTCTGGAAATCCAGTCCCTTTTTCCACTGACCAACTCCACATAGAGGCTGCGGAGTTCAAACAAAACAGAAGCAACAGACCTCTGGGAAAGTAAGGGAAGCTGGGGCCTTTCATATCTGCTGCCAAGCTCTATGCCAGATTAATTTATAAAAGGCAATCCTTACAACTTGAAGTAGAGAAAGGCTCACAGGGAAAACATTAACACATCCCCAGTGAGAAGCAAAGCAGGTGGAGGCCTCGTTTAAATTTAATTTTTTTTTCTTTAATTACATATCACATTTCCCCAAAATGCCAAAGATGTCATTTCTGAAGTAAAGGAGTCAAGATTTGAGGCAGAGAGCCCTGATTTAAAGCATGCCTGTGCTGCTGCCTGTGTGACTGCACAATTCAGCAGCAGCTCTGGGCTCCAGGGTCCTCGTCCTGACATCGAGGTTAATAATACCTGCCTCAGGGGACTGAAATGAGTACAAGCGAAGCATCCTTGGACAGAGCCTGGCCCAAAAAGGTGCTCAGTAAATGGCACGTGCCATCTTGATGATGGTGATGACACTGACGATCCAACTGTAATATTCCTCTTAAAACACCATCCTCCCAGACATAAACCTGTCCCCTTCTAACCGGCAGTCACTTTCATTAATAACAACAGCCAACATCCAATGAGCACTTACTATGTGCCAGCTATTATACATTAATTTTACTTAATTCATAGGACACACAAAAGAAGCTACAGCTAATACTGCCCCCCTTACAGATAAAGAAACAGGTTCAGAGAGGTTGGGTAATGTACTAACTGCTATCACAAACACCACCAAAACCCCAGTGGCTCAACACAGTGAAGGCCTACCTCTCCTCGATGTCCTTGGTGCAGAGGGCACAAGAGGAATGACTCACTTCAGCAGTCATTCAGGGACCCAGGCTCCTTCCGTATTGTGACTCTACTACTTCCCATGCTGGAAGCCACTGAATCCTCTGCAGCAGGAAAGAATGAGTATACACATGACTCTTAACTGCCTCAACCCAAGATGACATGTGGCATGTCGACTTCCATCCCACTAGCTAAAACTAGTCCCTTGGCTCTGGATGTAAGGGTCTGGGAAATAGCTTATTGGTGTTCCCAGGAAGAAGAGAACAGAGGCAGCAATAGTTTCTACCTCAATGAACTTGCCTGAGGTCATGGAGCCAGTAAGAATGGAAGCGAGATCCGAACCCAGGCAGTCTGAGTCCAGACCCTGACCTACCCACTGGGCTGCACTGTCATCTAGGGAACTGTGAAGGTTTTAAAACAGAGGCACAAATTTTTTTTACCATTCCTCCAATCAAGAGGTGGGGTCAAGGTTGAATCTGGGCTCTGTTAGTCCTTGACCAAGAGACGACAGAAGAAATGACACTATGACCATGGCCAGGCTCTTAGGACACTGACAGCTTTCACTTCCCATCTCCTGGGATACTCACTCTGGAATCCAGTTGCCATGCTGTGAGAATCCCCAGCTAGTCTCTACGGAGAGACCACATGGAGCAGCTACTGCTGGAGAGTTCCCGGTCATCGTCTAGAATCACCCACCAGACATGTGAGTGAAATACTTCCAGATGATTCCAGCCCCTGCAGTCAGGTCAGCCCAGCTTTTAGTCTTCTCAGCTGAAGCCCAGACATCATGGAGCAGAGACAATGTCACAGCTGTGTCCTGTCTGAATTTCTCAACCACAGAATCTGTGAACATAAGAGAATGGTTAGTTTATGCCACAAGTTTTAGAGTAGTTTGTTATGCGGCAGTAGCCACTAGAAAAGGAACTTATTTAAGAATTTCATGTCAGTGTAAATATATATATGCCTTACTGTTAAAGTGTACAGCTAAAACTTATTGGATTCTGTTAATTAATGTCACCATAAAAATAAATAAATTTTTTAAAAATAATAAAAAATAAAAAAATAAGAGAATTTCATGTCGCTTAGATCGTATTACTTCTGGAGTTTTGGAAAAAAGTTCTCCAAAGTCTCATTATCCCATTCTTTTTATTTTCTTTCTCATGCTACTGGATATTTTCCAGATTTCCCACAATAAAAATGTATTAACTTTTACCACCAGGGAAAAAATAAATTTTTAAATGATTCACCCTCTGCTGGTCACTAAACCCCACCGATCTCTGTGTGACTTTGTCCCTTGACAGTGCCAGGAAAATCAGACTCCTCAGTCTATATGGTGAAGCAGGTGGCTCTGTACATCCCGGAGTTTCTTGAGGCTTGTTCCAGGAAGGAGCAAGCCTATGACACTGGCCACCACTCCTAACTATCCCTTCTGGAGCACAGCCAGCTTCTGAGCTAGAGGGCGAGGATGATCAGGGACTTGGGCCTCTTATGTGGTTCCAGGGTTGTCACAGCCCCACATGCACACGGATCTATCAGTAGAAAAAGGGTGAGATTATGGGGGAAACTGGCCCTGGAGACAGGAAAATACTGCCACTGAGGACGGGATGCTGTTTGCCTTGGGACCTTTGCTCATGCTGTTTCCCTCACCTGGCGCCCTTCACAGGCACCGAAGTTTACAATGAAAGAAAAACTACTGGCTTGAACCACATGAAATTACCAACAGTCAGACACATCTACCAACGAAAATGGCAACTTCATATGATTCTAGCTAATCGCAGGACAGAGAGTTGTTGGGCCCTTACTAAGTGTCGGGGACTGTGCTAGATATACATTATCATTTAATCTGCCAGACCTCCTAAGAAGGGTATTTCCATGTCCATCACACAGAGGAGAAAGCACACTGGAAGATGTTAGGGTACACTGAATGAGGACTTGAAGATCAGTCATCTAGTGATAAATTCACAAATGTGAAAATAACCAAAGAGATAAGGAGACCATCCCCTCCCCTTACAGACAAGGTGGCCATGGCGTGCACAGGTGTGCCTCACTGGTGATGGGCGTGAACATGCATCAAGCAGTGTGATCAGGGAGCTCACAACAGACCACTGAATGCTCTGCACGTCTCTCCCCATGCCAACGAAGGATTGAAGGGGACAGTTCAACGCTAGCCACAGAACAGAAACCTCAGAATTGCTTTCAAGGTGCCTCCCTGGGCCCTCCCTGCAGTAGGATCAACGACCTTGATTATGAGGAATAACTACAGTACTGCAAATGAGTTCCCAAGCCTAGCCATCTGACTACAAATGCATGAAACCCAAGCATAGAAACACTGTTTCCTGTTGCATGTTCTTTTAACGAAAGTATATAGATGTTCGATTCCACCACAAGTTAACATTATTTGGGGCTAGCCCAAGAAATTATATGTTTTATATGAGGAAATACTGCCTAAATCCTGAAATCCAATGACGTAAAGGAACATGTATACAGCAGTCACTTCTTGGATTCCATATGCTTACGTTCGAGTATTAAACTTTTTTAAACTTTTATTTTTAAAGCACCAAAATAAGTATCAAGTAAGAGCTCAGCAGTCTGCAAAGTTGAAGAAAATATATAAAAATGGAACTTCTGCGGCTGAATGTGATGAGGCCAGAGTCCAGCCTGTTCAGCATCCTCTTCATTTCCTTCAGATTTCCTGGGACCCTCAGGGGACTCTGGGCACTAGGGGACTCCATGGGACACAATGTCTTGCTCGAAATTAATCTGCATTTTCAAGATCCAACACTAGAGGGCCCAAGGCTGAACCTCAGCTAAGCTCTAGATTCACTTTTCTACTTGTGGCCACGATGAAAAGATCCCTGTTACAAACTACGTTTTTAGAGGCAATTTTCAGATCACAGCGTTTAACTCTTTTGGAAATCTAAGTCTGAGTTAAAGCGGAAGTTGTAGTGTGCCCTGGACAAACTAAACAATTTAGTAACACCATAATTCAGTGAGTTCAGGCTTCTGCAAACCTCATACCAGAAAACAGCTAAAAAAAATATGGGATAAGAAGGCCAGACACTTGGGCCTTGATGGGGGACAAAGCATGAATAAGCTTAGAAAACAATGACAACATAACAAAATAATTACGTCTCTAAACATAATGAAACCATCTCATTAAGCCCAAATTAAA
The DNA here is from genome assembly GCF_902729225.1 of Pteropus medius. Lineage (NCBI taxonomy): Eukaryota > Metazoa > Chordata > Mammalia > Chiroptera > Pteropodidae > Pteropus > Pteropus medius. The sequence goes on from NW_024351648.1 coordinate 331,499, forward strand.
GGTCGACAACACAGAATTTATATAGGCTCATAAAACTGAATTATGTAAATGTGATTAAACCAATATCCCCTTTATATATATATATGTATATATATACATAAGTACACACACACACAGACACACACACACATCTACCTATTAACTCTATAAACACTAGAACACTGGTGTGTTTTATATGATAGTAACAAATTTAAAAGATACCATCATCTCCTATGGTTATTTCTAATAAAAATAACCCAAACTCACAGACACCTGATTCACCAACATTTTATCAAATTCCACAGTGTTGTGTCCCAGGATATCAGCACTGCAAGGAAGGAACGATGGGAAAGACTCTATAGAGAGTGAAGAGAAAAAGCCCAAAATAAAATATTCCTTTCCTAATATGGCTGGGAATTGCCCTGGACATACATTTTCTGTACTAAGGAGGTGAGCCATGAGTTCCTGGAGAAAGAGATCCTGATTCATTCAACATCATCTGTTCTGAGCCCTGGGAATACAGCTGTGAACAAAGCATACAAAAGTGTCTGCCTTCATGGAGCTTACAACCTTGTGCAGGAAGATAGTCAACTAACAGGGTAGTTGTGAGCAGTATGGAGATAAAGTGTATCGGGGGAGATGGGAAGAGACGGTAAGAGCAGGGAGGGGTGTATGGATCTGTGATTTTAAACAGGAAAGGGAAGCCTATTCCAGGAAGAGCGAATAGCAGGAGAAAAGCCCTGAGGCAAGTACGAAGAACAGGAAGAACGTCAGTTTGGCAAGTGATTAAAATGGAAAATAATCAGACACCAACTCAGAAAACATAGCGTGGGGGTGGGTACACTGGAGGACAACGTAGCTGACTGCAAGGACTTGGGCTTTCATTCTGAGGGAGGTGGGCTGCCAGTGGCGGCTTCTAAGGAAAGGAATAGCATCATCAGACTTAATACTCTAACGGGATTACTCTGGCTATTAGGGTGAGGCTAGGCTGTAGGGGACAAGGGTGTAAGATGGCATATTGCAAAAATACAGGTAAGAAACAATAGTGGCAAAAAAAGAGAAGAAACAATAGTGGCTTGGTAACACCAGAGTAATTTATATCAGTCTAGTCTTCCTGACAATCATAGCTGTAATCTCTGGACTTTTACAAAATACAGCTGTTTGAAGACAGAAAGAGGTATGAAGCAATATCTATTAAATATGGAGCAGAAATGCTGCAATCAAATATTTTAATATCTAGTTGAAAGATTTTTCATTCTCAGATATACAAGGATTAGAAAACATGTCCTGCACGTTGCTTTTAGAAAAAAATTCCTTGAGGACATACTAAGGCCAACTGAAAGAAAAATCAAGATTAAGAACTCAAAAAGTGAATTTGTAGCATAACAGAATGTGTGTAATGCTGCAACTTGGGCAAGGGAAAATGTGCACATTAGAATTATATATTCTTTTTAATTTACAGTTGAACCAACTAAGAGAGATTATGGTATGCATCACACCCATGGCTCACTCCCAGAGTGTGGGGGAGAAGAGGAGGAGGCTTAGAATCTCTACAGAGATAGACAATTTGAGAAACTGCCCTTGTTACTTAGGTACTGGACCAATGGATGTTTCCTACCTCTTGTTAGGCACCAAAATCATCGATCCCATTGCATTGTGTCCTATGTGATGGATGGGGCAAGGCTTGGCCCTGCGTTTTATACTCCCATCCTGTAGCTGCTCCTTCCCCAGTGTTACATGCTTCCCCTCACAATCCCTCCGGAATCTCTCATGTTTGGTTAACTTAAAGCAATGGCCATGTTGTCCTGCCCCAGCACTTTCTAACAATGGCTAAAGTTTTTACAAAGAATCACTGAATAATCTCCACAAAAACCAAACTATGATGAAGAATCACACAATGGCCTATTTTATTGCAAAATAACTTGATAAATTATGCTCTTATTGAGCAAAAAAAAAATTTCTGGTTAACTATATGGCAGACGTGATTATTCAGTGGGTACGTATGACATTTATAATGGGAGAAAATTAACTTTATTAGGAAAGAGGGTCAGGATGTGAAACTGCAGAGTTTGAGAATGAGCCAGCCCAGATCTGAAGTTAGCATCCCTCTCAGAGAACCAGATCCTGCAAAAGAACCCCAGACCAAGGGCAGGGGCCACTCGGCTTCTCTACACACATTTTAGAGATGGAGGAACAAAAGCCCGAAGAAATCCAATATGACTCGATTCAATTCCACATACTTTTTTACCCTTTTTTAATGGGTTTGTTGAGGCCCTTCGGCGTGGATCTCTGGGGAAACAAAACAAGACATAGGTCCTGCCCTTAGGGAACTCACAGCCCACTGGAAAGACAAAGAAGTAAAATTAAATGGACCGAAATGTGCTGGTACCATTATAATAAAAGCAATGGCCATGATTTATTTTGCATCCACGCTCAGTGGGCCAACTACGACCCCAGTTCCCACTGCCACCTTATGAATGGGTATTACTTTAATCTTCATTTATGGGGGTGAAATGACTTGGTCACCTTAGCTAGTAAGTCCTAGAGCTGCCACTGAAATTCAAGTCTGTCTGACTCAAACACTCAGCTACACTCTGAGAAGTATGTAAAAAGAACCACGTGCGGTGCAGAGGAGAGCACAGGGAAAGTTTCTTGAGGCCCTCCTAACTCTGACACAAAATACAGGAGCAATAAAAATAATTTAAATAACACAGTCGTCCTACCGTATCTACAGCTTCGCTCTCCACAGTTTGTTACACTGGTAAATCATGGTCTGAAAATATTAAATAAAAAAATTCCAGAAATAAGCAATTCGTAAATTTTAAATTTAGCGCCATTCTAAGTAACGTGATGAACTCTCGCGTACACCATTCTGCCCCGCCCACGACATGGCTCACTCCTTCGTCCAGCATCTTCACGCTGTAGACGCTTCCCGCCTCGACACTGCCATCCCACCAGTCACTCAGTAGCCATCTCCTCCATCAGATCGACTGCAGAAGTATCACAGGGCTTGTGTTACCACTTATTTTACTTAATAACAGCCCCAAAGCATAAGACTACTGATACTGGATATGCCCAAGAGAAGCCGGCAAGTGCTCGTCACGTATGCCAGAAGGCCCACGGCACGCTTACGCTACGTCACCGTGCCTGCACCATTCCTCCCCTCGCCTCGCCACGGAGCCACTGCACCACCTCACACCATCGCAAGAAGGGTGAGTCCAGTACAGTGAGACACTCAGCACATTCATGTGAGTTTTATTAGACGTTATTACAGTTGTTCTATTTTAGTAGGTTACTGTTAATCTCTTACTGTGCCTAATTTACAAATTAAACTTTGTTATAGGTGTGTATATACAGGAAAATACATGGTATGTATAGGGTTTGGTACTATCCAAGGTTTCAGGCATCCACTGGGGGTCTCAGAATGTGTCTCCTGTGGAGAAAGGGGGGACCACTGTAATAGGTGTGAAATATAGAATTTACTAGATTCTATACAAAGCAGTGTTCACTTTAAATACATTAAGCATTTAATCCACACAAAAGCTGTATGAGGTTAGTGTTACTATCCCCATTGTAGAGATTAGGAAAATGAAGCACAGAGAAGCAAATTTCCAAAGTTGCAGAGCCTATTGGCGGAGCTGGAATCTGAACGCAGACAGCCTGACTCTTGAGCTTGTGCTATTATCCATTACGCTATATTGTCAAATTCAAAGGTAAATGACAAATTGGAAGAAAAAAAAATATTTGAAACTCATATCACAGAGGGCTAATTTCTCTACTATATTAAGAGCTTTCCCTAAAAAGGCCAACAACACAACAGAAAAATAGGCAAAGCACATGAATAGAGAGTTCACTAAAATTAAATACGTACAAGAAAAATGCAGGTTCTAACCCCACTGAGATACCATTTCTCACCTACCAGACTGGCAAGAATCCAAAAGTTTGACAAAACACTCCTAATGAGTCTGTGGGGAAACATTGCTGGGGGGAATGCAAATCAGTACAAGATCTATGGATGGCAATTAAAAATGACAAATCCATCTACACGGCAATTGTACATCTAGAAATTATTCAACAGATAACTCACATGTGCAAACTGGCATTCATGTACGGCTAGTTATTGCTACCTTGTGACAACAAAATCCTGGAAACCACCTTAAAGGCCATCAACAGAGACTCAGAACACATTTGGCACATCCAAATAATGAAATACTTTGCATGGTAGAAAGACTGAAGAAGTACTTTATGGATGGCTATGAGACAGTTTCTTTCAAGATATAATAAGGAAAAGGGCAAGGTCCAGAACAGTGTGTATGATATATTACTCTTTCTTTTGTGTAAAAAGGAGTGTATCTTATATTGACTTGGATAGGCATAAAAAATACCTTTGGGGCAAGATAGGAAGTGAGTAGACGTGAGGGCAGTGGAGACAGGAAGGAGAACTTCCTGTAGACTTTTTCCATTTTTTGAAGCTTGAACCACATATTTCTGTTACTTATTTTTAAAGTTTAACAAAGAATGTTTAAAAGTAAAAAGGAAGGCCTTTTGGAGGAGGGGTCATTTTAGGACTCTGGCTCCAAAATGAGAACTGTAATGAGATAGACTCTTCATGAACCCATCATGACTAAACCAAACACAACAAAACAAAAGGGATGTCGGGGATCCCCATGGGCACTTGGAGATTCTTTCATTCAGACCCACTCATACAGTTCCTATTGGCTTTCCCCATTATGCTCCTAAGACTCATTCAAAGCTAAGACTCAAGCGCCAGTGACATCTGGTAACATAGGTAACCGTGGGCAACCAGGCTTCTCTCATGGTTGTCATAGCAACCATGATGTTCCTACAGTTGGGTTTTCACTGTGAAGTAATTATCAGGCCTTGTGGTGGGCTCCTCCACTTTTGCAGTTATTTTCCTCAATGACAATTATGAATGAGCCTAAATTAGATGCAATTTCAATTGAACTGTTAAGAGAGGCAGTGAACTGAGTCAGATTTACATATCCTTTCATCGAGACTGGTAAACCTTTTGAATTGTTCGCCTGCTGCAATTCAGGGATGGGGCGATACTTGCACTGCAGCCATCAAAAGCCACTGGATGGCCAAAGACCTGCCAAGTTTTAACCCAAGATGGGCAGTCTCTTCTCTGTCCCCCTTTCCTCCCTCTCCCATCACAGATAGTAGGAGCAGACCCCAGTCTCTTGGTTTCAACTTAGTATAGCAGGTCTTCAAACAAGGTCATTTCATTCAACATCATTTCCTTATATAGTTGATGAGATGCCGTAGGAACTTAACTCTCATTTATATCAATTAGCCTATGATAAAACTGGTTTCATTATAGTATGTCATTTCACTTAAACTTGCAGAACCTACTGATGTTAACTGAGGACTTGCTGTATATAGAAAATGTTTTGATTTATCAGAACTTTATAAAACCTATAATCCTAAATAATTAGCCCCACTTTATACTGGAGAAACCTCAAGTTTCAGCTGCCCAGTTTCTCTACGGGAAAGTGATGACACCAGGATTCATAATCACATCCCAGAGCTGCTTCTCCTGCTACCTCACTCGAGGTCCAAGGTTGAAAATTCTCTTTGTTTGGAAAGCGACACTGAGTTTCATTAAGTTCATGTGTGCCTTAGCTTCTGTATCCATCAAAGGTCAGTAGGATGGTTCTGGCAGCCAAAAAACCAACGTGTTGGTGACAAGCTCTCAGTGACTCATACAAACCATAACCCCCTCATACAAGGTTACATAATGCCCACCCACATTCAAATGTTATTCTCTCTCCCTATGCTCTATTATTCTATTAGTATGCCATGTACCCTCTTAGAAGTGATGCCTGTCATTGAAATACAGTCATAGGAAAGAAGCAGAGAGAAGGAACTATCTAGTGTTTGGAGGAAGCATTGATTGTTCGCCAACCTGTCCGCATTCCTGTCCCACGTAGGTGACCGATGGCTTCTTCTGAGCCTCAGGCATGTTGTACAGTTCTAATAGCAAAGGGTGGGGTGGGTGAGGACAAGGGGGTGGGGGATGTAGCTAGCCGTCAGCCGCTGTTAGGTTTGACTGGTTCTTGATGTGTCAGTTCAGCCATCACCTTTTTCAGCTTCAGAAAGAAGGATGGTGTCTGAAAGCAACAGAAAAGCCCTACATATAGTTCTCTTTTTGCAGTTTCTTCTGAGTCAACCAACCCTTCTAGGCAGGTAAAAAAAAGAAAAAAGTAAAGGGCATGAAGATGCTACACTCAAGCGGCCTTCATCCTTAGGACAAAGGTTCTTAGTCTAGGATTGGTCCATAAATTCTTGAGACGCCTTCCAATCATCAGTGAACCTGATGAAAGTGTATGCAAAATGGTCCATGGGTAGGTGTGAATCTGCAATCACGAACTCAGGTGTGTAAGAAATTTAGCAATTCTTTTGTTCAATCAATATAAATCTGTCTCTAAATGCTACAGCTTTGGTTGGCCAGAAATTAAGACATTACTGGGCCTCGTACCATACTTTCCCACTCTCCTCCTCCCTTTGTGATGGTCTTGGCTCATGTGCAGCATCCAAGCATCAGGAAGTCCCCCAGGTCATCAGTCCATAGTTTATCACTGAGATGCCTCTTGGTCTAGCTCACATGCTTCTTTGAGATGCTGGAGTTCTGTGTGCTTGTGTCACATTTGGGCACTGGCTCTCCATCATGCTGGCAGGAACTGGGCACAGACTCAGCCTTTCTGGGAGTTTTTAGACTGCCAGCTCTCTGAAGACTTAGCTCCCAGACACTGAGCAGTGGGAACCCTCAGATCCTTGGCCTCGACACCAGGATTCAGAACTGATATCATGGACAGCAACAGGATATAGGAAGGGTGAAACAGAGCAGTGGCCTTCAAACACTTTTGAAGGGGGAGTGCCCCCTAAAAAAAAAAAAAAAAACTTTGTAAATCTATGGATATCTTTGCAATTTTAAAGTTAGCATGCAAATTTTCATTCTCTAATTAAATCGTTGCAAATTATATCATTTCCAATATATTAAAATGTGGCACTTTTAAATAAAATTGTTACACCAATCTTTTAAACATACCCAGTAGAATCTCAATATAGTGAGTTGATACCCATCATAACATTTAAAAAATACGTGAGTAAGCTTTTCTTCAAAAAGGAAAAACTTTGTCAATGCCCTCGGGCCAAATGACCAGAGACAAAGTTGAGCTTATTGGTTCCCTGCAACAAGGGTGAACAGTTATCATGGGGAACTATAAGGCATCTCAGCGGTAGGACATTAGAAAGGACTCGGTCTTGTGTTAGGTACTTCTAGGGAGAATTCAAGGAGGCAAGGCTTTGCTCTGGATTGAATGCTGTCAGGAAGCCTTCACTTGAACAGCCTGAGAGGAACAGTGTACAAAGTCCAGGCTTTGTTCTTGAATTTATTTGGGTAGGCTTCTTCAGTTCACTCCGAGTACTGCATAGATCTGATTGCTTTTCTGTTGATAAGATTTGGTTATTAAAAAATTCCTGAGGCGATCGAAGAATCATAGTTAATCTTTACTAAGAGTCAAGAGAATTAACCAACCAAGTTTAATTGAATTTAGGTTTTCCTTACTCAAGTATAGATCCCTTTCTATGCCAGGAGGACGCAGAGAAATCTTGCTGACTAAAGGACCATCACTGAGAATGGGCCCAGCACTATAATAACGATCAGCCACCACTAGATGGCAATAGTAGTGCTATAAGTAATCGGTTATTAAAATGAGTCCTCACAACTAAGCGATATTTGTTACTCAGTATTTACTCATTCATTCCATAAATATTTACTCAATGACTGCTACATGCCTGGCACCATAGGATCGGCAAAGGAAGACACAATCTGTCCCTGGACCTTGTGGTCTAGGTGATGAAATGGACAAAAATCACACCAATAAAATATCGCACCTTAGTAAGTGCTGTGAGAGTGCACAAGGAAGAACCTGCCTGCTGGGGAGGGGGAGGCGTCTCTGAGAAAGAGACGAGCAAAAAACGAAGGAGTCAAGATCCAAGGAAGAACAGAAACTGGGTCATGAAAGGTGGGAAGGGAGAACTCAGGCAAAGGCAATAATAGCCTGTCGAAGTCTCCCAGGCAATCAGGAGGACGGCATGCTCCCATGGCTGGAACCCAAAGAGTAGGGGCACAGGGTGAGCTGCCTGCCCTGATGGGGCGAGCCGCAGCCAGGCTGTGCAGGAGCTCGTGAGCCTTAGGGATAAGCGTCTAGATCCAGAAAGCAATAGGAGGTCACTGACGTTTTTAAACCCTGGAAGGGGAAAGAGCTGAGTGACTAGATTGAATTTGTATTTAAATAAAGCAGATTTGCATTTTGACACAATTCTGTGGGTCTGCTCTGGGGATTTGACTGAAGGGGGTGCCAAGTAGATGCAGATGCAGGGAGACCAGTTGCAGGGGTCTTCAACCTTTCTGGCACCAGGGACCAGTGCTCCTATGAGAATCTAATGCCCTATGATGAGGTGGAGCTGAGGCTGCGATGCTAGCGCTGGGGAGCGGCTGTAAATACAGATGAAGGTTGGTAAGCTCATCTCCTGCTGTGTGACCAGTTCCTAACAGGCCACAGACCAGTACGGTGAACCCGGGAGTTGGAGACTCTGAGTTAGAGAACTATCATTGGAGTCAAGGGAAGAAGGATGTGTCTTGGATCATGGTAAGGACAGTGGAGATGAAGGGAAAGATTGAGAGGCAGGAGAAAGTACCAGAATTCTATGGATAGGGGTGGCGCAGGAAAGGGGAATGCCAGAGATGGCTCCCAGGTGTCTGCTCAGACAGGACAGAAGGTGGAAGGGGAACTCAAGAAGGGGAGGGAACTTAAATGGCGCTTAGGTCGGCAGAGAAAGTCATGAGTTCGCTTTTAGACACCCTGACCTTTGAAGGGTTTTTGAGATATCCAGGTAGAAACATCCAGAAGACAAAGGGAACATTCGAGTTTAGAGTTTAAAGACAGAACCATGTGAGTCAGCCAGACAGGAATGAGACCACCAGCCAGTGAAGACAGGAGAAATTAGCAGGGCACCTGGAGGAAGACCAATAGCTAGGGCCCTGAAGTCCAGCAACTGATCACTGATGCTAAAGGAGGCATTAGAAATCTAACTGGAGGCAGAGATCACCATATAGATAAGGGAAGGTTGCAAGAGAATCGACGTCTAAAAGAATAAAAACTGGGAGAAAATGGGATTATAAGCAGCAGGTGATTCAGTTCTCTTCCCACTAATTGTTCTCACTTCTCCCAAACTTCCCTTCCCAGGAAGGGGCATGGCTCCCTTTAATGGCCCCCAGTTGCTTCAGGGGCTGTTGCAACAGCCTGTTCCAAAACCCTGACTCCTTATTGCACAACAGCCTTTGGCTTAGATATTTTGCCAAGACAGGAATTTGGCCTGGTAGGCTGTCAGCTGCTGTGAGGCAAGGTTTTCAACATTTGAGACAGCTCCCTTGTCTGTTTCAAATAGTTAAAACACAGTCAATTTGATTTTTTTTTTTTTAATGTATGTAATAGACACAGACCAGGGTTCGTATTCCAGCTCCCTCCTTTATAAACTGAGAACCTTAAGCAATTATTTACCTCTCTAAACTTTACTTAACTTTAAAATAAGGTTGCTCTGGAACCTTCATATAAACGAAAAGAGAAAAATGGTAAAGCAAATGTGGCAAAATGTTAACAGTTAGTGACTATAAGCTAACACTATGGTGTAGGCTCCAGTATTTGGGCTTCCAGTGAGCCCTTTGATGTTGCAGGGTCATGTGAGAACCTCAACGCGTAGTGGGAACTGAGATGCCCGAGATTCAACACATGTTCTGCCACTGGAGCAAATGACTCTCTCTGGGCTTCAATTCTTCTAGTAAACGAAACGGTTACCATCTCAGAGACTGTTGTGCAGGTTGAGTAAGAAACGCCATGTGCACAGGCCTCTCTCAGGGCAGACAAGCAATGAACTGTGAAGGCGTCGTGGGGCAGGTAGGAAGGCGGGAGATGGCCCTGGACTGCGCCCCCAGCCCCGTCCTGGGGGCCGGGGACCTAACTCCCAGCTCGGGGGAGGGGGGGCTCCTGTTTGAAACACCAGAAACACCGAGCACCACGTACCCAAAATACCTCGATGCAAGTGTGTGACGATTTAATGTTTGAACTGCGCGTAAAGACGGAGGTGACCCTGCTGAACACAGCTGGAGAGGCTGGCAGACAAGGCAGGGCGGGCCGGGCTGCGGCGCCGGCGACGTGCGGCGGGCCCGGGCAGAAATGGCGCAGGGGCGGGCGCGGCCAGGCCCAGCCGGCCGCCAGGGGGCAGCCGCGCGTCTGCAGGCCGCGGCCGGCTGGAACCGGTTTGGCCGGAAGTTGGGGCGGTGCCTGGGCTTCCGCAGCGACGCGTCACGTGGCTGGCCGGGAGAAAAACAACAAGATGGCGGCGCCGAGGGCGGGGCTCTCCGGGCACCCTTGGGACCGAAGGGCGGCGATCGCGGGGCAGGGCGCAAGGAACCGAGGGGTGCAATCGGGAACATGCTTCGCTGCCCCTTTGTCCAGCCTTGGGGGCCACTCAGTCGTTCCTGGGCCGAGAAACAGGCAGCCGCGCGTGGCAGGCGGGCCCTCCGCCCTCGCAGACCGCGACCCGGGGGCCCGAGCACCCCCGAGGGTCCCACTGCGCGTTTGCGCGAAGCCGCCGGCCAAGCTTATTGAGCCCCTGGGCTTTCGTCCCTACGTTTGCTGCGCCCTGCTAACCAGGCTAACCTGGGCGTTTCCTCGCTGAGACAGATAAAATGCTGCAGATCGTGCTGGGCGAGTCCTAGTTGAATTGAAATACATTCTTTTTCTTTTCCAGTTTCCTGCTTTTGTTCAAAGGGTTAGAACTGCCTCCCTCCAAATGGGGGAAGAAAAAAAAAACCCTGAGTGACCTAGGCCTTAAAGTAGCATTCCCGCCCTGCCCAAGTGTTGGAATTTGCTTGACTTGGACACGGAAACCGTCTAGGACCAAGAAGGCCTTACAAGGTCCTAAGTTCTGTTATTTTAAATCACCACCTGGATTTCATACAGGAAAGTGTAGATGTTGGTAGTTGTATAGTATATAACGCAGGAAATAAAAAGCAAAGTCGCCTAGTACAAGACCATGGGTATGAAAGACCTAGCCCTTAAACAAACCTCTGCCTGGACAATTGCTCCGGCTCAATTTTCATTCCTCATCTCCGTTTAATATTACATGAGCTTGGAACGCAAAAGAGCCAATGTGGGTAAAAATAACATGAGCCATTCTGCTTGCAATGGTATATTTAGCAGAAAGGAGATGTTCGTCCTTGGCATTATGTATAAATTTGTCCCCTTAGAGCTGGGATTCAGATTCTCTCGTTCTTGCTAATTTGTGAGACCACTGACAAGTTTCTGAATGTGACTTTTGAGTAAAACTTACCTCCCAAAGGTTTGGGAGATTTAACTAAAATCTCTAATAGAGGCCCCGAATGAAGGAGCGCTCCAGTGACGTAGCTCGGGAAAGACATTACTTTGATTGTGAAGGAGTCTACGGTTTCCTCAGTCTGGTAGGGATTTTAACATTTGTGTTCTGATCAAAACTGCGTTGCCATTAAGTGACGACTAGAAAGTATAACGTGATCAGAAGGGGAAAAAGAAGGAGGGGGAAGTGCAAGGCTTACATTTTAAAGCTTAACTGCGGATTTTTGACCCAAGCAGGGGTTTGTGAGAATTACCCTTAAGTCACTTCTTTTTATATCCAGGCCTTCAGAGGTTTCACTTTAAACTCCATCATTTGGCACAGAAGGGCTGCACTGAGTGTCAAAGGATCCTTGAACCTGAAGAATAAGACCCTTCTTCCCTGGGCAAAGAATATAGCTTGCTGCTTGTAGCAGTTCCTCAGAAGGAGCCTGCTTCGTTGTGTCCTTATATTTTACAATGACTACCCTCCTTTTTTGTCTCTCTGTGTACACAGGATTCAAGTAGAATTTTGGGCAACTTTTTCTACAGATGTCCCGATAGAAGCACAAGAATTAGCATCCTCAGGCTTTCAGATGTTTGCCTCCAAAATTTCACTAGCGCTGCCTTAAAATATATTTTAAATCTTCAAATATTTTATTATAGTAAATTTGATTTTTAAATTAACAGAAAAATAGAAGAAAATTAAAAGAATCTGTACTCCAATAATTCAGAAACTAGTTCTTATAGGCATAGACTTAAGTTTGGGAGAAATTATGTTGTATGTATAATTTGATGCCTTCTTTACTGAACTTTAAAATGTTTTAGTTCATATAAAAGAAAATTACGCAATAGGAAACATAAAAATACAGAAAAATGCAAAAAAAAAAAAAAAGACCAGAATGTCACCACGAAGAAATGACCACTATTTTAAAAAGTGTTTGTATTTATCTTAAAATAACACAATACCTAGTTTTGTAGCCTGCATTTTGTTTTTAGCCAGGTATAATGTATTTTCTTATGTCAAATAAGAATCTTCATGAATTTTTAAGTGCATGACAGTCTATCAGATAATTATATCGTCATTAACCATTACTCATTCTTTTACTATTGGATACCCAATTTATTTGCCAATTTTTGCTCTTAAAATGTTGGGCATGAATACTTCAGTACGAAAAGCTTTGTACATATTTCTGTAAAATGATGAATCTGAACTTTTAAGGGTTGTTGATACACTTTTAACTCCCAGAACTGTTGGGTTAATGGTGTTCCATTTGGAGTCTTCTAATTACTGTGCACCAGCATTCCACCTGAGCTCAAATCCCATCTCTTGTACTTTGATTACTCTCACTCTTTTAAAGTTTTTTTTTTAATTATAAATCATATATTCTTGGTGTATTGATTTTGATATGGATGTGTATCTAATAAGTACCAGACATGGATATCTCACTTCATTAGATATGTAAAAGTGAAATCCTTTCACTGTCAAGAACCTATTACTATACAGAAATCTCTTTTTCCTTTTAGCTAGTTCATTTCTATGTATAGAGGTGTTCCAAAAGAAACTAATTGCTGGTTTTCTCCAATGTGCAGCAGCAAGTACATCAATTCTGTAGCATTCTCCAAAATGATCTAATATAAATGAACGTTGGTTTTATTTATTTATTTAGGCTAAAGACCTCTAATTGTCACATATTAACATAATTTTGTTAGCTATTTTCAATTTTTTTTTAATTGTGGATATGCTGTTAGATCTTTATCCACTGGGAAAGAAAGACAGCCCTGTTCAAAGCAAGGTGACCAAATAGTTCTAAGGTTCCTCCTCTATATTAATGTGGATACTCCTTACTAGGAAGCCATTTTATAGTCTGTTATAAAATTAGACTCCATTTGCTACGATCCTTCCTTCGCTCTCTAAAAATAATTTCGAGGATACGAAGAAGTAAAGAGGAATAAAACAAATGCATGACTAACGGGAAAATATCCATCAGTAGCCTTCAGGTGATGGTTTTAAAATCACTTGAGTGAATGTGACCCTCTTTCCTGGGGGGATACCAGTTCTGATCATCCCCTATACTTTAAACAATCCTAGTTCCTCTGTAAATGAAGTCCTTTAGTTACTATGCTTGTAATAAAATACATTCCAGTAGGATGGAGAACACAGTTTAAGAATATTTATTCAAAGGTATTTGAGGCTTTAAAAGGCACCATATATGGCAATCATTATTATACTATAATGCTCCTCAATTTGATGACAATACACCCCAGTGCAGAGGGTTGTCTCTGGGAGTACAGTATCTGAGGCCAGTTACTAGTCTAATTCTATAGATGCACAGCAATAAATAGGAGGATTTTGAGCAGTATCAGCACTGTGCATCTGAGATTAAAATCTGTTATCAGGGATTGATTTGCTGTGATCCTTTCAAAACAGCTCTAGATTTTTTTGTTTTGTCATTTAGATTTCAGAGCTGACACCCAAGACAGCAAATGGATGAATATTTTAAATTTAGTCTGTTTAAGTGACAATTGACTTGGAACAGCTTTTGGAAGCCAAATAGCTCTTAGAAACCTGTCTCCTGGGAGCTAAAATTTAAAGTCTGCTACTGAAATAAATGAAGGGGGATGACAATGGCGGAAGAAGAAATTTGTTTTTTTTAATATTTAAAAGTTATTTAATCTTGAAAACATCCAGATTCCACTCTCAGATAGTTATTGCCCAGCATGAAAGGGAAAAGTCTCGTAAATTTGCCTTTTAACTCAGCCCTGTCAGAAATAAACAGGGAATCTTGGTTGTTTCATGTCCTAGACCCTAGGCCCCAGACTCTTGGCTACTATGCTGGCAAGTTGTGGGCATGTCCCAGCAGGGTCAAGGCTCTCTAGACCTATGCATCCCTATCTTCTAGTCTCCCCCGAATTTCCCTATCTCCCCCATATCAAACAGCCCCAAAGTCCTGCTCCCCATTCTTTCAAGGCCCCATAAAGCAGTGGTTAAGAACTGGAGCTTGAGAATCAGAAGAAGCTAGAGTTGGGTTCTAGATCCATCATTTACAAACTATGTGACCTCGGGCAGGTTAATATCTCCGGGCCTCAGTTTCCTTCCCCCAAACAGAATATTTCTTTCTATGTTGTAATGATGAAATGATGGACTATATATAGTGCTTAGCACCATGCCTGGCCCCCAAAATGGTAGTGATTATTAAGCCTTCTACTTCCTTAATCCACCTTCTACCTGTGCTAGGTTTCTCGATCTCTGGCCAGTTGTCTGTCCAGTCCTCTAGCCTCCACGGAGCTGTTTGCTGTTACCTATAGGATCTTCCCTTTAAATGCGATCTTTGCTCGCTTATCTGCTTGGTAAACTACTCTTTCATCAGAACACAACTCAAACCTTACTATCTTGACGGTAAAATAAATTGATATAACTTCTTTGAAGGGGAATTTCCCCCAAAACTATCAAAATTTAAATGCAGCAATCTATGGATCAAGGAATTCTATTTCTAAGAATGTGTCTTATAGATACCCTCACACATGGGCAAAAAGGGAATGTATACAAAAGTACTATCTGTAATAGCAAAAGACTATAAAATCCTTCATGTCCAATAGAGCATGCGTATAAAAAATTTTTATTTATCCCTACAATAATTACAAGACTTAAAAAGGAGTAGCTCTCTATGTACTGATTTCCAAAATATATTGTTAACTGAAAAAAATCAAGATGTGAAAAGCTGAGTAGAAGATGCCTTAATTTGCCTAGAAAAAAGAGAAAGAGGACTGACACATTTATACCATGTTAATGAAATGGTAACTGGCAGTCAAGGGTCTGGGTGAGGAAATGTTTCCTTTCCACTATATACATTTTTGTTCCGTTGGGAAAATGTCTAACCATTTCCGTAAAGTATTAAATTTCTTTAAATTAACGGGAAAAAAAAGAAAAACAAACAAAACCCATCTTAATTCCAGTATCTCTTCATTTGGGAAGCCTTGGCTGGCCCTCTCTCTCTTCATACTGCCTGATTCACTCCAGTGTTTGCCTCTATTACTTTATAGCACTTATCCCATTTTACTGAATGTAACTGTCGACATGACTGGTTTCCCTGGAGAACCAAGAGCAGCTAGAAGGTAGGGGTGGTATTGTGTTCATTTTTATGTTCCAAGGATCCAACACAAGATGATAAAACACACACTTTTTAAAAAAATGAATTAAAAAGGTTTCCTATGACAGTCTCTCCCACCACTGCCCTGATCCTATTTTAGCTGCCCACATGAGAGTTTGAGCTCTGAAGACTCATTTTATAATCTGGTCCCACCCTACGCTATCAGACATCCCCATCAAACCCTTTTGTAGCTCCTGCTACCCCTGACTTCTTTGATTTTTAAAAAACTCACAATGTCCTCATACTCCTTGCCTTTCCATTACAGTTCCTTCTACTAAGGTCCCTTCCTACTTCACCAGCTTAGTCTCCGTTCAAAGTCACTTCCTCTTTGAAGCCTTTCTGTTTCTCCCCTGCCTTAGATAGACTTGATGTTCTCACAGCTCTCTAATCATTTATTGCAATTATAATTTCATGTGTTAGTCTACCTGATAAAAATAGGAAATCCTCAAAGATGGGAATTTTTACCTTGTTTATCTTTCCCTTCCCAGTATTTATACCTGCCACATAGCAGGCACTCAATTGTTGCTTGAATGCAATGACCAAGTTAGTAGTAACTGCTCATGATATTCTTCTGATGGGCCCAAGCACAGCAGCCATCTGTCACTTATGTGGAGCGATATTCCTGTACGTTGTGTGTGTCACATTTACATTTCAGCCTGGCACCTTGAACTGGAAGCTTTTGGAGGTGTTTGCCACTCTAAAACAGGTGGAGAAACACAATTTGCATGTGCTCTCTTTAAAGCTCTTAAAGTAGGATTGCCATATTTAACAAATAAAAATACAAGTTACCCAGTTAGATTAAAATTTCCAGTAAACAACAAACAATATTTTTAGTGCAATTATGTCCCAAATATTACTTATACTAAAAAAAAATTATTCATTGTTTATCAGAAATTCAAACTTGACCAGATGCCTTATATTTTTATCTGGCATCTCTACTGTAAAGGCCAAATTCCCAAACCCTGTCTCCCTGCATTCAGACCCAGCAATTCTTAAAGAATTTGATGAACTATGTGATTTTATCATCTTTAGTAAATAAGCAACCAAATATCTCCCAACTCTGCTGATTAAATTATTTACACATATATATTTTTTTAAAGCGCTTTGCTTTTATTTCTCAAAAACATTTTCTTTATATTTTAACCATCAGAATTACATTCTAATTTATAGTAATTTAGCCTCTTACCCACTTAACAGTCGAATTGGATCTGTGAGGGTGAATCCAGGTGACTCTTCCCATTTGAATTCCCTATATACAGTATTTTCTTTCCATCTCTATTCTGCAGTTTGTCTTAGGTAACAAGATTATCTTCAGGCACTGTAGGGCTCCTCGGGCCACTGAAACCCTGCAGAGCTCTTGGGCTGTAAAATGTTACTTGTCCTAGAAGAAAAGGGGCAAGCACACTACCCAGCCCTGGCACTTGCAATGACCTAACTCGGCAGCCATTACACGTATTACAGACTAGGCTTTTCAAGACTTTTAAAAGTTGAAAACGTCATCTGCTTTAGAAAGCGGCTTTTTCAGACTTTTAGTTTCTTAGCACTGGCAGGTGATCCTGTAGGCCAAAAATGGAGGCACCAACTGCAGCTGCACATTTTTTATTTCAAAGGCACAGTTCCTGTTACATTAAATCATGTTCCCCTGCAGCTTCAAAATGAATGACAATTCTACACGACATACCTTTTTGTTACATGTAACTAGTTATCCCAGTGGTTCTAGAAAGTAAGATAATGTTACAAGTGTCAAACCTTTGACATCCAAATTTGAAAATTACAGGCTAAACATTGTCCTAGGTGTCTAAACTCCTGCAAAGCATTTGCTTAGTTCTCAAATATCACAGTTCCGCGTTCTGCAAAACATGAAACGGGCCGTCAAAAATTACTAAGCAGTGGCGATTGGAATGTAAGAGAATTTACATTAGGAAGAAAAAGGGACATATTAAAAGGGAGTTGGAACGGAAGTGTAATGTGGCTTAAATATAGCCGAGAAGCATGGGGAAAATGGCTCAGTCCGGGACTGGAAAATCAATTTGCCAGGGCCATGGTGAGATTGGAACATCACCTCCGTACTTCGAGACAATCCATTCTAATACCCTCAGTAGAGTCTGCAGTCAGAGCCTGAGTATAGCAGGAGGGGATGGGTATGCCCGATAGCAGTTTACAAAAAAAAGAAGAAAAAAATGCCACCGAGCAAACCATCAGAGGAAGGACAGAAGAACGATCTTTTAGCTTTTGAAATAGACTAGAGAGACATTTAATGTGTCGAGCTTTATTCCGGAAGAATACATTTCTTTTTCATCCAGCTGTTTGCAGGATGACTTCTAGTAAATATTGCTTGATAGGGGGAATAATTTTGGAGCCACAGTGCGCAGTAGAATATATCGTAGATGTTTACTTTGCAAACGCATTACGTTACTTGTTCAGAAGACGATAAACTATCACTTGTAAACCAGAAAAGCTTCTAACATGAAGTTCTTTGACTTCTACTATAAAAACTATAGAGGATAAATCTTCTGATGCATGCTGAACCCATTCTATGACCTCTTAAAGCCGTTTATTGTTAATATTTAGTATGTTATAATTTGTCAATCCATCTGTCAAAAATGAGTTTTACTTCAAAGACCAAGCAGTTTTAAGCCTATTGAATAGTCAGTGTGACTTAATTCAGGAAGTTGTTCCTTTTGTCCCGTTCCTATGTTATTTACTAGCTCTTTCTGCACCAGGGTCGATATATCAGAGTTTGGGTGTTTTGAATTTTTCTTTCCTTGGTTAAGAAGCAGCCTATTCATTCTGGCATATTTGCGTCATTATAGAGTAATCCTACCCTGGGAACTGACTTCGAACTGAATTTTATTTCCTCTACGAAGGTAAAATGGAGACTCCGCTTCACATTCGAGCTTAATCGGGCGACTCGCGCAGGAGCTTCGGGCAGGAAATGAGTGGGTGCCTTTAAGAGCGACCGCTGTAATTTTCCACAGCCCCGCCAGGCCCCGCCCACACGGCCGGCGGCGAGCGCGGAGTACGGCTGCGCAAGGGGCGCGCGACTCCGGTTGCCTGGATACCGCCTCCTCCGCCCCTGGCGCCCGCAGCCGCCCTGTTTCTAAGATGGCTTCCGAGTCCTATCTCTATGCTGCGGCAGGAACAAAGCCAGTTGAACGCCCTTGAGCTTAGCAGAAAGCAAGAGTTGTATGGCTGGCTTTAAGAGTGTTCCGTATCAATATTTATATACCTTTATAACTTTACAAAAATCCTGTTAGGTTGTCTGGATCAGGGAGTGTTTCAGGGTGGGTAAGCCATGGTCTCTCAGCCTTTCCGTGGGAGAGCTTTTGACTTCAAAGTTGGTGGTATATTCACTTCTTCTGATAAGAATTCTGGTTTTTCCTGTTAAGCTAGCTCAGGAAAAAGTCTTCTGAAATTTTAACTGGGCTATGACGCTCAACTATAGAGACCATATAATTATGTGGCTCTCAATTAGATAATAGCCCCCGGCCGTGTTCTCTCCCGTTTAAAAATAGCTGTTTTTTCTTTTTCTTGAAAGGTTTCTACCCAGATTAATCTTATGGTACCATTATAGTTATTAGAAGATGGTAAATTCTTCTGGGGATGGGAACTGTTTTATTCACCTTCGTATCCCAGAAGTGTTTCTACCTATAACAAACCTTCAAGTAATGTCTCTAAAGAATACAAATTAACTACTGAGGCTTTTCTGCTAAGCACTGTGCTATGGGATACGTACTCCGGTTCTGCAACTCCATTCAGTCTCCCCTTTTATAGACGGAGAAACTAAGGCACCAGGACGTTAAGTAATTGTCAGAAGCACCACAGCTAGTAAATGATGGAGCCGAGATTCAAACGCGGTCAGAACAGCCTGTGCTGGGCTACGTCTGTAAATACTGCAGAGTACGTGATGTCTTCTAATTGACGCACTCTGAGAGGAGTGCGAAAGTCTTTTTGCCCGAAATATGTTCCGCTTTAAGAATAGATTTTTCACATTTGTATCAGGGCATTTAGATGCTTATCATACTCTGAGCCTAAAGACCCAAACCTAACCGACCTTGGTAGCGGGTCTTGGGAAAATATAATTAAAAACAAAGTCTGCTGCCAATCCCAAAAATCTCTCCACAAAAGTGGAAGAGAAAGAAAAGTTTTATTATTGAATAAGCATTAAACCAAAATACGATATGCATCACAGCCTATTCACCGAGAGACTGCAAAGACAAATTTCACCCTTATACATAGCTAAGCAGATACCCCCTTTCATACCTGTTCTCAACAATAACTAGTCCTCAGGTAGGAGTACTTGATAGCACCACTTCTCACACATAGTTCATTCTAAATTCACTTGGTAATTGGTAGTGGTAATCTGTGTTAGCTAATTAGTTTATCCAAAGAAAAAGCAAACTTCTTATGTTTTTATGACAGGAGATAGGTTTGTAACCTGGAACTGGACACCTACAGGAGTTAGACTCCTACTATCCCACAGAACCTGGGAAATAGGGATGTTATTTTCCTTGGTGATTACATTTCAAAGAGATGGCTCCCAGGTCACTGAGAAAGACATTCTTAGGTTGTAAAGCTGGCAAGAGGCTTTTTAGCTTTTGAAAAGGTTTCCATATTTCTCAAAGGGGCAGAGAAAAACTTTACAACCACAAGTTTTCTAATGTAAATACTGAAAGAAAGGGAGGGGGTCCCTTTCTCTTTCTGTGCTCCCGAACTGTATTTATTTAAATTTGCATTTACCCTGTCTCAAGATACAGACACGACTTAGGCCAGCTCTTCCATTAGAGTCAGCGGGCATTCAAATTTTCACTTCGCTGGCCCACCCTTTCCACAGACGTAATAGTGAGCCAAATAGTAGGAGGAAGCCACGAGAAGTGTATTATCAAATGCGGAGGGTTAAATTTTCCATCCTTATTCAAATTCTTGCTTCCTGGTTTTTTTGAAATTACTTCTAATTTCTAGCAGATGCTGAGTGAATTTGCGTGCTGTACCAGATCATGAGAATGTATCTGAGAACTGCCAGAAAAACGACTGCCTTTGGTGTTCGAGTTCAGTTTTCAATCTTCAGTCCTCCTTCTTCATTACAGGGCCTTGGAGATATGACAGAGAGGACCTCTTGCCTCCACTGACCTCCAGACTGTCAAATGCCTACCTTAGCTTTGACAAAAGGCTTGGGCAGCTGCTGGTGGCCTCCATGCCTTAGCCTGTGCTGATAATACTCAGCCTGGAAGACCTTACTCCACAGTTTCTGCTTGCTTGGCTCAATGAGCACAATGGCTCAGCTATACCTTCCTTCTGGATCCTTCCCTAACCCTCCTCCCCACTCACTCACCTCATTCTGTCTGATTTGGTCTCCGCTGGGCTCCCAGACCATTCGGTAATTTCTCCTATTATGGCGCACACATAGATGAGTGTGTGTATATGTGGTCATGTTTAATATACCAGTCCATAGATTTCTTGAGAGCGAAGATTAAAAAAAAAATACACACACACACACACACACACATACATACATACATACATACATACATACATACATACATACATACATATATAGACACACATTTGTGTGTGTATGTATTCCCAGCACCTCACAGCAGGGTGCCTAGATGAGATCTGAGGTCTCAAACTGGTGACTTAAAATCCTCACCTAGTACACCTATTTTGTTGTTGAGCTCTTTTTAAATTTTTGTTTTAAAATATTTCAGGTCACATTTTAAAATGTGGATTTGCATACAAATCAGCTTCTTTGACATCTCTTGAATGATTAGATATGGCCACCTAGGCCTGTTTCTACATGGCAGCATGTGCCCGGTACAGAGTTGGGTCAGTCAGATGGGACACGAGCTCTCTCCACTTGACTGCAGCCTATGCCACTCCCTTTTGACTCCTCATAGAGGCTAAGTATGAGGTATCATTTATATTGAGTATGCACTGGTTTTATTTTTGGAGTAAACTATTTCTCAGTATTAAAAGAAAGACTAAAGCATCTTTTAAGAATAAAGGGAGAGAGAGCATTTCTTGGTGGGAATGAAGCATTTCCTTTGTGTTTATTAAGAATATAAAATGTATCTATGTCTATTTTTCTTAAATCCAGCAGCTTTGCTTATTACTTTACCTTTCCTGGCCGTTAAGGTAGATACTCAAAAGCTTTTTGAGGAAGGGAGGAAAGGAAGGAAAAAAAAAAATTCAGCAAATGGATAAGATTCTAAACTTTTAAATCCAGCTATTTATTTAAACAGACTTCCAAAATTAGTACCTTTATCCAATCCTTCAATTTCCTCCTCAATATCTCTTCTAACATTTGCTGCATTTTGCTTGTGTGTGCACGTGATAATCATATTCCTGTAGCAACTATCTTATCAAATACCAGTGAGATAAGTCCATGTATATGCCCTTTTTCCTTAATGACACAACAGGCATAGAATGTACACCAGCACAGATAATCACTTCATGCAGGAAGTTCTCTAGAGGATTATCCTCAGCACCCTTTTATATGATAAACAATGTCTGATGGGTGGAACTGAGAACTATTTTGTAACACTTACAAACAAGAGGAAATTGTTAGTCTTATCAATGCTTATGTATCAAATGAGCTTCTAAATAAATGCTATTCTTCCTCTCTAAACACCAGCAAGAAGTACTGATGTGTGTACAAAGTAGGATACTGATGTTCCATCTCCTGTAAAAACCATACCTTAGAAGTTATATAGTTTTTAATTCCAAAGATTTAATAGAGCTTTTATTTACAAGGAAGGATCTTAAAATATTTCCTTCTAAAGTCTCTACTTTCTTAGAGCTACATTATTTCAACAAGAATCCTATCTGGTTTAGTGGAATAGAGGATCTTTCTAAACCCCTTGAGTGTTCACTGTCCTTTAATGGGGTTAT
This sequence comes from Pteropus medius, assembly GCF_902729225.1. Classification (NCBI taxonomy): domain Eukaryota; kingdom Metazoa; phylum Chordata; class Mammalia; order Chiroptera; family Pteropodidae; genus Pteropus; species Pteropus medius. Next base: position 353,955 of record NW_024351648.1, read on the forward strand.
TGAGTATGGAATGATAACACAGAGTCAAGGCAAAGCGTTCCTTTCTGCTCCAAACAAGCTATGACGTCATGAAATATAACTCAAATCCTCTGTCCCCTTCTCTTTTGCTTGGGGTTTTAAAGTCATTATTATTTTGCCTGGCCTTATTAGTCCTTTCCAAACTCTAGTAGTGTTAGGGAAGTGATTGGGGGTGGGATCAATTAGGAAAAGTCTCACGGATGATTCTAACACATCCTACCCTTTGAACACCCAGTCATCCTTTTAGTCCCATTGACAAGCAAGGGTATATGACAGGGCTCTCAGAAGGAAGGGTGTGTCAGAATTTTATGTTTATTAAACTCATGAGGAAAGAGTTCTGTGCACTGGGAGAAAAAACAATCAGCTATGTAAATTGAGTTTATTTTGGACTTGAGGAAAGCAGAATGAACCACCCAGTAGAAAGGACCCAAAGCAGAGTTAGAGTCCTGACGCCCTGTTCTGATGAAAAGACTCAGCAGGGATGAGGGGAAGGTGGCTGTTCTGCTGAGAAATGGAAATAAGTCACCTTGTTCAGAGCCTAGAAGCTGCCTGGAAATTTACACTGCAGTCTCAGCAGCAAGACCCAAACCATATCTCACGTAGTAGGGCCATGTTTATCGTGCTCGTCTCAAGTCACACTCCTCCAGGTATTTCAAGAGCTTGATTATGGTGTTGTACAAGGACCACAAAATCTTCAGTAGCTAAAGAAGCTCACTGGCAAATAGACTGATTGTATATGATGTAAAACAGGCTCACTCAGAGAACTACACATTTATTTGTAATTAATGTGAGAAACCGAAGCTTTGATTATTGCTATTTCTATAAGTATGCTGCAATAATCGTGTCCTGTCTACAAAAACAGAGAAATACTTAATTTTTGCAGTAGCTTCAAAAAGGCTAATGCAAATATTTTGATACTTGACTTTATTTTAATACTGACAAAATCTGCTAAATTATAGCATAAGTTTGAAAGAGAGGGAAATGCTTTTTGTAATTTTGATTCTTTTAAATTCAGAATCGACATGAATTTCCAACCATGGGATAGAGTCACCCTGTATGTCACACAAAACCAGCCAAAGCCAAAACAGTCTCCTATTCTTACAAAAATTTAAAAGCCATGCGAACCAATCGATATCAATTAAAGGCATCTACTACCATTTTATTAAGCACCCTATTTAATCTCCATATTATGTGCATATACTCTCTTCTTTCAGTATCAAGTGTCCTCGTTTATTCCAAGTCACAGTGACTTGGAATCTATTCAGGGCTGTCACTTAATTTGATGAGAAAAACACTCTGCTACGTGCTGCTACCCTTGCAGATTCGAGTTAGAACCTCGATCCTGAATCTATATGGGCTTTTTTTTCTTTCCTTTCCATATTTATTTCTTTTTTCCACATCTTCCTTTCTCACTATTTTCCTTGAAACACCTAAAAATGTCAGTAAGGAGGAGGATAGAGAAATGAGTTCAAAATGTGTTTTATATTACACACCTGAAGACAGGTAGAAAAATGTATAGTCTGGCTCTCAAGCTTTTGGACTGAGATATATTTATGAAAAGCAAAAGATCCCACAGTCCAGACAAATCTCCCAGTCCAGTTTTCCAAAGAGTGTAAAACTCACTGAAATCAAGGAAGGGCACCCCACAGGAAAACTTAAGGTGGGTCATGATTATCAATATGCAGCTTTAGAAATAGGAGTGTGGAAGACATATATGGACTGCAATGTATACATCTTATATTTAGCTGAGGGAATGATCAATCAAAATTTCCATTTATACAAACCAAGAGTAATCCAGGATTGTATCCAGGCAGACTGGAGGTTTCAGCTAAGTTTGCTTCGTTTTATAGCACAGGCTGTAAATAAAATGACCCCTGGCTTTAGGCCTCTTTCTGTTTGTAGACAGTAAATTTAAATCCTTTGTCCCCACAGACCAACTCGAAGCAGTAACCTTGGCTACAGTTGCCGCAGCAAAAACACAGTCACCAGATTTCCAGTTCTATATTCGGTTTTTGAAAATTGGTTATGTTGAAAGGGAAAAAAACAATTTTACTTTGCCTCTGCTATTGACACCAAGAAGCACTCCTTAGACTGTTCAGAGAGGAAACAATGAGTCATTCATGCTGTCAGCCCAGGTGGTGCATGAATTCCAGACTGAGGCCGCTGTGTTAACCCATGAAGGGCTCTGCTTCGAGCTGAGGCTCCCTGCAGCCTCTGAGGGAAGCAGGGCAGCTGCAGAGCAGGCCTGTGCGTCCAGTAACCAAGGCAGTACCTCCACAGCGCCAGTCCCTAGGGGCCTCTGAGCTGTTTGTCACCGTGTGATTGGCTCCAGGAGAGGGGTGGAGAAGTGAAAACACTCTGCCCAGGATATATTTAGTTGAAGTGCAGCTGGGGAAGCGCTTAAACAAGGGAGCTTTTGTCCTCAGGATGAAGTGTTTTTCTTAACTCCACAAGGGTGAAAAACTTAAGCCATAAACTGATTTTTCCCCCCTTACTCTATTTTCTCTTCTTGGGGGAAGTTAAGAATTTTCTGAGATTTGTCCTATATGAGGAAACTAAGCAACTTAGATGCAGAGTTGATACAAATTTAAAGCACACATCCTTGATGGAAGACGCAGTTAATAAATTCAGATAATTTCTTAACACAATGTGTGTGTGTGTGTGTGTATGTGTGTGTGTGTGTATGTGTATATATATATTAATTTCAAGAATAATATGTGTATATATATACATATACACATATTATTCTTGAAATTAATTTTCTTTCAGTTCAAATGAGAAGTTAGGTATTTGTCAGACATCTTTACTTGGTCAAATTTACAGAGATAAAAACATAATTAAGTTTTAAAAGCTGACAGAACCCTGTTTCACTTGAGTTGACTCACATTTTCCAGTAATGAGAGATTTACTTCTGCCCTGATGGGCACAGCTTCTTTGCAACAGATTACTGATGAGCCATGTAATGGCTCCTGTTCACGTCCTCCTTGGAAAACCACTTAGAACTGCCACCTTGCTACAAGGCTTTACGACCACTGTGTAAATGCTGTGTAATAGGGGCATGTTGTCTACTATTAAGAAATAACATAGGAAATATTTTACATGCAAATCCCATTTGAAATTATGAACCAAGGGCAAAAACTTCTGGACAAGAAGTCCACAACTTCAGTAATATTAGAAAATCAGACATGTTAGCCAGGGTTCTCTAGAGAAACAGAATCAATAGGATGTATAGCTGGATGGATGGATGGATGGATGGAAGGAAGGAAGGAAGGAAGGGGAAGAATAGAAGAAGGAAGAAGGAAGGAAGGAAGGAAGGAAGGAAGGATGGAAGGATGGAAAGAAGGATGAATGAAAGGATGATTTTTAGGAACTGGCTCATGTGATTATGGAGGCTGCCAAGCCAAAAATTTGCACAGTGAAATGACAGACTGGAGACCCAGGAAGAGTCAATGTTGTAGTCCAAGTCTGAAGGTCACATGTGGCAGAATTCCTTCTTGCTCAGGGGAGGTCAGTCTCTGTACTATTCAGTTCTTCGACTGATTGGATGAGGCCCACCCATGCTATGGAGGACAATCTGCTTTATTCAAAGTTCACCAATTTAAATGTTAATCTCATCCAAAAATATCCTCACAGAAACATCCAGAATAATGTTTGACCACATATCTGGGCACAGTGGCCCTGCCAAGTTGACATAAAATTAACTATCACACAGGCTAAAACACTCATTTTGAAAAATCCACTTGTTAAAATACAAGGCTGCTTACCAGGTTGAAGCTGCTGTGAGGGTATAAAAATGGATATAATCCCTGATTTCCATGACCTCTCTCTCTCTCTCTCTCTCTCTCTCTCTCTCCCTCTCTTCTCTCGGGAGGGTTGCCTTGGAACCAGGTGAGGAAGCCCAAGCCATAGAGAAGCCACATGTGGGGATTCCAGACAGCAGCCCCCAACCAACAGCAACACGATCTACGAGACAGACATGTGGTGACCAGCCCTCCAGAGCTCGTCTCCAGCCTCCCGTGTTGCAACTGGGCCCAGACAAAGCGGACCAAACCGTGCCCTGTCTCAATTTCTGACTCACAGAAACCATGAGAGATTAAAAAAGATAAAGATTAATGCTATTTTAAGCCACTAAATTTGGGAGTAACTTGTTACCCAATAATAACTAGCATGGTAAGGTTATAGTTAACTTAATAAGAAACTATCAAAGTATTTCCCAAAGCGATTTAACCATCCTGCACGCCTATGAGCAATGCACGAGGGTTCCAGATGCTCCATCCTTACTCATGCTTGATATCTATCGTCAAGCCTTTCAGATTGTGGCCCTTCTACTGAACAAGGAGTTGTTCCTCATTGTGGTGTTAATTTGTATTTTTCTGATGACACCACACCCATGTTTGATCAGAAATGTTATTACCTAACTTAGAAAACATTTACTGTGATATTTCATAGGCACATGCCGTAAAATCAACTGATCCTTACACCCCTGGCATTTGAGAGCTTATGCTGACATTTCCGAATTGTTTTTAAAATAACTGCTACAAAAATGAGTCTATGTTGTTAATAATTATCCACACTGGGAATTTTGAAGTTAGTTTGCAAGCCCTGGAAGAGTGAGGAATCAAAACCGTCTATCCACACATGTGGGACTCGTGATCCTACGACACCACTCCCCATTATTAACTGGCTTAGAAAATTTATCATGACCCAAGTCCCTCAGCCAGTCAATGTTGGAGCCAGGATAGGAAGCCCAGGCAGCTTGACATCAAAATCTAGAGTCAAATGTCCCCAGGTGTCAGAACCCTAGGGAGTGTGAGATGACAGCTTGCTAACCCCCCAGGGAATCTTGGGAAAGGCCCACCTGGAAACACCCGCATTCACCTGACATGGCCACGCCTACCTGACATGGCCACGCCTTCCACGCCAAACTCCAAGCTGGCTTTGACCTTTCTTTTCCTCCTGTCTTACCAAGCCAGGGGCCTGGACGTCAGAAATTAGAGCTGTAAATGCCCAAGGGAACCTGCTCTCAGGCACTGGTGGTGGTAATGCTAATGGTGGGGCTTCCAGAATAGATACTGCCACGGGCTGGCGGGGGTCTCCCTGGCAGGTCCTCCAACGGTCCAGGCCCAATGGTGAATTAATTACCTTAGACGCACACGTCAGAAAAGGGAGCTTCAATAGCTTGAATACTATGGTTCTGATGCTGTGAGAATCTGGTTTTGTTTCTACTTTTTCTAGAGCATTTTTTTAATAGAAATGAAAAATAAACATTGTATCTAATGAATAGGAATCTTCATCTTACTTCTGTCCCTATCCCCTGAGACAACCTTTCTTGTACATCCAACCAAAGATACTCTTGCATATATAACCATAGAGGTATATATTTTTAACCACACAAGTGGGCACATACTATACACTGTTCTCTATCTTTGTTTTTATTTCTAATTAACAATATAGCTCGGAAATTATTCCTTGTCGATACCTAAAGTACAAACTTTTTTTTTAATCTTTGATTTTTATTTATTTTTTCTCTTGCCTTTTCAAAGGGGCTGCACGCATTTCTGTTGTTAGGGCTGCGTCATGATTTATCTAACCAGTCTCCTGTGATGACTGTTTAGGCTATTTCTAACCAGAAGCTCTGACAAGCCAGCGTAATGAATCTGCTTGTGTTTCTGTTGCAGTGCCGTGTAGGCCCCTCTGAGATCTCTAATGTCACATGTGTGGGGGAGGGAGGGAGAAGAGTTTATGGCATGCCTCCCCCACTTTTCAGCCAGCAAGGCACGGATTACGGCTGGAGTTTTCTCTATAGGGCTGTAGTCAGAAGAGAATTCATATAGCTACCTGGAGGTATATATAGCTCAGAAAAATCATCCAGACAGCAGCTCAGCTGATCACTGAATTCTAGTAGCAGCAGCAATGACAACACACCACGAGCTTTTCCAAATATGCCCGGGCGAATATGCCACTGCCATCTTTTCCAGCAAGACCTTTAGTCCCAGGGGCTGGGCTGTTTCTGTGACTCATAAACCTGGAGGCAGTGCCAATAATTTAGGGCGATGTGGACCAACAGATAGAGAACCAACAGATGGGGTTCTCCATGGTTACCTCAGGTTTCTCTTGTGAAGAGACCTGGGCACCTTACTTCAGCTCAGTTCTCACATTCTCTTCCCTGAGATCAAAGCTTTTGGCAAGGCTAGTGGTTCCTCCCAGGAAAGCTGACAGCTGAATGTCTGCCTCTGCTCGCTTTGTCTGAACATGCCTCGCTCGACTGCCAGCCCCTCAGCGGTTCCCCTCCCAACACTGAGAAACCCTAAACCCCTACTCTAAAGCGCACTCTGCCAAAATGGACGAGAAATCTTTTTCATACAAGGCCATTATCCCAACCCTCCTCCTAACAAAAATTAGTTGAAAGTGACAAATATAAAGTCACTGATTCCTCACTACCACCTTTTACTGTGGAAATTCCCAAACACACAGAAAAGTTGAAAGAATTATGCAGTGAACACTCCTCTGTGTACCATGTAGATTCTAAAATTAACATTTTCCTAGATACACTGTTTCAGGCTTTTTAAAAGCCAGGCTCAAATATTCAGTTCGTTTGCTTTTAAAATTTCAGAACAAGAAACTTAACTCCTTGTTTAATGAACACAGAATAATTTAGTTCCATTCCAAATTACACTAGTAGGGAGCGAAGAGAGAAAGTTAGGGGACAATGAAGAGAGAGTGGCCTCCGGAAGACAGAGAGGGTGACAGAGATAAGAGGAGGACGAGGAGGAGGGGTGTGAAGACACAGGAAAAGAGTCTCTGGGTTTGCAAATGAGATGGGTCAGGTTTTGTACCCAAGCGGCAGCTGCTGTGTGGTTAAGGACGCTCACTGCTGGGGCCTAGACCAGCACCCAGCACTGGGCACAGCCTGTCCATCTCCCTCTGTCAGAGTTGAGACAGCCATATGCAGCCATCCCAGGACAGTGGAACCAAGAGTTCCTGACCAGAGGGTCCAACTCCACAGACAGCTGTAAAATGGGGGAGACCTGGGACTGGAACCAGCTTTATACCCCAGCCCTGTTAGTATTCCCGGCACATAAGACCTTGGATGGTTATTTAACATCTCTGAGCTGCTATATTCTCACTCATAAAATGGGCATATTAAGAATATCAACCTCATGAGGTTGTTGGGGAGGTAAACTGAGATGAAGGCATACATGTAATAATGGGTGGGACGTACGGAATGCCAGCTGTCTGCCAGGCATTGAACTGAATGGCTTACACACTTGCTCTCATCCCTGATCACTGGCCTTATAGAGGCAGACATTATTATTGGCCTCATTTTAGAAGTGTGCAAACTGAAACTCAGAGTGGGGAAGTTACTTCGGCAGGTGGCCTAGCTGGTAATGGAGTAGGCCAGAACCTCCTGCCTGCAGAGCCCACATGCTATGCTGCCCTCAGCCTTATGCCCGGTACTAACCTTATAAAATGTGATGAAACACTCCTGCCACAAAGGATTCTTGCAAGATCAAAGTGAGACAACCCATGTGTACATGCTAGTATACCAGATCCTTAAGAATGTTTGTTGAATGACTAAATGAATATTTATGAGCTCATCTAACACTTGTCATATTCTTCGGCTGCTTCTGTAATCATTAACTCTATAGAAGCTTATAGTAGATAATTATGGTGAAAAATCTCCCTAGTCCTGTACTATACAAACATCAGGTTTAATTAACAAATTACAAGGGAGTTGATTTTCTTTGTATTCTGACCTCATTTATATTACAGCAACATGGAACCTATTATACTTTTGGTCTATGATGGAACAACAGGGCAGCTGATTATAAATGCCAGGGTCTCGGGCAAGCCCTTCCTTCTCTTGCCCGGCTGCTCCAACTTGACATTGGACTTCCTCAGTGTGCCAAAGGGCAACCCATACCCAGGCTGCCCTGGGAAACAGAGCTGGAAGCCTCTATGCCTTCCTTGCCTTTGATGAGGCCTCTCCATGGACTGGTGGCCGTGGCAGGCTTTGCACGGTGGTTTTCCACCTTTTGTAATAGACTTTCCTTTCAAAACTTGTGAAATAATAACGCTATGAATTTATCTATAACTACAACTAAGAAGACACATAGACTAGAGTAAGATCATGTATTGAAAAGTACTTTGAAACTTTCTTCAAAATTGCAGTATAAACCTAAGATTTTGAAAATAAGTTCAATAGCTAATAGGCAACCAAAGTATCCATTAACAGATGAAAGAATAAACAAAATGTGGTCTATACAATACAATTATATATTATTCAGCCTAAAAAAGGAAGGAAATTCTGACACATGCTACAACGGAGATGAACTTGGAGGACATTATGCTCAGTGAAATAAGCCAGTCACGAAAGGACAAATACTGTATGAATCCACTTATGGGAACTATCTAGAGTAGTCAAACTCAGACACAGAAAATAGAATGGTGGCTGCCATTCTAATGGTGGCAGCTGGGGGGCGGGAGAAATGGGGAGTTATTGTTTAAGGGGTGCAGAGTTTCAGCACTGCAAGATGTTCTGGGGATGGATGGTGGTGATGGTTACACCACACTGTACATCTAAAACTGGTTATAACGAGAAATTTTATGTCACGTATATTTTACCAGAATTAAAAACGATTACTTAAAAAATCAGTTATTTGTTTATGAGGGTGGTTTTGTCTCATTTTTACCATAACCACTTAAGAGGACAATACATTTTTCACTTTTAATAAGATCCAGGGATGGGAGCTTGGAAAGATGCATGCTGCCACGACAAGGACAAGGTGTGGGGCTTGAAGCCAAAAATTAGGGACCTTAGACGTAGCTGTGGTCCAAAGGTGGTTTCCACGGCATCTCTGACTGCTCTTCCTTAGAGTGAGAGGACACAGTAGTTTTGGGGACTGAATGAATGATGCCTAATAGAGGAATCTTAAGACCGAAGAGGGTTTGGGGGGACAGTGGTCACCCGGGAGAGTCTGGGACCGCAGTGCTGTCCTCTGTGAGACGAGGTGCTGGATGCTGCCTTAGAACCTGTGTCTTGGCTCCTTCCAGCGATAACGTACTGTCAACACCAACAAAGGAATAGGTCGACCCATCAACCTCTGCCCTCAGACAAGGCCACATTGAGCCAATTCCTCAACTTTAAAGGATACGTGCTGTTTTGAGAGGGAGTGAAAAATTCCAAGTGGAGTATTTACAATTCGCCTCTATAGTTGCAAAGACACTATTACCATTTCTCTTTGTTTTTTTGGGAGGGTAATGATTATTTAAAATAAATATTAGCAAGTCCCTGCTATATATATAATATATATTTTACCTAGATATGTATATATATTATCATGGAACACTGCATCTCTTCAGCTTTTCATTTCTAGGATAGACTAATTAAGTTTTTTTTTTTTTAAGGCCTACTATTTAGCATGTCATTATGACTGATTATAAATTTCATTCCTGTGTGTTCAGGATTAATGTAAAGGAGTTAAAAGCTTTTCCATGCCCTTCATTACCTCTTTCCCAAAGGTGAAATTTAACTTAACATTAGAGCAACAATTCTGTAGGTAATGTCCCATATGCTGATTTCCCTTTACACATTTACACCGATTGACCATAGCTAACAGATGTTCTCTTTGCTGATTGTGGAAAATTTTCACACACACCATGGAAAGGAGGGGGAATTATTGTAGTCAGGTTCTAGTCTGGCTCTATCCCTTCATAGCTGTGTGGACTTTCCCTCCTTCATCTGTAAACTGGAGATAAAATACCGCTTTGGGATTGTAGAGAGGAGGAAAGGAAATGACATCTGTAAAGGTTAACTTCCGCCTCTTCCTCTTTCCTACTGTCATTCTTTTTTATTCTCTGTGAAATGAGAATTTCTTTATCTTTTGTCCTTTTTTCTTTACTCTTACTCCTTTTCTATTCTTCCTGTATTTTCGCCTTCTCTTTTTTTTCCTTCTTCTTCTTCTTACCAAAGGAAACACTGTTGAGGTCACAATGAATACAGAACACTGTCCCCTCTCCCTCAATGACAAGGCATACCCTCTAGATCTTACTAGACTGCCTTTCCTGATTTCTGGCCTCAGTCTGGCAATTGACAACTTGTCAGTTGGTGCACTGGGACCCACATACATAGGTTACTGTTAACTGCATCTCAATCTTTATTTTCTCATTTAATAACATTTTCCAATGTCCCACCATCTAACCTAACTGCACTGCTATGAAATTTTGCAGCGAAGTTCCCTTCAGCCATCTGGGAGAACTCTGCTCACTACTTTTTTCACTGAGCTTGGTCTTCACTCAATTGTTAATAGATCTTATTTACACCCCTGTTTTCACGGTTTCTCTTCACCTTTTCACCAATAGTACTTTATTCAACATCAAACTACTTCTGTCTGTGAATTCAGAAACAAAAATAGATCCTTTGTTCGAAAGTTCCTTCTTTCTCTTCCTCAAGCTTGTCCCTGCTTTGTACTTTGTAATGGACAGTGGCAGTACCTTCTGGAACAGTCCTGAACCGTCTTATGCTATGCAATGCAGAGAATGCACTTTCTCATAACTGGAAGTTGCTGGCAGAGCAAAAAGAAACAAAAAACAAAAGCTGCATTTCAGGAACTTCATTTAGTAAAATACACTTCCTTTTGGTAGTTTTCCAGCTAATTGCTTCATCTGGCAATAAAAGTAATTGGCTATGGGCATGGGGTGTGTGTGTGTGTGTGTGTGTGTGGAGTAAGAGTTGGTGAAGGGAATCAAATACTAAAACAGATGTCAGTTTCAACTGATGTTGTCATTCATTCATGAAACTGTAGAAAAGGGATAAATTCATCGGTGAACACAATTTATTACCCTGTATCTCATATGGAAGAGAATAAAGAAAAAAAACTGTGTACGATGACAAAGGAATTACTGTAGATTATAGAAACCTATCAAAATGCATAATCCCTGTTAAAATTTCATTTTTTGTAATATTAAAACCTTGAGATTATCTATATGTTTCCCTACTTGCTATTGAGATCTTTAAATCAGTTTAACTCTTAAGATTACAGGTGGATACATAGGAATTAAAAGAGGATTTTGCATTTGTCTATAAGAGTTTCATCAAAGAATGGCATCAATTATCTTGTTTTTCCTCACTGGCGGACTAGCAAAGTATGATATAAAAGATAAGTGATATGCTTTAAAAGTCACAAGTCAGCACTGAGGCAATACCTAGAGTCACTGATTTTAACTTCTACTCCCAGGGTGTCTGAACACAAAATTACATTATTTCTACTCGGCAGGTGTTTCTGAATACCCATTATGTGTCAAAATTGTACTAAGCACTATGGAAGAATACAAAAATATGACAGTCTCTATCCTTGAAGAGCCTTCGACATTCAGGAAGACGAGATACCCATGAAATCAACTGAACCCAACTCAAGACATCTCTATGAAAAATAAGATTATATACACAACATATACTTTCAAAGCATTAACTAAATCCATGTTCATATTTAAAAAATTCAAGATGGTACAGAAGCGTACAGTGAAAAGTAATTTTCCTCCCTTCCCGACAGCCAGCTCCTTTCCCAAAGGCCATCTCTGTTATGAGCTCCCTTGTGTAGCTTTCTAGTGACGGTATAGGCATACAGAAGCTTATGAATAACTACACATATCCATTTATTTACACAAATTCTACCCACATTTTAAACGAAGATTCATTGAGAACAACTAGTCATTGTTTAGCTGTCTCAGGAAATGATTGCATAAAAGGCGCTCGATAAATATTTGAATGACTGAATGAACCATTCCCCTTTGGTCAGATATTTCAATTGCTTGCTATTTTAAATAATGCTGCATAAAACATTTTTGTGATTTAACACTTCTTTATGTAGAGTCCCAGAACAGGAATTACTAGGTCAAGGCTTTTGGATATTGCCAAATTGCTTTCCCATAGGTTATTTACTCCTGTCAGCTCCATCATGGGTAGTTTCATTTTTTTTCATCTTTGCTGATTTGATAGGTGAAAAATGCAATCTCACTGTTGCTTCAGTTTGCATTTTTTTGAATTACACAGTACATTTTCTTTCAAATGTTTACCAGCCATTAATATAACCTGTTTTAAAGAATTGTCTGATAGAATACTTTGCATATTTATCTATGCGTTTTTTTTACTGATTGTTATGACCTCTTTAAATATTAAACTATTAATTCCATTCCATACTATTAATAGATAGTTCTCCTTATCTAGTGTTTGCCTTTTGAGTTTTGATTTAATTAGCTTATTTTTGGTCCAGAAGATGGACATTTTTTATCTTAATCTGCTCAGTTCTCTCCATTGAGTCATCCATAATTAATTTCATTGCATACTTATTGCATCTTTTCAAGGACTGTGTAGAAATGGAAGCAGAGTCCACCTTAAGCTTATAGCCTGTCTACAACAGAAATTTCTAAGCATTTACTTGCAGAGGTAGGTTGAGAATTAACTCCGTTTTGGGATCTGAGGTATGTAGATTTAAGAAAACATCCTGGACCTCCTTCTTGGAAGGACTTTGTCTTATTGGTGAACTTTCAAGTGGGAAACCTTATTTGGGGTTGTCAAATGCCGTTATCTTTCTCCTTCTCTCTTTCCCTACTACCCAGAGTGGAAAATTGCTAAAGATTTGGTTTCTAGCCACTCAATTAGTTTATCTCAAACAAATCATCCTGTCCTCTTGTCCACTGTTAAGAATGAATCTGATCTTATCAGTCAGGGTTCTTCAGAGAAATAGAACCAGTAGGATTCATATTCTCTCTCCCCCTCCCACACACCTCCTTCCCTCTCCCCGCCCCCTTGAAATTGCTTCTTTTTTTGGAAACCTCAGATTTTGATCTTAACAGCTTCTACAGACTTGGTGAGACATAATTGAGAATAATCTTCTTTACTTAAAATCAACTAACTGTCAATGTTAAGTACCCCTACAAAATACCTTTACAGCAACATCTAGACTACTAGTGTTTGACCAAACAACTGGGCACCACAACCTAGCTAAACTGACACATGAAATTAACCCTCGCATTGATCCTCCCATTGAATTGCTGTTCTCTCCTTATATCCCACATCCAGGGAGGGATCTAGTCTTTTCATTTAAAGGTCTCTCTTAGCTCATGCTTTCATGACCGTGAAAGCTTGTCTGTGAGTATGCAGTCTACTAAGTTTTATTAAGTAGATTGTAAGATTTTGATAGTATTCATTTGTGAGCACAATCACTGCCTGACTGTTTTTATGGCTAGTCCACTGGCTATACAAATCAACTGCTCCAAAAGTTGGATTGCATTGAATTCCATTCTAGGAATTAGGAATTCGTTGTGTAAGCTTTGACAATATGGTTATTAGAGAGTTTCAGATCTAATAGGACATGTGATAAGAGGAACTGTTTAGTGTGCAGTTAAATACCCGTTGTTTGGAGATGATATGGAGGCCAGGGCTAACACATCAGCTCTGTCCCTTATTAGTCCTGGGAAAATAAGACAGGGCCTGGGATGGGGAGGCTGGAGGCATTAGTTGGCCAGAGTGCCACTAAATCAGAGGAAGTACATGGAGCCAGGTGTGAGAACCCACAACAGCAACTGCTGCTCAGGTACGCGGAGGAAGAGAAGAGGGCGCTGTGCCATCTGGCAGCGGGATGGAGCCGTGTGGGAAGCTGCTGCAGAGCTGGTAATGAAGCACAGCTTACGTGCAAAGATTGCAGGTGAGTGAGACAAAGGACTTCTCACCACCAGCACTGATGGTGGGGTAAGGGGACCGTCCTGCTACCAAGTGCTTATTTGGGCAGAAGAAGTAAAACTGGCCCTGCTTCCCTCTCAGCCTATTCAACAGGACAGGCCAGTCCTTGGTCTCCTGAAGATCCACCATCCTGGGGGTAAGAGCATTCAGTCACCCTTCCTGAAAAACGAAGAATCTGAGGTACAGAGAGGGTAGCTCTCTCACACAGTGTCATGCAGTTATTTGTTGAGATAAATGTATTCACATATGTCACGGGTTGAACTGTGTCCCCGCCTAAATTCATATATCAAAATCAGAACTCCAGGACCTCAGCATGTGACCTTATTTGGAAACAGGGTTGTTGTTGCAGGCGGAATTAGTTAAGGTGAGGTCACACTGGAGTAGGGTGGGCCTCTAATCCAGTATGGCTGGTGTCCTTATAAAGAGAGGAAACATGGACACAGACTTTGTACACCGAGAGGATGCCACGTGAAGATAATGCAGAGAGAAGGGTGAAGCTTCCACAAGCTTAGAAACACCAAAGGTTGCCAGCAACCCCCAGAAGCTGGGAGAAAAGCATGGAACAGATTCTTCCTCACAGTCCACACAAAGACCCAACCCTGCCAGCACCTTGATCTCAGACTTCTAACCTGCAGAATGGTGGGAGAATAAACCTTTGTCGTTAAGCTACCCATCATGTGGTATTTTGTCACAGCAGAGCCCTGGGAAGCCAACACGACATGGACGTATATATTACTTTTCTGCTGCTGTTTTTAATGAAGAAAAAGGTCTTGGAAATTGGTTCAACTGCTCATTTTAAGTGAGAACATTTTTTTGCTTGGCGAATACATAAACACAAATTCTTTTAATTCAACAGAAATGATGGCGTGAAAACTCAGACATTAAGGATACACTTATCCTCTAAAGGAACCAACAGGATTCTCAACGAGACAGTTCGAACGTGCATGTTATTTTCCATTTCTCCACTCACCAAGTGAAGGTGTTTGGAATGCCACAGAAACTTTGAGAATCCTTGACACAGAATCACAATCTGGAATGGCTCAGGAGGCTCGGGGACCTTTCCTGTCGGGGGGCAGTAATCCGACCTGCAGGTTTCTCCACATTCTACCCTCAGACTCAACTACATTTGCTTGCTCTCTCTCTTTTTTTCCCATGAGCTTTTTCTCAATAGGAGCTACTTGAAAAGTTTTCCTGCAGTTTCATTTGAATGAGCCGAAGAGGCTTATTTTAATTAGTTTTTAAAAAAACATACCGGAATTTGTTTTAACAGATTGAAAGAATAATTGTCTTTCCATGTGTTCAGCAGCAGTAGCAGCAGCAGCTGCCCGAAGAGACCTGTTTATGCTACATCTCTGGATAGAGACACCTTTAAAAATGTTTTGTCACTCCATAGAATAAATTAAGTTTAAAAAAGGGGGAAGGGTTCTTTGTGAAATCTTAGAAACCCTTTTCTGATGGAAAAGTTAAAGTATCAAAGTGAAGATTGAAGTCCTGTTTTGGACTTTTGTTTTGTTTTGTTTTGTTTTGCTTTTGAAATAGCAAATGGTAAACCATAAGTAGTCAATCACAAGTATAAAGGTAATTCGAACCCTTCAAGGCTCCTCTGAACACAAAACAAAATCAACAAGGGGAAAAATGCATGAGGAGGAATCTGGAGAAACCAGGCTCAAGCTTCCAAGAGTCCTCTCCTAGTGGAGTCACACAGAACACATTTAGTTTGCCCAACAATGACTTGTGACAATGTATGTGAGATGTTGTCTACCGTGAAAACTCATTACAGACTCAATAGCCAGGACTTTTTTAATGGGAGCCAGTCACATAGGCCCCCATGCCTAGTACTCATCAAAATTCAGACTCCCAGGAATAAAGGAGGTCTTCGTCACAAATTCTGTTTTTCTACTGATAGTTTAGGCCGTGTGAGCCACTCTCACTTTCTGAGAATGGTAGGAACCTTCCTGAAATCCAGGTTCCCAGACATCAGCCAAGGGCCAGCTTTGCAAGCAGGTTTTCCTAAGGATGATGGCCTCAGGCCTGCTATGTCAGCTCTGATCTGCACATTCCCTCGAGCATTTACATACCGAATCTGAAGAAAATCTGCAAGACCTACAGGAACAGGTCTGTTTCTCTGTACCCACTTGCGTTACTAAAAGTTCTGAGTTAGTCCGACGTTAGTACTCGTGACTATCAATAAGATGGCCAGACCTGTTTGGCACGTGCATCAGAATGCAGAAGGGCTGGTGCTCCACCTGGCCAAACTCCTCTCCAAAGGGGCTGTGCCATTTTACATTCCCACTAGCAACGCATCATGGTGTCTGCTCGTACATGGCCTTGCCAACAGCATATACTATCAACCTTTGGGGGTTTTGACATTCTGTTACGACAAAGATCTCATTGGAGTTTTATTTTTTATCTTATTAATAATGAGTAATTTTGAGCATCTTTTCATTCACGTAAGGGCCATTTATATCCTACTCTCCCTGTGAATTAAATGGATGCCCTTTAATGTGCCAGCCATGTGTCTGAAGCTTGGAACACAAACATGGCAAAGGGCATTAGAGTAAAAAATTTTGTGCAAGCTGGCTTGCACAAAGTTGCTCAACTGTTCGTCCTGGCCTTCTCGAGGTTACCAGAACAACCTTCTCCTGGCCTCCTGAGCAGCTTATCTAATGGGAGGTCCTCCATGCCCACTCAAGAGCTTCTTCCACACCTCTCCTCTCTAGACTGTGCATCTCTAGCTTTGGATCCACAGGGAAAAGCTCCCTGTGTGCCCGATCACAGTTGTAGGAGCAGGACACCCACACCTGGCTCTCAAGTTGGCTCAGGCCCTACATCACAAACAGCTCCTCCATCACAGATAGAAATCATTTCTTACTCTGGCTTGTTTTGCTTTTGTTTTGACTCCACCCTCTCATACTGACTTGGTTCCATCTCCCTCAAGCCTAAACAGGAGAAACGTCACCTTTGTTCCACCTTCCACCGGTCTTCTTCTTGCTCCTCCCTGCTTAAAAACACTATCCAACTCTTTCATACCACTTCAGGCATACCAGGCACTTGTTCTAAGGGTTTTTATATATTTACTCCATGAATGCTCATAGTAACCGAATAAGGTTAAGCAATAATTACCTTCATCTAAACAAAAAGAAAACGTAGGTATGGGAGGTTAAACAGCTTCTCAAGGTCTCATAGCTAGTGACACAGCCTTGAGTCAGAGCCAGTCTGGCTCCAGACCCATGTTCTCAATCCCCCGTAATCTCGCCTCTCAGGTAACATACCAAGCTGCACACAGTTATGCTCCCACACCTCAACACTGGCCTGATAACAGATGCTTCCAGACCCCATGAACAAGAGGAACCCTAGCGGTTCAAAGCCAGCCCTCTGCTAACTATAAATGTCCCCTTATATGCACTTCCCAGTTTCCTAAATGGACATAATCAATGTTCTCAAGAGTGACCAATTGGATCACAAAATCTGAAGCGCTTCACAAACTCTTAAAAAGTGGTTACATGATAGCACAGCAATGTGAATGTACTTAATTGTCATTGAATTGTACATTTAAAAATGACTAAGGGGGTAAATTTTATGTTATATGTAACTTAGCACAATTTTTAAAAAGCAGATATGATTTTATACAAAGCGGTTCTGGCGTATATATATTTTAGTGTGTCACAGGCACACCTTCCTCATCATCTAAGTAGCCTTTGGGAGAAGTGTTCTTCTCTGATTTGCTTGACCCTCCAAGCTGATCCTAGGAGAATGATCTACCTACAGTCCAGTTACCACCTGAAGTGTGATTGTCAAGGTCAGCTCACCCTCTGCACAACTGTGGTTTATAGAACAGCCTCAATGCTCCCGAAATAGTGCCACGAATGTACGATTGCCCGATTACATATGGGAGCCAAGCTTTCCCCAACTTGAGCCTTTGGAGTGACCCCAGGTTCTTCCCAGCCAGGGAAGTGTTTTCTTTTTCCAGAGTCAGAGGGATCCACTTTCATTCCCAGCCCTGGGCTGCTATAAGTCTCACCAGCTTGGTATGTCCACCTTTTTGATTCTTTGTGATAGCCTGCTTTTCCTAAAGATTTTTTTCCTAGGCCCGAGGCTGTTGGCTCTCTGTGCCACAGTTTCAATACTACAAGGAAGATGCTCAGCCCCCAACAGAACTTCTTCTATCCTACTTCCTCCTCAGGTACTAAAACCCGACCTCTGCTCTTAGCCACCAACGCCGAACAGGCCTTTCTTGTCTTCACGGTTCTCTTCTGTTTCCCCCTCAGTGGCAAATTCAGCTGTAGATCATGTTCATGAGCACTGCACTCATGGTCTGTGTCTGTAAGATCTACAACTAAATATTTGAACAAACAGAACATGAGAGTTCTTCAATTGTTCTGAATGAGATTGAGGAGCAAGAAGAGTTAAAGGGTTCCTTGAAGTAGTTTTCTTTCCTAAGTTTTATTTTATATAATAGTTGAGTATAAAGTTAACTATGCTAAGGCAAATCTCTTTCCCTGTTATCATTTATTTAAATAAAAAGACTAAATTGAAGACTTATAGTGAAGATAGCAGCCCAGTGGCACAGCAGCCTAGTGGTAGAACATAACCTGCTGAGTTTAATTCTTCCCCAACCTTGCAGTTTTTCCTTCAGACCTTCAGGCTTCCCTCCCTTCTCTGTGTCTCCTTGCTGAGCAACAATTCCCTGTAGCCTGCCTATAGTTCCTGGACTTTACGTATCTTCCCATTTTTGAGCGCCTTGGAAAATATTAGCTTCTAGAATTCTGCCTTTCTCTCTTTTTTATAGTTTTAAACTATGTCTAATGGATCTGGCTAATGCCATCAACTTCACCCTTATACGTGGTCATGTCATACAAAATGCTTTCTGACCTCCAAGCCTGAAGCTGCAGGAGATGGAAACCATTTTCCCCTACTTGATCAGTTGTGTTAATTGTTAAGTGCAGTATGAAGTATAGCTTGTCTCTCATAGTTTTTTAAGCAAAGCTGGTTATGTAGTTTGCTGGTTTACCTACCTTTCTCAGGCTAGCTTTACATTGATGCTTCTTCTTTTTATCCCCCTTTGAACAGCTATGTCAACACATAACCTTAAAAAGTATGACTTCTCAAAAGCATGGCGTAGGGGAACTGATAACAGCTCTGTTAACTCCCTACAGAGCCTCTACCTCTGCTTATCCACGTCCTCACTGCTCAGGATAAGTTCTCTTTTCCAAGAAACTCCCCCAGGCAATCCCTACCCACTCTGATCTTTTTGTTTCTGGACTATATAGCATCTTTGTTATTTAGCCCCTAATTTGATACTTAATCACATTCTGCTTTGTGTTAGCCACAGTCATTTCATAAATGCCAATCCTGTCATCGTACTGAGATGCCTGATTCTCAAGGACAAGTTCCTTAGCTCCTCTTCGTGCTGTAGTCTCAGAGCTCCCTGCACAGCAGGGGGCTGCCTTGGTGGCCAGAAAGGAAAGCAGCAGGGGCTGAGGGTGTGTGCAAAGACAGCACACCTGCCCTCAAAGTGTTCAAAGTCTAACGGGGAGGATAAGCACGATAACTTAATCTTTAGTCGTAAGCCACACGGACATGCTCTGGTTAGAACTCAGAAAAGCATTTTTTGAAAGAATGTGAGGGGAACACACATGAACCACGGAAAGTCTCAAGGGCCAAATTTTAAAAAGACATGAACTAGGAGGCTTGGAGAGTGTGTAGAACCATCTCCTGAGAACCATTTTTTTCTGAAATGATTGGTCACAGCTCTTCTCAGTGTCTTTGAATTCATGTTCAAGATTCAAGTGAGAGGGAGTTCTACTTTCACTATGGCAGAGAAGGTACCTAACAGACTGGCCTTGCCACAGACAATAACTGCAAATGATGGACAAAATGCAAATGACAACCACCCAGTGTCTCTTGAGAGCAAACAGAGCAGGTAGATTTTGAAGGGGATTCAAAGCTTAGAGGAAAGAAACTGGCTCAAGGCTGGTTTCCTTTTTAAGGGGTTTTGGCCTGAGAAAAGACTGTAGTCACTGTGTTGACATAGAGTGGCTTCAACTCCAGTGGAACGCCTGCCATTGTTTCGATTTAAACAACGAGGGGACATGTCCCAGGGCAAGTACGGCCATCAGAAAAGGAAGGAGGACTTTCAGATCAGAGAGAAGCAGAGGAGAGAGTCATGATTTTTGATAGCAGAGGAGGTTCAGAACCTGGCTGGGATCAGATGCTGGGGAATGGCCAAGTGCAGGTTGGATCCCAAAGCTAATGATGCCAAGGCCTTTGGCTTGTTGCTGTACTGCCTCTGCCCACTCCCTTCCTAGTGCCTACACATAGTAAGGAGAAAACACACGTAGAAGAATCATTCTACTGCACACTGAAGTGATAAGAGCCCAAGTAAAGTACCAAGGAGTTTCAGCATGGAGATACTTCTGGTTGGCTGGTTAGGGGCTATTGCATAACATGCCAGCATTCCAGATCAGAGTGCCAGGGGCAAGATCTATTTTTGACCATCGACAAAGAAGGTGTGACCTACTTTTAAAGGAGCTCTAATAAATAGAAACCTATATTTATATTAAAAGTACATTAAGTTGTAATGAGTTACTTTGGCTAAATCATGTTGAAGCTCATTCCACATCAAGTTCTCCTAATCTAGTCAATGGAATTTGATTTACAGTTGGTGGGGATTTTGATGGGCTAGTTTCAATACAGCAAATCTTCAGTTAGCTGTTATTTGAGCATCTATAATTGTGCTTTGGTAAACAAAGTCTAAGTCAAGGTTCTTATCTTCAGTAAAGCCACAGGGAGTCTACTTAGGGATGTGTGATCCATACACTAACAAATCTTAACTTATAACTGAATACTGAATAGCATAGTCTTTAACTCATAGAAATTCCGTGGAGGAAAAGCAATTGCTTTGAAAGAGAATGTCATAAGCAACAGTTGGCATAAACAGGTTCTGTAGGAAAGACACCCAGCTGGAGATATGTGTAGGCACTAAGAGCTATGAGAGGGGAGAAGGCAGTGTGAGGGAAACACTTGAGACGGTCATGTTTTTAGGTGAGGGAGTGTCCTAATGGCATGGCTTCAAAGAGACTAGACCAGTCTGTTTGTTTGATATTGAACATGTCCTTGATCCTGCAGTCTTTGAGCTGACAGAGTAGAAGCATACTCTAACTCATCTCAGTGCTGTGTTTCTTATTAATAAAATCTGGAATATCTTTGGAAGGACATTTGGGAACCTGATTACATTAACTGCTTTCAAAGAGGGGTGCAGGGTGGACGTGAGAGGTTTTTCACTATATACTCTTTTACACCCTTTGAATTGGGAACCAAGCATTATTTATTTATTTATTTATTTTTAAATCAAAGGATAAAATACATGTGTGCTGAAAAAAAAATGAAATAGGAACAAATGTTTTAAGAGCACTACAATCATCACAGGACACTCCATCAGAACGTAAGTAAACAAGCAAACTCATGCAAATTTTAACCTTGATACACGATAATCTGAACTTGTTTAAAGTGTACAAGTTGGTAAGTTTTGAAATGTATTTATACCTGTGAAATCATAAGCACAATAAAGATAATGAACAAATTTATTACTTTTGAAAGTTTCTTTGTGCCCTTTGAAATCACTACCTCTCACCTCCTTAGTGAGGCCTTCCCTGACTACTCAACTGAAATTAGGCTCCCGTCATCATAACACTTATCAATACTTGGTATTTTCTTATTTGTGGGCTTCTGCCCCATTAGAATGTAAGCTCCATGAAAACAAGTACCCCCGTCCATACAGCATCCCTAGTTTCTAAAACAGTACCTGGTACATGGAGGAAGTTCAGTTAACTGCTTGAAGATAACATTTTGGGACTTAATTGAGCTTCAACCCTGTGTGCGATGTAACCTGGGAAAGAGAAAGAAACACTGTTATGCGTGAAGGAGCAGGGTGTATATAGAAATAAGACAGAATCTGTGTCTTAAGTCCTGCAGAGTATGAGCAGCAAGAGCAACTGCAAAGAGCAGGAGCAGAGCTGCAGGAAATCTGGAAAGGCCTATGTTTAAAAACTGTCTTTGATTTGAGTCAAGGTCATCCTGGGTTTTCGCTCAGCCTCTATGATGAGCCGGGCTGACCACCTAAAGGAGACACCCCAGGCAAAGATGGACACAGAGGATGGGAAACAGAAAAAAAAAAACAGGAAGAAAAAGCAGACCCCGCTGGTGTCTCTGCCTTTTCTTTAATTGCTACAGGAGGGGAGGAGGGCAGAAAGGGGGAGACAGACGTGGGGAGCTCCACGGAAGCAGGGAGCATGATAGGAAGCCCTGTTCTGCAGTGCATGAGGCCATGTTACATTGGGAAGGGAAGCTGCTCCCCGCTTTCTAGTACCAGGAATCCTTATCAACCAGGGACACTGCAGGTGCTGGTTACAGCCCTGGAGGTGCTGAGTGTTATGTGACCTTTATTCTGTTAAGGAAAAAAAAAGTTAAAGGTGTTTATCGTGACAAATGCAGCTGACACAAGATAATTAAAAAGTTAAAAAAAAAAGTTACCTTCTTCTACAATAGTGTCAGCTTTTAGTTCAGCAGATATTTGAAGTTTTTTTCCTTTCTTTCATTTAAAAAATTTTTTGCATAGTTCAAAATTCAAGTCACAAAGAGGTATTGAGTGAAAAGTGCTCTTCCTACCCCTATTCTCCACCCCCCTCTAAGTTCTCCTTGAAGGTGATCAGGGTAAACAGATCTTTGCATCCTTCCAGAATTAGTCTCTGTCCATTCAGGTTTTCTTTTGGATACAAATAGGACCAGGAGTACTCAAAGCACACACAGAGGCATTTTCTCCAAGTGAGCCAAGCCTAAGGGATCCACTTTACATTTTCACCGGTAATAAACAGCATTAATAGAAGCTAGCCCACTGGGGGAGGGAGGGATCTCTTCTCGGTTCACTGGCAGATTACAGCATGAAAAGGAAATGTGGAGGGGATATGATGTGGTCTGCCAGGTGTCAGGTGCTTTTAATTTAGGACAAAGCTATTCCAGCTTTAACGAGGAATGGCTAACGACATGGTCTAGATATGGCAAAAGAAATCATGGTTGTCTTGGGAGATAGGGAATAAAGTTTCAATGTGGCAGATAAGGGCCTTCTCTGAAAAGGGGGTTGTGTTGGATATAAGCTTGGGAGAAGAAAGTGGTTTTATGTAAGCCTCCCCAGATGTATGTTTATGAGGGTGTCACTCTACCGTTGAACTACGGGACAAAATGAGAGCTAGATGGTTCCCCGGTGACATGCCAGGAGACTGACTGTAACGAGATGGGGACGAGGTCTGGGAATTATGTTAGAATGGATCCGACGTTTCCCATTGGAAAGAGTCCCAATTCTGAAGGTGGAAGCCTTCGGAGCTGGCAAATCAGGCACCTCTACACAACAGAAGACCCAACTGAACCTATCTGGCAAGGGGGCAGTCTCCCAAAAGCAACTGGGAGAGGCAGAAGGGACTGGGTCTGGAGTCTCAATACCTGGGCTCAATCCTGGTTCCCATACTTAGCAATGTGAACCTCTGCAAGTTAAACTCCTTGTGCATCAGTTTCCTAACAGAGATAATACAGAGAGATAATAATAGTCTCTCATAGGGGTGTTGTGTGAGTAACTATGTTGTTCTACAAGGACGGCTTCGAACAATGCCTGGCACATAGCTAACAATAATTTTTCAGCCATCGGTACCTTTAATAAAGGCAGGCCTGTTTTGCTGGCACAGAAGTACTTGGTGATGAATCTGGAAAAGCAGAATCCTAGGTGGATTTCAGGTAGAGGTAGGAGGGGAAGAAGGGAGTGAACAACAGCACAGCAAGAACACGCCAGGAAGAATGAGGAGGAAGGGTTCAGGATGGGGCTGTTTCAGAGAAAACAGACGCCTTGCTGGTCTCCATGTTCCAAGACAGACTGTGTAAGGGAATGACTCTTGTAAATTAAATGGAAAAAGTGTAATTTCAGTTAAAGAAGTATTCTTTTTGTTTGCCTACTTAAGGGCTCAAGTTATATTGCTGAGTGGCCAGGTTACATTGAAGGAACCCAAGATCTGTAAGTCAGGAAATTTAGGTTCTAGTTCTAATTCTGCCGTAAGTAGCCAATGCCATATTGAACCAAGTCAATGAACAATCGTGTCATTTTTAGAAGACGGTGCCAGAACTAGTTCCTAGGCCCTATGAGTATTTAACATTCTTTGATTCTAACCCAGGGTGGGGATCTCGAGAGAATTTCAGAAGCTGCTCACTTAGCCCCAGGACGACTCCCCTCAAAAATACCCATTAAAACTAAGAGCACCTGGGGTTCCTTTCCTTTTCTCCAGGTCCCTTGCCAAATGGAGCAAGATTTCTAAAATGCTGGCAGTGGGAGAGAGCCACCTCTTTATCTTTTCCCACTCGTTTCAGGTAAGTAGGTTTTCAGTCATTCCTGTGGTCTGCCTAGAAATGCTTCCAGACCGAAGTAGGGAGTAGAAATGAAAAAAAGGGAGATTTGCTTAAAGGAAATAAACTTTGTTTTGCTTGATTCTCTGTGAGAAGGTTGGACAGGTAGATGGTGACTACGCAGGTTTAAACTACTGAGTTAACAAATACTGCTCTAAAGGGTGGTATCTGGCTCAACTAGGATTATGAGATCCTGATTCATTAAGGCCTCAGGAGACTGGACATACTAATGGGCTGTCTCATATAAATGGGCAACAGAAAGCTTACAAAACTCTCAAATAAAAGGCAAGTCAAGTCAGGTATTGGGCTAGAGACGTGCACCGGTTGTAAAACCACAGGCTCTGACTCTGTGAGCCTAAGTGAAGGCCTGGTTGTTTAGTAGAAAATTCTTGAGTCTTACAGCTGAGGAGATATGGCTGCTTACCCAAGGACTATGAACTTGCGTCTTGTTTGCTCGTCATCCTGTCAGTCATTTCTTTTTTTTTTTAAGAACACATATATCAGCACCGAATCTCGAGCTTTTTCCAGAGGCGAAGCCCTTATCTCCAAGGCACTGTACCAATAAACCCCGGCCTGGATAACACGAGCTTGGAACCCCTCAGTCAGCCCTGAGGGGTCCGCACTGCGGGGCGCAAAGCAACTGCTCAGCTTCGAACCCAAAGGTTTCATCACCAGCCAATCGCTGGCCGGGGCCCCTCCAAAAAACCAGAAGCATCCAGGGCAAGTGAATGACACTAAGGCTATCCTATCGGCACGGAGACAGCTGAAGGGGTGTGGTCAGAACTGACCAATAGTATCGAAGTAACTGTTGGGAGGGCGGGAGACGCCAGTGAGCGTGCGCAAGTCCTCCCGGGGAAGGCGTGGCAGGAAGCTTGCGGAGCCAATGGCCGCGGTGGGCGGGCGGCCGCGCGCGTGCGCGGTAGGACGCGAGGCTGCGGGCGGGAGGCGGGGAGCGGGCAGGAGCGCCGCGGTGCTGCTGTCGCCGCCGCAGCCGCCGCCGCAGCGAAGAGGCCATGTTGTATGGTGTGTGGGGCGGGGGGAGGAGGAGGAGGGAGCAAAGCCGAGAGAGGAGACGGGAGAGAGACACCACACACACACGGCACAAGATGGCCGGAGAGGCAGCAGCACCCCGAGCTGTCAGGCGTTCCGTCGCGGCCGCGGGACCCGCTGGCCCGCGCGGAACTGCGCCCGGGCGCCGCGCAGGCTCGCGGGAGCAAAGCGGGCACGGCTGAGGCAAGACCGGCCGCGCGCCGAGGTCGGATCTCGCGGCAGAGGCGCCCGGGGCGGCCGGGCCCACGACGCCGAAAGCGCCGCTGCGGCAGCGGCCGCGGAGGCTCCCCGGGGCCCCGGCTGCTCGACCCGGCGCGGGCGGAGGCCAGGCGCGGGCATCGGGTGCGGGCGATCTCGAGGTTCCGGCAGCCGCGCTCGGACCCGGTGAGTGGCTCCCCGGCCCCTTTTATTGTCCTTTGTCCTTGGGAGGAAAAGCAAAATGTCCTTGAACGCGCGAGCAGGAGGGGGCGGCGGGCAGGGCCTCGCTGGCCGGCTCTCCAGCTACCCCATCGGCGTCGTAGGCTGGCTCCCCGGGCGGGAAGCGCCTCGATGCCGCGGGGCCCGAGGCCGGGGGGCGCGGGGGTCCCCGCTGCAGACCTTGCGGTGGGCGGGGGGGGGGCGGCTTCGCCGCCGGGATCGGCTCCGCTGGGGAAGGGGCGGCGGCGGGTGACCGCAGGCGGGAGCCCGAAGGGACTGCGAGAGGAGAGCCCTTTCTGTCCTGGTGAGTTATTTTGATATTTAGGGTTGAAAGGAAAAATCCCTTACAGGTTCTCCAACAGGGGAGCTTTTTAACCTCTTTCTGGTAAGGTGGGAACTCATTTGATGGTCGAATTTAGAAGAACAATGGAACCCTGGCTACGCTTAAAGAAAAATAAAACTTGTTTTTTTTTTTTCTTTTGGGTGTTGGCTCTTAACTCTTTCAAAGCCGATTTTGAAAACGGCTTCAGTGTTACAGATGAGAAGGTGCTTGCTGTTTATTAAAACCTTTATGACGTTAAGGTTGTCTTTTAAAAAGGCGAAGTGGAGAAGTGCTTCTGATATTTCAAAAATTAGGAAGACAAGTTTACTATAACGTCAAGGCTGCTTAATGGAACTAGATTTTAATTATGATGCTAGACGATGACGTTCGATTAATATAGTTTATTTTGCCGAGGTTATTTGGTATTCTGATGTTTGAATAATGATCAAATGTACTGTTTGGTACTTTTTTTTAAAGGTCATAAGGAGCCGTTATCTGTAACATACCACACCTGAATGTTAAAACGTACTTGGGTCAGTTCCTAGACTTTTAAAAGTTTAAGTTCGTTATTTTATTATTTAAAAAAGTAATTGATATTTTCACAAGCCATGGTCGACAAAACTTTTACAAAGGCATATTCTGACACCAAATCTCTTTGTGAAGTTACTTTCTCGTAGTATAAATATTAAAGTAGGACTGCTCTCGTAATGGGTGAAGAAGAGGAGCCATATTTGTTGCATTTGTTGCATGCATGAAAATCTAGATATGCTTAAAACGGAACAATATTTTAATACTACATGTTGGTTTCAAAAAATTTGCAGAGTTTTCTGTATAGTCCATGAATTTGAAAAAATTGTTTGAGAGGGAATTTAAGTTTGATGGTTTGAAAAACAAACCACAAATGCAAAAACCTTTGTGTATTTTAGAATATATTTGTCTTCATTCTGCGGTAGCCCTTATGTTGTAAAGGTACAGATTTATGTAAAAATAGTGTGGGGCAAATTTACCTAGTATTTACAGAATCAAAGATACTGATGTAATTGACCATATTGCTGAGCATATTTTTGTCAGTAAAATTGTTTTATTTTCTGAATAGCATTAATATAGTGCTGCATGTTACATCAGTTGCGCATATCTTGATTTTACAGGATCTGTTTAAGTACCAATTTTGGTTGTTCAAATTAGCATTTTCAAATTTTTGAACACTGAAAGTGGTTTTAAATGAGTATTCTGAATCTTAGTTTTTCAGAATCCTTTGAAGAGTGAAATGCAAAATAATTGCTGGCAGTTTGACCTCATAAGATCTTTTTAACATGAGTAATGGGGGAAGGGAGAGACTGAAAATGTTCAAGACCCTGGTTTGAAATTGAGTAAAGGTCATAGATACTACGTGTTTTAGACTTGTTTAAAAAACAAACTTAATATCCTACTTGATGAGATCAAATAACTTGTGGATTAAAAATTTAAAGTAACCAGTGGCCATTTTAACTTAAATAATTTCTCCTAGAAGAGTAATTTTCAGTTGCTCATAATAAAAAGTATTTCTAGATGGTAAGGGAAATGTTAAGATGTCAGCTTTCGAAAATGGTATGGTAAACTTTTCCTTTGTTTTTGTGTATTGCCTGGTATTAAATGAAAAATAAAAACAAGGTCATAATCTTAAATCTGTCCAAAGATGTAAATCTTCTGTAATTTTTAGTTGAATGCCTTAATCTCAAATGTTTGTCCATGCAACCAAAAGATGAGAAAAACAAAGACTGATAACTATTAAGATAAATAACTGTAACCTTAAATGTACAGGTAATGTGTGGATGAGCCGTCTCTTGAATTTGTCTGTAGATCGTGTCTGTGGAATATTTTCTTATTGTTTCATCGCACTGAAACTTAGGCCAAGAAATGTTTAAAAATCAAAATATTGATATCTTCCTTTTTTTTTTTAAAGGGAACTTACAAGATTAAAATTAAATTTGGTTGATGATGGTTCTGAACAAATACAGCTCTTATTTGAGGTAAGACTGGGTAAATTTTTATTACTTCAACATAAAAATAAGTGTATTAGGTTTTGTTTTTGTTCTTTGATAATTTGTATTTCCAGTAATTAGTAATTATGAACATGAGTAAATCTCTGAAATAATTTTACAGAGCCTTTAAACCTTTTCATTGAATGAAAAATGTATGTGCATAGCCATTGTAACTTAACGTGCCTTTGAATAGTTTAAAATACTGAAGGTCCTTTACGCCTTTGTTTAATTTTGGGGACAAGAAAAGACATTTTGAGGAAAACCATAAACCAAAGATACACTTTTTCTTTTTAGCTCTCTGATATACTGTGCAAACAGGTTTAATCTTTTAAATATTTACAGAAACAAATTTTTTGGAAAATTTGAACAAGTTATTCCTACAAATAGATTTTAGGGAAGAACATTTTAAAAATCAGGTTTTGGAGCATAGATTGTAGAGGTTTTTTTTATGATAAAATATTTAAAACACTTATCTCTACTCTCTATTAGTTGTTGCATCAATAAATTGTTTAGAATATTGTTTTCTTCCCTCCAAAGATACACCATTTTGAAGACTGAGACTGGAGTTTTATCCTTGATGATAAAGGAAATCTTTGCGAAAGTCTGTGCTTTATGTAACAAGTAAGTAAATGTTTTTATCCACCATATGAAATGTGATAACGATCACCATTTGAGTAGAAAAATAAATAACTAGAGTGTGTCAGTGAAGAATAAACAGATTGATTATCTTGAAAAAGAGATGAGAAAAAAGCCCATCAAATTCCATTTCCTTACATCAAAGCACTTTGGTATTAATATTGAAACAATTGATACATGTAGTTTATATCAGCAGTACGACATTCAGAACTTTCTAATAAAATAGTGCTTCAGGATTATAGTTAAATCAGTAGTTGAGTCATCAATCAGTTATGTCTTTACGATCTGAAATGTACATTCTTCAGTCATTTTTTTGATGATATTGATCATGTTTTAGAAATGGCCTAGAATTTTGCATTTGCCCATCTTACCATTCTTGAAAGACCTATATGTCAAATACTAAATGGACACTTTCATATTCTAGTTACTAGTTCATGGATTTTAAATATTTTACACATTTTTATGAGTTCGTTTTCAAACAGGTGTACAAAAATGACATCTTAATGAAAACTAGAATGTCTTTAAAGAGATCTCCATATCTTATTTTTAAATCATAAAAGGAAGTAACTTCCAACATGCATACAATACTTTTATATCTTAAAACTAGATGAAGTGAATGGAAAAAAATGTCCACTGATAATTTTTAGGAAGTATTCTTTATTCATAAGTTAACACCGAATGTGGGAATTAATGTCAAGCCGATATTAGTGATTTACCAGAGGAAATATGTAATACAGTAACATCTTAGGAAGTTTTAAGAATAGCCAAATAACTCTTAAATCAGTATAAGGGTAAGTTTACCTTTGTCCTTGAAATTTATGAAGGAAAATTTTTTTTTTTCTGTTGGTGTTTCCTTATTCCTTTAATTGAAGTAGGTAATAAGGGTAATATTTTTATTGCCTTTATTTTAGCTTAAATTTTTCTTTTTAGTCCTTTTGCACTTTGATAAATTTGTGTTTATTATAGTGTGCAAAAGAAAACGAAATGTTGGCCATTTATCTATAGTGTCTTAAAGATATAACTTACCAAAAATTTAATACGTCATTTATCCCAAGCTTATTTAACACAAATGCCAGTGTTAAGGTTTCCTCTGCAAATGATTAGATATTAAATGGTGATTCAGATGTGGTTGGGCACTTAGAAAAATTGAGAATTGGGCCTCTTAAGAGACAAATGAATAATGAAGTATACTGTAAGTTTAAGTATAAATTGTCAATAAATTTATAATGGCCTACCAAAGGTTTAATTTGACCCATAATATAAAAAGATGAACGGTCGAAAGTTAGAAATGTTAAATGTTCTTATCTTTTTTACTCTAATATCAATAATTATAGAAAAATCTAAATGATGTAAGTTCTAAGTTAATCTCCAACTTAATGATATACAACCTCTTTTTTGTCACCAACAAGATAAAGGATTATAATAGATTGCATTTGAGAAAGGTCTCATGTACTTCAGCCTCCATGATAGTACTTAGACTTAGTGTTTTGATATTTGCTGCTTGAGCCAAGCTTATATAATGGGCAACATTTTTGATGGACAAAAATAATGGACACATGAAGGCCAATACAAACATAGGTAGTATTTTAAATTACTGTTTTTCGTGAGAAAGGTAAATTATTTAGTTTACTACTATCTTCTGCTTAGAGAAAGTGATGAATGCTTAACTATTTGCTTTTAATTTAGCATTTTGAACTAATTCTTGAATCATAAAAAAAATCATCCGATCAAGTTGATAATTGGGTTAGACTGCATTTGTCATTATGGTAATAACTGCTTATAAAATTACCTGAAGTTCCATAGAAATTAAAGAAGCCATGCTCATAGTTTATCACAAGGTTTTCATGAACCACGGCATGCCAGTTAGAGGCTAGATTATGTAAAATACATTTTTTAAGTATAGTTTACTATTATACAGTTTCTTGGTTATTTAAACACTTGGAGTATGGACAACCAATTTACTTTTTATTTTTATCTCAGATTTAATTCTTTGTCGAGAGGCATAATTGTTGGAAAAGATAATTTGATGACATCTCTATCATCTACATTAATGAGAGGTAGAGATATGTGATGAGTCAAAATATATGAGATTTAGCAAGCAGAAGACTCAGCTTCTAATGTAAATTCACTCTGTAATCTTGACATTTTAAGTCACTGTATACCTTAGTCTCTTAGTTTGTTTTGTATAAAGTATTTGGAGTTTCCAGTCTCTTGAGATACCTTTTAGTCTTAAATTCTGTAATAAAAATAATGGTAAGCAGTGTCTAATTCTGTTACACAAACTGGAGGATAATTTTTGTAATTTTTGCATCGTAAATCATGTTTGTTATTTCCGTGGTGAAACTATTTGAATAACACGATATCTGGGCAGTGGCATACTTTACTTTCTTAATTTGAGGCATTTGAAAATATTAATAAATAGTATAAATGCAGACATTGGAGAGTTGGTCTTAAAAAACAGTTAAGTTGTGAAATTGTCTTTTAAAGAAGATTTAAAATGCAATAAAAGCATTGTTTGGATTTTTAGAAATATTCATTTAAATAACATTTAGTGTATTTAATGTAACATTTGCAGCTGAGCCATTGAGATTATAAATGAGGATTTATATTTACATGCCTGACATAATCCATTTCATTTCCTTCAAGAAATTTCTATGCTAAATATCCTCACTTTTACCAGGTACCTTTTCTTTCCAGATTGAGGGGCTCAATACAAACTTAATTTTCAAAGTGGCTATTATATCTGAATGTGATTAAACGTTACAATTTAAATTCAAGGATATTATGAACTTAAAACCGTGACTTGGTTTTTTAACGTAACTTTTAAGTAGCATTTTTCCTACATTTTAATAGTTTTGATTTAAATGTGTGAAACTAGATAGTTTAGTGTTTTGAAAACAATCCTTTGCTTTTAAACTAAATCATTTATTTGAAATGGAATATTTCCCAAACAATTACACCCTTGATGTGTATGACAGCAGTAATCATAATCATTTTAATTTAGATCATCATGCTAGATATTTTGCTTAACTTTAATGGTTTATGAGTTGTGGCAGAATTTTCTAATTTCTTTATTAGTACCTTACTTTTATGGAAGATTTCTTATATTTCATAGTGCTCAGATTTTATTCTTAAATGTTAAAAATTATTTAAGGACTTTAAAAGGTGAAAAAATCAAATATTCTAAGAAAAGCATAAAAGGGCTAATGACAAGACTTTACTAAAACTGTCTTTATGTCTTATAAATAAGACTAGCAATCAAAATGATTATTTACATTAAACGTATAATTTCATATTAAATGAAAATGCATAATACTGTAAAATATTAAGGATAAGTAGGAATATGAACAAAATATACTTTTGTAGTCTACGTAAGATGAAATCAGCTTCCCCCACTCCTGCAAAGGAAGGCAAAACACTCACTTTTGAGAAAGGAGGTGATGTGGGAGATTATATCAGAGTCAGTAATTTTGGAGATGGCGCAAGGTTAGATTCAAGTCCTTTTCTATTTTTGGTGAATGGAGAATATGGAATACTTGTACTGGTAGGTAATTTTTTTATAAGCACATTATCAGACCAATGTGAAGGAGATTTCCCTCAGACATTTCACCAATGTTCCTTAAAACAATTCCACTCTTAGAGGTTATATCAGTTTATTTTACTTGGTTAAAATTTGTCTTTGTTCAGAAATCCTCTCTTCCTTAGAAGGTCTGGTTAAACCTGAAAACTTAAAAATAAATAATGCTGTTTCTTATAGATTGCTTTGTTAACTTGTTGGGAGGATATTTTAGCACTTTACTCTTAGAGGTAATTTTGAAGCGGATCTTTGCTAAATTTTTCATTATGATTAATCAGGATGACTAAAGAGATTTGGTTTGGTAAGAAAATCAGAAACTTGCTTTATAATTTGAAAATTTGAAACTTTTAGTCAAGTAAAAGCATTTGGGTGGCTTATTTTTACCTTAGATCCTAAACTGTTCTTTTGCTTTCTCAAAATTCTTAAATTGTTATACTTTAACATTGAACTTTTAAACAGCTTTTTTGGTGACTCTACATGTTATTGTGATTATTATAATCATACTTTGGAGCCGGAGTGACTAAAAAATACATACCTGCATTCAGAAGGCATTTGAGATATGGGGCACAAATCTTCCATGTTTAGTTGATGAGGTATTTCAGTCCAGCGAAAAATATGGATGTGATATTTTTGTTATCCAGGACATATTTTAGAAAGGGTTAGTGTTTGAAGCGAGTAGGTTGATACAATTAGCAATAAAAATAGTTTGAAATTGTGCCTAAAAATTCCTTTCTAACATTTGATCTTATAATAGTGTCGATTAGAGTACAGGATAATGTGAACTAAAAGAGACATCGCCTTGCAGATAGGTAATGGAAGTTTTTCTTAAGAAATCTTGAAAGTAGATTAGATGAAACACCAAAAGATAAAATAATTCTATAGTGTTAAGGAGTGATGTTGGCTCTGCTGAACAGCTAGTTCTCAAATCCCTACTGCCCATTAGATCCACCTGGGGAGCTCAAATTTTTACCTTCTCTGTTGGAGTTCTTGGTGATTGAGATTTAAACTTTTGTATGTGTTTTTATAGTAATTTGTTTTATAGGTGAGCCTCCGTACAGTCAAATTTAAGATCCTCTGGGTTAGAACTTTCTGTCCTCTGCTTGGACTGTATTCATAAATGACATGTGTCTTGGACTTGTGGCGAGTGATCCTTATACGATATTTGTGAATAAATCATGGCATTTTAAGAATCTTTTCTTTTTCTATGCATAAAATTATGTTCTTTTTGTTTTCTGCAGTAATGTGAATCCTGAGAATGAATCTCTGAAGTGACTGTGCAACGTAATAGATGTTGGTGGAAGCATTTAGTAAGTTTTATTCAATTTACGTTTAAACTTTTTCTAATTTTAGGTATGACGGAAATTTTGAGTGAGTCAGAATTTTGAACATATAGAGGACTTTAGTGAAGCTCAAAACAGTATAAAAACATAAAACCAACATGGTTAGATATGTGTGAGGTTTATTATTAAAAGTTTATCAATTTATTCCAGCCTAATATTATTTCTACTTTCTTCACTTAAATTGGGGCAAAAGTACACTGCAGAGAAACCCACATTTGAATATGCTACTATAACACCACCCTAAGATCTGAGTGTTTGGAAAAAAAATCCCCCCCCCATTTTTGTAAATAAAGTTTTATTGGAACACAGCTATGCTCTTTGATTTACACATTGTATCTGCTTTCCCATTATAGCTGCAGAGTTGAGAATAGTTGTAGCTAATGCTCACAAACCCTAGAATATTTACTGTCTTGTAAGGAAAGCTGCTTTCTCTTTTCCTAGATCTATCTCTGTTGTCAACTTTATCTTATCTATGTAGAACTCAGAAGCCCTTGGGCTTTCTTTTGGTAATAGAACATACTTTTAAATGGATTTCAATGTAGTAATTCTGATAAACTAAGTAATTCCAAACTTTTCTTAAAACTTTCAAAGCCCAATGAAAAGTCCTGCTAACACTGGGGTCCAAGTTTTTATATTAGCAAACTTGGTTGCAATTACTATGGAATAGTTTTTCTAACTCCCAACCTGAGAAATAGTGGGGAAAATTAGTGGTAAGGCTGTATTAAGGAATTTGGATGGATTCTCAAAAGGATTTTTTATTTACAGAACTTTTTAGGTATGATGATTACATACTAGCTGTTTCTTAAGCGTAATCACTTTTGAATCACATTTGGGAATCTAGATTCTTGATAATTTTTGCTTCTTAATACTACTTCAAATTCCGTTGTATAAATGGCTAGTAGGGCCTGCAAAAATAGAAAAGTTCTTTTGTTTTTTGATGGCGGATGGTGAGGGCAGAGATTAAAAACTCTTCTCATGTAGCACAATTATTGACCCCAACATGTTTTTAAGAGATTAATTGCCTGGTATATAGTTGATGCTCAATAAATACTTGTTTACTTACTGTATATAGTTTCTATTAAATATTATCAGCTACTGTTTTGGGTCTAATAAAAGTGGAATTTATTAAAACATAAGTTTTGATGCTTTAAATATTAATTTTTAGGTGTGCCTGAAAGCTAAAACTTTGACTCAGTAGAAGTTAAAACTGACAAAATAATTTTCACTCAACATCATGTGTAGTCAAGTTTTAAGTAATAGGGACAGAGGGGAAGATTTGATTTGATTGTAAAATTTTAAATTAAGATGTCTATCAGAATTGATCAGCTGTTTGTGGTCTGTCTCAAATCATTTCGTAATTAGTTTTTATGCCCACCGTATTAGGATCCAGGCTTGTTAATATATTGTAATTCTATTTAGGATTCAAGCTATTTGTGGGTAATAAGACAAAATATGGGAATTCACTATTAAATGTTTCAAATTAAGGACCAATACAGAGAAGATTGAAATCAAATCATAAGCACCAAAAACCTTAATTACATGATGGGAAGGATCAGTTTCTGCTCTGGATTGTAATTTCATATCCATTTGTCCCTTTGGTTTTGCAATAAATATTTAAGTTTAAAGTAATTTCATAAGTTAAATTGATTTAATAATTAGCATTATTGGAGTCACCTATTTTTAAAATTAATCGAATTTTAAAATTAAAAGAATCATTAGTCACTTTTTCCTTTTATTTCTTCCTGTCCCCCAATTTTTGTTGCTATTAGAATTCCCTAATTCTAATAGGGAAGTAGAAGTAAGGAGATTGCTTCTTTCAGGGGGAGCACCTCTTAAACCTAATCCAATAGTGAATCACTTGCTTGCATTTCAACTAACAATTCGTTTTAATATACAATGTCCCAGTGTTTTTGAATAAAATAACTGAGTTAGAATTTAAAGAGAAGACCTTACTCAATGTTATGTTCTTTCTTTCTGAATGTACAGTATTTGGGGATTTTAAGAGGTAGTAGTAACTTCCTACCTTCTTACCATAGTAGCCTTCTTACCTTTGCTTGTGGGACTTGTTAATCTTAGAACAAGCAATTTTCCTTGAAAGTATAAACTAGTGAGCATCATAACGGTAAAAGTGTCCTAACTTTTCATAGTATGTTTAGCTTGTTATGTGAAATACTGGAAAGACCTGAGTCTATTTAATAATGGAATTCTAGATCGAATCATCATTTCTTAAGTATGTCTGTAGTATAAGATTAAATTCTTTAAAGCAGGAAGTGTTTTGTCTTCAAATAATTGATTCCATGGTTCTTTGGATTCTTTATAGATATCATTACTGTTGGAGTATAAATTATTTTGATTTAGTAAGGTTACTTTGTAGGCCCCCAAGTACTTTGGTTATTGTGGCATATCAGAAGAATAGCTAACGTTTATTGAGGTCTTTCTATATGCCAGGTAATATGAATACTGTAAATGTACTAACTCATTTGTTTCACTACTGCCACATGAGGTAGGTACTGCTATTATTTCTTTTACACAGATGAAAAACTGTGGATTTTG
The DNA here is from genome assembly GCF_902729225.1 of Pteropus medius. Taxonomy (NCBI): domain Eukaryota; kingdom Metazoa; phylum Chordata; class Mammalia; order Chiroptera; family Pteropodidae; genus Pteropus; species Pteropus medius. Next base: position 390,073 of record NW_024351648.1, read on the forward strand.
TTATCAAAAATATTTCCAGGCTCCCAGAGCTCATGCCTGCTTTCTTTTTAATTTTTTAACATAACTTTGCTTATTAGCAACTTTGGGTTTTGTAAGAATTTAGAATTATGTGAAAATAAATGACTTAGTCCTAAATCCCTAACTATTCTTTTAGGTCTTTGATGCTTGTCTTAGCATTTCTGCTTGTTAACAAGACTCATTTTTGGCTTTTGACGGGCTTTACTGGAGTACAGATTGTTCGTGGTTTTTTAATGTTATAGAATTGTCTGCTTTTCTCTTGTAGCATTCTTTTTCATTCTTTTTTTTTTTTAACTTATCAATATGCTAGTATTTTGGGATGATTTTAATGCCATTAGTTTTTTTTTTAATAATTGGTTTTGAAAGGGAATTTAATATAAAGTCCTTGCTAAATTCTTGTCCTGTTACAGAATGTAGAGCACTGATTTATTTCATGAACTAAAATAAATTGCACCTATAGCCATTGAAAAAGTTGTTACTTAAAACCAATGCATTAGTGTCATTGTTCATCATAATAGTATTTTATATCCCCAATTTCATTTAGAACTTGATATTACATCAGAACAGAGATTAGGGAGAAATTGGTTTATAATTAACTTTTGCAAGAGGAATGATGTTATTTTTGTAGTTCTGTATAGAAGTATATGTCCTTTAATTTTAAGGAATGAACAATAAAAATTGAAGACATTTTATTGATGTGGAAAATCACAACAATAAAATGTCTTCATTTATAGGCTGGAGAGAAATCTGCAAAATATATCAAGAGGGGAACATGTTTTGTGTTTATTGCTGATGTCGTGACATTCATTTTAAGTAGTTTTTTTTAAATGAATGGTAGTGTTTTTTGGTTAATCAAATAGTTTAAGTAGATTTTTTAATTGTATAGACAAATCTTAATTACAGGATTAATGAGCAAAAATGCCCATATATTGAATAATCTAGTCAGTTATCCTTACTATCTCTATACTTTTGTTTGAGAGCTACAAAATTATAGAGGAGACTAGGGCTAGAACTTATTTTTGTAATTATCTTAATCCTGATGAATCAGGATCCTTTATTTAATGGTAAAATCTCTGGTATCCCACTTCTCTCTTTAATTCAAATTATTTAAGTAATGGATTTGTTCTTCCATGAGGAACATTTTTTTGGCAGTGGGTGTATTTTATTTGTATTCGAAATCTGATAGTATTTTATGGCAAATATCAAATAAGCCAGGCTCTTTTGCATTTAAAAAAATTCTTTTTTCCGGTAGTGGCTACATAGTTCCTGCATTCTCAGATATGTAGCTAAAGATGGTGGCATCTGTATTTTGCATTTGTGTTATCTAAGCAAAATTAATGAACATCTATTGGACTGGAAAACTATGCTATGATCCACTGCTTTGGTTTTTCTTTTTTTAAATCCCTTAAGATTCTTTTACATACTACTTATGTCTTTATTTGAAGAAGCTTGGAAAGTTTTCTGCATTGAGATTTAAAATCCATAGTGTTGCTGTAATTTAGCTTTCCAGGATTTTTTAATTTGAATTTTTATTTTTATTTCTCACATAGACAGTATAACAATTTACAGTATTACATTTAACTGGTAAAAATTGATCTCTTTACTGCCACTTTTTTATGGTTACATATATATCTGACTGTAGAACTTTGTTACTCCTGTACAGTCTTTGATTCTCTCATTGAGAAGTATGTGCAGTGCATACAACTTTAGACAGTTTCTTCATTTAAAGCTGTTACAAAATTAAAACTGTGTATGGTAAGAGTATCTTCAAGGTGGGTGGATGTTCTGTGTTTGAAGGAATAAGATTATTGGTATTCCAACAGCATTTTTTCTTTTAATGTTTTCATCAAGCACCCAGTCAGCTTGAAGAGTCTCAAATGGACCCTCCCACTGAGAAATCAAGATGGCAGTCCACTTTGGGGAATAGAGGAAAATGGATTAATACAAGAGTGCTGTGATAATATACAACCAAGACAGGGTTCTTTTAACATGGATTTCATGAAATGAATGAAGACAATAGGTTTCTTACCCAACACAAATGGACAGTGGATATGACTTTCTAAAGACTTTTTGTATCATTAAACAAGTCCATTTTTGACATTTGGAGAAGGAAGATGGCACATTAACAGAGATGATAGTTTGTATGCTTGGAATTCTTTTTTCAGTCTGATTTTGTATGAGTATGACCTTGTGGAATGTTAACTTTAATAAAATTTCTGACACTTTAAAATTTCTCAGTTTGGGTTTATTTTTTTGAGCTGGAGTTTCATTAAATGTTCAGTTATCACCCTAAATAACACCTTGACCTTTACTTTTGCCCAGCAGTAAAGTGTACTGAATAAAGCTGGTAAATGGAAATAGTGTGTTGGAAAATATTGTACTTGGTTGACTAAGATTTCTCTTTTTAAAGTTGTTGAAATTTATTTCTGCTTTAAGAGATCATCATTTGGTCTAAATGCCGTTTTGTGCTTTCTTAAAACATCTTGCAAAATAACTTAACCAATGGGTAATAATAGAATCTTTAATTTGCCATGCGATTTTAATGAACTTTTAAAACAAAATGCCTTTTCCCTCAAAATTCAGGATAAGTGATATTTTTCTAATAAAAGGTCACATTTACCTAGATGCTTGTTAATATTGTAAATAAAATGTTTTGCAATAGAATATTCATCTGAACATTTAAACCGATGCCTCTTACCGTCTTTTATTAGTTAATATTAAGGGAAGAAGTATTAGATTTATTAGAGAAGTGTCCTTAGGGTATTCATAAAAGGACTTAAAATTTGGGTGGCAGTAATGTCTATAATATACATTATGTAAATATGAAACCTGTCCCGTGCATTTTTACTTGGTACCATACATATTTTTTATTTTTCTTATGTGCATTTAGGAATTTAGAATAAATGAATCATACATGTCACAGATTACTTATATTTGATTTTCTGGTGAATGCTGACATTTTAATTTTTGATAATCATCGAATACCAATTCGGTAACTGTTATAAAGGTGTGTGGTATACTTTAATTTGCTAAACCAAATGAATTGATAATATTTCCGCATTATACAGAGAACAAGAAATATCTTGATTTGTTTCGCGTGTGTTTGTGATTAATGTCAAATACTGTAACACACACATTCATGATCAAAACCTGGGCAGTATGTGTTCTCATTGATTTGAGGTGGTCTGTGTAAATCAAAAGTGGAATTTTGAGTTTTGATCTTGGTGTACAGAACTACCTTTTGTAGAAAGTATGGAATTGAAACTAGGGTTCCATTATGGATTTTACATTACCTAAATTCAGCTTGTTGCTTTCGTTGGGTATAAATCTAAACTGGATATCCTGAGGAAAGGACATTGTTCTGACAGATTATCATGTTGAGTAAGGAAAGTTTGATTTTTTTTTTTTTGGATGTGAATATTTTCTTGGGTGCGTGCTGAGAGAAAAAGCGTTGAATAATTTGTTTTTGGCATTAGTAATGATTTTGTTTCCATGGTCCTATGCTTTTGATATTTAGGAGAATTTGCCCTGAGATATTACTTTGATAACTTGCTGTCAGATATGACCAATTGTTATTAACTTAACCATTGTTGAAATGGGTTCGTGCCTAGAATTGGATTTGAAATACAATGGAAAGTTTGGGATTTATGTTGTGTTGGTTTTGGAGGTGGAGTTTCTTGGGTTTGTTATTTAAAGGTGACTGGTAGTTACATATTCTTGAATTTAGGAACTTTGTTTTGCCTAATCAGTGTGGGAAGTAAATATATTCTGGCTATGAGAGTTCTTTTGGTGTGGGGGGGTAAAGTTTGCAAAGTTATGTAATGGGTTAAATAATTTTGGGAAAGTACAAAGAAAAATCGAGGTTATCGAATAAAAATTAGTTGCATTAATTTTTTGCTCTAATGCAACTGAACACTAGGGAGGCGCTCTTGAGTTGTACCCCTTTCTTCCAATTGGGATGGAAAATTCCCCCTAAAACTTGTCTTTATGTAATTTTTAGGCTTCATAAAGAAGGCAAAACTTGAATTTAATTTATGAAATTGAGATTTTGCTTTTATTTAGAAACCATTTTACCCATGTGGGGGGTTAATTTTTTTAAAAGATTAGAAATTAAGATGAGCTTAAAATTATCTAAGAATTATCCTTTTTTCAAAATGGCTTGATAAAACACCACTTCCTGTCCAGAGAGGAAGTTATTTTAGCTCAAAGACTGAAATATTTAGCAGATCTTTAGACAAAAGGAACAAATTACATTTCTCTCTGGCTTAAAAAGGGTGCTTGAGCCAGAGGGGGTTAAGAAACCCTCCCCCCTCCCCCTGATGGGGTGGTCTGGAGGGGCAGGGAGGTGTGGGGGTGGGGGTCCTTAGGCTCCCTGGGATGGAGGATCTTTTCTTTTTTTTTGGTGGAGATGAAGGGGTGGGTCTATGGTACATCACCTGAGTTGTGGGGTAAATGTAGAGAGTGTCAATCAAAGGCAGAGCTCTCAGAGCTGGGAAGGAGGCTCTAGATGGCGGCTGTGCCTTAGAGAGAGCGCGCTCTGCTCCCTGCCTTCGCCTCACTTTACGCAACTTTCCCTAACTTTCGGGCAGCCTCAGGGGGCCCCCAGAGCCCCCTGCCTCTCTTAGTGACTTACTGGGGTCGATTCGAACCTTTTTTAGGGAGAAAAGCAGCTTTTAGGAGCTTTCTTTTCGTGCCTTGTTGGAAAGAAGCAGCCGTACTGAGAGCCCAGGTCGTTGTTTTTTCCAGCTTAGAAGCCATGGCGCACCTCCATTTTTGTGCGCTCTCCTAATGAGGTTTTTTTCTTCCGTACCCGTTTTAGTATTAATTGTCGCTTTATTTTTTTGACCAGTTAACATATTTGAGGATTATTTTATTTATTTTTCGTTTTTTAACGGAGAATTTCGTTTTTATTTTTAATTATTTGGGATCTGATATTTTTCTACTACTAGCTAGGACTCTTGCTTTGGACCTACTACATGGATCAGGTAAGTTCATAGTCATTAATGGTAATTTTAAAGATTTATATGTTAAAAGTTTGCTTTATTTTCTGTAAATATGAGAAATTCCTGGATGACGCAATAAGATACAGAGATTGTTATTTGTACCCAGTGTGTTACTTTGAGAAACTTTCCTTATTGATAGTGATTCCACTGTTCGGTTTATCCTGTTGTTTTTTTTTTTAAAGGAAAAAATAGAAATATTTTGTGTTTTGGTGCTTACCGCTGTTGTATTATAACAGTATCGTTACATGGTCAGGACTTTGTTCCTGATAATAAAAACCATCGATAGAAGCTGGGACCTTACCTTTCTTTCAACTTTTGACAGTAAATACCTGGGCACAGGACTTCAAAGCAAACACAGATTCCCCCTCCCCCTTAATATTTAAGAATTAAAAGATGATGAGAAATAAGGACAAAAGCCAAGAGGAGGACAGTTCGCCACACAGCAATGCATCGAGGTATGAGCTATCAACTTTCTTCCTTTTTTCTTTTTTTTGGGGGAAACCTCAGCTTACATTGTTTACCTTGACAGACTGGGTTAGCTGTCTGTGTTATTTTAAGTATTTTACTAATTTGGATTCGTTTTTTAAAGCGTGACCTTGAGATTGCTAATATGCCACACCCTAATTTTTTGGTAGCAATTTATGAAAGTTGAGTTGACTTAAGGCCTCTTACAGCAGTCTAAAGATAAGGTACCTTTATTCAAGGGGGACTTTTTTGTAAAGTACAGTTTTTCTGTCAACACATTTCAGTTTTTAGGTTTTTGTGCTGTAGAAAAATGACCTTGTCGGTTTAGCCACTGCATTGCACCATTTTACATACAAGGCAAATTTTTTCTTTGAAGAATCTAGGATACCCAAACTTGTAACTGAAGGCCATAGAGGAGCCTTGTGGTAGTAAATTATAGTAAATAGACATTTGAGAAAGTTATATGAATGAAAAAATGTACATTTTAAAATGAAACTGCAAAAAGGACCCTTTGACGGATGCCTCTCAGTTTATATTTTTATTTGATTCTGTATTTCTTTTGATACTCTTGACATTTTAGGAAATTTTGATATGATTTATCAAAACCTTTACTCGATGGTTACAGCTCCTGCATTTATGAAATTAAACCTGTGATCCCAGAAATCGTGGAATACTCTTAATACACTTGTTTTGTGTTTGTTACCGTGATGACAATTGTATATTTTACATTTTAAATATTAAAAGGTTTACATTTGTATGCTTATATTCAGACAATGCTTTCTGGTTAGTAGACGTGTAGTGTGTCTTATCCTGGCACTTTAGTTGTAGCTGCTTTAAATTTATTGATTTATTTCGACAGTGTCTCCTGGAATGCTTTTATCTCCTGAAGCTTACAAATGCTCTGTTCAAATCATGATTTGTTTCACGTTTGTTGGAGTACCTTATTAGTGACTAAGTAATAAAGCCTGTGATGTTTTATTGTATGATCTGTATGTTAATTTTTAAAAGTACATATGAATGCATTTCTTGATGTGTTCTTATAAATTGTCATGTTATAAATTTTAAATCATGCAGTTAACAAGGATGTGATGATTGTATCATTTTTCTTCCCAATTTTGTTTTTATAATTTTTCATAAATATAATTTACTATTAGGTTAGTGAATATGAAAGTTTTTAATGTGGTTTATTACAGGTGTTGAATTTTGTTTCATTAGATTTTAAATATTTTGACCCCTGCTTTCAAAAATACCTTTCCACATTCTTTTGCAAATTAAGTTGTCACAGAGTTGGACTGCTTGTCTTTTGAACTGATATGCCTGGGTTAGATTTAGGATAGAAAACTTATAATCCTAAACTGATTTTTCTGAGAAGTACTAGCGATTTGAAGAATCAGGAATCCCCATGTAGTTTGACAAATTATTAAAGATTCAGTACCTAAAATTGTTACTCCCTTGAGTGTAAGATTTGCATAGTCTCAACAGGGGTTTTGGCTTTCTTATGCAAGGTTTGTGGTTAACATTGAACAAACTCTACTTTCTAATTTAAAAAAATCAAGCAGTGTTGTTGTTCCTTGTAATATACTCTCACCTGGAAAACTGCTTTGAAGTCATGATGCATTTGCCTACTGGCAGTGGGGTTACAGCTTAACAAGAAGCTTGCACTTTACTTTTTAAATGCATTTTATCAAGTGTATTTTGATTCATGTAATTGATGAATGTCCAAAAATATTCTAGAGACTCCTTGAAGGAGACGATGGAGTTTGAAATTATTGTTACCCTAAATTGCATACCTTAACACACGTACATAAATATGACATCACTTCCTTTTAACATTGTAAAGCTAAAAGATATTAGTTGTGTTTTATTGTCGATTAACGTTTTTATTTTTAGTGAACTAAAACGAAGGAGACTTTCTGACTAGTACTTGGTTTCTTAATCCATCAGAATTTCTCCTTTAAGGACCTGTTTGAATGGCACAAAGTCTGGTGTTCAGGTAGTACTACAAAAATCACTTGCAGCCTGAGCCACAGGAGAGGAAGGGAGGAGTTTGCAGGTCAAGTAAATTTTGGTCTGAGCATTACTTTAGGATCTGAAAGGATTGAGTGCAAGTTGAGGTTAACCTGATATTTTCCTGTTACTGGAAGTAATGCAGTATTTCATAGTGATTATGTAAGTTTGTTATTCTTGTATTCTTTTGAGGTTAATATTTAAGTATAATGTTATACTTCGTGTATGATTTTTGAATAGTAAGTTTATTTTCAAAAATAAGATTGAAAAAATATTTGGTGTCTGTGAATCTAAATATTTAAAACAAGTTTTAGTGATGGACCTGTGTAGAAATATATACCATGCACTTATCTAAATAATTTACATTTTGGGGCAACTTCAGTAATATCAAAGAATGGAAACAGTATGGAAGGGAATCAGAATGGAACTGTGTGTACACAGAGTTCTGTGTGTTCTGGTACTCTGCCTTTACAATTTATCTTACCTGAAAGTTTATTAAATTTGTCTGCAAATCATCTGCCTTTGAACCAGGTTTATTTTGATAACCTGAGGTGCTGTGAAAATCATCTGCTTTTTAATCAGACTTGTAGCAGTTATTCCAAAAGCCTGGGGGTGTTTAGAAGTGGTTATAATGCAGTTGCTTGTGGACTGGAAAAGACAGTTTAAGTGGCAGCCATTTTATGACACTGGTTAATTCTTACGAATCGGGAGTTTTGAGAAGATGAAAATAAAGAAAATTGGAACCTGAAATACCAAAACCTGTTTTTCTCCCCCCTCCCTCTTTGAGTTCTCTGGTGCTAAAATAAAGGGCAGCTTGGTAGTTAGCCCTGGCAGCAGCTCTGTGAGCCCCTGGCATCTTGGTGCAGGTCCAGCTCAGTCACAAAATGGCTGTTCCTTTGTGCCGCAGCGCTGACAGACATACTGCATTGCACTGTGTACTCGCCAAACAGCAGGAAGTTGCCGTGCCGAGTTCAAAGGCCGGCCGGCGCAGGCGCCGAGAGCTGATTGGCTGTACGCGCGCCTGGTAACAGCGGGTCAACAGCGACGGCCTTCGGGCAGGCCCCGCCCCGTGACGTCAGGCGCCTCGCCGCCGAAACAGCGAACGCGGTGACGTTGGGCTGCGTGCGCAGCCCTGGTGCTTCCTCTTCGCCTGGCGAGCCATCCGGCTGCGGGGAGGGGAAAGGGAAGGGAGGGGACCTCTAGCTGGGACTTTCCGGTGGCGGCAGCTTCCCGGAACGATTTCTCTCCTGGCAGTCCGCTTCGCCTTTCCCTCTAGCGGCCCACACCCTTGGCACGTCGTCTTTTAACATTTCCTGGGAATGGTTTTCTTTTAGAAGCAGTTTTTACTTTTGGAAACCTTTAGGTAGAAAACCTGTCAGTTTTTACATTTTTTCTTTCCTGTGTCTTAGCGGGTCTTTTCCCCTCTTTTCTGTTCAATGTGAAGAGATTAGTGAGTTTTAATTTTGCTACCATTGACCAAAACCATTTCACTGTCAAGGAAACAATTTTATTTAAATTGAAACGTCTTAACAGGTGTTAGAGCTGTTGTTTAATACATGGCTCATAAACCAAGGGAAGATTATTTGAACTTGTCCCCGTGCATTTTTACGTTGTACCATACATTTTCTGAATTGGCATTTGATGGAGAAAAACTCAGGTCAGTATGTGCAAAATGATTTTTTTTAAGACTAATAACGTGATAGTTAAGTAGAAAATAGCGTAGAAATTTGTACTTGTTTAATAACTAAATATTAAGTTAATCTAAAAATAATAGAATACAGCATTAGGCACCCATAATTATGCAAACGAGTGTCAGAAAACGATTATTTTAAAGTGTTGATAGCATTCGCTACAGAAATTTGACTCCCAAAACTTAACCGCTAGTACAATCACTTGACAAAAGCTTGAGAAGCATCTCTGATCCCCCATTCTGGAAGTTTTCAGTCCTGTGGTGATGCTTATTGTCTGCCTTGTTTGGAAACCCTTGCAAGGACTTTTGGTTTAAAAATATAGTTTACCAACAATAACCTTATACAGTCATAAGTAATGAATTTAAACATGAAGGAAAGTCTATATTAGTGTTTTTCTAACGTACCCAACATGAAGTTTTTTTTTCCCCACCCCCCTTGGAGTATTTTTAGCAGTAACAGGAGTGAAGTGGCAGGCATGTGGTTGGACCGTAGTTTAGAATTTTTTTATTGAGTAAAATATGCTACTCCAAAAGAGATGTAGCCATCTGAGTCTAGAGATGTTTACCTGAGCATATCTTAAAGTTTCTGAATGAAGTTTATGAAAGGTAAAATTCACTGTAATAGTTGGTTTTGTAAATTTATACTTTTGCTGCTTTTGGAAGGATTCTCTGGATACTTTTTGGAAACCTTAGGTGAAACTGGGTTTTCAGTTTGTTTTACAGACTTGCTTATTAAGATTTTGTAAGTGATTTTCTTAATTATATGGTCAGGTAAATTATATAATATTTAACAGCCTTAGAGAAAATACTTGTAGAACTTGATTATTAACTGGTGGTTCCAACTTCTTAAAGTGCTTTTCTGATTTTGAGATTAAATAGCTGTATTAAAAATTTTCGTATTTGCTAAATGCTCTTAAATTCCTAAAAGTGGGATAGACTTAAGGCATTGCAATTATGTTCTAGGATCTAAACTATTCTGAAGATGTTTTAACCTAAAATAGATGTCATTACTGTGTGAGTTAAAATGCATATTATAGCAATTCATGTATGAGCCAATTAACTTTTTGAAGAACAAGAGTATTAGGAAGATCTTCATTGAGCCTTTTCTGGGTTTTCCTCCCATGTGCAAAATGGAGTAGTGTTGCTATCTACTTTTTCTCTCTCTCTCTCTCTTTTCCTTTCTGAAAATCTGCAGTTTCCAGTTGAAAGATTCAGTCATCACAGAAAGGTGGGCAAAGTATATGATAAAAGGAATTTCAGTTGTAAAAGTTTTAGCTTGAGAGGTGAATCGAAGTTTAGTTGAATTTTACCTGACAGTATTTGAAACTCACAAATTTTAAGAATTAGTGCCCCCACCCACACCATGTAACAGTGTTCTCACAATTGTGATAGATTACTACCTTAGGCCACCTGAGATTTCCAAACACTGATAATTTCTCCCATAAAATACAGTACAGTTTTTCTTGACAAAAATTGAGTGACTGCTCTGTATGACATCTAGTAAATCTTTTTTTTTTTTTTTTTTTCCTGAAAATCTTAGAATTCAGTTGTGTTTCTTGAAGGGGGGTCACTTTTGCAAAGAAGCAGTGTTTTTTAAATCACCTAAGTTACTCTGCATACAAATTATTGTATACAGATATTCTGCTGGGTGCTCGCTATTGTAGTTGAGTAATTCTCTCTTGCATTTCAGCCTGACCGAGCTTTGAAGTCAAATTTATACCTCAGCAAAACTGCCTATTACTACTTGCTTTGGAACTTTAGTGTTATTAGTGTAAAGCCAGAACAACAAAAGCTGACTCCTATCATCAGATGCCAGGGTCTGTTTAGCACAGTGTTGGAACACTTTGTTTATATGCTTTTTAGACCTTTCCCCCTCAGTCTCTAAAAATGAATGGATAGGGCAGGTAAAAAAGCTACTATACTATAGACCTTTGGGTGCAGTTTATGAGGTGGGGGACAGGCATTGTTTTGGGAAATAAATAATTGAGAACCGAGGTGAATGGAAGCCATCTGTACTTCAGTTCAAAACAGTTCCAATTTAGCATTTTATCGTTAGCATGTTTGGTTAAGGCTCACCTTTTTTGGTATTTCATTAACATCATCTGGATTGTAATTCAAAAAGTATTTAAATTCCCTTTCCTGGAGAGTCCCACAGTTTGAGGACTGACTATAAGATCACCCTGATTTTCAGGGGTTGAATGTTGAAGAGCTCTGGGTAAGGCATCACTCTAAGAACAGTCCTAATTTTGTACTTTGGATTCAGTTCTAAGGAGTTATTTTGTCATTTTTGTCTTTAACTGTTCCCTCAGTGCCTGTGTGTAATAGGTAGCAGCGCAGTGTGCACTGTAGTACTGAAAACTTGTCCCCCAATTTGGGCCAGTGAAGCACACTCATTTTTGGACTTGGCAATTTTCTCGTTTTTAAAATGTGGACAATAATCTTCATTGGGTTATGCAGATTAAATAACACCATACCTATAAAGTGCTTAACAAAGATCCTGGTACACTGAAAGTGCTCCGTACATGTAAACGATCCATGATATCACTCCCCATGCTTCATCTTACATTCCTAGCCTCCTGCACTAAGTGTCTCTGAAAGAGCCAGGTGGTCCCCGAGGGCTGTGGTTGGGATCCTGGTCTCCCACAGGTGTCTGCCTGGGTCAATTAGGAGAGCTTAAGAGCTTAAAATGATTTTAGGAGGCAGATCCCATTTAGTTAATTGAAACTTTGGATGTTTTTTTTTGAAGTCATCTTAGGATTTTTTTTTTTCCCCTCCTGAGAAAGCCAGCCTTTTGAAGGTGTAGCATATGATTCTTTCTGGACTGGAACAGCCTCTTGTGTGAGTCATAGTCCTACTCTTGGCAGTCACTCTGAGCAGACACCTCCCCCTCCGCCCCGCCCCTTCTGTAGCAAGTAATTATTGGCCTGGTTCACCCTCTGCCTCACTTCCTCAAGCTGTACGGGAGTGGATATAGTGACTGCCAGGGTGCAGTGTCGTGTGGATATAAGTAAGAGCAGTAACATTTACCGCCAGTGTTTAATTGCCTGGGGCTGGCTTTCTGTAATCCTGCACCATAGCCTGTATATTTGATTTAGCATCATGCCTCCAGCCTAGTTCATTATGTTGGAGCTATGGTCTCAATATTTGTGTGTGTGTGTTTTTTCTGCTTCCGTTTTTTTTCATGGTTTATGAGTCAGTTGTGTTAAAAAAAATAAACAAAAACAAAAAAGAAAAACAGGCCCCAAACAGAGTCACTTATGTGAAAGCTCACATCAGCAACCTAAAACCTAATACCTAACCTAATTACAGTTTCAACTTTCCCTAGGAATGTGACTTTTTAACCAGCCAACCCTGGAATTTCCTGGTCAGCATTAGGAGGCAATCCGCTGATTGAACCCTCCAGTTCTCCTTAGAGTGACCTTGCCTGAAACAATGGGTTCCTTAATAATTTCCTTTTCCTGTCCCCCTTCTGCCTTTAAAAACCTTCCCACTTTGTACAATCCTTTGAAGTTCTTCTGTACTTGTTAGCTGGGATGCTGTTCGAGTCACGAAGTGTTCAGTAAAGCCAATTAGATCTTTAAATTTTACTTGGTTGAATTTCTATTTAACAATTGAGATCTACTTTTTTGTTGTTCTTATGTGAGACCTTGAAGAGCTTCTAAAAATACCATGTCCAGCCTGATCCCTGGGATTGAGTTAAATTTTAGAAGTTCCCCATCATGTGTTTTAAATTTGCGTGTGTCTCCATGTGTTTCAAATCTGCTGATGGAGCACTTGTGTTTCTGTTCCTTTGTAACCCTTGGTCTTTCCATTACTTGTCTCGTTTTCTCCATTCCCTTTTTAGGGCAGTTTTAACAGCAGCTTTAGTTTGCAGGTCTGGAGGCACAGAGGGGTGGGGCGGGGTGGTGATAAGGCGAGTTGTATGCTTGATAAGAATTTCTGCATTGTGTCATGCCAGATCGAGCTGTGAGCATACCTTTAAAATGTGTATACTCTTGGAATGTTTTCACTTCAAGTTGTTTTAAATTCTAGTGCTGTCTCTTCCATTTTAGATCACCTCCAAAAGCATGGATTCTAGAATTAACTTGGAATGCAGTCACTTAAGTCCATTAAGAACTCCCTCCAGCTGATAAAGGAACTGTAAAACCAGGGTCTGTATCAGTGGATGTCAGCTGCCCCATGGAGCAGTTAGAGGGCTGTTTGTCACTGTTGGTGGATTGTGAGCTGTAACTAGCATAAAAGAAAAAGAACATGAAGGTGAACCTTAGGGTACTGCATTTTGTGTAGGTTATTAAGTCCAGCAGTGCCTGTGATGTCGGTAATCTTTCATTTTAGATTTCGTCGTGAGAAACTAGCATGCGTTGAACAGTTTATAGAAAAATACCAGAGTAGTTTTCCATTTTGTTGAGTGCTGACTCTGTTTCAGGCACTGTTTCAAGAGTTTTTGAAATGTAGATTTTATTTAAAGTGAGGGTTAGTGTAGCCAAAATACTTAGTGACCTCCTTAGGGGTAACCCGGCTCTCCAAGTTAACTCTCACGGGACACTCTTCCTTCGCAGGTCTGTAGGTGGCCCTATGTCCCGCTGAGTCCTTTATCCCTCTGCCATTCTTCAGTTGTATGCTTAAAAGGATTTGTAGATTCTTCTCAAGTTTGTTTCTGCTGGTTGTGCTTGCAGTTTTGCATTTCAGTGATCAAACCAACAGGTGAAATGGGTGAGAGCTGTTGTAATTGAAACGAAGTTGATCGCTTTGGGAGGGTTCGATAACAGTTGTCATGTACAGTACCTGCTTCGAGCCTGGAACGTGCTCTGAGGCCTTGCTGTGTGGTAATTTGATGAATCCTCACGAGTGTCTGAGGTATGATTATCCTCCCTATATTGTAGGTGAGTAAACTGAGGCACAGGGTGGAATAAGTGGTGGAACTGGATTCAAACACAGGGATCACTTAAGCATTTTGGCAGAAGTTGCTATTAAACTAGATGGGTAAGAAGAAGCTATAGGAAGTTGAGGAAAATAGTAAAAATCTAGAATAATTCTTCATTTGGCTTTTCCTAAGATCTTTTGAAGAAACCAGAAACTCAAAATCAGAGTGCATCATAGGTGTGAGTGATGCCAGAAACACAATGCTGTTTAGAAAGCCATAATTTTACATCAAAAGATTCAGGTTAATCTTGAATCAAGTAGCCCCTGCAGTGGTTTCCATGGGGTAGTTTGAGGAAAGGTAGGTGGGTGGGTGGGAGGGGTGGGTCCTGGAGACCTAGGAAGAACTTTGTCTTTGTGGAGGTTGATTCCCTTTCGTGAAGATTGGGCTTTGCTTCTAGTTTTCTTTTTGTTGTTCTGAACTTAGTTTGCAGATAGGCTTTGTATCAGAATCACTTGAGAATGCTGCAGCACCGGCCCACAGCTGATTAGGTTTTAGAAGTTAAAGTAGTAGGGTAGGGTAGATAGCCGATTGCCCAGAGCCCCCCAGGTGGTCAGCTGTGAAACCAGGCTTGAGTGAGTTCTATGTGCGAGTCCTCTAGGGCAGTAGTTCTTGCATATGTAGTGTGTGTATCTTAGAGAAGTTAGAATTAAATAATGCTTCTGAAGCAGTGGTTTTCAACTAGAAACATCCCCTGTCCAGCCCCATTTGTGACTTTTGGCACCTCCCAGAGATATTCTCGGTTGGGGTGCAACTGGTATCTAGTGGGTAGAGGCTATAGGGATGCTGCTAAACATTGGGCAACACACAGGACGGCTCCAAAAAGGATTAGCCCAAAGCGTCATTAATCCTGGGTTTGAGAAACTCGTCTGAGATGTCTAGCAAAGTGCTTGTCACAGTGAAAGTTGGTCGTTACTAAGAAAGTTGTGTGCCTTGGCCTTTCCTGATCCAGGGACCCCACTCACTTTCTATGACACTGGGCGTAAACGCTCTTTCCCACGGAGGGTGGCAGCCAGGTCTTTTAAGATCTTTGAATTTTGGAGTTATAAAAGTCTAAAGATTATAGCCTAAAAGTTTATAAGGAAAGACAGGCCTCAAAGGGCTGAAAGGAATTCCTGCTTCAACCAGTCCATCTATCCTCAGAGTTGTAAATGGATGGGAAGAATACATCACTTGAGATGGTGAATTACAGAAGAGCTTTTCCTCACGTGCCTGCTTTTCGCTGCTTGGTGGGTCCAGTTCTTACCTGCCTAGAAGGCTTGCCCCGGCCTTTCCATAATCCTTAGAGCATTGCCAGATCCGGATTGGGTAGGTCTTGGTGAGATGGTTTTCCAGCTGTACCTTTTCCAAACTTCTTGCTATAATGGACTCTTCCCCAGTGATATGCATGTCTGGGTGCCATTTGTTGGATGCACCCTAAACTACATAGGACTACTCGGATGCTTATTGGTTGTTGGGGAGCAGAAGTAGCGTGGTAACCAGTGTTAGAGTAACTTCCAGAAAAACTGAATCCTAGGAACATCTGAATATTGATCAATTCTGTAGTGTTAGAAGCACAGCTTTTTTTTTTTTTGAGAAATTCAGAAAAATTCAAAAAATACCATTAAAATTTTAAATAAGTTAGATATAATTAAAATCCTATTTACCTCTTCCTAGTCACTTTTATGAACTTGGCATGTAAAAATGGTGGGATTTTAAGACATACATGGTTCACATGACACATTTTGCATTTTAAAAATATAATAGTTTTGAAATTGTAATGTTGATATTTATAGATCTAATTCATCCTAGTCTGTTGTAATTAATTGCATAGTATGACTTTCACATTTTATTTTTACATTGTCATACATGGACATTTAGATTATTTTCTAATTTTTGATCTTATGAGCAGAGCTCTGAACAATTTAACACTTTCCACCCTCAGCACAATTTAGATAATTTTAATAGGTTATATACTCATAGATTGAATTGCCTGATTCACATGGATATTTTGAGGTTTATTGTATGATGTCAAGGTGCTTTCCAGAGCTTCTACTGATTACTTTTTCGATGAGGGTATATGAATACTATTTTTCTCTACTTTCTCACTATCATTTAATATTACTAGACTTTTAAAGTTTCTGCAAAACAGATGAGTGTAAAATAATCTGTTGGAATATACACTTCTCAAATTATCAGTGAGGTTTAATTACCTTTTCATAAGTTTATCGGCCGATTCAGTTTCTTTTCTGTCCATTTCCTTTGCCCGGTTTTCTATTGTATTTTTCTTTGATGTGTAATTCTTCACATGTTGTATGTATAAATATTTTGACTTTTAACCTTGTTTATAATGTGGCTTAGTCATGAGAATCATAGGACTTGAGCTAGAGGTGGAATAGGTCTTAAATTTATCTATACCTTTTCATCTTAAGACAAACAAGTAATTGGAAGGACTCGTTCTGCATCAACCTTGGATGGCTTAATAAGCATGACAGGGTGGGACAGCAGTACCACCTAAGAGGTTAAATAGTGCAGATTCCATAGTCCAGACTGGGCGGGGGTGGGGATGATGACAGCATTATGCACACACTTGGGCTAAGCCTCTTTTGTAAAGTGGGGATGGTTTGTCATCTTTGTTTTAAGGATTAAAAAACTGTTGCATATGCCTGATACATGAGTGCTCCATAAATATTAGCTGTTCCATCATTGATAGAGCTGAGTCTGGAAGTAAGTTTTAATGGGTTTCCAGTGTAGATTGCTTTGCGTTTTTACTGGATTTGCTTTCACCATCACCACCACCACCACCACCAAAAAAACATGTTCTGCCAAGCAGTTCAGCCATTTTGTAAGTTTAGGAAAATAAACTATCCAAGTGCTGAAATGGCAGCTCTTGGGCAGAGAACCTACAGGCTTGCTCTTTTAAGGAAGTGATGCTGTGCTGCCCTCTTGTGGCCATTTAGGAAGTAACAATTAAGAAGTTAAAAATGGAACACAGTAGCTATTAATGCAGCTTGCTTTCAAAGTCCATTGTAAGAAATACGTAATCACTTAATTTTGCCAGCTTCAGAAAGGATTTTGAAGAGATACCGAATCCTTTTTATCCACAAGTGAAAACAAACGTTAAACTTTTTTCATAAGCATTTATTTTTTTATTAGAATCTAAAATTCCAATACTGACTTGAATCCCTTTCATTTATTTTTGCATCGTTTTCCCCTTGTATTGATTGTTCAAAGATTATAAAACGTGTCCAACTTAGTTTTGAGATACTTATTTCAGATTTTATTTTCAGATACTTATTTTTTGTGAGAATTCTATATTAATGGTGGATAATCCTGAAATTATAATTTTTAATTGTATTAAAACTATTAATGCCGTTGGAAGTCAGGTAATTTTCATTGTTTAGGTGAAAGTTTAGTCAAAGGATTCCTCATCCACTAATTCAATTTGATCCGTTTTTTGTCAGTCTTGTAGACTTTCCACATCTACTCCAAGTCAGCATCACAAACTACAAATTTAGCATTCATAGTGTTTAGTATTATAACTAGGCATTAATAGCAAATCTACATAATATTTCAAGAAACATCTCGTCCTATGAGGGAAAAATTAGACTGTCATTGCCATAAATGTGGAAGTATTTAGTTTTTTGTTTTTGTTTTTAATTTTCCATTTCAACATTTAGGAACTTGTCCTTCTAGAAATATCATATTAATTGAGTTTTCTTTTTATTAACGCTTTTTAGAAAACATTTTTTCCCACTGAATATTATTTAAAGTCTATTAAATCTGACTTGCTAGTTAAAAAAAAAATAAGGAAACACTTGTTTAAATCTTCAGCTCATGTGTAGTATTGGGAGTATATGCATCCCTTACCTTGATTTTATTAGGAGTCATTTTAGACATTAAAAAGATTAATACATACTGAACAACTCAACTATGAACTCATCACTTAGCGTCAGTCATAAAACCTCACTAATACCATTCTCTGACCCTATCTGCCTCCCTCATCCCCCTATAGGTAAATACAATTGTGAATTTGCTGTTTATCTTTTCTTGGATTTTTCATAGTTACTTTTTTTTTTTCTTTTTGAAATTAATTACACAAGTAGTTCATGGAATCTACTAGTATATTTCAATAACCTATCCAACAGGGTAAACCACTGTTAACGGTTTGGTGATTAAAATGCATTTACGTGCATAGGTGCTAATAGAGAAACATAGCTCTGTTTTTTACCTAAAAGGTTTGTATGCATTGTGACATGTCTAGAGGTCACACTTTCTTACACAAACAAATATAGAGCTGCACAAGAAGATATATACAAAGATTTATAGTTTTATTGGTTACAGTGAACAGTTTGGAAATCTCAGAAATCATAGAACTATGAAGTGCACCAAGGGTATTTGTAGTTTATTGACTGAGAGGACAACTTAAAAATAATATAAATGTCCCATTACTAAGAGGACAAGTTAAGTAAAATATTGTATATTCATACTCTGAAGCAGTTGAAGGGAATGAGATATTCATACATACGTACATAACCTAACGTGGGTAATGACATTGGATGTTTCTGTTGCATCTACAAATAATTGCTGCTTTTCACACAAACACTGAAAGGATTTCTAGTTGACCAGACCGTCCTAGTTCTGTTCAGACTAATGTTGCTTTTTCTGACTTTGTGATTCAAGTTGGTAGTTGAAGATTTTCCATTTTCTTGTTGGAATGTTTTATATTTCATGGCAATATATGGACCATACTGTCGTCCTACGGCAATTAAAATTGGTGGTGATTGCCACAGTGTTAATTGCAGCCTTAATCTCTTATCTAGAGTTAAGCCTTACGGTAGCAGTTAAAAACCTAAAGCGTTCATTTCAAAAGGATTTTGAGAAGATCACATACTCTAGCAAAGTCAGTCAGCCCCCTGCCCATTTCCTTTTCTAGCGTACTAGGCACAGGAAGCGTGAACGGCTGCTTAGCTCTCAAGTTTGTTGGGGAGGTCGACAGTTGACAAATTACTTGTATTGGATGGGACAAATGGGAGGCCAAGTTGCATGAATGTTAACAGCGGAGACATTGGAGTCAGCCACCTAAGCCAGCATGTTTTAAAGAGTGAGGCAAGAGCCTTGGGAGCCTGCGGGTTGGAGCTCGAGTTGAAAGGGGGCTGCCTGTCCTCAGTTCCCAGGGATGGTAAGTAACCGCCATGGCAGAGGTGCTGCGACAGTATAGTGGAAATACCTAATAGGCACCGAGTTTGGGATTGGAGAGCACAAAGGATTGCTTCGTAGAGAAGGTAATGCCTGATGCATAAGCAGAGATGGGAGGTGAGCGGTACTAGGGCTTGCTGTGCCCCACACGTGGATTAGTATGGCTCCAGCAGGGTAAGGGGAGGAGTGGTTAAGTGATAAGTCCTGAGAAATAGGCAGAGGCCGGGTTTCATCGGGCATCTGAGATTGGATGTTGTCGCTGACCATGTGTCGGGTGTCCGGGAGGAGGTGGGCGGCATTAGCTCCCTAATCTTTCAGGCGGTCAGCCGTTTTGGCAGTGCAAGTGAAGCTTCCAGGTCATCCCTTACAGCCCTATCAAGCAGGCTGCTCCTTCTAAATCCTTGACAAGGAAATTCTGGAGCTGCCTCTGTCCCTTTCTGTGCGTGAGCAGCGGTGGAAGTGCAACTTAGTAAATCCCAACTAGAGCCGTGAATTGTGTGGTGCTGGCTCACCAGTGGGGGCTGAGCTGGGAGGAACTTTGTTAGGGTCACCAGTGGGGGCTGAGCTGGGAGGAACTTTGTTAGGGTCACCAGTAGGGGCTGAGCTGGGAAGAACTTTGTTAGGGGAATCTGAGCGTGGGTGTGAAATTCTGAAATTTGTAATGTTTGGATAAAAAGCTTTGGCATTTAGCTGTCATTTGATGATGCTCTCATGACCCCTCTGGTAATGTCACAGAGGATGGCACAGGCTAGAGATGATCTAGGGTTGAGGCTCAACCCGTGGGTGCCAGAGCCTACACTTTTAACTGTGCTCTCTAGCCTTCGTCTTTTCTCTTGCCTGATGACCACCTTCTGATTGGTTACAGGTAGAGAATAAGTGACTTCAGATGCCTTTAGTCAGCTTTTACTGTGTCAGTAAG
This sequence comes from Pteropus medius, assembly GCF_902729225.1. NCBI lineage: Eukaryota > Metazoa > Chordata > Mammalia > Chiroptera > Pteropodidae > Pteropus > Pteropus medius. The sequence continues at coordinate 410,274 of NW_024351648.1, forward strand.
TATAGTGAGGCCTTGATAGTAGCAAGTCACCATTCCAGGGATGCATGACTAGTTTTGGACATGATGTAACAGGGATAAGATTTATTTTCCGAATCTCTAAGGTTTTGTTACCCCCCGTGGTAAAATACAGTTTGCACTTTATAGCCAGACTTGGGGTGCAGTCCCCGCTTTCCCCCTACCCTCACACTTCTGGTTTTGTCATTGACCAGGTTACTTAAAACATCTCAGTTTTTTCACCTTTCATGTGGGGATAATAATGCCTAATAGATTTGTTCTGGGGAATAAGCACAGTGATACACATGTGATAGCGTAATGCCTGGTCCCCCTTAGATGGTTGAAAATCCTTCCTCAGCCTTTTGTCGTTCCTGTTTTGTGGCTGCTTCTGTCACCTGCCTTAGGTTACTTCCCTGAGGAGTGTTTGGAATATGAGGAAGGGCCAGGGGTGTGTGGTAGGAAGTAGAGGTCTGTATCGGATTAGGCCTTCACCTTAGAGTCAGAATGGTTCTTTTTGTTTATTTTGTCCAGATAGGTCTACCAGATCTGGGACTCAATACAGGAGATTCCCAGGCAAGATCTCTGGTTTGAGGTTAACGTGTGTATTTATATAGCTACCCAGACAAATCTGATTTGCACCTGTTGTTGAGAACACTGGATAATTGCAACCAGATTACATTCTTTCTTTTTTGGGTAACCCTGCCTTGGTTTTGGTTTCTTCTGTGTTGGTTGGTGTTTTAGGTTTGTGTTTTGTTTTGTTTTTGTTTTTGTCTTGAGGGAGGGAGGCATGATATAAAACAAATAAGATGTAGTGGATTCAGACAGATCAGCTTGGTTTAAAATCCTACCTGTTATTTGGGAGAGTTACTTGTACCTCCAAGCTTCAGGCCTTTTTTTTTTTTTTTATCTGAATGGAGGAGAGACTAGTATCTCCCTTCTGAGTTTTTGTGAAAGAGCTAATCTATATAAATTAGCTGGTATATGGCATCGTGTGAGCACTCAGGGTGGTAGCCAGTAGGAATATTGAGATTGATAGTAATATTATTGCAATATAGGGATATCAAAGTTAATTTGGGAGGTTTGATCTTTTATTATCAAAACTACTATCCACTGTCATTTTACTGCTAAGATTTGTAAAAACAGATTTATGTGGCAGTTTTTAAATCTTTTAAAATCTTTTCTTTTAAAAAAAATAATAAGTCACTCAGCATCTGAAGAAGCTTCGGGTTCAGACTCAGGCAGCCAGTCGGAGAGTGAGCAAGGCAGCGATCCGGGAAGTGGACATGGCAGCGAGTCAAATAGCAGTTCTGAGTCTTCAGAGAGTCCGTCGGAATCTGAGAGTGAATCGGCAGGTTCCAAATCCCAGCCAGTCCTTCCAGAAGCCAAAGAGAAGCCAGCCTCTAAGAAGGAGCGGATAGCCGACGTGAAGAAGGTATCTCCTATGCTGTCCAGTACAAGCAGGCCACTGGCCGGGGTCAGGTGGCAGATCTCTATTCCCTAGGAAGACTCATTAATGTGTCTTGATAAGGAAAACTACAGTTACCTTTCCAAATATACTCTCTCTGGATATGAATGGAGACTGCTTTTCCCCTTGCTAATTGATATAGTAGATATAGGCTATAAAGAAAATAATTACATGCACCGTCAAATTTTAGGGCAAAAGGACAAATTTCTGTAAGTTTGGTTTTTAACATTTTTAAAAAGGTGGTTAATATTTTTTTTATGTAACTGTATAAAACCAGAGAGAATCATTGACAGATGATTCTGTCAGATTGACAGTGAAATGCAGTTGTAAAGCGTAGTGTTGGATAATCACAGTTTAAGAATAAGGGTAGTTTTTGTGATCAGAAGAACGGAAGAGATACTTCTTACAGAGAAAAAGTTAATCCATGCCTAGGCATGTAGATATTCTTTGCCTGACGTCTTCCAGCCAAGTATGCAAAACATCAAAAATGAAGTTGTGTGGCATTTTTCTCATTGATGCCCAAACTTTGGGATGCATTCCTTTTGGAAAGAATTACTGACTTTTAATCATAAGAATACAGTTGATCATTTAAAACCCCATTTTGAGAGAATTATATTTTGATCACTGAAAATGCAAAATAATATTGCTTTTAGAAATTTAATAATGTCTAAAGAAATTAAAAACTTTATGCTAAGTCAGTTTTTATTCTAAGATGCAAACCTATATCTGCAAACTCAGGTTTTCATAGTAGTACAGTTTTAAATTACCTGCAAGTTCTGTAGAATAGTTTCAAGAAACATGAAATTAAAAAACAATGCAAAACTGGTTTTGACTCTTGAGGCAAAATTGGGATGAACTATGCTAAATTAGGTTCTTCTGTTCCCAGCATAACCGTTTCTTGTTAAGTGCCCCTTAGGAACTGGTGGGAAGTTGGGCACTGTGATGGTAGAGCTGGGGCTGGGAAAGTGCGAGTTGTCCTTGCCAAGCAGTGCGTCACCAATGACGTGACCTTCAGACACTCGAGTGCTGTGACTCGTTGCCCGCTCACTGTGTTGGGTGGACCTTTCACAAGAGGCAAGTCAAGTGGTGACTTATTTCATTCATTCAGAAAGACCCTGCATGTGAGGAAAACAAAACAAAATCAAAGACCGTGCATGCAGAAGTTCTTGCTTACAGGTCTTGCTCTGAGTGTCTTTAAACTCAGGGATGGACCATCCAGACTTGTGGCAGAGGCCTTGGCGTGGTGATTTTCACAGCCTGATGTCTAGGCCTGGTTTCCTGTGCACTCTAGATCAGGTGCTTATTCCAGAAGACCACGACACATGTTCGAATGAAGTATAATGGACAAATCAGTCTGGCTTTTAGTTTTTCTTCTGTACGGTGGAGAGTTTCTTGTAGAGATGAAAGGAAACTATAGGATTCACAACTGTTAACTTTAAGACTGTACATATGTAATTTCATTTAAAAAGGTAAGAAAGGAGGGGAGTCGTTATAATTTCAAGATAGAAGTACAGCGTCAGGCAGAAATATTAAAATATACTTTTAAAGTTAAGGTGATCAGTTCTAAAAAGTTAAAAAAAATTAACGCTTGGATGGACATAACAGCCAGTTAGAAAGATTGGATTGTGACTTGAATGATTGTTTTTCTAAAAAAGGAGACTTCTCAGGAAGGCTTCGTTTTCTGTCCCTTGGTAGCTTTTTCATCGAAGAGTTGAATTACATATCAGAAGGACAAATAGGAATGCAAGATGATTTCAGGCTGTCTGAATTACAGTATGTACTGTAATGAAGTTCCAACAGTTGAGCGTGAATGCCTAGTATTTAAATGATAAAACTAATTGACATAGTGTCACTTAAATATTTTAGCCACTCCTGTTAATAAAAGCTCTGTACATACCTTTGCTGAAAAAGTTCCATAGCTTTAGCAGAAGTTCAAAAAGGGCGGAGGTGGAGATGGCAGACAGGTTAGAGTAAAGCTCTTTGTCTTCTGTCTCTGCCAGGGTTCAGTGTTCTGCATTTGCTTCCTCTTTGCCCTAGATTCTTACCACTTGGTTATTCCTAACTCCATTCATTTGGACCTTTCGTCTTCCGATTCTGAGATTATTCTAAGGTCGTTATGGATTTTTCACCTTCATAAACTGAAGACACTGGATTACACGATTACAGTGGGTTCTAGTTCTAAAATGCCTATTTCGTGGAACATCTCGCTAGTTTTCTTTGGAGACCTTGTTTTTCTGTAGCTTCCTTTTTTTTTTTTAAGGCACTGTTGAGTGTCCTCCCTTGGCTTAGTGACATTGTTTTTTTCTGGATCGTCTTTCATCAACTTTGTCTTTTCAGGGTCCACTTGCACACATCATGTATCTCAGCGGCTTCCCCTCTTTCCAAATATTTTCATGACATTAGCTGTCACCTGCATTTTGATGACAAACCCACATTTCTAATCTTAGCTGTCAAGCATCTCTTCTACATATTTAATTCCTGTTAAACATTTTCACTTCCGTGTTCCACAATTTGTTCAAATTAATTTTGCCTATACGTAATTGATTTTATTAAAAGAACACATGATATACTCAGCAGCAGTGAGATTAGGGGTTAGACTCTAATCATTAGAGTCTAACCTAATGAGATTGTGGAAGGAGGGACCTTGTACATCTTTTCTGTAGATTTGTTGATTTGAATCTTTACTAAGATAATGTTACTGCATTGTGAGAAAAATTTTCTCTCCAACTGATTCCTCCTTTAAATTTTATTTTTTGATCACTAGTGAGGATGGTTCCTAAAAATAAAAAAGCAAAATTTATTACTGCTAGAAAATAAAATCACATGTGCTAGAGAAATAGCAGTGGTTCTTATTCTCAGAACTTCTAGCCAAATGTTAGACATACCTAATTTGCATGTATCTGGCATGTTACATGTGCTGAGAAATTTAAAGAAATATACACATAGCCTGATTCTTATTTAATTAGATGTGGTGGGGCCCTGCTTATTTCTTATTTCTTGGATGGGTCAATATACACGAAGTATTAGATACTTAAAATTCATCAGTAAATACTTTATCTTTAATGGAAACAGTTCTTTTTGCCTTGCCATATTATTCAACTGTAAGTTTATATTTTAATCATGGGTAAGCAGTATACTGTATAGTCTAATAGCCATTAGTAATGTAGAGGCATTGTTAAACTTTAATATGTTTTAGGGTAATATGCCTTGTTCTTTTTAAAGATAATACCTTATTATAGTCTCATACACAAAACTAACAAAACAATCCTTTTGATATTTAGTTATGTGAATTCTCTTAACATACATGTTCCAGAAATGAAAATAGTAGATGGAGGTCAAGAAAAAAGATTGATGCGTGGTCTGTTAATTTTACAGATGTGGGAAGAATACCCTGATGTTTATGGGGTTAGGCGGTCAAACCGAAGCAGACAAGAACCGTCACGATTTAATATTAAGGAGGAGGTAAGAAAAAAAGACTGTTAAAGGGGACACATTTAAACTCCTTATCTTACCTCATCCTTTCTGACTCCGGTGTGTGTTGCCATTAAGAAGACTGAGCTTCAGGCCACGGGAGTTGAGTGACTACTGTGAGCTTATGGCAGATGTTTCAGTAAAGTGTCAGAGTATAACAGAACTGGCCTCATTTTTTTTCTTTTAAACGTTTCTCATAGTGAAATTGTATCAAGAAGTTTTTAAATACCTAGTTTCTCAATCTTCTGGATTTTGTTAAATGAGTAATTTGTTTGGTAAACAAATATAACAATGTATAAGTAGTTTCAGATTTATTTCTGAGAAAGGAAAGAGAATTTGCTTGACATAGTAATGTATTTTATTTTATCTAATTTCTTTAAATTTGGTTTCCTGGCTTATTTTTAGTGTACAGTATAAAATGTTTCATGCATACTCTGATCTAATTGAGAGATTGAATACAGTGGTGATTTTAAAATTAGTATCGTTTCCTTGGTTCTGTTGTTTTTGTAGAATCAGACTTTTCTCACCTCTTTGTTTATGTGATACTTTTGTGCATTCTTATCGCTCTATTAGATTTGTAGACTGCATTCTGGAGAGATGCTCTTTTGTCTCTCAGTGTAATGTCCCCTGTCTGCATTTTAGGAGGACTTTCCTATTCTTAACAATACATCATCCTTCTGATAAAAGCTGAATATTAATGGCCATAGGTTAGCGAGTTGAGAGTGGGTTTCAGTAAATGTACTTTAAAAGGCCAATTGACCGTAACGTGCACATTGCACATATGGCGTTTTGTTTTGAGTGACCTCTGAGCTGGTTTGCCCTGGCTGGCCTTTTCCATAGTGTCTAGGACCAGGTTACTGAGCAGCGTGTTAGAACCAGCCACATAGTCGTGCAAATCTTTTTCTTTTCTCTTTTGTACAAAAACTAACATTGTGGGGCAGAAGACTAAGAGCGATCGGACTGGTTTGCCATTTTGCTTAATTTTGGGGAGAAAGAGCTGTTCTGGTGCCTTTTTTGGCCTAGCAGTGTTGGCAGAGCACCTTCGGCTCTTGATTGAACATGCTCTTTAACGAGTCTAAAATGAAATAGTTCCGTAGCCACTGCCTCTGATGGCACACTAACCGCTGTGGCATTTCCATAGGATATTCTGCATCTGCAGGATCCAGTATGGTGACCACTAGATAAGTGGCTTTTAAAATAAAAATCGAGTGAAATAAAAAGTCCCGTTCCTTAGTCATACTAGCCACACTTCAAGGGCCGCTGGCTGCGATATTAGACATTGCAGATACAGACCGTTTCCATCATCCCAGAAAATTTTATGGGACTGTGCTCTTCTAGAAGTCGAGTGGAGGGAAATAGTTCCTGGCGTTAGAGATAAGGCGGTAATGACAGACAGAAGTTAATCTTCAAAGCTGAGGAAGGGTGAGCACCACCGAACATATGCGTAGGTTTCTTCCTGTCTAAAAGCTCATGTGGAATAATGTCATATTGAGTAGATCGTTGAACCAGGGGGTGGTGGTGTCCCTAAGAACTGTGAATTAAAGTCTGCGATCATTTCTCCCCCTTACCCACTGAAGGCAAGTAGCGGGTCTGACAGTGGGAGCCCAAAAAGAAGAGGCCAGAGGCAGCTGAAAAAACAGTAAGTCTTTCACGGGGAAACTGCAGCCTAGTGGCGTGGCGCGTGTCGGCGTCTCTGGGACCGCTGTCACTGTCTGCAGCCTGTCCCGGTCCCAGAGGCTGCTCTGTCTGAGGTCACCTTGGGTCACTGTTCAGCTTGATCTGCAGCATTGGAAGCCCAGGCTGGTCAGTTTTGCACATGTAAGTATTTCACACGTGCTTGGGCGGCTCCTTGGGGGCAAACCCCAGGTTATTCCATCCAGTTACCCCAAATGAGCTCAGTTATTTTTTTGTGCACAGATACCAAATATATAGGTATTTGGTATTCTATTCTGATGAAGCAAGGAACAGATTTTTCATTTCCGTTTGTCCTTTATGTCGGCATGGCAGAATTATATTGGTTGGACACCTGTCTTAGTGTGAAATTTTACATTGTCATTTCCGTTAATTTAAATATCGCAGTTCATAGACAATTTTAATTCTCGGGCTTAATGTGAACTTTATAACAGATTATATAGTTCTTATTTAAAAATTTTGAAAAGTATTTGATTTTTTTTGTTTGGTTTTCGGGGAGAGAAATCTTTTTGGAAGGGATGTGGATCCCTCTGACAGTCTGGATTCCATAGCTCGTTTCTTCAGAAAAATGTAAATATTCAAAACTGCACACAAATTCAGGGGATTTCATGATGAGCAGTTGTCTGTGGCCCTTAGTACAGCACCAGTTATGTATTCTCTATTACAAAATGTTAGTAATTAATCTTAAATACGTTTTTGGCCTAAGGCTAAGTAATTTGAGTTTTTAAAATCCATTTCCTCATGTCCAAAATGGAGTAATGCTAATTCTGCTGACCTAACAGTTATTAGAAAGTATGCCGAGTCAGGTGTTTAATACTGCTTTGCTTAGAGCACATACAATTTTCATTCGTGTTCTAAATATTTAGTTAGAGTTGGAGAAATAGTAACTGCAGGCAAGCCTGCATTTCTCGGTATCTCAGAGGGTGATGTTTCTGCCCCAATCAGATGGGCTGCTTGGGGGAGAGTGTTCTTAATGGCCGTCTGGGGTCCTTTGGGAAGTCCAGGAATATGCTCTCCCCTCCACTGACTGCCTGCGTTCGGCTAGTCTCTTGACTGAGACCAGGTGGGGCTGTGCCTGAAACCCAGGACTTCCCATTCTAACGACCGTACTCTGGTGTGCGGAAGCCCACATGTTTGCAGCCATGTACAGCTTATCAGTCTTCCTCCTCTGACCAGCGTCTTTACTCATTTTCCCTCCTGTCAATCCTGAATGCTCTCCAGAGTTGGCAGCTTTCACAGGTCTGCCCAGGGCAGAACCTCCGAGTCCCGGGTGTTAGGGAGTATGTGTTGCCTGTAGTACTGCCTTCCTTCCTGGGGGCTCTTCCTGCCACAGTCAAGGAGGTCCCCTCACCCCTGCAGTCTGGGGCCCTAGGCCAGCCTCACACGTCCTGCGATCCTCTGGGCAGCTGGTGAGGGCCTGGCTCCTGGAGAGCTCTCCTGAGTCATTTTAATTAGTACGATGACTTGGAGGAATACAGCTGCCAAGACTCAGGTGGCAGGGCCCAGTGCCAACGGTGCCCTCTGCGATCTGCACGGGTGTAACAGAATCGGTGTGTGGCACGCGGGCTTCAGGGTTGAGTCTCACTCAGAGGGCGGGGAATTCTGAAACACGCTTTCCTGAAACCCTGCAGGTTGTACCATAGATTCTGAAATTTTTTAAAAGCAGCTTTTGAGGAATTAGTTTCAAGCTTGAGAGAAGTCGTGAGAATAGAAGTAGCACAAAGCGAGCCTGGTGCTTTACCCGGCCCTCCCCCTGCTCACCATCGGGGCCCCTTCGCTTTGCTGTCACGGGTGTTCTCTTTACGCGTGCGCACACGGTATTTCTCTTGAACCATTTACGACAACGTGCGTACGTTCCTACATCGTAGCCTTTTACCCTTAAACACGTCAGTGCGCATTTCCTTCGAATCGCAGTCTCTTCATAAGCACAGTCCAGGTTTAACAAACATTTGGCGTTGCCGGAATACTTCTTACTCACATTCCCGTTGTTGCCACTTGACCCACTAATGTCTGTCACCGCATTTTTCCGCCTCCACCGCAAGCTTCCGTTCGGGTTCAGGTATTGTATTAGTCGTCAGGTTTCTTTAATCTCTAGAGCTTTTTCACAGGCTTTCTTTGCGTGTTCGACACTGACGTTTTTGAAGAATACAGTCTTAGAAGGAGCTCACTCCCCTGAATCATGTTAATTAGCATTTTAAAACCTTAGAACTTACACAGCATGATGTTCCCGTACCACGGAGGAGTAATCTTGTAACTGATCGCTCTTTCCACCTCACCCCTCCTACACAGTGACTTAATATTGCTGATCTTAACTTACTTTTTTTTATCCTGTTGTTGAAAATTGTAAAACAAAATTTAAAATAATCCAGACAATTTCAAATGCACATACATACAAAATCAGACCTGTTAAGCCTCTGGTTGTTCATCTCTTCTCAGAATGTATAAGCCTGGCTGTAATTTTTCCTGATTCTTGGGTTTTCAGGTGGCTAGGGGTGAGCATAGCAGAGGAGGGGGTGTGATGCGTTGCCTAACTTGTTCCCACGGGGCTTTAGTTTTCTCCTCTAGGAAGAGGCTTTCGGACCAGTAGATCCGCTCAGTGTTTGTACATTTTGGAAGAGTCTTAAGTCCTCCTGGTTGTCCATGAGTCTATAAGTCTGCAATCGAAGTGGAAAATTCTAGAACTGCCCTGATTTAGAGTCTCAATTCCTGGCAGAGTTATGTAAATTACAACTAATACCTGACTGAGGCTCTTTGTCTTCTGATCATCTGTCCCTTAAGTCTTCATCGTTCACGTCCTTCCAAGCTTGTTTCCTGTGAAACCACTTCTCTCCATTGTGACAGTGTGAACACCTCCTCAAGGGTCAGCTGTTCTGGACTTGGTCCAAGAGAGACTGAAGTCTCCCTGTTGCTGGATATATCTCTTTCCCGCTCATCGTCACTTTCTGTTCCTTGGATTCGTCAGCAAACATTTATTGTATTAGGCTCGCAGAAGGAGCATAAGACACATGCCCAGAGTGTAGTTAGATAGAAGGTCTTCGTTTTAGAGAGACTGAAGGATGCTGGACAGTGCTAAGAGACCTTAGTGTCTCACCCGTTTGCTTCCAAAAGCACCCTGCCTGTCTGACTAATGACTGATATGGCTCATTTTTTAATTATTGTTTTATTTAACAAAGGAGTATCTCTATTTACCTACCTTTGAGCTAAGTAAGCTCTGGTACAAATTGAGAAAATGGCCCTGCCTACGAGTCAGCTCCTGTTAGGGAAATTGATCTAGAACAAACAGCACTAGTAGAACCTAAGTAATGTACATAAAAGTGCTCCTCTGCCTTTTCATGGAAGGCATGAATTTTTTTCCCCTAAAATCTACACTAATTCAGGTGTAGAGTGGTTTCTTCACCTTTAAGGAAGGTTCTCAGCAATCAGCAGATCAGCCACCTTCTTGCAACAAGCTTCTGCTATTCCTTTGACCTATTCTTCCTTGAAGAATATTGATTGGACTTTGCAATATTGCAACAGTTGTCTTTAGCATAACCTCATTTCCTGTACACAGGCCAAGAGGCACAGTAGTAATTCTTTTGTTTACTAAGAAACCCTAGGTACTTGCCTGTAAATTCCCTGCCCCCAAACATCTCATGCTTGGTAGCTGTTCTGTGTCCCTTCCTTCTTCTCTGCAGGTGAGAAATGAGCTGAGTCCTGTGATATGTTGTTTGGGTTTCAGATAAACTTGAGAAAACTGGGATAGTAGAACTCCCATAGCATATGGCTCTTTCAAGCCTTCTAAGATCTCAAGGAGCAAAGGAACCACCTAACAGTTACTAAAAACTACACCTTTAGCTGAGCAGATAATTTAGTAGGTAGTACATTTATTATTGAAAAATAACTTCAGGGACTGTTTCCTCAAATGTATTCTAAAGATGCTAAAATATCTATTATAGTAGTTCTCAAAGAAGTCTCTAACCAGTTTCACCATCATCTGTGAATTTGTTAAAATTTTTAGGCCTCACATTAGACTTACTAAATGAGAAACTATGGCCGTGGCTCAAAAATCTGTTTTAAGCCCTTTAAGTGGTTCCGATACATGCTAATATTTGAGAACCACTGATAGAGTATATATTATGGCTTTAATCTGGTCAGTGATAGTAGTTAAATCAAAATAGAATATGAGAGATTTAACAGCATTTTTTTCCAGAACAAATAGTTTAAAAAATAACATTCTTAGTTTCCATTTTCAGTTATTTTTGTTACCAGAGATGAATTAAGAAAAGATATTAATATAGTCCAGGAAAAAATGCAACCAAAATGTAGATGGAGCTAGAATAAATCTCTTGTAGCAGAATATTTAAAATGTACCTGTTCTGCCTTTTGGATAATTAGTTCAAAATTCATGGTAAACAACCTGGAAGAATTCTTGTAGGAAAAATCCATTTTGTTTTGCTTTTGATTACAGAGAAAAATGGAAACGGGAGCCCTCGGAAGATGAGCAGGAACAAGGAACCAGTGCAGAGAGTGAACCAGAGCAGAAGAAAGTGAAAGCCAGAAGACCTGTCCCCAGAAGGTGCAGTGTTTGCTCAGACATCTCTGCTGCCGGTCGAGCTTAATTTGTGTTAGATCAAAATGATGTCATGCTCGAATGAGAGCCTTAATTGACGGGATACAGTGTGTTGTGATCTGGGTTTTGAACATCTGTGGTTCACTTCTTGCCAGCCTACATCTTTAGCTGATGATTGGATGACGGGGCTGCTGATACTGATTGTGGGTGTTTGCATGGTATGTAGCTCAGAGTGACTCTTACTGTCTCTTCCTCCACAGTGGATTAGTTAGGAGGGAAGAATATATCTTTTAAAAAAAAAAGCTCCCTGTGTATTTGACTTGAGTACAGGTTCTTTTGGGGGAACTAATTCTTAAGTTGGTTGAAAGCATCACCATGTTCAGATAATCTGTATGACATGAAGCAGAGAATCCATGCAGGGAAGGAAGGAGTCCGAGGAGGCAGGAAACTGGTAATTTTTGATCAGACGGATGGTAACATAAGGTACGATGATGGGGAAGGAAGGCCTAAAGCAGAGAGGCTCAGGGAAATTTACCTCCTTGCAGTATTGCTTAGGATGTTGCCTTGGGGCCAGATCCCACTCACCACCAGTTTTGCGTGGCCTGCTAGCTTTTATAGATGAACCTCTATAGTTTGACGAGAGGGTACACTAAATTTGAATCCCAGTCAAGTGAAATGTTATCCTTTCAAAAAGAACGCTGTTCTTTTCATTAGTAGATATGTATCACAAAAAATACATTCAGTGGTTATTTTATTTTGAATTTTATCAAAATGCATGAAAATTTATTTTTTGTTATGTAAGTAACTATGTAGTAGCCTCAATTTTGCCTTTTGTCTGGGAAAGCCAAAAATATTTTCCTTCTGGCCATTTTCAGCAAACATTTGCCTACCCCTAGCTTAGGACATTGTACCTCTCCCCCGCCCACCCCCATGGGGAAACCCATCTCCTGAGTTTCGTCTCCTTTCATCTGATTTTAAGCTCTCTGGGCTGGAATGCCACTCCAGTTCTGTATTCTAGATTTTACCCATAATTTATTGAATCCTCGATCATCTATCTTTGTAGCATCGGTTATGGTAGGTACAAGAGAAACATATGGTTGTGAGTGAGTGTCCACCTCCCATTTTCCCCTTTTACCTTTCTGACCACTGGTAGAGTGTCTGGGGTTTCCCTGTGAGAGCCCCTGGACTGTGGCTCTCAGGCCTGGCTGTGTGTGGGAGTCCCCAGAGGGGCCGTGTCCTCGGTCCATTCCGTTGGTTTGTGGCAGGGGACAGTCTCAAGTGTTCTGGGTACATTTTATGCACAGTAAGAAAACGATATGTGTGGTTAATGCTTGTGCTTCTTCCCTTGACACAGATGATGGCATTCCATACACCTTTCCGTACATTTTTCTTTAATTATCTTATAAATCTTTCCATGTCAGTATATGGAAGGCTCCCCTTTTTTTTATGGCTCCATAGTATTGTCTCGAACTAGTTCACAGTTAATGAATATTTAGAGTTTTTCTAATCTTTCATTATTAATCTTTTGTTAGTACAAATAATATTACAGTGAATACCTTGGTATGCCTCAACTGGTGTAAGATCAATTCTCTGAAGTAAAATCGTTACATTTGCAAGTTTGACATATTTCCAGATTTCTCACCACAGGGATGCTGTCAACAGCATGCCGCATGTGCACTTTTATGTCAGGCGAGCCTGAGGAACAGTCGAGAACTGTTGCCTCAGAACTCACTGACTCTCCTAGTAATGACTGAGGATTATCGGCATTAGAATCACTTTCATGCTGAAAACAGAATTCTAGTGAATTAGAATCTCAGGGAACAGGATCTAGGAATATACCTTCTGCCATCTTCCTGGTTAAACTAAGTATGCATGTACTTCTTCTCTGGGAAATACAGTTAACGTAGATTAGAAGTTGACACCAAATGACAGAGGAGAAACTGCCATTTTTTGTGTCTTCTCATTTTAGAACAGTGCCCAAACCTCGTGTTAAAAAGCAGCCTAAAACTCAGCGTGGGAAGAAAAAAAAGCAAGAGTCTTCCGATGATGACGATGAAGATGACGAAGCCCCCAAGAGGCAGACTCGTCGCAGAGCGGCTAAAAACGTTAGGTGGGTGGAGCCCCAGAAGTTTTTCGTTAGCGTGAGGGTGATTTTGTGGTTAGTTAGGACTCTTCTCAGTCCAGGATTATGCATCTGATAGGCAAAAATGATAACCTATGTCCTGAGGTGGTATCTGGAAATCTGGTCCGTGTTCTTGCAGAAAAGAATGGCATTGGCCAAGGGGAGTATGGAAAGAGTGGCAATAGCTTATTTCAAGCCTTCGTTCCTCTTAAGAGAGCTGCTTCAAGTTCATGTCCTGTCGGGGTAGCTTAGTGATGTCATTTTCATAACATGTTTTTTTAAGAGAGATGTTGGGTTGTATTCTTCGGAATTGCTCTCTGAATCAGATAAATTCTTAAGTCCAGCGTATATATTGACATTTGGGTATAATTCATTAAACTTACTGATAGCATATGAAGCATTACTAGAAAATGAAATAAAGGAATATAGGTACATGCAAAAATTAACATTGTACTTTATGTGCATCAAAGGGCATTTAGTTTTCTTCTAGAAGACGTGCAGGCTTCTTTTGGTCTACTTAGAGATGGTGCAACTGAGTCCTGGAGATACTAATAAGCGGTCCAGTGAATAATTCCCAAGCTCAGACTGGGCTTTGAGTAAGCTGATATAGAGATAGCGCCTTTTCCTCCTGGAAGTGTACGGTATCTATCGAGAAGTGTGTTTTCCTCGTGTGACTCCCAAACCATTTGTCATTAATATATGGTGGAAGGTTACATTCGAATATTTTACTACCAGGGAAATGTGTTTATTGAGGTTCTCAATAGTTTGAAAATACTTAAATTTCATATTCATGTTATTGGAAGACAAAATAATACAGGGCTGAAACATTTAGTCTTAGAAATATTGCTTCTCTTTTGCATAAGAGTAGCAACTTTTTAAATTCATTATGCATTTTCTTTCTTTGTAGTTGTTATTTATATAGTAATGACCTGACTAAAAAGCAAAAACACAGGTGTGTCCTTGTAGTTTTCTATATCTTTACACAAATCATTATAAATATAGTCTCTCTTTATTTCGAAATATGAGTTAGCCTTCCAGCCATTTTTTATGAACATGTATTAATAATACACCGAGTAGAAAAAATGAACTTCGGGCCCACTTTATATGTGGCTGATCTGTAAGACAGCATTGTTGGAGCCGAAAGGATATGGTTCGTTATTCTGGTGGTGTGATGGATGGCACCACTGAGTTCTGAAAAGATAGTTTCTCATTGACTTAGCATTGTTTCTCACACAGTTACAAAGAAGACGATGACTTCGAGACTGACTCGGATGACCTCATTGAAATGACTGGGGAAGGAGCTGATGAGCAGCAGGATAATAGTGAAACCATCGAAAAGGTCTTAGATTCAAGGCTCGGGAAGAAAGGAGGTGTGTGTTTTTGAGAAGCAAATTACTACTATGTCTGCCCAGTAAGGCCTACGTTTTATGTGTTTTAACTCTGAAATGATGAATTTCAGTTCATGCCCGTATTTGTTGTGAAAGGGGGATGTTTTCTGACCCAGTCTTCATGTTTCAGAGCTGAAAATACAGGGATGTGTTTTAATATGTCTTTGAGATTTCAAAATTAAACTAGTAAGTTTGTGTTAGTATCTTAAAAAGCAGCATTGTAGAGAGGTTCTTGCTTATTGACATTAAGCAAATAAACCTTTAGCTAATTGTTTCTCATTCTCCTTGTGAAAAGTATGAAGCTGGTTAAATACCTATTGGGCGATAGTGAATAGTTTTTTGTGTTTAAAATGAGAGATCTCATAACTCAGCTTCTTTAATCTTTCCATGGAGGAGATGGCGAAATAACACCTAATTCCTTTTTCTTTGTCTCCTTTTTTCATCCAGCCTTACTTGAGGTTGAGGGTTAACAGCACTTTAGGTGGATGGGCAATTGGTGGGGGAATTTTTTCTTCACCTTATTTTTAATATTCCTGGGGGAGTGGTTTTGTTTTCTATGTTAGTAGGGATCAAAACAAAAGGATGTTGCCGTTCCATTTTTATTGTGTTTGGACACAAAGATTTCTTTGATTTCACTAGCAAATTTTGGAATACATTTTAAAGCATAAAAATTGGGTTTGCATTTTGAAAATATTTGAAATTATCAATCTCGTGTATTCCATATTTGTGGATTTCTACTACTTACAAGTTAAAGAATTTTGGTGCTTTATCTAAAAAGAGATTCTTTAGACAGTTCATACTTGGGAAACTCTTCAGTGTCTGGTTTGATATACTTTTTAAAGTTTATTAAATACTGAATCCTTTTGTAGCCACTGGAGCTTCTACTACTGTATATGCGATTGAAGCTAATGGAGACCCCAGTGGTGACTTTGACTCCGAAAAGGATGAAGGCGAAGTGCAGTACCTCATCAAGTGGAAGGGTTGGTCTTACATCCATAGCACTTGGGAGAGTGAAGAATCCTTACAGCAACAGAAAGTGAAGGGCCTGAAAAAACTCGAGAACTTCAAGAAGAAAGAGGATGAAATTAAGCAATGGTACATTTTCCATCACGGATTAAAAAAATATATGTCTACAGCCTGAGGGAAGGGAGGTCCAACCCTAGACACACACCTTCAGTGTAACAGGATCAGGTTATTGTGTCGTGAATAGGGACAGATGGGTTCTAATTCCTTTTCAGTCACTGTGCAAAATGTGCCACTTTTTCACATTTTTTCCTAAATCACATATTTTCCCTTTGAGTCAAAAATGAAAATATGTATCTGCAAGATGGGTAGGTCAAAAAGCATAGAAGTTTAAAATTCTCAGAAGTGTAGTAATAGCTAATTTGAAGTTGCTGCTGTTGTCCTTTTATAAAGGTTTGGTGTTAATTATTTTTCCAAAACCACATTTTAGTCACTCTTAAAGCCCATATATATATATGTGTGTGTGTGTGTGTATGTATGTGTGTGTATATATATACATATTTATATATAGATAGATAGATACGTATATATATATTTTTTTAAAAAAATACTCTTTTAAATCTGGAAGTTTTATTGTCATGGTCTGTTTAGATATATGAGTTTATCACACAGAATAGTTACTTTTTAGATATTTTTTAATAGGCCACATGAGATAGGAGAGCAAGTGGTGTGTCTTGGGTCCAAGGCTATCAGCATTTCCTAAAAGTGTATGTTTTTGTAAAATCTCTAATTACTTTTAAAGGATTACTAAAAGGATAGGTAGAAGTAAAGACATGATTCCTTTCCTGCCTCTGACTTTACTCTGATGGACGTGTATGAACCTCCAAAGGTGATGAATGTGTACTTCTCTCTTCTCTACAGGTTAGGGAAAGTTTCTCCTGAAGATGTGGAATATTTCAACTGCCAACAAGAGCTGGCCTCGGAGTTGAACAAACAGTATCAGATCGTAGAAAGAGTAATAGGTGAGTACGTGGACACTTATTTTAGTGGTGTTTGAGCTCCAGGAATAAGGGCTTTGCTTTTGGGACTGATGTAAATAGTTCATTTTATAGGTTTACTTCCTGAGAATAGACAGATGTCTAGATTTATTTTGAAGGAAAGGCTAATGAGGTTTTCTGGTAAATTTGGTTGTGGGGGAATGAGAGAGATGTCAAAGATGATGCCAAGACTTTTGACCTGAGGAAATAGGAGAATAAAGGTCCCATTTATGGAAACAAAGTGTGAAGGAAGAGCTGATTTTCAGAGCGGAAACGAGATTTAGTCCGATACACTTTTTAGCCATCTAGATGGAGAGCGTTGTGAAGGTGGCAGCACACGTGAGTCTGGCTGGTTAGAACTTTTAGTCTGAGCTGGAGATTTACACTTGGCAATTCATCAATACATAGGAAGTATGTAAAGTCTAAGATTCAGTGAGATCATCAGAGATAACATACATGGTGAGAGTAGGAAATCTGAGAGCATTCTAGCTTCTGGAAGCCAAATCAGTAAAGGAGACGAGAAAAGACCGCGAGATCCCGGAGCCGAGAGAGCGTGTTCTGCAAGGCAGGCGATGCACGTGGCCCGGGACGGATCGGTGAGGACTTGACTCTTGATCCTTGAATCCGGCAGTGTGTGTGGCGTTGAAAGTGGATCATGGCATGGTAGGGGTGCAGGCCTGGTGAGGGTGGCTTCAAGGGAGAATGGGGGAACCGTGAGTGAAAACGGCAGTCCTGGCGAGTTTTGTTGTGGAAATGGGGTGATAACTAGACAGGGCTGTGGGGACAAGGCCGTTTCTTCTTTTTAAGACGCGAGGTAGTAGAGTGAATAATCTTATTCACAGGACCTCAAATGTCACTCTTCTTGGTTATGGTGATAACTGATCCATCTTGTTTTCCATTTGTGTAGCTATGAAGACAAGCAAATCTACACTGGGTCAAACGGATTTTCCAGGTAAGCAAGAGATCTTGTTTACGTTTAGCATTTAAGAGCAGTTTGTGTTTTCCAGAATATTTACAATTTGGCCGCATGGCATTTCATTAGTTATATGTAAAACCGAACGGATTGTTGCTGACCTGTATATATTTATATATGAAATAGCTCACAGTCGGAAGCCGGCACCTTCAAATGAACCTGAATATCTATGCAAATGGATGGGGCTGCCCTATTCAGAGTGTAGCTGGGAAGACGAAGCCTTGATTGGAAAGAAATTCCAGAGCTGCATTGATAGCTTCCATAGTCGGAACAACTCAAAAACCATCCCGACAAGAGAGTGTAAGGTGCGGTGATGGCTGCCTTTGTTATTTTCAGGGGGAAGATGTATTGATATGGAGTGCTGGTCACACAGCTCTCGGGAACAGTAAATATCCCAAGAGGAAATGGTAGTTCCCATCGTGGAAGTGAGAGATCGCTTAACCTTGACACCAGAGAAAAATAATGAGAGAGGACGAGTTGTGCGATGGCTTTGCCGACTCCTTAAATCTTGCAATTTACAGAATTAGATATACCTGATTAGGAATATGGTAGAGAATACTTGAAAGAATTTAAACACTTTAAAGTGAAGTGATGGGAAAGGGGAGTGTTTCTGGAGTTAGAAACCAATATATCTGCCCTTTTATTTGCTAGGTTGGTTGGTCTCCTTGGTTGGAATTCCTTCCATGCGTAATGTGGTGTCTTTGGGTCCTCAGTAATGAAAGTATATGTAAGACATGGGCTCTGCCTCTGAGAAGTTGACATGCAAGTTCATGGCACCAAACAAACCTCTATGTGAAAAGTAATGTGTCATTGAGGGTCAGTGAGTATGATAAAGACTGTGGTCAGAGAAGTACAGAGGTGGAAGTCACTGAGCTCCAGGAATGACTGAAGGGGTTTTAATGAGGAAGTTGTGGTCCTTGAGCTGCCCTGGTCCTTGGGGACTGGATCGGTGCTGGGTAGACAGACAGCAAGGCCCAGGGCGTTGTCCTCTGTGAAATCTATCAAGAAGAAGATGTTCCTCTCACGTAGGTAGGAGGACTTCGAGACCTTGGGGTTGGTAGAGAGGGAGGCGATGTTGATCAGTACACCTAGGTTAAGGCGTGTATGTCCGGAATACCTAGTGGAATATTTTGATTTTATCCTGTGGGTATTGATGTGCTTTCCATACTGAATTAGAGCAGCAAGATGGACAGAGTGTTTTGTTTGGAAAGCTTCCTCTAAAGGCAGTGTGTAGGAAACTCCAGGGCAAGCAGTTATCAAAGCCAGAAGTCCAGCCAGGATGATGCGTGAGGACAAAGGAACTAGCAGCAGGGACTTCTGTGGCCAGAAAACTTTGGGAAGTATTCCTAAATGAACTTCTCCCATAAATGCACAGTATACACAAGCATGTTAGACTTTGAAAAGGTCACTAGTAATGGAGTTTATACAACTTTTTAATCCATTGTTTCGCAAACTTAATGCGGCCACAGTATCCATGTTTTGTGCAAACCATGGAGACTTGGCCTTACTAGCCTGTTATTCTTGACACCTTTAGGGTTATAAACGTTCTTTCCTTCAGAAAACCAAATTCATGCAGTTGGGGTTTCAAGGTAGGTGGACTGCATTTCAGACTTTACAATGGTGAAGTTTCGCTGCATTTAGCGTATACAGATTTTCCCAGAAGCATCGCCTTTGTAGTGTTGAGTAAGACCATCAAGACGAAAATAGGAGACTCACTGCCATACAGTAGAGATGAGGTAACGGACGTGCCATTTAATGATGTTCACAGACTTTGGAAAGGGGCAAGTTCACTAAAAATTTCCAGATGCAATCTGGTTTGGGAATATGGACCTCGATGGAAGCAGGTGGGGTGGGGTGGGGTTGGTGATGTGAAACTTGAATTTTTGTTTTGCTGCCGAGCACATAAATGGTGGCTAGCATTGTAACATAGAAACAGGAAGAAAGTTTTCTCCAGGCCCCGGGCTTTGTTACGTTTTGTTTTTCAGGCCCTGAAGCAGAGACCACGATTTGTGGCTTTAAAGAAACAGCCGGCATATTTGGGAGGGGAGAATCTGGAGCTCCGTGACTATCAGCTAGAAGGTCTCAACTGGCTTGCTCATTCCTGGTGCAAGTAGGTAGAAAAATATGTTTGGAGTCATCTTTACCGTTTTTGACTTCTTTATTGTTACACACAAAGAATTACTTCTTTCTACCATATATAGTGGAAATGAAACAGTTACATAATTCAGGAGTCCCCTCTGGGAGTTTTTATGTAAGTGTGAAACATTTTAACCTGAAGACAGTATAGTCAGCCCTCCGTATCTGCAGATCCCACATCCTCAGATCCAGCCAACTGCAGATCAAAAATATTTGGGGAAAAAAGTTACATAACGGCTGACATGTACTATGGTTGCATTTGTAGTAAACATTTATAGGCTTTTTTCTCAACATTATTCCCTGAGCAACACAGTATAACTATTTGCATAGCATTTATACCATATTAGGTATCGTAAATAATCTAGAGATGACTCAAAGTATATGGGAGAATGTGGCTAGGTTACGTGCAGATACTGTGACATTTTACATAAGGGACTTGAGCATCCTCAGATTTTGGTATCCACAGGAGTCCTGGAACCAGTCCCACTCATATACTGAGAGAAAACTGTACTTTATTTAGTTATCTGAGGGTAATTTGTCATAGTCAGAGGCCTGTGTCAGAATATGTTATTCAGGAGTCTAAGTAGCAAAATAACATGCCCCAGTGTTTGGTGTGGAAGGAGTTATTCTTGGAAGAAAAGAAAATGTCTTTTTCCCATGCGTTTTGTTTCTAGGCCAGGGAAACCCCAGCTTCATTCCTATGGGACTGGGAAGAGTAGTGAGGTTCCCACCCCCTCTCTCACCTGAGATTGCTGCGCAGGCTTCTCACATAGAGGAAGGTGGAACCTGTGAAATTATCCTCACTTTTGTAACAAAACCACTTTTATCTTGGGAAAAAAAAAAAAAAGAAATGGAACATTGGTAGCATTGGTCTAATTTCAGAAAACAAGCAAGTCATTTCGGATCTGCTTTACTGTGCGTGT
Source organism: Pteropus medius (assembly GCF_902729225.1). Taxonomy (NCBI): domain Eukaryota; kingdom Metazoa; phylum Chordata; class Mammalia; order Chiroptera; family Pteropodidae; genus Pteropus; species Pteropus medius. The sequence goes on from NW_024351648.1 coordinate 430,987, forward strand.
ACGGACAGTAGCAGTTTGCTAGGGAGAGGAGATGTTGGAGAAATCCACCGTTTTCTCCCCATTGGCGAGGAAAGGGGAGCGAAATAGGAGGGATCACTCGGGAATATGCAGTGTCTGAACAGTACGTGAAATTAAATGTGCCTGAGCCTGGTAGAACATGGCCTCCTTATTCTCCCTCCCCCAGGTACATGCCGCCTTGTTCTTCGCTGTACTTCCTCCGTAAAACTAGCCATTCTGTGTAGAACAGAATGCATTTTAAAAATTGTGATCTCTTCTTGGTGAATTAAAAATCTTATTTTTCTGATCAGTTAAGCTGTCTTGTAGATTACTTCCAGTTCTCTGTGGTTCCCTGATTTAAGCATATGTTATATATGTGTAAACCTCCAGTGGCCCAACTTTCAAGAACCTTTAATGTTTGCAACCTTATGTCATACACGTTTTCCTAATTTCCTGCCAAATGGGCTGTTTTCTGTTTCCTGAACATACTTTCCTAACTCTGGCCATTTCTTTAATTTTTTTTCTAATATCTGCACAGTCCTCTTCCTGTTTGTATCCTGTTGAAATCCAGCTCATCCGCTAGAGCCATGTTTCTCAAAGTGTGGTGCAGGAAACACACCTGCATCAATATCCAGGAATGCCAATTAAAAATACACGGTCCTGAGCCTGTTTTCAGATGTTCTGATTTAGTGGGTCTGGAGCGGGCTTCAGAAAGCTGCTGCAGACTGTAGCGTGTTTCATGCGACTTCTGTGCTGCAGCATAGTGCTGTATGTAGTGTCGAACACCCCAGGGGCACGCGTTGGAGCAGGTGGGTAATTCAGGCCAAGGCACATGACTGTCAGGCGGTATGGTTCACCAGCAGTGGGGCCAGCCAGTCTGTCTGACCCTGCTTTCTGTCTGGATGGACCCCCAAGGTCATGTGCTGTGTACACCAATATAACAAAACTTGCCTTCTCTGTTACAAGGGGCAGATGTGCAAGACCAGAATGCAAAGTACAGAGTCTGAATAGGCCGTCTTAGTAATCCAAACCTTTATTGTGCTTAGATCACTTGTTATTCTGCTGTATATAGCTTTTACTTTCTTCTTAGGTAGGAGATTTAATTGCAGTCGAGAGGAAATGAACAGTCGAGGCTCATAAGCAGCCTCGCGTGGTGACATCCTGAGACGTCGGTGTTAATGCTCTACGTGCACCTACTTTTTTGTATGTGAACTAATGTTTGTTTGTTTGTTCTTATTTTTTTTTTCTTTCTGCAGAAGTAACAGTGTAATCCTTGCCGATGAAATGGGCCTAGGAAAGACCATCCAGACCATATCATTCCTCTCCTACCTGTTCCACCAACACCAGCTGTATGGCCCCTTTCTTATAGTCGTCCCTTTATCCACCCTCACCTCATGGCAGAGGGAGTTTGAAATCTGGGCACCAGAGATTAACGTAGTGGTTTACATAGGTGACCTGATGAGCAGAAATACGGTGTGTAAATAAAAGAATTGGGATAGAATCTGTGTTATAAATGTATTTTGGAAATTGACCTAAAGCCACTGTAGTTTTTAGTAAAATTATGATTCTGACACTGTGCTCTACCCCCGCTGTTGGGAGATTTACGTATCACAGAAATGCAACGCAGCTATTTTTTTAAAGCACGTGCTTACTGTTAAAGAAAGGAAATGGCAATAGGAGTGGGAATCTTAGTTGGGTTGCCGTGTTAAGTTTTTCCTCTCTGTCCTCTGTACTTCCAAGACCACTTTAGAAAGGATTATAAGGTGGAGTTAATACCTTACAGAATGTTAACATCACTTTGGCTGTTTGAGCAGAGAGCTGTTACTAAACGTGATCGAGAGCTTTCTTCCGAGCCTTTTAAAATGGTGAGGTTGTATCACAGAAGACAGGAAAGGGAGAGGACAGCGAGCCGTTCCTGGGCTGCAGGAACGAGAATGATCTGTCTGTTATCACACTTAACTTTTGCATCAGGAATTTGGAACACAGGACTTAGGTTTATTTTTGATTGGCAGATCACTGCTTGATAAAGATTAAGTTTTTGACCCATTTCCTGTTTGCCCCGAGAATGTTCTCCAGCAGCCGTTGTGGCTGCAGCATTGACCCTGAGGTAACACGCAGATGACCGTCGTAACCTCACTCCCAAAGTTTGCCACGAAATGTCTTCTATTATTATTTTCACATCGATCTAGTATGGCGATGGTCTTTGGAAACAAATGACATCGTTCTGTTTATTGCATTCTGTTTTTTTGTAGTGGTTATGTAGTTCCATTTACAAAATACAGTAATTTTCATTCGCTGAGAATGTCAAATCTTAGAAAACATAGCATTCCCACGTGTGATGTTAAATGAATGCTGGTAGTAAGCTGCACTTTTTTTCCTAAATGGGAAAAGGATTAAACACCCATTATGTGCCAGGCCCTGTGCCGGGTGCTTTATGTATACTACCTGTGAGCCTCATGGTAGTCTTCGAAGTAGATGGTGTTCTCTGCAACCCCCTGATGAAGATACTGACTCGGAGTTTAACGCTTGTCCCCAGGCCAGCTAGGATGTGGGGTTGGGACAGAGAGGTGTCTGGCCCCAGACTCTCTGCTTTCACCCCTGCATCTTAAAGTGTTTCTGGGGAAGTAATTGTAAGTAAGAGCAAGATAATCATGAATCCTCAAACCTTTGAGAGATACATTCTAATTATATCATGCTAATTCAAATTTATTTTTATTAAATATTGTCATTGTCTAACCCAAACATTGGCAGATTTCATTACCCTAATTTTGAATTTCTAAGCATGTTCTTAGCTTTATGAATCCATTTTTTAACCTTTAAAAAAAAAAACCTTTCTAGATTATGTATAATGGCTTTAAGCATTATGTTCACTGGTGAAGACAGAGGGTGAACTCTGAAAAATCATGGGGTCAGGGACACTTTCTTTGCTGTCTCCAATACTCCTTTTCTTTGTTCTGTCTTCCCACTTGGTGGAGATCACCTGCGTGTACCCCTAGTCCTGTTCCCCAGTTCCTTCCTTGGCCACAGACTGTAGGAGCTGTGTCGTGGGCCGTTGTGCTGGCCGGGTGTCCACTTACACCTCAGCATGAGTGTGTTAGTTTCCATGTTCCGTCACAGCAGCATGATTTTCACTCCCGTTAAAGTGTATTTTCATCGCATAAGCCTCCCTCTGCTTTTTCTTGAGGGACACATCTTTTTGCTCTGTGATCAGCGAAATTTCTGATTAAGCCAGAGGTTGGAAGTTGTTTTACTTATTAATAAAAGTATTGCCCTGCTCGAAGAATAATCAAATATATTTCCTTAAGATAATTCTCATTCTGCGAGATCCGTAGATAAATTCAAGTCACCAAGGTTTAATTACCAGTTAAATCTGTGTTGTTGTTGTTGTTGTTTTAATGAAATGTGTTGGTTTTAGGGGTTGGGGGGAGCACCAGTTTATTTGAATTCTAGCAGTAAAGTTTTTGCTGCCCAGTGATAAGAGCTTTTAATTCTAACTCTACTACTCTATAATATGGTTGCTTAGGTCAATTTAGAATGTATAAGGTGTTCGTTAAATTCTAATCAGATTTATTTTTTATTTGGCATGTTTCAGTTGCATCTGTCACAAGACTTGCTAGTGATATAGAAAGGTAAAAAATAGAAATTGTATCTTATTAATTGCCATTTTCTCTTACAGATACGGGAATATGAATGGATTCATTCTCAGACCAAAAGGTTGAAGTTCAATGCACTTATAACAACATATGAGATTCTCTTAAAAGACAAGGTGTGTAACCGGTAGCTTAAAGGCTAACTTTTGTAGTGTGACTTGTTGAAATGGTGGAGTCTGTACCCCACACTGGCCATGTTATTTTTGTTGTTGTTTATTTCTTTAGAACAAGCAAACGAACAAACAAAAAATCTACAAAGAATATTAAGGTTATAGATTAAAAAAAACAACAGAACCTTACAGTTGAAGGGGATTGTAGGTAGCTTAGTCCAATTAAACTAAACAGGACAAAAGGTTGTTGAGTCCAGTACCTTCCTGAGATGCTAGTCAGTTACTGGACACTAGACTTGAGCACCATCTCAGGCATTTGCCAGCATACCATTAAGGCATTTTCTCTAGGGCAGGTGATGTGGATGGCCTCTGTGAGAAAAGAGAAAAATGAAGCTCTTTAAATTCTCTCCTTTCTCCAGTTACTAAGAAATGGATGTGGCAGGTGATCCCGCTGGTGATAATAAGTATGAACACGTTCAGTTTGCTGGCTCTTGGTGTTTCTACGTTTCAAGGGTGGGGTGGAGAACAGGCAGAGAAGAACTATAATTAAGGCGAGACCGCAAAGTCACGAGATTTTTTGTTTTTGTGTTGTTTTTGCCCAGCATGCCAATTTTTGTATTCTTGCTTTGGGGCACGCAGCAATACCTGGCATAAGAGATCCCCTGCTCCCATACCTTTTAGATGAGGACGTGCTCTTTTGAGTAGACACCAATCTGGCAACCAACAGCATAAACAGAAGAGTCCTAATACACTTGAAGTCAGTGAAGGATAAATGTTTCTGTGATGGTATTTGTACAGAGATAATAAACACTTGAAAGTACTTTTGGGTTCTCTTCTGACCTGGTGGCTCGTTCTGTTTTGTTTTTACTTTAGACTGTGCTGGGCAGTATTAACTGGGCGTTTCTGGGAGTGGATGAAGCCCATCGTTTGAAGAATGATGACTCTTTGTTGTATAAAACTCTGATTGATTTCAAGTCCAACCATAGGCTCCTGATTACGGGGACCCCTCTTCAGAACTCCCTCAAAGAGCTCTGGTCCTTGCTGCACTTTATTATGCCGGAGAAGTAAGCTCCTTCCTGTGTGTTTCACAATTTGCTAGACTGTCTGAAACGCCGATGCTGTTTAACTCTTTAAATAGACTTTAGGGAAAACTGAGGGCATGATTTGGGGAAAGCAAAGCATTAACTGAGGCAGGAAGAAAAGTGGTAAAATGTTCCAAGGTAAATGGGAGAAGGCACAGAAGACAGCCTGTTCAGGAGGAAAGCCATTTATCTACCAAACTTTTGAATCAGTTACTGCTTTGAGGAAATAACTAGTAAACAGGACATGTCAGACCTTTGCACTGTTCTTGGAAGACAGTCAGTGTAATTGAAATGAAGTACACAAGGTACACAATCTGACGCGTGTTAGAAATATCTGAAATCCAAAGTTTTGATGACAAGTGTCAACTTTAGGTCTTACTCAACTCTTTAACTTACTGACAAATTGCGGAATGTCTTTATTGAAAAGATTTTTATGAGAGAGATGATATGCACATTTTCATGATACCTAACAGTATCCAGTGGTGGTTCAATGCTTCTTAAAATGGAATCACATCAGTGACCCCGAGTTGGAAAACCCTGCTCAGCCTGGCCCCTGGCCGTGTTGGCTCGAGCCACTGTCTGCAGCGCTCACTGTGCTTCAGGCACCCTGGCCACGTCTTCATGTCCCCCAGCATGCGATGCCACTGTTCGTCTGCAGTGTGTTTCTCCTCGTCATCGCCTGGCCAGTCACTTCCTGATCTTCTGTCATGACCCCCTCCTTTTACAGGTCTTCTCAGACCATCTCACCCAAAGCAGCCTATTTGACATGCTTGTCCCTGCCCTATGTTATATTCTTTTTTCTCCCTTTTTTTCCCCCCTCATTCATCTCCTGTCACTAAATTCTGCGTTCAAACGTAGCAGAGATCTTGTTTGTGTATCGATGGTCTGCATTGTTCACAATAACACCGGGCACGCAGTAAACAGTTCAGAGTTGTGAAATCGACAGATAAATGCTCCACAAATATGTAAATATATATTTTTAAATCAGAAGAGATTTGAGTGTCTCCTATGTGCTGTAAACTGATCAAGGCATTTGGGATAGCCGAGTGAATAACATAGAAATGGTCCCTTCCCCCATGTGCTATTAATTTTTTTTAAACAACCTATTGAAATATATAACCATGAAATATACCATTATAAGTTCACAATATTTTATTCACCCAAAATGTTCTTTCTTGCCTGTTTGTACTTAATCTCTGCTTCTTCCTCTATTAGGCAATCACTAATCAGCTTTCTGGAATCCTAATAAGTAGTCTTCTGTTTTTGGCCTCTTTCACTTGGCATAATAGCTTTGAGAATCATCTATGTCATAGTTTATCAAGTAATATTTTATTGTATTCCTATCGAGTCACCAGTTAATGGACATTTGGATAGCATTAGTTTTGGGCTGTTCTGTCTTTATGTGGACGCGAGTTTTATTTGTCTTGGTTAGATGCTTAGGAGTGGAATTGCTCGGTTGTTTGGAAAGTATATAGTAAATGTCTAAATGTCTTAAGAAACTACCAGGCTGTTTTCCAAAGGGACTGTACCATTTTACATTTCTCCCAGAAATGTTTGAATTTGCTCATTTTTCTGTATCATCTTGGTGTATTGTCAGTCTTTTGGACTCTGGGCACTCTGGTGGGTGCGTAGTAGTATCTCATTGTGGTTTTGACTTGGCATTAATGACGAATAATGTTGAACATCTTTTTACATGTTCATTAGCTATTTGTATATCTTTGGTAAAATGTTCAAATCTTTTGCCCATTTTAAAATTGGATTGTTTTATGAGTTGAAGAGATTTTTAATTTTTTAAAAACATATTCTAGATCCAAATGATTTCTTAGCATATCATTTACAAATATTTTGTCCCGATGTGGCTTGTGTTTTCATTTCTTAATGTTGTCTTTTGAAGAGGAAAAGCTTTTTAATTTGATGAAATATAATTTATCATTTTTTGAATAGATTATTCTGTAGTACCATAAAAAAATAAGACATTTGCTTAACTTAGGGTCATATAGAGCCTTCCTTTTTTATTTTCTAGAAGTTTTAGTTCTTACATTTAGATCAGTGTGCCATTTTGACTTTGTGTTTATAGTGTAAGTGTGAGGGCCTAAGTTCTTTTTTTTTTTTTTTTGCAGAGAGATTTTGGAAACTGTCCCAGTGTCTTTGTTTGTTTTTCGTTTTGGTACCTTTGTCGAAAATCAGTTGAGAGCTTAAATGTTAAGGGTCTATATCTGGATTCTCAGTTCTTTTCTATTGAAACATAGTTCTGTCCTTAAGCCAATGCCACACTGTCTTGTACTATTAAAAATACTAAAGTACTATAGTAGCTTTGTACTATTTAAAAATGAGAAAGTGTAAATTCCAGTTTTGTTCTTTTTCAGAATTATTTTTGCTATTCTACGTCCTTTGTATTTCCATATACATGTTAGGAACAGCTTATAAATGAAAAGAAAATAATCTGAAATTTTGATAGACATTATGTTGATTTTATATATTAATTTAGGGAGAATTAACAAGATGAAGCCTTCTCAGCCATAATAATGGAAAGTTTTCTCCATTTATTTAGATCTTCTGTAATTTTTCTCAGTAGTGTTTAGTTTTATTAGTGTGTCAATCTTGTACTTTTGTCAAATTTTGAGTGGAGTTTTTTAATCTAATTTTCACAGTATAGTAGTTTTGTATATTGATCTTATATCTTGTAAACTTGCAAAAATTACTTCCACTGTTTGTTGTTGTTGTTTGTTTATTTCTTCAAGTAAAGGCAGTTCAACTTTTCTCCAGTGTGAATGAGTGACTTTTATTTCTTGCCTTATACATACTGGCTAGAACCTTCTTGGTGAATAGAAATGGCAGGAGTGTAGGAGGTTAGCCATAGAATTTTTGTAGGTAACCCTTTATCAGGCTGAGAAAGTTTTCTTCTATCCTAGTTTTTGAGAGTTTTTATAATGAAAGAGTGTTAGATTTTGTCACATGCTGTTTTCTGTGTTGAGATGACCATATGGTTTTTGTTCTTTATTCTACCAGTGTGGTTGTTACATTAGTTACGTTTTAGATACTAAGCCAGCCTTTCATTCCTGGGATAAATCTGACTTAGTCATGATGTAGAATTCTTAGTTATGTGTTGCTGGGTTCAGTTTGCTAATATTTGTTAAAGATTTTTGCGTCTCTGCTGTGTGTGTGTGTGTGTGTGCTTGTGTGTGCGCACACGCGCACACACCCACATACGCTATCTGCCTGGTATTGATACATGAGTTAGAGAGTGTTCTCTCCTCCATTTTCCAAAAGAACTTGTTAAGATTCGTGTCATTTCTTCTTTAAGTATTTGATAGGATTCACCAGTGTAGCTGTGTGGGCTTTATTTTTTCCTTTGTGGGAAATTTTTAATTACTAATTCAGTTTTTAGTTACCGATCGATTCAGATTTTTGTTTCTTCTTGATTTAGTTTTGTTAATTTATGTCTTTCTAAAATTTTGTCCATTCTTTCTAAGTTTTCTAACTTTGTTGGCATAAAGTTATAGTATCTCTTCATAATCCCTTTTAATTTTTGAAGGATCAGTAGTTGACCTAAATTTTTTGATTATGATAATGTGTGCTTTTTTGTCTCTTTTACTTGGTCATTTTGGGTAAAGGTTTAACAGTTTGAGGGATGTTAACTAAAGCTGATGATGAAATGCTTGGCCATTTATGAGTTCAGAGGTGGCAGCAGACTCTATTGATGCCATTGTGCCTGGCGGCAGTGCTGGCATTTGCTGTCTCTTGACTTTTCATCTTATCAGAGCATACGCTTTGAGTCTTACATGGCTCTGGGTGATGTTGAGGTGCTCGAGTTTGTTCTGAGACTCGACTGGCCTCAGCAGAGCCGAGATACCAGGTGCCAGAGAGCAGCTGTGGAGCAGGGGCTCACCTTCCCGTTTAATGGCATGCTCTCTCTCACCTGCCGAGCTGCAATCTGCACGTGAAACCGGGCTAATTCTTCCATGCGCTTCGTGGACATTCTGCTGGAAGACAAAGCATGTCTTTTTAATTCTCATGAAATAAATTTCCTTCATTTTGAAAGAAACTTGCTATAATGTCCCATTCTGGATTTCTTCCATAAATTTTTAGTGAACCAAAGATGATTGAATTAAGGTTTAAACATGGTTAACTTTAACCTATAGAGTTCAGGCAGAATTACTATGGGTGACAAGTTTTTAAATTCGTTAATAAAATTTGTCTTCCTAAGTTCTGTTAGTATTGAGTTTGTATCACTTGTATTTGCTTTTCTCGTTTGGGGCCTATAGAGTCTTGTGTACTGTCATTATAATCTATTAACTTTTTAATCTATGAACAATAAAGATTATTGATGGAAATTATATAACTTTTATCCATGAGTAGTGACAGCTATAATACTGCCACTAATAATTCTTTTACCTCTGAATTTTATTTTTCCAAGAAGTTGCAGCTTATTAAAGGATAGTTTATGATTAATTTTTCTGCACTATATCAATAACATGTTCATGTGCATACTAATTGCATTATATGCTGAAATATTTTGTGAGCTCTAGATCCGGTCTCAGAATTAGAAACCTACTGTTATCCATGTGGACTGATGGAATTAATTAGTTGGTTTTCCCTTTCATTTTTGTCTTCCCCTCTCGTATTTAAGAGCTAGTGATTTATTAAATTTTATCTATCTTTATAGGGAAGATCCTTTTTTTTTTTTTTTTACAGATGTCTTTCTGTTTAGTTCCTTTAAAAGACATTTTTGTTGGAAAAATGCTTTTTTCTCCTCTGTAACTAAGTAACTCTACACTACTTCATCTCTAGGTTTGAGTTCTGGGAAGATTTCGAGGAAGACCATGGGAAAGGGAGAGAGAATGGCTACCAGAGTCTCCATAAGGTGCTAGAGCCTTTTCTTCTCCGGAGAGTGAAAAAAGACGTGGAGAAGTCTCTTCCTGCCAAAGTGGAGCAGATCCTTAGGGTGGAGATGTCGGCCCTTCAGAAGCAGTATTACAAGTACGTTACTGGCCCAGCTCGGTCCGGATGTGATTAGGACCGGTACCACGAAGCCATGAGATAGACAGTTGACAGATAAACCGTTTTCTTTCCCCCCCTCAGTGAAGTCTCAATACAGATTTAAATGGCAATTTATTATGGTCAGAGGAAGTTTTATTATTCTCGCTTTTTTATTTGGGTGAGAATATAATGCGCACACTACTTTCCATTATGTGGGTGATCTGAGGTATATCCTTAGTGCTAACCCCCCACGAATAAGCAGGCATATTTCACACATTTATATATAGTTCATCTCTGCCATGAATTCGTCTCTTAAGGTTCTGTGACGTGCCAGGCATTCTGCCGGACGTTGGGAACATGAAGATGAACAGAACGTGTTCCTGCCAGAGCCTCGTTGCTTAGTTGGGAAGACAGACTAGAGACAAATAATTAAAACAGAATGATGTTTAATGACTGAGGCACGTGCAGAGGCTGTGCCGGTTCGGAAGGAGGGGCACCCAGCTCTGCACTGGAGGCTGAAGACTCCTTTCTGACACTCCAGGGGGCACAGGCAGCCCGTGCACTTGGTTTAGGTTATTACGTTAGAGGCAAAATGTGGTGGGTGTGGAACAGAGGGTAGCACGTATCGTGCTTGTCATAGGCTTTAGTTTTGATGATTTAAATTTGGGTCTGGAATAATGGGAATTAATTGTATCATCATAAAAATTAGTCTTTTAAAGTTCGAGGTCTAATAATCTTAGACTGTTTCCTGTTTGTCCTTAATTAATGTATGACAATAAAAGCGAGTTTAATTTTCAGAAATTGCTATCTGACACTTTTGCCTAACACTACTTTGACTTAAAAAAAAAATTTTATTAGAACTCACAACTACATACAAAAGTAGAATAGTGTGTAGTCACGTACCCATAACCCAGCTTCAACAATTATCAACTCATGGCCAGTCTTAGTTCATCCAAATTTCCTTTTGCATCCCCCATATCATTTGAAACATATTCTAGGTACAGATCATAAATATTTCTATATATCTTTTAAGAGATACAGACTCTTTTAAGAGTTAAGCAAACCCCCTCCCCCAAATAAAATATTAAAAAATAATAACCCGAGCTCGTAGATACAGAGAACAAATTGGTGCTTGCCATCATCAGGAGGTAGAGGGCAAGAGAGATGGGTGAAGGGGGTCAAAAGGTACAAACTTAAGAGTTATAAATAGTTACAAGAATGCGATGTACAGCATGGTGACTGTAGCTAATAATACTATATCGCATATTTGAGAGTTGCTAAGAGAGTAGATATTAAAAGCCCTCATCACAAGTAAAAGAAATTGTGTATGGTGAGGGATGGTAACTAGACTTATTGCGATCATTTCACAATATGTACTAATATCGAATTCTTATGTTGTACACCTGAAACCAATGTTATGTCAGTTATACTTCAGGTAAAATAAAGTTAAGCATAGTATCATGCTAACATGGTAACACGCTTTTAAAAAATCAATAATTTCTTAACATATTTATAATGTCCAGTGAGTGATTACATTTTCTTGGTTTTCAAAAACACACACCCACCTCTGCTTGTTTGCGTTGGGGTCTAAGTAAACTCCATAGGTTATGATTGGTAGGCGTGTCTCTCCCATGTCTTTGTTAATTCTTTGAGTGAAGAAACTCGAGTCTGTGTTCTGTAGATTTTTCTCAGCCTGGATTTTGCTGCTTCCAGCTCTGTGGCATCATTGACTGTTTTACTCTGAACACCTTGTTTCATGCGCATTCACAGATGAGTGTAGAGGGCCGATTAGACTCAGATTCAGTGTGAGTACTTTACAGAACACCCCCAGCTCTCTGTTTCTTTAACTCTAGTAACAGTACCACCCTCATTTGCAGATGGATTCTGACCAGGAATTACAAGGCTCTTGCCAAAGGAACAAGAGGCAGCACATCTGGTTTCCTTAATATTGTGATGGAACTCAAAAAATGCTGCAACCATTGTTACCTGATCAAGCCCCCCGAAGAAAACGACAGGGAGAACGGACAGGAGGTTCTTCTGGTGCGTTCTTAGCCTTGTCTGTACTTACTTCCCAAGACAGTTTAGTTTCTGTAGATGGTTTTCATCAGAATGCTCCTTTTCCTCCTTGATGACTCTTGAAGCATCAAGAGGCTTTAAAACTAGATGAGGAAGGTTACATCCCTAGGAAAAATCTGGAAGGTGTGGTGTCACAGATAACAGGTAAAGAGCATTTCAGGAATGTCTTCTCAGCCAGATTGCAGAAGGCTTCAGAAATCTTACAGACGTTTTAAGAAATATGAACTCTCAGATTAAGGGCAGATAGAAGTTTGCTTTTGCACATGATGATTGGAATGTCTTTTCAATCTTTAGTCCCTGATCAGGAGCAGTGGGAAGCTGATTCTATTAGATAAACTGTTGACAAGACTGCGAGACAGGGGGAACAGAGTCCTTATCTTCTCTCAGATGGTGAGAATGCTGGACATCCTGGCCGAGTACCTGACTATCAAGCACTATCCTTTCCAGGTGAGGATGCTGTTACTGGGGTCTCTTCAGCAGCTGTCTTAAAATATAGTTTACTGCTGTGGTTATTATAAAAGAAATAGCACACTCCAAAAAGATGATTATCCCCCGAGCCCCGTGAGCTTTCCGATCTAGCTCATTATTTGATACCACATCAAATAAGAATGCATTGTTTTTCTTCTTAGGGAATAAGTAGTCTGGAGTCCACTCAGGTTTATCATGCCTACTGTTTTCTATTAATGGGAATATTAAATGCGAACGCTTCGGTTTTCTGATATCAAATATGAAAACCTGCCATTTAAGCTTACCTTTGGGTTAAGGCTCTGAGTAGATTTGGTCGTTGGAAGGAGAAAGGGGATCCCCACGTGTGATTCTCCTTGTGTTCAGGTGGCTCTGGGTCTGGTAAGCAGAGCTGTGAGCTGGGGAGATAGATGCAGGTCGTTCCTTGACCGCCCCTAGCCAGCTGACATTCTCTCTGGGGCCAGTTTTGCCTTCTATAAATGAGGTATTTTGTTCATCTTAAGTGGTGATTATGAGGGGAAGAAATATGAAAATGATTTTAAAGAGCGAGAAACGCTTTATAGGTACAGCATACAAGTAATTAACCGTTACTATTTATTTTACATACTCAATTTCTCTGTGCTAATTTTTTTTGGCTCAGAGCTGACGTGCACTCTAATAAAATAATTGATCGCACCAGTAAATGCCAGAGGCTCTCTCGAAGATTTGTTTTGGTTACTTGAACACTTTGCTCTGATTTTAGAGTGCAATTTTTGGAAAAGCTGGGTTATATGATTAACTTAATTTTAACATTTTCTGTGTTATGGCAAAATGTTTTCCAAACAAAACGATGAAAGTGATTTTTTGGTTTGTGTAGCACTGAATAACTAGGCAGCATGTAGCCACATGAGCTCAGAGGCATCATTTTTCTGCAGGATTAATTATTAGGTGACCAGGGGTGTAGTGTTTTCTTGTCTCTTCAGTACTCAGTGGTGAACAAGCAAACAAAGCCTCTAAGCACAGCTTGGGTTGCCCTCTTCCTCCTTATAGGCCCTGGCAGCCGTTCTGATCCTTGGATAAACCCAAATAGCCCTCGAATCAGAAGCTTCTGACCTTGAGTTTGAAACCGGAGAGCTTGGGGCAAGGCCGTGTGCTGCCTAAGCACAGCCCCTTGACAGCACATTGCCAGTGCATTCCTGGTATTTTTACCCAGTGGGTGTTGGACCGATGAAGGTTGAAGTCTGGTGTTTCTATTCTGAGTGTAGCTGATCTTCCTACCTTATGATTTTCTCACGATTTATTTTTACAGCGTCTGGATGGTTCCATCAAGGGAGAAATCCGAAAACAGGCACTGGACCACTTCAATGCAGATGGGTCTGAGGTACACCACGCATGACTTTCTTATTGGGGCAGCTTGGGCTCTGTATCAAGGGGATAGCTTAATGGATTCTGTTTTGGAAATAATTCACAGTGTAATTCTCCCGTCTCCAGAAGGCAGTGAGAAATCACTCATGTAAAAGATGCCTCTTAAGTTGGTTGTCACTCCAAAAAAGCACACGCATGCTTGTTTATCTTCCTTGGTGTGCATTAATGAGAGTCGTCCTGCTCTCTACCCTCTTTTCTCTGGTGACTTCCAGGTATCATTTCTGGGCCTAGGAGAGGCCAGGCAAGATGGAGGGCTGGCCCATAGGCTTAGTTTTAACATGTATGTTACATCAGAGGGTTCTGATCTCTAATTTTTTGGTGTCTTCGAGTCTTGAAAAAGTATATTTGCCATGTGTCAGATTTGTCGGACCCTGGCGCGATGTGGCTTAAAGTTCTTGTTTTAGCTTAACAGCAACATTTAGTTAAGTGTCCAGCTTGAATGTACCATTACAGGGTATTTCATTTTTTAAGACACACAGGGAAGAGCCACTCCGGACAAGTTAGAAACCATGGTAACATCGCAGTTTGTGCATATTGAACTCTTAAGTACTAGAGGATTAGAGAGAAGTGAGGAGAAGAGGGTTGGTGAAGGTAGTGCTGTAGGAATGTGTAGAGATGCAGAAGTTCACCTGGACCAGTTCTGGAGAGAACGTTAGAGCTGAGGTCTGCTGGGCCGCTGTTTCGTATCGATAGAACAGATTTGACTTTCTGCTCTCCAAAGAGTTTGACGCACTAAATGTCTGTCTCAACAGTGTGCCTTCTGTCTTTAGAATTGCACATAGGCTGTAGTATTCTGGATTCTTCTTCATCCTACAATTTTGGTTCTCCTTAAGGAGCTTTGGGCACTAATCTCTTCAGAACTGAGCCCTGACTAGTTAAGAAGAGGAATCGAATTACCAAAAACGTTGATAATCATCTAATTCCCATTCCTCCTCTCTCCTCCTCCCTGTTTCCTCAACTGTAAAATTATGATAATTCTAATCCCTGCTTCATAACACTGCTGTAAAGATTAAACGCAGTGATCAACATATACCACTGAGCACATTGCCTGGCACATAGTAAGCGCTCAATAAATGTGAGCTATTTTTATTTCTCAGTATTTGTTGAAATTGGTTTCGAGTTCTTTGTAGTTTAAAAATAGTATGAGTTGAATGTTTCATATTGCCCTTTCTCAGAAAAAAACTGAAGTTGCTTTTGTAATAGTTCTCAATTGATGGCCCTGCCCCATGGCTATGTATAGAATACAAATTTTCTATCATTTTCTGCAAACCTGGCTCTTTTAAAATTAATTTAAAAAAATGAAGTACTTTGTTATTGGGGAAAGTGTTATACGTACATTTTCAAAAAATTGAGAAGATGGTGAAGAATATAAAGAAAAAAATTTGTACAAAACTCCCGTCCTGGACACAACTTGCTGTTCACATTATTTGGATGTGTTTCTCTTTATATTGGGTGAAACCATTTGTTTCTTTATATGTTTACCTTGCTGGGACCATGCTGCATATAGGTTTTTGTCACCTTTATTTAAAAATTATACTCTGAGCATTTTTCCCATGTCATGAAATGTTTAAAATTTTTTAATTTCTAATATTTTATTATGCCTGTGCCATTATCTGTTTACTCATTTTGTTATTGGATGGTTAGGTAAGGAAGGGGATATGAGCTTTTTAAAAAGATTTTTGATACATTTTGCTAAGTTTTCATTCTCCAAACAATTTATATTCATACTGTTTAAGTATGAATGTTTCCATTTTTACCTCATCCTGAGCTGCACTGAGTTTCATAATTTTTAACCTTTGTCAAGTTGATAATAGACACAAATAACATCTTATTATAGCTCATGTTATCTTTGATAAAGAATGACATTAAAAATTGCTCATACGACCATTGAAACCCCAGATAAATGTAACACAGAACCACTGGTTTTTGAGTGCCAGTTCTGTGCCTGAATGGGGTCAGATCAAATTCCTTGAAAATAGAAATCTGGCTTTTTTATGGCTCATATAGTTTATTCTCTGCCTCCTGCCCACGTTTTTCTGGGCGCTCAGGTGCGGGCAGGCGTCACATGCCTGCCCAGCCTCTGCGGTCACCGATGTGGAAATTGGACCGTGTCGGTGTCTGGGGCTCTCGCACACGTGGCTGCTCAGCCACACCTGCCCTGGCGCTCTCTGTGCAACTCTGTGCTGATTGAGGCCCCTTCGCTTCTCAGCACTTGCCGTGGTCTGCGAGTGCAGTGCTGGTTGTCCCTCACCAGCCCAGCGAATGGACGGACGTCACGTACACAGTTTTCTTGTTTGTCCTGACTGCCTCACGTGGCATCTTCCGCCTTTCCCCAGAAACTCAGTATCTAGGCAATTTGCGGGAATGATCCCCTTGATAAATAAGTTTGTCCGGTTTTTGTTAATGCTTGTTATAGCAGTTTTAGCCAGGCGAGAACACTAATTCTTTTACTCCTGTTGCCTTATTAGATCCTACTTGACTGCTTAGTTCATTGCACTGACTCTTACCTCTTAATCAAATAAAAATTCACTCTGCCATCAAGTCCCTGACATTCTTTTAGCCTCCATAAAGTTTGTCCATCATATCTCACTTTTCTTCACACCTGCAGGGGTTTCCAGGTGTAAGGGCTTATTGGACTGTGAGACTGTTTCTGAGAAGGCCACTGCATAAAGTAGTATATTGCATTGTGTACAGGACTTCTGTTTCCTGCTCTCGACAAGGGCTGGTGGCCTGGGAATCAATTTGGCTTCAGCGGACACAGTCGTCATCTTCGACTCTGACTGGAACCCCCAGAACGACTTGCAGGCACAAGCCCGAGCCCATAGAATTGGTCAGAAGAAACAGGTCAGTGGCAAGAGGCTTCTGGCTGTGACTTAGGGAAGAGGGAGAGGGGTTATTCAGGCCTTTGAGGATGTTCGCAAAATGTTTTCTTTCATGTTTTGCTTTCATCACCCCCAGAGTAGATGTCTTGTCTGTTAACTAGTACAGAGAAGCTGTCTTTGGGGCTAAGACAAGCCTATTATGGAACTATTCTGTTGCACTGTTTGAAAAGTACATCACCGGTGACCTTCTGGTTTACCCTAAGAAAGGGCTGTGATAAACAGACTCAGAACTGAGGTTTTCTGTTTTAATATGGGAAAGTCGTTGAATATTCCAACATTGTTCAAGGTGGTCTATTTTTATTGCGCATGACTAATCTTAGCCCTGAGATGTGTTGGAAAAGCACATGCTTGTTTCCTTCATATGTCAGTCTCACATTCAGCTTAAGTTTTGGGTAACTCTTAAGTTTCATTAGTGAAATGATTTTAGGAAGATTTTTATCATTAGAACAAGGCTGTAATAACAATTCCTTAAAGGCAGTTTTATTTAAGAGTGCAATCTGTTGGCAGCTAATAAAAATATCTGCTTAAGCTGTCTGCTTGGATGGGTGGCTTGTAGTCATGTGTGATAGTAGAGAACAGATCTTTTTTTATTTCCCTTCTTGGTTTTAGACAAAGGTACCTTTATTTCTGTGTGTGATCATGCATAAACATAACATTTGCTTTTCCCACAGGTAAATATTTACCGCTTGGTTACAAAGGGGACCGTGGAGGAAGAGATCATAGAACGGGCCAAAAAGAAGATGGTATTGGACCATCTGGTGATTCAGCGCATGGACACTACTGGCCGGACAGTCCTGGAAAACAACTCGGGAAGGTCCAAGTGCGTGACAGGAAGATGGGAGGGGGTGGCAGAGTCAAATTGATTTTACATCAGACTCGATCTAACTCTTCTATTAGGATTTTGTACAACAGACGTTAGTCCTTTATCTGAGAAAGGCCGAGCCAAGACCGCAAGATGGCTTTTCCATTTTATTATGTTTCCCCTGTTTCTTCTTCCTCTTTTTTGCCTCTTAGTCCTCTGCTCATGTGCTCTTTCCTTCCTGCCCCATCTTGCCTTTTGCCTTTGGCTCTGCATGTGGCATATGGCACAGCAGCAGCAGGGCAGCTGTGTGCTCTCCATTAGGCTTTCATTTTGGCACAATGTTGCCTTGAACTTTTTAGCAGTGAGTAGATTGAATTCACAGCTATTTTGTTACTATTGGTAAAATGTTTGTATGGAGATTGATATTTGTCCCATTTAAACAGAAGGGTACAGAAGGAAAGTAGTCAGATTCCAGTTGGCTTTATCTGGAAGCGCAACTGTCTCTCTGAGTTTACAGATTTTGACCAAATTGTTGAGCGTCTCCTATGGCAGTCCTGCAGGTTGTATCACAGGTGAAATGAAAGGAGCCCTCCCTTAGTACAGTGTCTTCCGATAACTTTCCCTTCTAGAGGAAGGAACCCAGGTGGAAGAAGCTGGGTTCTTTCTCCTTAGGACCAGAGGTGAGGAAGTTGAGAAATTCTTAGTGAATCGAGAGACAAAGAGAACTCTCTTCTTTCACGTCACTAACTGCATTTCTTGCCTAACCGTGTAGTAGGTGAGCCAATAATCCATTTCCTAGTCTTTCGCTAGGTTAGGTTCACCACCACAGGCTCATTCTGTAGATTAAAAAGAAGCGAAATCTGTGAGAGATCATTTTTCTTGTGACAGCATTTATATTTTTACCAGCAATTTGACCCATTTATAGAGGGATGGGCATGTAGTAGAGCCACATAGAGGTTACTTGACATTTATTTCTAAGAGATGACATTTTACTTTTACAGTTCAAATCCTTTTAACAAAGAAGAGCTGACAGCCATTTTGAAATTTGGAGCAGAGGATCTCTTCAAAGAAATGGAAGGGGAGGAATCAGAGCCTCAGGTGATTGACGAAAAATTATTTTTCTTGACAAGTATCTGTGAAAGTCTACATTTTTCTGGAAGCAGATTCCGAGTCTACGTTACAGGCTTTCAGTAATTACTTGAAAGATGTAGTTTTTGTTTGATTGTTTTTCCTTATAGAGCTCAAAGCTTTTACTGAATTGAGCAGGAAGGAATGAGTAAAGCATATGAGGGTTCTGTCCTCAGTCGTCTTTACTCCAGTTTTATTTTTCATGGTCTCTGAAGTTTCACTCTATCATTTGTATAAATAGTAGTTTGAAACATTAGATGTAAAGGATATAAAGCGGAGATCGTACAAGAAAATAAATGCAGCATCAGAAAAGAGAGCTGGCGTATCCATCTTCAGTACGTGCTGACCGTGTTGTTGTTTTACTGTGTTTGTGTTGCTGTTCTTCTTTTAGGAGATGGATATAGATGAGATTTTGCGCTTGGCCGAAACCAGAGAGAACGAAGTGTCAACAAGTGCGACAGACGAGCTTCTGTCACAATTTAAGGTGTGGACATCATCGTGGGAGGGAGTCCTTAGTAGTGGCCCAATTAACCAGTCGTCACCAGTCATAACTCATGCCCGTTAGCACTTTCTGATGCAAGGCATTTTGCTTCTCCCTTTGCCGAAGTTGACTCACGTCCTGAATATCATTCTGTAGTGTTCCGTGTGCGTGTAGACTCTGCAGCCCTCCTCCTGCAGGGCGGAGGAGGAGAAGCGTGTGCAGAGGGCCGAGGATGTGCCGTCAGTGGGATGGGTGGAGACCTAGCTGCGGCGGAGCTCTGGGGGTGCAGAGGGGTTGTGGGAGAGACAGAATAGACGACTAAGAGGTCGAAGGTATAAACACAGAAGGTGAGGAGAAGTTCTTGATGACTTGGTGGGATCTTTTAAGGGTGATTATGGGATGGTCAGTGGTATCTGATATAACAAAATTAAATGAGATTAGAAATAAATGCAGAAGCCGGACACCAGATCAATAGGAGGTGGCAGCATTGAACATAGACGTTATTAAAAAGCCAGCGAAGAGTGGAGTGAAGGTCATTTATGGGATAAAAGGGTCAGGTAAGGCAAGGAATTTTAAAGATGTTACCATGTTTCCAGGTTGAGGAAAGAACTTGAGAATCGGGAAATACTGAAGGTTCTAAGGAAAGAAGGAAAATATGTTGGCACATTACCCCAGAGGAGACTGGACGGGGTGTGATCGAAAGCAGAGATGGAACATTGGCCTTTGAAGGAAGAAAAAAGTATGCTTTAGGGACCAGGAGGGGAGACGAGATGTGTGAGTTTCTGCTGATGACCTTAGTTAGCAGCAAAGTGAGTGAGGTGTTTGCTGGGAGGTGGAAAGGATTTGGGATGGCCTTGGCTGGGGCTGGGAGTTGTACGGGGAACTCGATTAGGGAGTAGAGCTGAATTCGGAAGACAGGCTTCACATTGGAGCCAGTCAGCTGGTTGTGTGGCCTTCTTCAGCAGGCCTTGCGGTCAGAGAGGTTAGCTCATTGTGGGGATCCCTCGGTGGGAGATGGCTTGGTAGGCATGGGAGAATCAGCATGGCAGATTCGAGTGAGAACGTGGTTGAAGAGATTGACGTGGGTCGGCTCTGTGCAGGTTAGAGAAGCAGGGAGACCTGGGGGTTACAGTGATGGTTTGGAGTGGCAGACCCATTAGGACTGAGGGAGGAGTGAGGGAAGTGGTCGGAAGGAAGCAGTGTTGTGTGACGAGGTCCCAGGTTGGCCACAGGTAGAAGTTGTCTCTGAAAATCGGAATGAGTTGAGTAGACCAGAGAGCTGTAGGATCACTTAATGTGTCTGAGGATGATAAAGATGAATTACTAGTGTTTCAGCTGGTTTCAACTTCTGTGAGCGCTGTCTCCTCCTCAGACAGAAGCCTTCACGGTGCTGTCTTGGTTGGACAGTTGTGTGAGTGTTTCAGTGTAAATTTCTACATACTACAGGTTGACCAGAAGTCACAGTACTGGGTACTCTTGTCTTTCTAAAGCCCTTTTGGCCATTATGCTTAAGCAGCTGGTCTTCAGTAACTCTTACTATGCTTCAAGCACTGTTCGCAATGTTTTACATGTGTTAATTCTAAGCCCTTACCACAGTAGATGTTATTTTCATTTACAGATGAGGAAACTGAGGCACAGAGAGGTTAAGTAGATGTCTTAAGGTGGTGTCATGATTACATCCTAGCCAGCGTCTGGCCCTTAACCACTACGCCATTCCCTGAAAGAGTTAATTTCCAGCTGCGGGAACCACTAACATATGTACATGTAGTGTTGATATTTGTATTAATTGATAATCATTTTCATATGGCTGTTTTAAGAGTCAGACCTGAAGTAATTACAAACAGCTTAATTTAAGAGGTTGGTCAGATGATTCATTTTAGAGAATGGAGAAATGTTAAATTTTCAGTCTCCGTAATTACATGTTTTATTTCGTCGTGGAATTTAAAAAATCTGATTGTGAGGATTATGATACCCATGTTGGATGCTGGAGTTAATTTCAGTCAGAAGTCTGAAAGTTCAGACTTCACTGTCAGCTCCAACTGCCTTGGAGGAGTCAGATGTCCAAAGCCCTTTTGTACTTCATTACATTCGTCAAGTGTAGGTGGGAAGGGACAGAGAGAACATAGAGCCTTGGCCTGGGGCCTGCCCACCGGTGCTCAGAGGTTGGCCGGGGCTGGTGGGCGTTTCTGTGGGGCCATAGTCTCTAAGGCTGAAATGCCAGCCCGTAGGCGGTTTTCTCTCTGGGGTATGTATTATCTTACTGCAAGTAGACATATAAAATATTTGATATAAATAGCATTTTCGTTCAAGTTTGTTAGAAATTTTGCATTTTATGTTCTCATTTTTATTCCTAAGGCTGAAGTACGTTTTGAGCAGTGAACTTATTACGTACTTTTAGCTTCTACACTTTTGATAAAAAAAGAACAAGGGAACTAGTTGGCTAGATGTTAGCCAGTGCTTTGAGTTAGGCGTTATTCCAGATGAGCTCTATTCAGTAGCCATTTGTAATTTCTAGAACTGTAAGTTCATAATGGATTAGTATAGGTTTTCTGCGTTTTGTAATCTAAATCTAAAATTTTTAATTAGTATCATGAAAATACACGTGGTGTCATGGTTACATTCTAGGCAGCGTCTGGCCCTTAACCACTATGCCATTGTATGATTTAAACAACAAATCTTCCAACAAGACTTAAGAGAATTTATATTTTTATATCTATCTCTGTACTTTTCAGTACAATTTCTAATGAACTTGAGGGTTTGCAACATTGATTTGGGGAATGAGGAGGTTAGTAGACAGTCTATGCTTTGGTTATGTAATATCACAGGCGTCCTTATTATTCATGGCTCCTCACTTAGCTTAGAAACACTGAGTTGCCGTTTTAGTGGGTGGCGTTTGGGAGATGGGGACACATCAGTTGTCCATTCGCTTTAAGGTCGCCAACTTCGCGACAATGGAAGACGAAGAGGAGCTGGAAGAGCGCCCTCACAAGGACTGGGATGAGATCATCCCTGAGGAGCAGAGGAAGCGCGTGGAGGAGGAGGAGCGGCAGAAGGAGCTGGAAGAGATTTACATGCTGCCTCGAATTCGCAGCTCCACCAAAAAGGTGACCGAGCGAGATGCGATGCGCACGCCCTCCTTATGCTCTAAGGGCCGCGGGGGCGCTCATCGTTCGGGGAGGGCCCCTGACCTGGCGGGCTCAGGGCAGGGTTCTGGGCAGCCTCGGTCAGGAGCGTGTGACAACGCCCCCGGCTCACGAGGCGTCTCCTCTTTGCACGGTGGCTCTTTGCAAGATGGCCGAACAGAATTCGAGTTTGACTGAAGTTTGCGTTTTGCCGTTGTGTTTAGAACCAGTGATCCTAACAGTTTGTTTCTAATTGGCAAAGCTCTTTTAACCTTTAAGTGTTTGTTCACAGTACTCGGTATAAGTACTTACAAGATATTATGGAAATGTACTTCACAGCTTACAGAGCACCAGCACAGGCACTGTCTAATTTGATTTTTGCAACATCGAAGTAGGTAGTTACTACCCAGTTTGTTGGAGATAAGAGACTTGGCTTTGTGCAAGATGTTAGCTGTTATTTACTGTGCACTCACTGTGTGCCAGGCATAAGTCAGTGTGTTTACTCTGACTCATTCTCATTCTTATGAAAGCCCTGAGTGTAGGTGCTGTTATTTCCATTTTATAAATGGAAAACAAAGGCACAAAGGGGTGAAGTGACTTGCCCAAGGAAGTCAACGGGCACCTACAACTTAAAGATGTTTATTCCCGTGTACTTATTACATTACATTCTATCTCTGGAAGTGAGAATGTCCCAATGGAAGCGTGTCTCCCTCCATTATGTGACATCTGCCTCCCTATTTGTCAGAGAAAACTTGTCTGCTCTGATGGGAAATTCTGAATACCAGAGAGTTAAGATGCACTGGTCTTCGTCCTTAGACCACTTGGACCTGGCACTTAACTACACTGTGACTTTGCCCTTTTAGGCTCAGACAAATGACAGTGACTCTGATACGGAGTCTAAGAGGCAGGCACAGAGATCCTCTGCCTCAGAGAGCGAGACGGAGGACTCTGACGACGACAAGAAGCCGAAGCGCAGAGGGCGCCCGCGGAGTGTGCGGAAGGACCTGGTGGAGGGCTTCACTGACGCGGAGATCCGCAGGTGGGTGGAGGCTCCGCCCTCACTCCGGCTCTTGGACCCCCGGCCCTGAAGGCAGGGAGGGCAGAGGCCCTCACCTGCCAGAAAGGCCAGAGAGACCGAGTGGTACGCCATCCCAGAAATGCTTCTCCATCGCAGCGTTATTAAGAAGCAGATCCCAAATGTCATTATTTCAGATGTAAAATATTTCTGTGTATTCCAGAAGGGGAAATGCAGAGTTGAAGAATAACTGGGTTCACTTTCACAAATAACACTTTCTTAATCTTCATATCCGCTCTGTTCCTTTCATATTGTGTCTTAGTTTTTGTCACACTCATTCCTATTTTCTTCTGTCACCATCCCCTCTATTTCCAATCCCCCTCTCCCCCATAGTATCTCTCCTTACACTGTTACCTAACCAGATTATTATAGTGATTCGGCATGTCATGTCACAGTGAGACCCTGATGTATTGTGACATCTTGCTTTTTATTGACAATGCTAGTGGTTAGCTCATGTAAGGAAGGGCGCAGATGACACATGGACTGGCTTTTGGCATGGTTCAGGGTGAAGACTTGTTAGAAGGATGCATTGGATTTTTGGTGGGAGATAAGGTTGGGCAGAAGGAGTCAGCAGAGTTTCCAAAACAGTTTTACTCAAGAAGCTTTAAATTATGTATTTATTATACTTTGTCTCATTCCCAGAAATATTTGAGGCAGTCCTAAAAAGCATATAGTTGTATTATTGACCAGAAGATAATGAAAAATACTGCAGTATGGAATTGAAAGTAACAGTAGTGGACTGAATAGACCCATTAACTATTTGGGGGCTTTATCACTTGTTGTGGTGATTGAATCATTTCATAAACGTACCTTGTAAAATGGGTGATATTAGAATTAAGTCACAGTTCTCAATTATGTCCCTGGGCAGTTTCCTGATCAGTCACTGGGAATAAAGTTGATCTTTAGTTTGAATAGATCTCAGCACTTATTATTTTAAATTGGTCATTTTCAAAGGCATTTAATGTTTATTCATTTAGTGTGTATCATAAGGATTGACCCAGTCTATTTTTGACAGTTTACTTGGCTCATGTTTT
Organism: Pteropus medius; assembly: GCF_902729225.1. Lineage (NCBI taxonomy): Eukaryota > Metazoa > Chordata > Mammalia > Chiroptera > Pteropodidae > Pteropus > Pteropus medius. The sequence goes on from NW_024351648.1 coordinate 455,275, forward strand.
ATCATAGGATGTGTTTGCGTTAACATAGCTAAAGTCTCTGTTTTCTGTTGCGTTTCTTGATCATCATCTTAGGTTCATCAAGGCGTATAAGAAGTTTGGTCTCCCCCTTGAACGGTAAGCTTAGTAATAATTCCTTATCTGTCTTTCACTTTCGTTACATTGCAGTTTCTTTGGTACTATGTCCGTTTAAGGTCTGGCACCTTTTGGTGGCCTACTTCTTAGACACTGATGTATTCACATCAATGTGACTTAGACATCAGCAAACATAACTGTGGAAGAAACTATACTTTGCTTCTAGAACAACCCTGCAGTGAATGAAAGTAGGCTGGAGGAAGGAAAAGGGGCACGAGGAAAGCAAAGTGGTTTAAAACAGGCTTCTGGCCCTTCCCTGCTGCTGTTATCCAACAGTCAGTTAACAAAGGGAGCAGAGCCCCTTCCCTTCAGTCTTTTGAAATTGTTATGCACTGTTCAAGGCTCAGTTCTTTATGATGAAAAACAGGTAATCAGCCTTCATTGTGACAGGGTTTTTGTTGGAAACTCGTAATAATCGATTTAGGAATGTAGAGAAAAGTGTTTGGAGGAGCAAGCTTATATAAGGCCAGGTGGTATCTCATGGGATGTAAGAAAAGTGGGCACGGGTCCTTGAAGTGTCCCCATGTTTGTCCGTCCTCAGGCTGGAGTGCATAGCACGTGATGCCGAACTAGTCGATAAGTCTGTGGCTGACCTGAAGCGCTTGGGGGAGTTGATTCACAACAGCTGCGTGTCTGCAATGCAGGAGTATGAGGAGCAGCTCAAAGAAACCGCCAGCGAGGGTAAGTCACTTGGATGTTGGCCCTTCTCTGGGACCTGGAATGAGATTTCTGCTGCTAACGGCTTTTCTTAGACGAGCAGGCGCATCTCCCATGCATCACTGCTCCTCCGAGATGTGCATTCTGACCGGCCTATAATTATGCACAGACAGCCTTGTAAGATCCCAGAGGTTTGCTTGCAACCGAGGTCGATTTGCAGAAGGTGTAGAGTGAAGAACGAGATGAGTAGTTTCTTGATGTGGCTATAGAAAGTTTAAGTGGGTTTGGATATTGTGAAGACCTGAGCGGGCAAAGCAGAGTGGACATGTCTGTGTTTTGGCAGTAAACTAGGACATTACAGACCTCAGCTATCGGTAATTAATTACCTGGGATCCACACAGTATATTGTTTTGTTGTGACAGACAAAGAGTTTCGAGAATTAATTGGAATGAAGTACCGCAAACGTTTTTGTGACAGTGAGATTTCCATGGCATCGGGGTGTGTGGTAATTGGATTTGACCTGCAGTGTTTTCTCTTCCACACCAGAAATGTTTCTGCCTGTCCTGTAAGAAGTGGCTGTTGGGAGGCTGACATCCCATTGGTTAAGGGACACCCTCAAGGTTGAGTCTCACAGAGCTGAGGCGCTGTCATGGTGCACTGGACTGTGGTCTGTCCGTGCCATTTCCCCTGTTTCGCCACTCTTCACCGTGCTGGAGAGCACTCACAGGAGGCTGTGTCAGCCGGGGTCGAGTGTTCTGGCTTGGGCAGCGGCCAGTTTACCTGGTGTCTTGGTTCTGTCATTTCTGAGCTGCAGGACCTGAGACAGGTGGCCTCTCAACGGTCTCATTCGGAAAATGGAGTAACAGTACCGGCCTCAAAGGGTTAGGATGATTACTTCAGTCCATGGGTGGTGTAAAGTGCTTAGCATAGGCTCCGGCTTGCAGTGTGAGCTGTCATCCTTAAGTGAAGGAATATTCGTTCCTTGGGATTTTCTTTTTAAGGATATTATTGAAGTAACAATTTAGAAGTACTTAAAATTTAGATGTATTTTTTGTAAACAAATAATTGAGTGTTTTAGACAATGGTCCAAAAATGTGCTTTCATAGCACCCAGATTTCATCCAAAAGTAAACCTTTTCTCATTGTTTTGTATATTATATTCACATGGCTCAGAAATGAAAGGCAGGTTTCCCTATTTTTTGTCTCTTTCTGGAAATTTAGGAATGCTTATATACAAAAAATGAGTAGATAACGTTTTTTCTTTCTCCTTTTAATAGAAACACTGCAGCATGCACACCGATCTGCCTTTCTCTTTCCATCTCACAGTGTCCTTTGGAGATATTTTCTTATAAAAAGCCCTTCCCTCTCACACCCCTCTGTCTCATGCACCTTGGCATTGAGGATCTGGCCGATTGCTTCCTCCCGCCATTGTTTAACTGGGATTTAGCATATTCAGAGTCCAGGCTGACATTCCAATTCAAATGTAAGATTATTAATATCTCAAGTTAAAAAGTTATATTCCTAAAAATGTTAACATGATCATGTCTTTGCCTTATCCTGTATTATGCTCATTTCTAAATAGCAAAGCCAGTCTTACTGTTAACAGTAAGGCTTCTCAATGCAGAGTTTGATTTCATTGCAATTCTTTTTGTCCTGAGAATACATCCCACTAGCAACGTGCAGTCAAAATATTGTGTTTTAAAATTATGCGAAGTTGTTTTTTTTCCTGTGTGGTTATGCCACCAACTTAATATATGATATCGTTTAGCCTCTTTTGTTTATATTTATTTTCAATTTTAGAGATTCCTTGTCTCATTTTGATTTAACTTTTTATTTATTATTATTAATTATGTAAGACATTGGCAAACTCCATTGAGGTCGTTTGGAAAATCTTGCTTTTATCCCAGTCCCCCCAGTCCTGTTTCATTCCTCTCCTATAGGTACCCAGTATTCTTTCCTACAGAAGATAACTTGCCATGTGTTCTGTTCTGCATCTACTAATTTTCACATATGGGGATCTCTCCATATTATTATGTAGAGATGTTACGACGTAGAGATCATCCCTCCTTCTTTTTACAATTGCACAATATTCCACCACGTGTGAATTCATACTTTATCTCCCCCTAGTAATGAATATGTGGGTCGTTTTCAGTCTTTTGCCATTATAAATAAAGTCACAATGAGTAACAGTCTAACAAATATGCTATTTCCTATCTTGCCAGCACCTCTGGGGTAGATTTCTAGAAGTGGGATAGCTGGGTCTTGGGGAAAATGTACATGTAATCTGGTTAGATGTTGCCAAACTCTCCCCCGTAAGTCTAATAGCACTCACGTTGCCACCAGCAGTGTATGTACTGTTTTACAAGCCTCACAAACAGTGCGTTATCAAACATTCAGATTTTTGCCAGACTCTGGTAGGTGAGAAATGGCATCTCATTTTTTTTTAAACGAGCAAGGTTGTGCATCTTTTCTGAGGGCCGTTAGTGGACTCTCTATTCATAATATTTTGCCCATTTTCTCTTGAGTTGTTGGTCTTAATTTTGAGGGCTTCCTTTTTTGATAAAAGTTGCCAGTTTACTCTAGTTTGTGATTTGTCTCCTTATTTTGCTTATGGTAGTTTATGCAGAAAATTAAAAAAAAATTTTTTATAGTCAAGTTTATGATGTTTTACCCTATCGAGTTTAGGTTTTGAGTCAGTTAAAAATATTTTCTCTACCTCCAGGATATAAAGAAATTAACTGTGATTTTTTCACCCCCTTGTTCCTATGTGATTTCATTTACTTTTGCATCTCTGATCCACCTGGAGTTTTTTCTGGTGTACCAGTTTTATTTTTTCTGTATGGCAACTATATGTCTCAACACCATTTATTAAAAATGGTTCCTCTTTTTTCCACCACCTGATTTTTTTTAAAGAGCTCCATAATCAGTTATGGATATGCAATATCAGTGGTATGGGTATGCAATATTGTTATGGGTATACACTATTAGTGTCCTGTTATTGGGCATTAAGCTTTTCAGTCCTTTGTTTTATGGCGTTGTGATAAATAACCCTGTATGTATGCAGCTTTGCACCATTTCCTCCCACCAGCATTGAATGAAAGTGTCTGTTTTCTCTTAGTCTTATCGACATAATGTTTTCAAATTTTTTTATTTTTCCCAACCTCATAGGTTAGAAATGGGATGTGTATATATTTAATTTGCATTCCTGTTATCATAAGAAGGTCGAGTGTTTTTTTGTATGTTTAGGAACCACTTGAGTTTTATTCTCTGCAAATTGTGTCTCTATCCTTTGCCCATTTTTCTATTGCAGTCCAGGAGACTGAGACCCGTAAAGGTTAATAAGTAGAGCGAGAGGGGGCAGTTTGTGCAGATTTGGAACTAAATTCCAGATTTCTGATTTTCAGAGCAGGGCCTTTCCTATTTTACCACATTCTGTCCCCGCTCTCTTCAGTGTTGTTGGGAATGGGAGTTGGAAGTGAAGTTCTAGTGGATTACGTAAGAATCCCTAAGTAATTGTCTGTAATTGTAGTGCCATCTCATCAACTTGCATGTTTTGAAAAAAAAGAAGTCTTTTCTCAGGCTCTGAGCTGTCCTTTCTCTCACAAAGTGTCATTGTCATTGATTTCGACTTAGACCCTTTGGTTAGAGTTGACTGAATTTCATTTTTACTTCGGGGATTATTTTAATTCGAAACTAGGGCTAGTGTAAACCTTCCATGACTCTTTTTGTTCATCATTTCAAATGTGTGAGGTATGGACTTGATCTCATACTTTGTTAGTAGAGAAGACCATCTTTAAAACACTTAAAACAGTTAATGGGATAGTTAGAAAAATAAAAGAAAAAACTTTACTGATGTTATTTTTTAAGAATCTTTTGTTAATTTTATTAATTTTAGAACCAAGTGTGTGTGTGTGTGTCTCTGTGTGTGTGTATTAAAGGCAATACGATTAAAAACACTAGCTGATTCAAAACTTCTAAATCTTAAAAAACTGAATTGTTTAGAGGTTATTTTACAAATAATTTTTTTTGCCTTATAGGTTAAAAATTTGAATAAGACATGTATTTCGAGGGCATGAGCCTTGATTTGCTGGTATCTGTTCAGTCTGTGGAACTTTAATAAATTCTTGTTTAACTAATGTGAAATTAATTGGTGCTTTTTTAGGGAAAGGACCAGGGAAAAAGAGAGGGCCAACAATCAAGATATCTGGGGTTCAGGTTAATGTGAAATCCATCATACAGCATGAAGAAGAGTTTGAAATGCTGCATAAATCTATCCCTGTGGACCCTGAAGAAAAAAAAAAGTGAGTGTATTGCTTTGCCCACGCGTGGGTGGCTGTGCCACGAGAAAACAAACTTGACGTTTCATCATCTTGGGTTTAACATATCACAGTACTGTGTTTCTGTTCATTTGTGTTCATTGCCAAATCAGAAAGGCCTCTCCTCTGAAGTCCTTGCGTTTTCGAAATCCCCTTAGGTACTGCTTAACCTGTCGTGTCAAAGCTGCACATTTCGATGTCGAGTGGGGAGTGGAAGATGATTCTCGCCTCCTGCTGGGAATTCATGAACATGGCTATGGGAACTGGGAGCTAATTAAAACGGACCCAGAGCTTAAGTTAACTGACAAAGTAAGTGACTCGAACACTGGAGATTTCTAGATGTGTCGTGTAATGTTTTTGCATCGATTACTTGTTTTTAACTATTTCTGGTGGGGGAGTGGGTTATCACGTTGGAAATTAGTACAATAATAAATTCCTGGGATTTCTTTGTCCTTGGAAATGTACTTTCTTTAGTGGACTGTGGCACCGTTTCTAGATGAAGATAGTAGCCAGGTAAACTTTCGGGGAAATTCTAGGAGAAATCTTGATCTGATTTTTGTGATAGGTCAGTCTCATTGCACCAAATACCAGGGTGAGGTTATTGATAATAAAAGCATCTCTCGGCCTTAGTTGTTGGCCCTTTGTTTAAAACTGTCTTTGAAACAATCATATTTTAGTTCCGCATATAGAGAAAGAATGAACTACACCTTGGTGTTTTCTGTAATGGAATTAAACATTGGCTTTCCTTCTCCCACAAAATCGAGCCTCCCACCCTATCCGTCGCAAATCGGGCTACCAGGTAGTAAGGCCGTGCTCAGAGCTGTAAGCAGGGAAAGCTGACTGGCTCAGTTTCAGTAGGATGTGCTCCATGTTGTGCTCCTGGCAGGGCTTTTCCTGGCACGTCAAACAATGCTCATCCCATGTGCGATGCTCTAAGGGTGACAGCACCCTGCCTTAAGCACTGAGACCAAATCCAGTCTGGCCTGAGAGGTCCAACCGTGGTAGCAGGGACGGATCCTGTCCCGGCATAGCTCAGTGCTCTCCGGCAATGCTCTAAGAAGCATTTTCAATCTAAAACGAAGCTTTAACCTAGCTCCAGGGATTCCCTGCTCCTGGAAGGAGGAAATCCACGACGGCTGGGATGCTCTAGCAGATGAAGCCAACAAGCCCCTCCTACCTGAGTTGTTCTACCCTGTTAACAGCACAGGTAGGAGCCAGTGGGAGAGCTGGATTTCTCCATCCCATTTTGTAAAACGAGAACGGCTCATGAGGGATTGTCAGTGACTGGGAGCCATGGACATGAGATAGGATCTGAGGCTGTATCTGTGTTTTGGGTGGTCGGGGAGGGAAAGGACTGCTCAGCTCTTCGTCGTCTCTGTTTATCCTGATCCACTAACCAGGATGTGGGTGGTGGCGGGTGCTTCTCTTCCTTTCCTGTTGAAGATTCTGCCCGTGGAGACAGATAAAAAGCCCCAAGGGAAGCAGCTGCAGACCAGAGCAGACTACTTGCTGAAGCTGCTCAGGAAGAGTCTGGAGAAGAAGGGGGCCGTGTCGGGCGGGGAAGAGGTGAGTGTGGCTGCCAGCCCGACGTCCCCAGGCGGCTGAGACTCCAGGCCTTCAGAGTCAGGGAGGGGAAGCGATGCCGCTCAGGGCACTGCACAGAATGGAACCTCCTCGTAGTCAGGTGTTGTTTTTGCGATTCCAGTAGTGGTGGTTGGTTGGTAATAATAGAAATGCTCATTTAATTACTGACCTAACCAAGTTGGCAACTTTCTTACAAGCCGTTCTCCTCAGATGTTGTCTCACAATAGCCCTGGTCTCTCCCGGTGCCACTCTGGACTACTGTAATAATGGGTCCAGGGATAAAGCGGACAGTTGGAGTCCACAGTTAATTCAGAAATGGGACTTCAGTTATGATGAATTTCTTGCTTAGTGAAAGATTGCAACCGAGTTGCTAATGAACTCATCTGAGCTTTATCTCCTTTTATTTCCCCAACTTTTCATTTCAGTTCAGACCTAGAAGTGGGAATCATGTTTAAAAGATAAAACAAGTTAACATCCAGTGCTAGCAGCAGGCTTTGTCCATTTCCTTAAGTGCTCTTGGACTATGCCGTTTGTATTAAATTCTCTGTATTATAAACAAAACATTTTAGAAGAAAAAATTATCCTGATCCCATACTATGTCCTTTTTCATGTAATAGTTTCATAAGTAGTGTCATTCTTCAGAGAATATGTGTGTTGAGTGTGTACTGTAAAGTAGGCTCTGGAGAGACCGATTAACCATGTTTATACTTGCGTTAGGTTACTGTATCATATTTGATTGTGTACATACACATCTCTTCCTTGATTTTCAGTGTAGCTGGTTTTTTTTTTTTTTTTTTTTTTAAGCACTACAGCACCTGGTCTTCCTAGGTGGTCTCCCGTCCAAATACTAACCAGGCCCAACCTTGCTTAGCTTCCGAGATCAGCTGGGATCATTTGTTTTGTTTTTACTATTATTGTCTTATATATTATTTTCATTTGTATCTTTGTACATAAGGTGTTCTTTGTTTTGAATTCTATCTTTGAGGGAATTCTAAAAATTGGAATCAGTAGATTTGAGAATATGGGTGGTATGGGTGTGTGGTGTGAGTGTGTGTGTCTGGGTGTGGTGTGTGTGAGTTTGGGGTGTGGGTGTGTATGTGTGGGTGTGTGTATGTGTGGTGTGGTGTGGGTGTAGTGCTTAGTAGCCGGTGCGGTGGGTGCAGGATACGTCTGCACCAGCTAAAATCGGCCGTTTGGATTATATGGCCGCTATTTCAGATAGTCATGTTATCTGGCCGTACTTTTGAGAGACTTGATTTGTAGTTTTATCATCATTTTCTCTCCCTTTCCAGGCCAAATTAAAAAAGCGGAAGCCTCGAGTAAAAAAGGAAAACAAAGCCCCCAGGCTGAAAGATGAGCATGGGATTGACTTTTCATCTCCCAGACTCTCAGACAATCCATCAGAGGAGGGAGAAGTGAAGGTATGAGGCTTGCTTTCAGTTGAGCGTTATACTTTAAGCTTCACTTATTGTGCCAGCTGGTATAAAAGCATTTGAAAGGTGCTTGGTTTACATGCAGCGTAGATGAAGGAAACTGAATCTTTGTCTTTATTTAACCTGTGAGAAAGGAGTGTAGCTGTTCATTTAAGTCAGCAAGTGCAAACTCGCAGATACTGGGTGAGGGGACCACGCGAGTTCTAATGGTAAATGGCAGCTGACGTTCAGCCTCGTTTTGGGGAACGACGGAGCGCTGGCAATGTGGCTAAGCGAGGAGCTGGTGCAAGGCACAGCTGCGCTCTCGGTCAGTTTGTTGTTGGGCCAAACAAAACCTGTCTGTGGATCAGGCTTGGCCCAAGGCCCACCAGTTTGTAACCTCCTACCTAAGCAAAGTGGAATGTAAACTAGTGTCCTTCAGTGTTTTGTTTCAGTAGTAGCAACTTAATGGGTTTTATTTTGTTACTCTTCGAGCGTAATTGTGCTTTGAGATTAGCTCCAAGAGGGTCAGCAGTGATAAAGCAACCTGCACGGTTTTGAGTCGTGCACGCATGCATTCACATGCTAGCAACTGCACCGGGTATTAGCTGACAGGTGCATATATGATCTCTTTGTCCTCAGTTTTTCCTCTCTGTGAGATGGAAATGATAATGCCTATGCTGAAGGGTTGCTGTGAGAATTAGAGAAGACAGAAGTGAAGAACATCTGAAAGCTTACCTGGCTATTACCAGAGTGTTTAGAATTAATTGTGTGAGTGCTTTCAGGCTGTATGCTTGAAAACAAGCTTCCAAGTGTAGACGTGGTGATGAACCGCTGGGGGCAGTGCTTTCTGCTCCAGAAAGTAAATAAGTAAATATAAAGTTCGCGGCCATAGCTCATAGCCCCGTTTGTCTTCTAGGATGATGGCTTAGAAAAAAGTCCAATGAAAAAGAAACAGAAGAAGAAAGAGAACAAGGAGAACAAGGAGAAACAAATGAGTTCTAGGAAAGACAAAGAAGGAGACAAGGAACGGAAGAGGTCTAAAGATAAGAAAGAGAAGGTATTGATGTCATTCTTCTTACTGAGGTATCCGTAGCTGCTGAAATTCCCTTCTGGAATTTAGAAATAGAATGGAGTTTGAGGGTCCGGAAATAATTGTCTTTCTATGGGCTCATCCGAGAAGGAAGGTTGGGACTGTTGGGGGGAGGCCTGCGCCTCCTCCTGCAGAGAGAAAGGGACGTGCAGGTGTGGGTGTCCTTCCACAGGGAAGGCCTCTGTGTGCACTCTGCATATTTCAGGGGTCTGTTTGAATGTGATAAGACAGGTGAGAGGAATCTGCACTTACAGGTAACTACTTGAAATATATTCTCAGATTCATGATAGAATAGCACAGTCTGCAGATGAATTTGAGTAGTTGAAGGATTTAGGCTTCCAACCAAATGCTAGCAAGAGTTAAGCTTTTGGAATAGAAATGGGTGAAAAGCCCTGCTATTATATAATCTTCACTTTGAGGGTTTTAAAGTTCATTCCAAACCACAGAAATCTGGTAGAGTGTTGCATGTATGCTTGCTGACTTATGATGAAATTATTTTGCAATTAATCATCGTTAAAACATGCAAACAAGTAACTGCTATAATTCCACCATCCAGTTACAACTCTAGTAGATTTCTTGCTGAGTACCTTTCCATATAAGAACAAACATAAAATAAAAATCAGACCAGACTGTTTGGGTAGTCTTTTCTCCCCACTTAGCAATATATCACAAACAACTTTCCAAGTGAATAAATACATGCTAAATTGTTTTTAGTACATAAGGAAGATTCTGTTTGGTTATAACAGCTTGGGAGCAATTAACATCTCATATTGAAATTGCTTTCCAATTTGTAATGTTATAAACCATCCTGTGACAGATATCTTTGTGTCTGTGCTTCCACAGAAAGATACTTTTATTTTTTTAAAGTGAAATATATTAAAAAAAAAAAGCACAAAGAACAATTTAACATTTATCTACTACTCAGATGTTACACTTTTTGTTAATATTTTTCCATGTTTACTTCAAGTGGCTTTTTTTGGCAACTGTATTTTGAGTTTCATGCACACATCATGAATGCTATTGATGCTCTTTCTTTTAAATATATCTAAATATACTTATATCTCCATCCTTCTGCAACCTTTCATGGAGAAAATGAGATTTGTCCATGCAAATTTGTATAGGTTTCAATCGTTTACAATATTTTAATTAATACAAATTCTTAGATCAGTGTATATTCATTTATAAGCTGTTAATAAAAATTGCTACATGATACTGTACAAGATCTCTGCCAGTTTACACTCTTAATCTCCTCGTGATTTTTTGCATTTTATGGATCAGAGAATGGCAGCCAAATGGAATTGATGAAGCTAAAGTTATAATTGGGTATGTTTAGAAACAGAAATGGGAATGGTGTGTAAACAGTTACTCACATAGGTTTGGCTTCATGATGTCTCTCAGAGGACCTTATTTTGCCTTTTCTATAAACTGAGGCCATCGTATTTACCCGCTGTAGTGACATGACATAGGTACCAAGTCCAAATTGCAAGGCAGGATTACACAAATGACAATGACTCCTTGTAACTCTTTTTTAAAAGCCTAAAGGTGGTGATGCCAAATCTTCGAGTAAATCAAAGCGATCTCAGGGTCCTGTCCATATTACAGCAGGAAGTGAACCTGTCCCCATTGGCGAGGATGAGGAGGATGATCTGGACCAGGAGACATTCAGCATAGTAAGTCATGACCTTGAGGGATGCCAGTGCCTGCAGTGGTGAGGAGGGGACACCATGACATGAGACAAGGCTGGGGTCCTGGCCGAGTGAGCTAGAGCAGTGGTGAACGTGTCGTTCTTGCTTCCTCGTGGTGGCGGGTGATGCTAAGACATGGCCCAGGATACGGTCTGTCTCCCCAGGTGAGACGGGGGAGGTGTGGGAGAGCACGCACGGACGAGGCCTTGATGGGACTGGGAACAGGCCAGGGTGTCCTCAGGCCCTCATTTCCTTACTGGAGCTGCAGGTATGTGTTTCATTGCGCTGCACTCAACAAATTCTCTTCCCCACCCCTCTGGTGGTCTCCCCTTCTTCCCAAATTTCCATAAATCAGTTCACTTGCATAGTTAACTCGATCCCAACGAGAAAGTGATCTTCCAGATCTCAAAATATTCCTGCTCTGTGGCAGCAGAGGAAAGAATTTTGATCCCATCTTTGTCTGGTAGTCTGTCTCTCTCCACCTTTTTCTGTGTTCCCTCAAACCTGTATGCACGAGTATATACATAGATACATATGTTTTTCTTTGTATTTATCTAATTTTAAAAAATTCTCCTTACTCTTCTGCCTGTGAGCACTGTGAGAGCAAGTACTGTGTCTTTACATAAAGTATACATAGATTCTAGAAGTACACAATAAATGAGTAAATTGAGTGAATGGATAAATTCATTACACAACCAGCTGGATACATTTCCTTGGTTCTTCTTTAGCTCAGTATTTATGAGAAAATCAAAATTAAGGCTTCTCTGGTACCATACTCGTTTTAAAAAATGCTTTTACATATTGGCTTATTCCTGTTTTCATATTATGAACTCTTTAAAAACTACAGAAAAATTCCAGGAATATAATACATTGATGTCGGTACCACAAAGCTCCGTCAGATCTGCATTTCTTTAAAGCTCAGACTAGAATGTTGAAGCCCCCAGGGTTCCCCAGTGTCAACCTTTGTTGCTTCCCCAGAAGTGGCCACGATGCTGAATTTGATTATCGTTCTCTCGTGCGTGATTTTGGAGTTTTTACTACTTACGTCTCTAAAGATAAGGTGAAGAGAGCTCGGGGACTCGTCCTGTGTCGCACAGTTAAGTAAGGTGCCCGTGAGAGTCAGGCTTCTCGGCGTCACACTGCACGGCCTCCCGTGGGCCCGTGTAAATGCGGCCCCGAGCGTGTCCCGTGACTTGCTCTTCTCCTCTCGGCATTTGCACGTTTGGGAGTTACCCGTGTCGATAACTGTTATGCTGCTGCTTTATGACTTCGGCAGTGCCATTCCTGTTGACGGACGTGGGGGTCTCCCCAGGTTTTTTCCATCACAACGAGGCCGCGGCGAAATTGCGTGTTCTTGTGCACGTGTGTAAGAGCTCTGGCGCCCGCAGCTGGAGCAGAAGCGCGGGGTGACTGGGCATGCACACCTGCCACTTCATTAGATGTCGTTGGGTCACTCCTCACAGCCACTGTAGAGATCCACACTCCTTCTAGCAGTGATTGTGAGTCTCCGTTGCTTCCCAGTCTCAGAAACGGGGTAATTTCCGACTTATAGATTTTTACTGCCCTCCCGAGGGTGTGAAATATTGACTGGTGTGGTTGTCGAACATTTATTTTCGTATCTCTTGGGCATTCATGTTTTCAGTGAATTTCCTGTTCATATCCTTCGCCTATTTTGAGTAATTTGTCTTTCCTTACTTTTTCTGTAGGAATTCGTGATGCTAATTTTTTATCTGTCAGTCATTACAAGTATCTTCTAGTTGGTTTTCTCTTATGGAACTCCTTGTTTTTGGATAGTGGACTCTGGGCGTGGTCCCTAATGTTATTTTTCTTTTTTTTTTTAAAAATTTTCAATTTCTGCTTTTTAAATTACTTTCCTGGGGATCTCCTCAACTTTCTCCCCCATTATTTCTTTTGAGGATTTTATTCCTCTTGTTATGTTTATTTCCAAGATCTTTTACTCCCCCCTCCCAACGGTTCTCTGAATATTTTTGTATTTATCTATCCATCATTCATGTTAGATATTTTTCCAAATGGCTTGGTAATCCTGGGTTGTCATTCTGTTTTCTGTTCGTGTTAGAACCTCCCTCATCTGGCTCGCTAGTCCTAGGTTGTCTGCTCATGTTTAAGAGCGAGGGACTAACCCTCTGATTCCACGTATTTCTGCAATCCTGCTGTCAGTACAGTGACCTCGTCCCCTCGTGTAGCTCATTTTGGAGATCTTTCTTTCATCTTCTCCAGAGAATAAACTTCCTGATCTTTTTTGGTTGATGGTGTCGGATATCTGGGTGTCTATTAGGAATCCGAGTACCTGTTACTCTTAAGCAGTCTTTAAAAACCAGTCCTTATTTCTTAACTCTCAATCCTATGTCCAGAGACACTTGGCTAGCCTTTGGGGGAATTATGCAGTATAAATCAGGTAGCTCCATAGCTGGCTTTAGTGTTCTCAGGTTCATTAAGTAACTTCCCTAGCTGCCAATATTGTATTCCTGTTGTTTTTTCTCCTATTTTCCCTGTGTTTGTGGGGTTATCTCTTTTTAAGGCAATCCCTTTACTGTCCTTTTAGCGGGGTTGGAGTTAGGGAAGAGAAGATCCTCATGTTCTGTTCACCGTTCTTGCCCGGAAGCCCGTCCCTTAAGGGCTTCTGAGGAACCTAAAAGACTTGTAAATGTCTTATCCTGCAGTTTTAGTTTGCGATGGGAGGTTTTCAGACCAGGTTTGTAGTTTTGCATCTCATTTGACCTTCATAATGGCCTTGTGAGGTTGTCAGGCCCCTCTTGCAGATGGGGAAACAGAGCAGCATCTTCAGAGGGCAGGTTAGGTGTACCAGGTCATCGCTCTAAGCGACGATGCTGAGACTTGCACCTCAGGTTTTTCTAACTTGACACTGATACTTTTTCCACTGGCTTTAACTGCTTCTTCCCAGTGACCACATGGCATGAGGGCGGGCTGTGTGTTCCTGGGAATTCAGGGCACAGGAAGCAAAGGCGGAGGCGTCTCTGCTGCAGATGTTTCATAACTCCACTCTCTTGGCCTGTTCCAGTGTAAAGAGAGGATGAGGCCCGTGAAAAAGGCACTGAAACAGCTGGACAAACCTGACAAGGGGCTCAACGTGCAGGAGCAACTAGAGCACACCCGGAACTGCCTGCTGAAAATCGGGGACCGGATAGCCGAGTGCCTTAAAGCTTACTCAGACCAGGAGCACATCAAGCTGTGGCGGAGGTAACCCGGCTTGACTTGATGGAGTTGTGTGGGTCCGTTTTGTTTTATGAAGGTGACATAGCCACCCAAAGAAAATTGTTTTTCTCAACAAAAGCTATCTTTTGGCAACATTCCTGTAGGCTTCCATTTTACTTTCTTGAAATAGGCCATTCCACTGAGCCCAGTGTTTTTAATGGGTTGGATGATGTCATTATTTTGTAAGAGAAAAACGATAGTGGATATGATGGCCTATTCTCAGCATAAAGACTCAGTCTTTAAACCTGAAAGGGACAGAAATCTACTTTGACTCTACATTAATCTCAGGTTAAAGTTCAGATATAATATAGTCACTGATTGGTTAGCTCTCTACTAACTCAGGAGGAGAAGTAGGTGGAAACCACCAGAACTGAGAGTTCTCTGTTCTCTTTAATGATGGAGTAATTTGAATTACTACAAGTAATTCAGAACTTTAGTTTGTAAGGTATCATGACTTAATATTTTTCACTTTTGATACTTTAAGTAAACAATAAGTTTCTCACAGACGGTTGTAACATTCATCTCTTTCCATGATCCATTTACTTTGACCTCATATACTTCATGGTTAATGTAATTATTTTCGTATAATAAACCCAATGTCAGTGGATTGGTTTTGGAGTAAAAATGAATTTAAGAAAACCTCTCATGATATGCTATCCATAGCATGCTTCACACCCATTAAGAAACAGAATTGTTTTAAAATGTTACTCTTCCGCTTTACACTGTTACCACCTCCTTTCCGTCCCCAGTCATCTGGCTTGCTTTTTACCGGACTCAGTCAGTCCCTGTTGGAAGATACCAAAAGTACTGTCATCCCAGTACATATATGTTCATAAGCTGGGCTCTCTGCTGTGTGCCGAGGCCCATCTGTGTTTAAATGCACGGGGTACCGTGTTCCTGGCTGGCAGTAGTTCACAGGAAGGTCCCTGCCCACTCCTGATACACTGTCCATCATAAAGTGGTAATTCCCCGACCAGGTGCAGTGGGGCTTCCTGGAGGAGGAGGGGGTGGCGCGTGCAGAAGCGTAGTCAGGGGCGCGTCTTCTGAGAGGCAGGTGGACGTCCACACTCGAGCCTGCTGTAGAGTGGAGTGGACTTCGATAAAGGTGTTCTCAGGCTTCTGTAGGGGCTCAGAATTGGGGCCATGAGGGTCGTCAGGGTGCAGAGGCACTCTGTTAAGACGGCCGGAGCCTGTAATTAACAGAAGGCCTTTGGGAGGCGGGTAGACGGCGTCCCGGAAACATGCTGCAGCAGGTGCACGAGTTGGGGGCCCACACGGTGCCTGGGTGGCACACACGGCGACGCTGCTCTCTGAAGAGTGTGTGGGGCGAGACGCCTCTTCCAGCTCCCTGTCAGTCATGCCCCGTTCACAGCAGCGCCCTGTTAAGGGTGCGTGTGGCGGGATTGGAGGGAGGGGTCCCTGGGAGTTTGAAGGAGGAAACCACAGGCCTCGGTGGTGACGACTGGGAGGAAGGAAGGGGCAGCAGCGCAGAGACAGCCAGCCGGCTGTGTGCGCGCCCAGCCTGGCGGGTTCTGGGAACATGGACGGTGGAGGGAGACTTCGGACTGGAGCCCTGGGTGCCAGTGAAGTAGGGGAGTTTTAACCATGACACAGAGAGCCCTGGTCTCCAGACCCCTCAGTCAAATCCTGTTGACAGTAACATCTAAAGATGGGGGGGAAAAAAAAAGATGGATTATTGATGCAAAGACCTGGAAGAATATTTCTGTGACTTCATTTCTGCACCTGGAGAGTATTCCACAGTAAAACTTGATAGCTTGCCATCCATGAAGAGAATAAAAAGTAATTTAAAAAATTCTATAATTTACCAGTATCATTTCTGTTTTTTAAGGAACCTATGGATTTTTGTTTCCAAGTTTACAGAATTTGATGCTCGAAAATTGCATAAGTTATACAAGATGGCTCATAAGAAAAGATCTCAAGAAGAGGAGGTAAAATACAGATTTAATCCTACTTCATACTAATAGATAAAAACCAGTTCCAAGAAAATTCCTTAATGGCAGTTTTTCCCTGGGGAGATGGTCAGAGTCGGAGGTGGCTGGTGTTGGACTGGTCCCTGGGTCTCTGTCCTTACTGTACGGATGGAGGTGTGGGTCCAGGGGGTGTGCAGAAGCCCACAACACTTGTCCCGTCCTGTCCAGTGCGCTCCTCCCGCATGCTGGCCGTGCAGTTTCTCAGCGTGCTCCAGTAATGGTCAGCCCGCAGTCAGACCCGAAGGGTCAGATGGCCCGTGTATTGGAACCAGACGGTGTTGAAACTCTCACGGGGAGTTGTTACCCTGTGTTCTCATACTCATCAGGCCTCTTCTTCCACATGCTCATGTCTCAGCGTGGCTTCTAAATGTGGCTCGTGATTGTTTTCTGGGCCGGCTTTTGTATGGTGGGTCACAGCTGCTTGTGTGAAGGAGCTGACTTGGGGTAAGGGGGTGGGCACGGCGGTGACTCGATGCTGTGGCGGGCAGTGTCCTCGTGCAGGCCTGTCCATTTGCAGATCTGCTGACTTGCCATGTGGGTCCTACCCAATTTAGGGCCCATCTAGGAGCAGTTAGTACCTCCTCCGCTGGCATGGCAGGTCCACGAAGGAGAGATTTCATGCCTCTCGTCCTCTGCTTGTCCTCAGCACCTGGAATAGCACTGTCACTGGAGCAGGGCTCAGAAGTGTTTACTGCATGAACATATCGTATGCCAGCACTGTGTTGAGCTGTTCCTTCTCATTTGATTTACGTGGAAGGATATGATACATGATACAGCTGAAACGTGCAGAAATAATATGCTAATACTGCTGAACGTTAACGTCGATTTTCAGCATTATAAGAAGTCTTAGAGTAGTCGGGAAGGGCCCCTGGAGGAAATGGAATAGCTGGGAAAGAGTGAAAGTTAAGATGAGCATTTGAAATTGAACACGTGCTATAAAGGGTTCCATCAGTCTAGGTATCCAAAGTTTAGTGTAAATCGAACAAAGCCGTGCGCTGCCCGTGGGGGTGTAGTATACGTTGTCACAGCTTTTCTGGGGGATGATTCAGTAAGATTCATCAAAGAGTAAAACAGTTCTTCTGAGAGTTTAAGGAGCTGCTTAAGGATTTAAACATGTTTATAGTGGAAATAACTTGAACGTCCACCAGGAAGAAATGGACTGGAATCAGCTTGATAAATAAGTCAAGATATATTCATGCCAGAGAATATTACTCATCCATAAATATAATACTATGGAAATAAGTATTCACAGGAGATTTTCACAATATAAGTGAAAAAAGAATACCAAATAATTTTGTTTAAAAATATATATATGTATATAAACATAAAAAGGCTTAGAAAGACTTGGACCAAATTATTACAGTAATTCTCGTTAGTGAGACTTTACATTTTATACTTTACATTTCTGATTTTTTAGAAACTACATTTTCTGATGTTTTCCTATCGAATATTTTGCTTGTGTGGTAAAGATGTAATCTAGCACTTTCACAGGTCCTCCCCAGGCAGTGGGGCCAGGACTTGGTAGCTGGTGCTTAAAGAAAACCCGTGATGGCATCCTTGCCCTGGAACTGTGCCAGTGGCATCTGTCACTCAGTGGGACAGAGAGACTGTTCTCTGACATCTTAGTCCACGTTGGGCCTTTCTCCTACGGCTCCAACCTTGGGCCCTCTCCATTTTTATCCTTTGCCATAAAGGAAAAAAAAAAAAAGTAGTGTTACTCAAACATTTAGATGTTTCGCCAGATGACTTTGACATAAGAGCTGGTCCCCACTGGACTGGTCGGCTGTTTGTACTGATTAGCTAATTAGCCTAAGAAAGGTGATGGTCCTGGTTTTACTGGGACCAACAGGAGTCTCGGAGAACTCTTCACAGCCTGGGCACCTGTCCCGTGCCCCAGGTGTCGCTGCACGTGCTCTTACAGCAGTCGCTGCACGTGCTCTTACAGGTCCTCATCCAGCAGTCGCTGCACGTGCTCTTACAGGTCCTCATCAGTGGAACTTGGCCTAGTAGATCAGAGCAGCTGCGGGAGCTCTGTGCGTCTGTTCACACTGTAGCACTCGGGACTCCGCGAGCTTTTTTTGGTGAAGGCTCCTCTCAGGAGCCGAGAGGGGCAAGAGGGGCTGTTTGGGGGTGACGATCTTTACACCATTCTTGGGGATTCAGCCTTGCATCTTGAGTCTCTGGTTTCCTTTTACTCTACAGGAGCAAAAGAAGAAGGATGATGTGGTTGGTGGTAAGAAGCCTTTCCGACCGGAGGCCTCGGGCTCGAGCCGGGATTCCCTAATGTCTCAGTCCCATGCGCCGCACAGCCTTCACCCCCAGAAGTCTCATTTGCCTGCCTCCCACGGCCCACAGATGCATGGACACCCAAGGGATAACTACAGTCACCCCAACAAGAGACACTTTAGTAATGCAGGTAGGTCACGAAGCGGAGCTGTTAAAAGCGGTGACGAGAAGAATCATTTTATTCTCCAAAGACGGCAGCCGGGCCTTTGCGCTTTACTCTCTGCCGTCACTTCATTGTCTTCTTTTTTCCGAATGAGATGAAGCATGAAACAAACATCCAAAAGGATGTTCTCTCGACTTTGAGAAGAGCATAGGCCCCATAAACAAACAAAAGGCAAGTGATAGACTGAGGGAAATAGTTTACGTTATACCTGACAGTTAAAAGGTTAAAACTGTTAATATCCTTGTAAGTTGATAAAAGGATAACCAAATGGAAAAAGGAGCAAAGGTTAGGAATAGAGAATTCATGCAGAAGACGAAATACAAATGGCCAATACAATAAGATAACATTGTTACTAGGGAAATGTAAATTAAAGCAACAAGTTAACCATTTTTTTTTACCAATTCAGATCAGCGAAAAGTAAAATGTGATATACACATAAATTGCTGAGTGTGAATTGTGGTAGTTCTTCCAGAAAATAATCTGAAATATCTAGATATGTAGGCTCTTTTTCTGGGAGTCAATCTGTAGAAATAAAAACATCCTCATACGTACATGTATAAGGATGCTGTTGTAGCCTTATAATGGCAAAAAGCTGGAAATAACCTGAATGTCCATTAACAGGAGAAGGGTCAGATGACTAATAAGACATTTGTACTCTATATTATTATAAGTTAAAAAGAATGAATTGGGTTTATAGTCGTAAAAAATTGGAGGGGGATAAATAGTAGCAACAACAAAATCTGTATGTAAATTTATTGAGGTGAAATTCACATAACATAAACTTAACCATTTTAAGTGACCAGTACAGTGGCATTTAGTGCATTCTCAGTGTTTTCAGCCACCACTTTACCTAGTTCCAAAACTCTTCCGTTACCCCAAATGGAGATCCCATATCTGTTCAGCAGTTTCTCCTGGTTCCCTCCTGCCCTCAGCCCCGCGGCCACTGGTCTGTTTCCTGTCTCCCTGGGTTTGTGGATTCTGGACACTGCTTGTAAATGGAGTCGTACAGCATATGTCTGACTGCTTTCACTGGGCGTGGTGTTCTCAAGTTCATCCACGTTGTAACATGTGCCAGTACCTCATTCCTCTTTGTGGCTGAGTAACATTCCATTGGATGGACATACACCACCGTTGGTTTATCCGTTTATCAGTTGATGGACATTTGGGTTGTTTCTCCTCTTTGGATCTTGTGAATAGTACTGCTGTGAAATTTTGTGTGCAAGTGTCGGCATACCTATTTTCAGTTCTTATAGGTATATATCTAAGAGTGGACTTGCTGGGTCACATGGTAATTTTATGTTTAACATATAGAGGAACCACCACACTTTTCCAGAGTATGTATTTAAATAACGTATCTGTATAAACATACAGAAAGCTGTGATAACATACACACGATAGCAATTACATAAGGATGGTAGGAGTGGAGCGGGAAGATGGAGGAAGTAAATAATTTCTCCATCTGTCACTTCCCTGGGTTGCAGTGAGCATGAATTGCTTTTAAAGACAAAAGTAATAAGAAGGGGAAAGAACCTCGTGGAGTGAAAGCTGCAGAGTCACCCCGCCCTTTCCGAGGTGTCCTGCTCCTGGGACTCCCACTCCTTCCGCCCCTGACTTTGCTGTGGCTGCTCCTCGATGTCTAAACAGGTTCTTTTTCGGTTCCCTGCCCTTTCTTATTGTCCTTGGCGGTGTAATTCTTTCTGCAAGCTGCTCGAAACTCCTTGGAAGCCCAGTGCCATGTCTTCTAATCTTGAAAATCTAAATAGTTCAAAGTCAGTCGATCCTAATTTTATCGAGGAGAGAAAAGGTAATGGCTGTAGAAGATGGTTGGGAACTATTTCCATGTGCTCAGATCTGCTCGTATTAGTTAGGCTGATTTTTTTCCCTGGGATTAGATTGGTTTCGTGTTATTCGTGTGATGTCACCGATTTTATATTCTGATCCTTTGAAAGAATTCTTATTAAGCTATAACTGTAGTCTTTTATTTAAATGCTGGATTCCTCAGCCATCTCCTTAGTAGCTCAGTACTTCTAACCAGTGACCTACTTCATAGAGGGTTTGAGAAGAAAGAGAACCACTGTTTGCTTTCTCTGGAAATAAATGACTTGGCTTAAATATTAAGCATCTGTACCACAGACATTGACACCCAGTGTGAAATCTTACTCTGTTTGCTTTTAAGCCGTTTTCATGACCTTTCACTTTGTGAAGGTGTCTCTTTGTTGTTCATTCTTAGATTGAAGAGCCACCTGGCCTGATCTACCTTGGATCAGCAATGAATTTAAGCCACTGGTTGACTGTACATTATTTGAAGGGTATAAATTTCTAAGCTGCATAGTGTCCTTGATACTGCTATTTTTGGTCTCTGTAGAAAAATGCTGGAAGACCGACAAAATGAGTAGAGAAGCATTTATTTGATGACATATCTTTGGTCTTAGCATAGCTGTAGGTAGATCATATTTCCCACATGAGGCCACATAGCTCCTGCTGGGTAAGTCTCTGTGTAAGTTTCTAAGGCTGCCTGTAACAGAGCACCGCAAACTGGCTGGCTTAAAACAACTGAAATTTATTTTCTCACAATACTGGAGGCCAGAAGTGTGAAATCAGTGTGCCAGCAGGGTTGGTTCCTTCCGGAAGATCTGAGGAGAGTCAAATCGTTCCATGCCTCTCTCCTGGCTGATAGTGGCTGCCAGCGATCTTCTGTGATCCCCGATGTGCGGCTGCGTCACTCGGAGCCCTGCCTCCACCTCTGCACGCCTTCCTCCATGTGTCTCTGCCTCAGATTTCTGCCAAAAGGATGTATCTGTCATTGGATTTAGGGCCTGACCTGAATTCAAGATAATCTCATCTTGAAATCATCTGCAAAGACCCTCTTTCCAAGTAAAGTCATAATCACACTCACAGATTCTGAGTGGACATATACTTGGGGGCACAGTTAAACTCACTCTAGCCTCCATTCCTGGACATAAGTGTTTTCAGTACCTTTTCCGCATTTAAATAAGTATGCTTCTCTTGAGGGGGAAATTGGGGGTTACAGAGGCTAAAACAAATTCCTCTTTGGCCCCCATCCTTGAGAGTTAGAACGCTGACTCAGATCCAGAGTGAGAGGAATCACTTTTTTAAGAGCAGGTCCTTTTATTTTTTTTTGGTATGGGCAAAGGAGGAATAGCGGAATCAATAAGTATAGTCGAGAATGGTTTTCAGAGACTAGGCTTACGGTGCCAGCAGGTAAACTTCAGACGTGTAAACGGAGGATATTACCTTGCAGTCGTGAAATTCAGCAGTGCTGTTTTCTGAATATTTGGGTTTTTTTTGAGTGAAATCTCATTTTAATGGTCTGCCCCAGGTGAGAAAAGTAAGCAGGTAGAAAATAAAAAGCAATAGTTCTTAAGATTTCAGAAGGAGAAAAAGGTGGTGGATTTTCTTTCGCCTTAAAATTTGGGGGAAAGAATGTTACTGGTCTGTTAACCAGCAGCAAAAAGGCCAAAAAGGAGGAACTTTAATGTCTCTTTGAAACACGTCAGCCTTTCAGTTTAAGCTTCAGTAGAAGTGAACTTGAGCTACTCCTTGCAACCATGAGACCGTTCTGCCTTCCCCTGCAGATCGAGGAGACTGGCAGAGGGAAAGAAAGTTCAACTATGGCAGTGGCAACAGCAACCCGTCATGGGGCAGTGACAGGCACCATCAGTATGAGCAGCACTGGTACAAGGACCACCATTATGGGGACAGGCGACACATGGACAGCCACCGTTCTGGGAGCTACCGACCCAACAACCTGTCTAGGAAGAGACCCTACGACCAGTACAGCAGTGACCGAGACCACCGGGGACATAGAGATTACTATGACAGGTATGCAGACGGCCCTGGGGCACTAGGAGCTCACCTTTGCCAAGAGCTTTACTGTTCATTGGGGGATAGACAAGCGACATAGGTGTTAATGTACCTGTCAGAGGCAGTGAGCATCTCATCACGTGCCCGGGCACGGCCCTGAGTCTGACCCAGCGTTTATGCCATCGAGGCATCTTTGGGGTGTTGGGAGGAATCACAAGGTGGGCAGCTGACACTGTCCTGATCAGTGGTTGAAAGTAGAGACTTTGGAGTGTTTCCTGTGGACTGAGGATGAAGGGAGGCTGCTGATCCTTGCTCTGGGCTCTGGAGCGTCAGCTCAGCAGAGAGCAGTGGCATCCTGGGCCCAGGGCAAGGATGGGCGCCCGGAAGATCAACAGTGGATGGTTGGGAGGCCTTGAGTGCCAGGTCATAGGTTTTATTCTCTGGGTCAGAGGACGTCATCTCCAGTTTTCTGTCTTCCTCTGAAGAAATCAAGAGAAGAAGTAGCCATAAAAGAGCCAGCAACCAAAAGTACTAAGCTGTGTGCTGGGCTCTCAGCCACACTGGGCAGCAGGGACCCTGAGATGATACCAGCCCAGGGTCCTTCCTTCTTGGACCTATGAGTTCATCATTTCTATGAAATTTGGAACTTTTTTTACCATTATTTCTTCAAGTATTTTTTTCTGCCCCCACCCCAATACTTTCATCTCCTTTGGAGGAACTGATTATACTTGCTTGAGTTTGTCTCAGCTCATTGATACTGTTTATTTTTTTAAATTGTGTTTTCTCTCTGCTTCATTTAGATAGTTTCTATTGCTGTGTCTTCACTGTTCACTAGTAATTTCTTTTACAATGTCTAACCTGCCTTGAGGTCCACTGGTATATTTTGTTTTTCATACATTGTAGTTTTACTTATAGAAGTTGTATTTGGGCCTTCAAAAAAAAAAAATTCTTGTCTGTTTCCTTTCAAAATTTGGAATACAGTTTTAAAATAGTTTTTATGTCCTTGTCTGATAATTCTGTCATTTGGGTCAATTTTAGTTAATTTATCTCCTTATCATGATCTTATACCTAGTCATTCTTTTCATTCCTAGTAATTTTTTACTAGATACCTGTTGAGTGCTGAATATTTTTGATTCTTATAAATATTCTGGAGCTTTATCATGAGACACTCAGGTTACTTGGAATGTTTCATTCTTTCAGGTCTTGCTGTTAAGATTTGGGAGGCGGAACTGGACGGAGCCTTGCTCAGACAGGGGCTAATTATTCTCCACTACCCAGGCCAGCGTCCCCACTGTCCTCTCTCAACACAAACCCCGCAGGGCTTGAGGTGTTCGGTATGGTTGGTGAGCTGGGCCCTGCGTGAGCACAGGGCACTTGGACCTCTGATCTTCCAGGCGGATCTTTCCCTGGCCTTGGATAGTCCCCTCAGTAGGCACCCCGATCAGTGCTCACTGACCACTCAAGGGGGACTCCTGCAGACCGCCACCTGCTTTCTGTGCACACAAGTCTCTTTTTCCCTCCACCCTGCGAACTCCAGCTCCCTTGGTTCTCTGTCCGCCCCAGACTCTTCAGCTCCGGAAGGGCGCTGGGCTCCTCCTGGCTTCCCCGCCCCCTGCTGACGCCTGGAAGCTGTGTTAAGGCAGTGAGCAGGGCAGTTAAAAGGCTCATCTCATTATTTCCCATCTCTCAGGAGTCAGTCCTCTTTGTTGTCACATCTGACATGATGTCTTGAAAACCATCATTGTATACATTTTTGTGTCTTTCTAGTTGTTTCAGGAGGAAGGTAAATCTAGTCCTTGTTACTCCATCTTGACTGGAACTCGAAGTTACCATCCATCTTTCTGTCTCCTAAGGTGAAATTCACATAGCATAAATGAATGACTTTAAAAAGAACAGTTCAGGGACAGTTAGCACATTCCCAGTGTTGTGCAACCAACACCTCGTCAAGTCCCAGAACACTGCGATCACCCTGGAGGACACCCTGTAACTGTTAAGCAATCACCGTATTCTGCCCTCTTCCCAGCTCCTGACACTCACCAGTCCGTATCCTGCTTCTGTGTGTTTACTTATTCCGGATATTTTGCATAACTGGAATCATACAAGCTGGGGCCTTTTGTGACTGGCTCACCGTCGCACGTATGTGCCACATCTCATTTAGCCAGTCCCTGCTAATGGACGTTTGCGCCGTCCTGCCTTTGGTTGTGGTGATCGGTGCTGCCGTGAACCAGTGGTGGGGTTGTCAGTTACACCGTAGTTCTGCGTTGACGCTTTTAGGAACCACCTACCTCCCGCCTGCAGAGGCCGAACCATTTTGCATCCCCAGCAGCAGTGGTGAGAGCTGCAGTTTGCCCACTCCTTTGCCAGTACTGATCTGCTGGCTTTATTTTATTATTTTTTAACACAGCTGGCCTAGGAGGTGTGAAGAGGTATCTCACTGTGGTTTTGATTGGCACTTCCCTGATGGCTGGTGGTGGTGAGCATCTCGTGTCCTTAGCGGCCACGTGTGCATCATCTTGGGAGAGATGTTTGTTCAAGTCCTCTGCCCATTTTTGAATTGGGTTGTTGGTCTTCTCGTCATTGACTTGTACCAGTTCTTTTGGTAGAAGAAGTTAAACATTTTAATGTTCTTCACATTGAGTCAAGCTTAAAAATAATTAACCCTTTACTTACTGTCAAATATTAGGTTGATTGTGGTTTTTGCTGTTACTCATAACTTAACAGAATGCTCTCTGTGGCTCTTTTTCTCCTGGGCTGGGTCAAGGAATATGAAAATGTTTGCAGGTCGTGCCGGTTTTCCTGAAGGGAGTATGAGTGTACAAAGCCGCCAGTGATTCAAGTGTGTACTTGCTTCATTGCAGACTTGATGAGGCTTATGTCATTTCATAGGATGTGGCTTTGCCAATAAGCGTAAAACAGCCCTTTGTTATTACCTTTGTTTTCCGGATTCCTGGTAATGTGAGCATTTCCCGTGAGTCCTTTGGAAGTGTCCTTGACTCCGAGGAAGAGCAGTGGACGGTGGCGGAGGGGATAGGGTCTGGCTCTGGTCTTCCAGCTCACCCTCGCGTCTCTGTTTCAGGCACCATCACGACTCCAAGCGGAGGAGAGCGGATGAGTTTAGGCCTCAGAACTACCACCAGCAGGATTTCCGGCGAATGTCTGACCACCGCCCCCCGATGGGCTATCATGGCCAGGGACCCTCAGACCATTACCGCACCTTCCACACAGACAAACTGGGGGAGTACAAACAGCCCCTGCCGCCTCTGCACCCCGCAGTCTCAGATCCTCGTTCACCCCCTTCTCAGAAGTCTCCCCATGACTCCAAGTCTCCCCTGGATCATAGGTCTCCTTTGGAGAGATCGCTAGAACAGAAAAACAACCCAGATTATAACTGGAATGTTCGGAAAACATAAAGGACGGCTCGGGAGAAGGGGAGCGCAAGAGTCCTTAGCTCCGGATGTTTTTGGTCTGACCCACGGGAGCCAGTTACCTAGACCAGTAAGTGGAGTTTCTGGACACGCTGCTGCTGCCAGCTCGCCGGCTGAGGGGCGTTTCAGGGAGCGGGGGGCTTTGGTCCGGTCACCACTCCTGCACTCTGGCGCCCCCGCTCGTTCCAGCCTGGTTTCGGCCTCCCACGTTGACGGGTGCTAGGAGGAAGAGGTGACTTTTATGTACCAGTGTCACAGGCTGTGCTTCCCGGGTGACGGAAGAAGGGATCTTAGGGTCGGGAGTGTCTTGTCGCCAGGGTCCGTGCACCCGGGACCTTGGTGCGGTGGTCAGGGAGGGGACGCGCGTGCGAAGGCTGCTGGGACCTGCTGGACAGTGTGTGACTCGGGTCGCTGTGAAGTGACGATGCTGCTGTCGGGGAGTGGGGCTTGGGGACGAGTGGGTGGGGTCTCGCATCATAGGACTCGAGGGGGAGCAGGTACACTCCTCAGATGCGTTCTTGGGAGAAATGATACACGTGGGCCTCATTGTGTGACACCTGTGGTGCAGGGGTGGGGGGACAGGGCGACAACCCCACAGTGGGCCCCTCCCCACCAAACACTAATTCCTCCCATGCTGTCTGTAGCTGTCAGAGTTTTGGTCTCCTGGGGGGCCGCCTTTGCCCCCTGGGTCCACGAGCTGACTTTCGAATACTGTGACAGTCAGCATGGGGTCAGTGGGTCTGACTTGGTCGGAAGGGGGCCGAGGGCGGGGGCAGGGCGGCTGAGAAAGCGGAATCCCCGGCAGATTTCCGATTCCTGGGATGAGAAGTGCGAGCCCAAGGCCGGGAGAGGACGGAAGGTGGAGGCGTGTGTGTCGTCAGCGTGTCGCCGGCACGCACGGGACGGGGCGCGCGTGCAGGCGGCCAGGGCCCCAGGCGGGCGTTTGGTCGTGCTGGTGGGGGGGCGGGGTTCAGTGTTGTGCCAGGTCAGCATTTCAGTTCCCATTTCACAGCTTGAAGTAGATGACGCAGAGTCACACGTGTCCTCACACTCGGGTGGGGGGTGGTAGACAGATGGAGATAAGCTAGTTACCTGTGGTGAGCAGGTTTCCATTGTCGGTTAGAGATCATTAGAACCGAGCTCATTTTTTTAGAATGAGATCAAGTCAAAGGATAAACCCCAAGTTAAAATTTTTTCCTCGGTAGGAAGTGTCCAGGGACGGGGACTGAGCTGCAGACGGCGAGTCGTTCTAGAGCTGAGCTGAGTCGGGACTGGGAGGCAAGGTGGCTGTGTCAGTGGAGCAGGCTGCTTTCATTTCACTGAGTCCGGGCCTCCGTTTCATTCATTTCAAACCAAGCTCGCCAGTATTGTTAGCGGATCCAGAGGCCCTGCTAGGCGGAGGCAGAATAACTGACTCGAAGCACAGTATGCCTGTAAGTGTCCAGGCTTGGAGCTGGTGAAAACCCTTCCGTTGGGCACACATGACATTACTTTCCCTGAACTGACCTGTGGGGACTTAATATCACTGACTCGCTGGTACCCTGGGCCAACAGCATCGATGCCTTTACTTGGACTTCCTTGAGCTGCGTCACCCTGTGGACGTGTCACCTGCAGAAGCAATGTGGCCGTGGGTGGTGGTTCTCTGCCGCACCAAGCTCGAGGCTGGCCCGTGCAGAGTTCCAGAGGAGAGCCTGGGACCTCACAGCTCATGCTGGTGGCCTAGGGGACCCCTGCCTCATTTAGCTCCTCCTGGTGCTTGGGGCTCCTCACCCTAGGCTTATACCCACGGGCCTGCATGGGAGGCCTTGCCAGGTCATCCCTGGGGGCGTGCTGCGGGAGAAGTCACGCCTCTGCCTGGGCCACCACAGGTCCAGCTTCTTGCTGACAGTGCTGGCACTGCCCACGGCGAAGGGGAAGGCGCTTGGCTCGCCAGCTCCGTGAGCAGTCAGGGTGCGGTGGGCAGGGTACGAGCCACCCCTCTCCTTCCCCTGTGGGGAGTCAGGTCAGACCACGTCCCCGGCAGGCGTCACATTTCCTTTCGCTTCGAGGAGGCCCCGCGTTTCAAAAACCGTCAAGGTTTTTTTGTTGTTGATAGAAGATGTGAATTATTCCCAAAGACCTCTCATCATGAGGAAAAAGGAACTTCCTTTTGTTTGCATTTGGGACTTAGAGTGCCATACAATGTAGCAAAAGGCAATATCAGCCAGATCAGTGTTAAATCGATTATAAAATTGCAGTATCCCCATGAAAGCATCTGTTTTAGGTGTTGAAGCACGTTTGAAGAGTGGGTTGGAGAAAGGAGGCACTTCCTCATTGACTTAAGTCAGTATGAATACTGTAGTTTGCTTATATTAAAAACCGAGATTTGCACAGGTAGAAATTCTCTCACTGTGGATGGGAGAAGCTGCCCTCCCCCCCGCCCCCCGAATTTGTAAGGATGGTCTTCCACGGAGCCTAGCTTTGAAAGATTTAATCATTGGGCTGAGGAAGAGGGGAGTTAGCCTCACCTGAAACCTGAGCATAAACAAGGATTGACACGGTCTCTGTCCCCCCGGAAAAGGACACAGTGGACCCCAGGCTCACCGTCACGGTCCTTCAGAGCCGGGCCCGACGGCCCCTGGGCTCCCTCCCCTCGTAGTCATTCCCTGAGCCCTTCGTGGGAACCAGAACACTTCTGACATCGTGCTGCAGACTCGCTAGCTCTGTGTCTGCGTCAGGACGTGCGGTGCAAATGCAGTTCAGTTAATCCACACACTGAAATCCTACAGACCAAAATCCACTCGTCAGCAGGGGCGGTGGCCCAGGGCCCAGCCCCCGTGCCTTCTGGCTTGTCTGGGGGCTGCCATGTCGAGTGAGGAGAGCCAGGCCGAGGGTCCAGGCTGCTTTAGTCCATCTGTGCCCCCCTCGTTTGGGGACAGGTGGTTTTTCTTTATTGTAAAATTGTGGACTTTTAAAACCTGTTGACTAAACAGTAATTAATTTATATTTGTGAAAAATGCCACTGTCTTAGTGATTTCTGATGTAAATAATGTTGTTTATATAGTATGTATTAAATTTTCCTACATTGTAAAACTGCTGTACTTTTGATTCTTGTATATTAAAAAGTGTTACTAAGGATTTTTAGAATTGGGCGAACACGTTGCATTGCGGTGGTGTGGCTCGTGATCGGCCGCCGTGCCGTTCAGATGGTTTGACAGCTTGTGAAGTGGAGCCTTTTAAAGTTGCGTTTCTTCCCCTACTCAGCGCCAGTCGTGTGGGGTCCAGGACCTTACACCAGGGGCTTCTGAGGTGTTCCCAGAGGAGCCATTGCTGCGGTTTAACAGTCCCCTGACCGAGCAGCTTCAAGCCCCTGCACTGGATGGAGGTGACCTGGAGGAGCCGCTGCCCGCAGCTGAGCAGGGCTGCCCGTGGTTTCCCACGCCGGTGGGAGGACCTCGAGAGCCCCGCGAGGTGCCTCGAAGACCCGTGCGCATCCCCCCCGAGGGCCTGCGGCCCCCTCTGCCCATCGGAAATAAAAACACCGTGTCTGCCAGCCTGCAGCCTTGAGGGTAATTTAACAGTTGGGTCATATATTCTTGAAGGGGGAAAAAGCATTTTATAATGGAAACACTGACCCAAATGTTAACTCTAGCAGTTTGGCAGGGGCAGCGCAGCGCCTCGCAAGGCGCAGACAGAGGAAGCGCGGCTCGGCCTGCGGGCGGAGATCGTCTGGATAGGAGCTGGAGAAGGCGGCCAGCCCAAGGGGCTCTACTGATGCCTAAGCGACTGTGAAACCGTCCTGCAATCTCTGCGAAGCTCCTAATGCTCGATACCAAGTAAAGCCGAGTGTCCCGGAGGCCTGGCTGCAGGGGCCCGGCCCGGGCATGAGTGGCCTGCCGTTGCCACTGCACGTGCTGAAGTCAAAGACTCAGAAGAGTCAGTGGAGGCTTCTTCATGGCGACAAACTCAGCAATCGTGTTGCAGTTCACAAGTCAGCTGGAACGGCCCTGAGAAACTTTAAGAGCAAGTGTTGCAATAATCAGCTCGCTCTGGTTTACGATAGCACCGAGGCTGCTCAACTGTCCGCTGCCAAAACGCCTGCCTTTTACTGGAAGAAGCAGGCCCAGGTCCCCTTCCTCCTCCCTGGCGGGGCCTCACATGTCTGGCATCAAGGCAAGTCCTCAATTAATGCCAACAGAAAGGTCACTTATTGAAACACAAGGCTTTGCAGTTTGCCAGAGCAGTCTGGGCTCCAGGTTCCAACCTGTGGCTCTTAAAGGCATAGGACAAAGCCACAGAGGCTTTGACCAAAACCCCCGACCGGCCATCTTTATCCTGTAGGAACCTGGGCCCTGGCCGTGCCTGTCCCACTGCTGCTGGTGGACCCTACCCTAGGCTGAATGTCGGGATGTCCTGCATAGTTCTGTGGCTCTGTGACCTGGCTTTGTGTGGAAACATGGACAAGCCTGTGTCACCTCAAAGACAGAATAATACCCACTTCTTAGGGCCAGCTGCTCCGTGGAGGGTTCGCACATGATAATCTTTTCTTCCTGACTTGAGGGGATTGTGGTTTCAAAGCGCAGTCGTGGCCGACCTGTGCACCATTGGGGCCAGGAGGAGCTGGGTAGGAAGGTCATTGGGGCCTGAAGGAGCTGGGTAGGAAGGTCATTGGGGCCTGAAGGAGCTGGGTAGGAAGGTCACCGTGTTGTCCTCATTTGGTCTGTCCTTGTGCTTGGCTGGACCAGGGGCTTTGTCATTTGCAAACAAAGGAGGCAGCTTCTAGGGTTAACGTTTTTAAGAGAGAGCTAGCACAGCAGAGGGCCACAGTGGGCCTCAGTCCTTGGCTAGGCTGGGCTCGTGTCGAGAGGGGACTGGTGGCCCTGGAGACTGGGCTTGTGGCATTGTGCCAGCAGCCTTCACCGGAGCTAGAGAGACCATCAGAGCTGCTGTGTCAAGCCCAGCTCCCCGATGGGCCCAGGAAGAGGGCTGGCTCCAGGGGAGCACAAACCCCAAGGGGATGGCCCAGCCTTCAACTGGGACCGTCTGAGCTTGGGGGGGATGAGAGACGAGCTCCTTCAAGGAGCTCGCAGTCTTACAGGGCAGGTACAGCTGAGACTGGACAGTTACGGCAGAGAAGGTTTTCCTCTTGACCAAGATCTCGCGCCTCTGCTGTTGGGCCAGACCCTGCTGTAGGAGCTGGGGACACATGACAAACCAGGGTGAGGCCCTGTGTGGCCTCTGAGCCGAAGGTGGTGGAGACGGACCCGAGATGAGCAAACAAGAAGACAAAATGTCAGTTGAGAACAGAGCCAGGCAACAAGGGACCAGGGTGCTGGTGGCAGAGCTCCGTGGTGTGGGTGGGTGGGGAGACACAAGGACTGGGGTGGGTGGGTGGGTCTGAGGTGTGCAGACCTGGGTGTGAAGCGGGACGTTCTCTGCTGCTGGTTACTGATCACGAGAGTCCCTTGCTAGGCTGCTGTGGGGTGAGGTCACCAAGGTGACACGATGGGTCCGGTACTTATCATCAGAGGGCAGTGTTGGGACGACCTGAGGCTTGTTGGAGGCCATGCGTGCCACCCTTGGTGGGGTCTGTGCTGTATTTGCATATCAGCCGCTCCCATTCCCCTGAGGGCCCCGAGTGAGTGTGGTTCTAGAACTGTCCAGCAGAGGGCAGCAGATGCCCACAAACGGCCTGCCGACTGCCAGCACTATAAACTGAACCTGGCTCGGCTCTCATTGCCTTGCCCAGGTAGGTAGGCCGCTCCCCTTGGCTCTGGAGCCCAGGATGAAGCTTGTCCCCGCAGGAAGTGAGACAGGGCCGGGTAGAGCATAGGGGTAGGGGCTGCGGGGAAAGGCTGGCCTCCACGAGCCGGAGGCCCAGGTGCGGTGGTGACCAGCCATGGCGCAGCCTCCTAGGGGTCTCAGCCAGCTGGGCAGGCAGGCTATCTGGGTCCTCAGGGATGAAGGCCAGGGCCACGGTCCCTTCAGCCCTCCTCCATCATCTCCAGCTACCTGCTGAATTTTGTTCATTGTCAAGCTTGGTTTTCTCGGAGCAGCCTTCTTGGACACTGCTGTTCCCAGTTCCCATTCCTGTCTGTCCCCACAGAGGTCATCAGAGCCCCTGGAATACTCTAGTGCCCCTACGTTGTCACCAGCTGTCTTCCCCAGTAGGCCATGGCACCCTCTTGTCATGGCTTACGTCACGGGAACCTCACCTTCCACCTTAGTCCCTTCTCCAGTTCTGTCGCTTCCCAAACCCTCCTTCATATTAAACCCAATGCCAACCATCTCCGGCGCACCTACTGCCGCCCCACTTCTGGCTGGCTTTGTGCTATCGTCCCTGACTTTCTTTCCTGACGGCCCTGCTCTTAGCTCTCCAGCATCCTGACCGAGTCACGAGCAGTCCTCCCATGCCCAGAACCTGCAAATGGCTTCTTACAGCGACTGGCAGAGAGTCAGGTTGTGCCCTGGCGCCTCTCTGGCCTCACCGTGGACCCCGGTCTGTGCCAGGCCCTTGGCACTCACTTTGCTCTGTGTAGAATGTTCTCCCCAGGTCTTTGCATGGGTGGCTCCCCAGATTCACCCAGGTGAGCTAGTCAGAGGTCCCCTCGACTCCACCCTCCCCCAGTCCAGGATACGTCTGTTTCAGAACCTTTGACTTTCAGTGTCACCATGGGACGTTCGATGACATAACTTTATTGTCTCTCCAAAGAGAAAGCAGGTGGTCTGGGGTGGGGGTCTCTACTGTACTCCCCCAGCACAGGCGATCATGAGAGTCATTGAATAGACGCACACACAGTTGCAGAGGGAGGGCACCGCCATTTTTGGTGGCCTCTCTGCATTGCGCCAGGGCCCATGTGCCAGGCACTTTATGAGTGTTAGCTCACTGGATTTCTAGCGTGACCTTGGGAGGCAGGTACTCGTAATTCCATGTTACAAATAAGGAGTCTAAGGCTCAAAAACTCCAAGGCAGACCACACAGCTAGCAGCAGGCAAAGCCAGCTTGGATGCCAAGTCAGCTTGCCGCCCAAGACCACCCCGTGCTGCACGCTGCTCCCTGGCATCGCTGAGCCCCGCTCCTGCCCCAGTGTCCTGGTAATCCCGCCCCCCGAGTTTGCCCCCTTCGTTATGGATGGCCCCGTTCGTTTGTTTTTAATAGCTTTCTTCTCTCCTGTCATCTTGCCTTGTAAATTCTGGTGGAAGAACCAAGACCTCCCAGGAGTTCCCGCCACACACCAGTGGGGGGGGGGCGGGGGGGCGTGAGGGGGTGGCCTGCGCTGCACCTGCATCTGCTAACGCGTCGACCTGGGGCTGACGGGCCGCAGGTGAGCTGGCCCAGGAGCCTCTGCTCCCACCCAGCGCGAGGTGCACGACGAAGCCGCTTCTTGGGAACCATTTAGCCAAGGACCCTTGTGTTCCATCTTCACACGAACTGCAAATTTCCACGTTCGTGAGGCAACCAGTAGCGAGGTGCTTGGAGAGAATGCCATCCTAAGTGGAGGGTCCTGAAATGGTTCCAAACCGACGCTATTTCTGGCGAGTAGCGTAGCATTTTCATCTGATGGTGAATGAGGTTTTGTTTCTTTTTTTTAAACCTGTGTGCCCTGGCTTCTCAGTGATGTGCTCTTCTGTGCCGACCAAGTGCCCACGGCTCTGCCAGCTCAGTGGTGCCGCCTCTTTCATCCCAGTTCCTACCGAGGGGGTGAGGGCTATTGCTGCTGACAGTCGGGGCAACTGGGTGAGACACGTGGGTGTCTTCAGACCTTGTTTGGCCCCTTCTATGCTGGTTCCTTTCTCTCAAAGGCCAGATTTCCATGTTCTCTTTGGAAGCTCGTGTAAGCTGGGTTCTAGAAAGTTCTCCCTTTTAGCCTTCCTCTTCAGATTGGGCCTGAGATGTATATTCACTCTGGATTGCTAGCCTTTCAGTTCACCTCCCTCCTAAGGTTCTGGGTCCTGTGGCCCCCCGGCCCCCCACCCCCCATCACACTTAACTCCTCTTGCTTTGGGATAATGTCATCAGCAACGCAGGACAGTCGCTGTGTGCCAGGCTCTGCCCTAAGTGCTGTACAAGAACTGATTTACTAACCAGCTCTGGTAGGCACTCCCCATTTTAGAGGTGGGAATGGAGGCTCAGAGAGGTTAAGTGACTTGCCCAAGGTCACACAGCTAGGAAAGTGGAGGTGCTGGGATTCTGCCCCGTGGCACTTAGTGCTAAGAGCAGGAACTTTGAGGCAAAACAGACCTAGCTATACATCTTGTCGCTGCCCTTGTTAAGGAACTCGGCACGTCAATTCATCCGTTTCCTTTTCCTTTGTAAAATGGGCATGAATTTGTCTCTGGCTCATGGAGTAGTTGTAAAGGATGAAATGTAGTGACAGCCAGCAGTGACCCTGGCCCCAGGCACGCTTTGGCCCTCCTTACACTGATGTGGATGGTGCCCCCTCTGTGGGACCATTACTCCTCCCCAGGCTGCATGTGACCAGTGGGACCCTCAAGGGTGACAGCGACAATCCCAGGTCTGGGGCTCCAGGCTGACCCCTGAGATGGAGTCGTCCTGGATCCCAGGCCAGCACACCCAACCCTGCTCCGTAGGGCATCTTTCTGCATCGTGGCCATCTGTCCTCAAGGCTGCGTTCCAGCTCTGCCAGAGTCGGGGAACCTGGGTCCCTCAAGCCCCAAAAGGCAGCTCATCGTAAGGAGAAAAAGTAATTTTAGAGAAACAAGGGGCTTTGGTTGTTAAATTGCTACATCCTCGACACATTCATACACACAGACACACGCACAAGCACTAGCTGCGCCCCCCACAAACACCGTCATTCATACACACAGACACACGCACAAGCACTAGCTGCCCCCCCACAAACACCGTTGGGACACTGTGCCGTGACACCCACCACCAGAGTCAACTCTCCACCCCCAAAAGGAACCAGTCTGTTCAGAAAACAAACTTCAGCACATGCAAAGGAAAATAACAAAACAAAGAAAACCCAAACTTTACTTGCATTTAGCCATTAATAAATAATTTACAGTATGTACACGCGGTGACACTCCACACAGGTCACAGGCACAAGGACGCAGTGAGGGGTCCCCACTTCCAAGCAGAATGCGATCAAACACAACCAAAATAAAGTGCTTCACTTTTTACTTCCAACGTAGGGGACCGGCTGAAAACCAGCAGGGGCCTCGCTGCTCCTACAGATTTCCGGTGGGAGAGGGGAGATTGTGGGGAGGTGTTGGGACCTCTGGAGGAGGAAGGAGGGGATCGCAGCCTCCTGGGCCAGTGTATGAGAGGTCCCTGAGGAACAGCAGAGAGGGCTGCAGGGGACACTGGGGGGGCGGGCAGGGACAGTGGGTGGCCGTGGGGCTTCCAGGAGGTTGGCCCTCTGGAGCCTGGCCCGTTTGGGTCCCTGGGGGTCTCTGGAGCAGCAGCAGAGGCTGGGCTGGTTTGGGCCTCTTCAGATGGTCAGCCCGGGCTGTGTGGCCACGGGCTAAGGAAGGGGCCAGATGGAGACACGCTGCCAGGGCTGCTCCTCTCCCCGGAATGCAGATCTGGGTGGACAGGGTGGGGAGCAGGGCTCTGGGGGCAGGTGGGCAAAAAAAGAGGATCAGGGCAGGCCAGCTGGCCCTGTCCACTGGTCTCCTGCCCATGCCCTGCGGCCCATGTGCCCCAGTCCGAGGGCTCTTGCCATCTGCTGGAGAGGAAGGAACAGAAATCACGGGGTAGTTCTCTGTTTAGACATTTAGAAACTCAACTCGACTTCCTAAGCACAGTGGGGAGTTGGGGCCAGCAGGGGAAGGGCCAGAGGAGGGCATCCAAGCCCACGAGTGGCGTTACTCAGAGCACGTGTCAACACGCACTGCCTGCGCGGGGGCTCTCGAGGCGGGACCTGGTAACCGGGCCTGAGCCCGTGCCCACAGCAGGCGCGGCACACGTGGGGTCTCACAGGGAGCCCATGGCAGAAAGGTCCCAGCAGGGCACAACCTTTTGGCCAAAGGGTTATATCAGTTTGCCGAAGATCCCCAGCAACGCCCTGGGAGTGCACCAGGCCCCAGGGGAAAGGGGGCCCACCTGGGGGTCCAGTCTCGGCTCCGCCGGCTGCGTGTGTGCGAGTGTGCTCGTGTAAGAGTGTGTGCGTGCGGCGGGCACGTGCAGCAGTCGGCCGGGCCTGTTCAGTGCATTGCGAGGGGGTGGGATGAGCGGACTCTGACCTTCCGCAGCGTCTCTGGCGGGGTGGGGGCTCCAGCCTGAGGGGCTCGGTTTTGCACATTCACACTGTGGGGCGGGGGGAGGGGAGCTCTCCCCCACATTGCTCTACTGTCACAGACATCACAGCACCAGTCAGTCACCATGACCTTGTCCAGGGCCCTAGAGAGGGCGAGGGGCCGCCCCACGCCCCCAGCACTTGCCAGCAGCTCCGAGGTAACCATCCCACAGCTCACCGGCCAGCAGCTGCCTCTGCTTCTGACCCCTGCAGAGACCACGGGGCCACCAGAAGCCACCAGCCCTTCTGCAGGCCGGCAGCTTGGGGACAGGCAGTGTGCCTCGCTCTCCATCCTATGCAGCAAGGGCCTCCAGGAACACAGGGAGCAGGGTGAGGAGCAGGAGGCTGCCCAGGAGGAGCCGAGGGGCCGGGCACAGCCCTGCAGTCGCTGCCCGGCCCGGTGGCTCCCGCGTCCTCTCGTACAGGTGCAGCTTGTCCTTATTGGAGTGTAGCATCTTGACGTCCTCCAGGGCATAGTAAGCAGCCAGTGTGAAGTTCACGTCGCCTGTGGTGAGCAGGTCGAAGACGCAGGCCTGGTAGTAGAGGTCCTCCACGGGCAGCCTCTCCTTGCACTTGGCCACGGCCGTCTCGTACGGGAAGGTGTCGGGGGCCGCGGGTGTGGGGCTGGTGGCCTGGGGCCTGTGGGCGCCCAGGCCCTCGTGGGCACGGAAGGCCTGGAAGTCAATCTGCTGGTTGAGGGGACAGCCCCGCAGGCAGAGGTAGAGGCCCTGACTGTCCCGGTCTTCCACCGCGTTGACCACCTCCTCCGGCATGCGGACTGCGAAAGTCAGGTAGCGGCCCACCTGGCGAACCACGATGGTGGTGCCGATGTACTTGGCCTGGATCTCTACGTGCTGGCCGGACACCTTCTCTGTGATCTTCAGGCTATTGGCCCCGTGCTTGTCCCCACCATTCTTGGAGCCATCGGCGAAGGCGGCTGGGAGCTCATCCATCTCAGCCTGGTATACCTTCTGGTCCACACACTCCTGGAAGTTTTTGAAGATGATGGTGAGCTGCAAGGAAGAGGGCAGAGAGGGGCGTCAGAGATGCCAGCGACTGCGGAGGGAGAAGCCCCACCCCGTGCTTATGAAGCTCTCGGGGGAATGGAAGGGGCCCTCAGGATGCCCCAGACCGTCCCTTCCCCATTGTGGTCACCGTTCAGTGCCACCTGCACTCTTGCGTACTTAATATTTTTCTTTAAAACACCTTATTTTTTTTACTTGAAAAAAAAGTTGACTTAGAACAGGAACTTGAGATCACTACCCTAAATGGAAGACCAGCTCATTTACTATATGTCATGGTGAATCACAAAAAGAAAGCACAGCTAATTAAAAGTTAAATGTCATTAATCCACTGTAATAGGCTGAATAATGGCCCCCGAGATATCGGCCCTAATCCTTGGAGCCTTACATGGCAAATCACTTTATGGAGACTATAAAATAGAGGCAGAGGGACATCTGACCACAGAAAGAAGGCCATGTTTCCACCGAGGCAGAGATTCAAGTGATGAAGCCACAAGCCAAGGGATGCTGGCAACCACCAGAGGCCGAGGGAAGCAATGAAGAGACCCTCCCCTGGAGCCTCCTGAAGGGCCAGCCCGGCGACACCTTGATGTGAGCCCCGTGAGATTCACTGCGGACTTCTTGCCTCCATAACTATAGGAAAATAAATGTCTGTCTGTCTGAACCACCTTGCGGTACTTGTTACAGCAGCAGTAGGAAACTCATAAGGTCCATAAGCATCTAATGTCTCTCACACCGCCAGTGGACTTCCTGCAGAATTCTTGGAAAAAAAAAAAAAACTTCAAGCCACTGGCTGAACCTAATGGCAGGTGGAACAGAAGAAGCTGATTGATGCTCGAAGAAAGAGAGGGCAAATCCACGCAGGCACGCAGAGACCACGTAGGCTGCCCTAAGGGGCTACCCGGCGGGGTCTTGGAGGGGAGCCGGGGGCAGGAGAGGAACAAGATGCCGGTCAGTGGAAGGAAGAGGGGGGCTTCAGGCTGAATGCAAAACTCTGGCCACGGCCAGGGCAGGTTGACCCATTTCTGCCGGAGCCTACAACTGGGGCCAGGGCTGGGCTGAGCCCCTGGAGGAGACAGATAGCTGATTCGCTGTGTTAGTCACTATCCTCTTGGGAACCACAGACACAGCTACACTCGTTGGGTCAGTGTGGCAGGCACTGCAGGGGAGGGTGACATTACCTCTGATTTGCAGACAGGAAACACTGGCTCAGAGAGGTAAAGCAACTTGGCCAAGGTCACACAGCCACCAAGAGGCAGAGCCGGGATTAGTCTCTTGGTTTCCAGTTCCTGGGCTTTTCTGGCCACAAACCTACAGAGTGGGTGGCCCGGGAGACGGATGGGAGGCAAAGAGCCTGGGGAGTATGTGTGAGTCCCTCACCCCCATCGTCATGGGAGAGATGACTGGCTGCTCTTTCCTCCAAAATCTTAACTACGAAGACTGTATGCGAGAGAAGCAACCATCTCATTCCCTGTTCGTGCCCAGATGCCAGCTGGTGCCCCTGGGCCGAAGGCACCTGGGACTCTGCTGTCTACCTGGGACACGAGCTCTGTGGGCAGCTGCGGGAAGCCGAAGGTGGCCAAAGCCTCTCTGTCCTGCTTCGAGTCCTCCGTATCGAACCGCGTGAAACTGCCACTATATCATCCCTGGCCTCCAAAAACGGCGACTTCATTCGGTTCCACTGCCTGCTGCTTCCTTCCCTCCATCCAAGGCTCCCACCCTGATGTGGAGCCCTGCAGGGGGCCAGGAGGTGGGGCAGCCAGGGTGGTCTGAGCAGTGGGTGGTCCTGTCATTGGAGCAGGGGGCAGGATGAGGGACTCTGGTGTCCCTGCTGGTGTGTGGGGCCACACAAACACTCTGGGGGGTGGGGGGCTGCTTTCCAAGTGGCATTCGTCTCCTGGAACAGGAAAGGCTGGTTTTGCTATAAGCGCCACCTCTCGTGGAGACAGGCTCCTGGACGGCTGACAGGCTGCTTGTGCCAGGGACTCAACCACAAGTAACAGCATGAAGGGGGCCTGTCGAAAGCCGGGCGGCTTTGCTGCCAACAGGGCCACGGGCGCGGCCGCTTCTCCTCTCTCTGCTGCACCCCCCCTTCCGAGGGGCCTCGGGCTCCCCACTGTGTTGAGCACGGGGCAGAGCCGGGTTTCATCAGCTGTTTACGGAGCACCAGCTACATGCCGGGCCTGTATCCGCACGGACTGGAACAGTCCAAGACCCCTGTCCTCATGGAGCTCACATCTGGGGGGCAGAGACTGAGCAGATAAATTATGCCGTGTGTTGATAAGCGCTACAGGCGAACGAGCGAGGGGAGGGGATGGGAGGCAGAGGCCTGAGTTCGCTGTTCCCTGCTTCCGTTTCCTCATCTGTAAAATGGGGTGCCATGAGCACAGCTGGAAGGAGAAAGAAGGAGCAGAGGGCTGGGCATGGGGCAGTCCCATGGGGGCAGGAAGTTGGCTAAAATGTCAGCCTGGGCTGGAACACACTAGACAATGCACAAGAACACAGGGCCGGGCTGGGCTGGGCTGGATAACGCCAACATCATGGGAAGTCAGCAAAGGCCCCTGGGGAAGGCACGGTGCTGAGGGGAGGCGGGAGGGGAATGGGGTCAAGTGAGCAGAAGTGGCTGGCAGAGGCTTCCTTTGGGGTATGGCAGGCCCAGGCCCCCATCACTTTGAAGATAAAAGCTCCTTGGCTTCTCCTTGCTTCCCTGGAGGTCCCAGGCTGTCCCCACTCCCGTCTCGGCACCAGCACCCCTGTGCCAGTCTTTGTTCTCCATTATTAGCCTGGAACCTGTGAGAGGGAGGCATGCCTGAGCACAGAGGCTGGCACAAAAGAGGTGCTTGGTAGATGTTTGCTGAATCAATGAATGAACCAACGCACACACCTGATAACACCTGAGTAACGGAGGCCTACGAGAAAAGGCAGGGGCAGGCCCCAGGCACTGCGGGTAGCAGCCCAGCCTCACCGGTCACTAACCACAATCCCTCCCTTGACTCTATTATCACATTTGGTGTTTACACCACCCAGGATCAGGAAGAGGAGCACCACCCACCGTGTGCCCCTGCCAGGATGGGACGAGGAGGTAGGGTCCCCTCCCAGAGCTTGTTTGCTGCTGGATTTAGACGCTGCAGCCTCAGGCTCCCCTCATTCATTTATCTTGGCTATACGGTGGGAGGTGGGTAGGTGAAGGGGCTGCAGAGAAAGCAGCTGGGCCCTTGACAAGGGCCCCCCTCGGTCTGCAGAGGGCTGGGAGGGGAACAGGGCAGAGCGAGAGCCGGCCATAATCCTGCCACCCATTAGGTGCACAGCCTGGGGCCAAGGGCCTCGAGGGCATCCATGGGGCAAAGACTCACTTTGTTTCTTACTCAGCAGGGGGTCCCATAAAGAGACC
Organism: Pteropus medius; assembly: GCF_902729225.1. Lineage (NCBI taxonomy): Eukaryota > Metazoa > Chordata > Mammalia > Chiroptera > Pteropodidae > Pteropus > Pteropus medius. Next base: position 495,731 of record NW_024351648.1, read on the forward strand.
CCCTTCGGGCATGCAAGGGCCACTGGCACAGAGAGAGAGGGCTGGCAGGAATCTTCCGAGCTGCCAGGTTACCTCACTGTCCTCCCCTGGGGCGTGGAGGGATGGGAAGGAACAGAAACGCCCCTGAGGGCCAGCCTGGCACCCTTGCAACATGCCGTTCCTAGGGAAACAGACCTGCTGCCAACCTGGAAACCCCAGGGGCCCTGGCAGGCCGGGCCCTGAGGGGGCACAGGTGACCCTGTTGCCTGGACTCTGAGAGGCCACCAGTCTCCCTCTGGCTGAGTCTGAATGTGAGGTCGGGGAGACCCTCGGAAGTGACGGGGAAGGAGAACCTGGGTGGACGGGAACGTCCCACTGCCTGCACCACAGGCTCTCTTTCTGGGGTTTTAACACTACAGTCCCACAAAAATGTAGTTTGGGGGCAAGAATATAATGAAAGTTTGAAACGGAATGCTCTAGGGAGTGCTTCTTTTGGATTATAACCCCAATAAGAAATCCATCTTACATCTGGATCCAGTGTGTACACACGTGTGTTTACATGCACACGCTCGTGCACACACACAAAACAAGCTAGGTCCCCTTAGACATCCTTAACCAGGCACAGTGCATTCACAAACTGCCTTTTACATACGCCAGGTTATGTCACTCTGTTCATTCTGCCCAGTTAAATAAAATATCTCACTCTAAGCAATATTAAGAATCTCTAGAACATTCCTTTCTAAATAATCTGCTCATTTACTGGCAGTAAGAACATGGTGGGTGCAGGAGGCGTCTGGGTCAGGTTGGTGGGACCCCACGGGGCAGCCCCATCCTGTCTCAGCCTCACCTTGCTGGTGGCCGTGGCGGCCGAGCCAGGCAGCACAGGCGTGTTGGTGACTTGCACGTTCAGGTAATTATTGTCGATGAGCGGCCAGGCGCCCTGCACCTTGCAGGTCTGGAAGCGGTCTGTGAAAGTCCTGAGGTGCGGGTCCCCGAAGAGGCCGCAGTGCGTGTAGTTGGGGGCGGCCGAGTGCTTGTGCAAGCTCTTCTCGTAGTGGCAGATCTCGGGGCTGTCGGAGCGCTCCTGGCTGTCCCCGGGTGGCGGGAGCGTGCGCAGGCGTGGCTGTGACGTGGGGCCATCCTTGGAGCAGTTGTGCTGGCTCATGAGGTCCTCTATGCCATGAACGGCCGAGTGGTAGGCCAGGTCGCCCCGGCAGGTGCGGGCGGTGCGCCGCGTACACAGGGCGTAGGTGCGCAGCGCTGCGCAGAACTCGGGGGCGTCGTCCGAGGCCGGGGCGTGGCCACCCGCCGTGGCGCTCCAGAACTCAGAGTTGCACTTGAGGATCTTGCACGGGGAGGTGGCTGTGGAGAAAGGACGAGACACGCCATCAGGCTGGGCGCGTGCATGAGGACACCCCATTTGAGACAGCACCACCCACACTGTACTTTCTCGCACAGATGGTGACCCCGGCCCCCTTCCCGCGCGCAGGTGGTAGTAAAGGGCGGATCTGCCCCAGTAGGCCTTCCAGATTCTTCTGTGCAGCCTATAATAAGGCAGGCACGCTGCAAGGGTTGGCAGTGGCCCCTGTGGAGAGGACTGGTTAGTGTTTGGCGACAGCGGGACAGGCCACCTTTGGGCCTTTGACATCTGTTAACACTTTCAAAGCCATCCCCAAGAGTTTGGCAAAAGCAACAGGAACCCGGAGGGTAATTAAGCCTTGGTGTTAAATGCGTGTCCCAAGCTCTGTCACTTTTGTGACCTTGTGCAAATGGCTCAAGTTCTCTATGCCTCATACCACCTGGAAAATGGGTAATACACAGTACCTGCTGTGGGAGTTTGCTGGAAGTGGTAAAGGGCTCAGAAGGGCACCAGCATTCAGCTGAAGCTCACTGAATGTTTGCTAGTGTGATTACTGTGTTAGCCCTGGTCACAGAGGGCCTGGTCCCTGTCACCTCGTCCACGTGCCTCCCGCCCTCTCTATCCTGCTCAGCAGAGCAAGCTGGGAGGCAACTGAGAGTGAGGACTTTGTATTTGCCCCAATTTGTGTGATTTTTAAAAAACAAGTCACCAGCTTTGACACCTAAGCAATAGTTAGCCATAAATGGCTATGTCTGAAAACCATGGCTGTAGGAACCTGGCTTCCCGGGTGTCCTCAGCCACTCAAAACCCTGGGGCCTTGCACACCTTCCTAGGAGTTTAAGAGGAAGCGCAAGCACCATCCTACACGGAGAAGCTGTAGATCGGGGGGCATGGCTTGCAAGGGGCCACTGAGACTGATGAGCTGAGACTGGACTTGGTGGCTCCCATTCCCTTCTGCCACCTCTCCAGGCAGTGACACAGCTCTCCAGGGCCTGGCTGCCTAAAATAGACATGCATGGGATTATCATTCCCTGGGGGTGTCGGGGACGGGCATCAGGGATGCCAGGGTTGGTCAGTCCCCATGGGTGGTGAACTGAGGGGCCCCCGCCCCCCATGGAGTCATCCTGCCGTCCTGTGTAAACTAAATCACAGGCTGAAGGCCTCCCCAGGTCAGGGACTGGAATGTAACCTGGCCTGGCATCAAAAGGAAAAATTGTGCTGTGGTGTCACCTGCCAGAGAGACCCCAGAGGGGCCGATTTTTATGTTCAGTATCTTTAATAAAAAAGCGCAAGGCCTGAATTCCAGGCCATAAACCTTGGTTGGCCTCTTCTGATGCGAGTGTCCAAGAAGCAAGGAGAGGAAAGTCTGAGCGTTTGAAACAGATCCTATTGCAACTTGTGCAAGCAAGAAGAGGAAACCAGCTTTGCAGAGCGAGCCACCCTGGTGATTCCAGCGTGACGGAAGGCGGCCAGCTGCCTCCTTTCTGCCTGGTTCCTGCAGACGGCAAAGTGGCTCCTCTGGCCCTGGGGCCACTTCTTGGTGGATCAAGACAGCCAAGACGCACAGAGCCAGGGGGTTAAAGGACTCGAATGGAAGTTTAGCCACTGTGGCCTTTGGCAGGGACAGCTCTGGGGGCCTCTGCTAACTTCCACCCGGGGCTCCACCCCAGATGCCCAGGGAAATGCAAAGGCACCCCACAGACCTTGTGCTCCTTAGAAGTCCGTTATGCATGTTTTGTTTTGACCCAGGCCTCTTGAGATAGGACTTTCAGGATTAGCTAGTGGTGGAAAAAAGAGAATCCAGAGGCTGCAAAGACTGGCCAGCTGGGGCAAAGGGTGGGGTGCAGGCAATGCCTACAGCACGGTGGGCTCCCAGACTTACTGGGGATAGAGTGGACCCTCGGCAACCATTGGACCAATCTGCTCCTGACTCGTGCAATGAGGGCGAGAGCTTCCTGTCTCTCTGTGCAATCGATTTATCAAGAGCCCTAATAATCACTTTGGGACCAACCTCCATGTTGGCTTCTCAAGGTGCACTGTGGAGTTTTAGAACCTGGGGCCCGAGGGACGCCAGAGGTCCCCAGTTTCCACCTCCGGCCAGCCTCTACGGCAGGAAATCTCCCTGCAGCATCCCTGCCTAGTGGACATCCGGTCCCCACTGCCACTGCAACTCTGCTAGAACAAGGCCGGTCCCTCCTGCTCTGAAATGCTCCAGCTCTGGATCCACGCCTGCTTCCTAGGGCCTTTCGCGGGCCGATCCTTCTCTGGAGCCACACAGAAAAGGGTCGAATATAAATGTAAATGATGGACGGCTCCTTGGCTTCCCTGTGGCACTTTCTTCAGCCTCACCCCCTAGCTGCTCTGTGAGCCATGCCATGCCACTCTAGCTCAGTGCCACCTCCTGCCCACGAGTCCCCCGAGGGCAAGGGCCCCTTATCATTGTCCTGGAATTTTTGGCTCCCACGCTCAAAGCATCTGTGCCCCAGCACCCCACATATATAACATTTCATTTTGCGGGGAACTGGGCTCTAGGCAGCTTCCTTAGTGGACTGATAGGCGGCAGGGAGAAATCACAGCCACGGAGCTTTGCCTGACTTAATTGTTGTCCTTTAAATAGTAACCCAGAGCCTCTCAGAAACAGAAACAGAGGCAGGGAACTTGGAGTACCAACTGTACCAACCCAGGCAGGATGAAAATATTTACGCCACAGAGCGGCATTAGCTGCCTTAGGGACCGCCTTTGAACTGTTAATCAAGCCCAAGCCTTCAGAATAATAGCCTGATTATTACTGTCTTGTTTGCATAACAAAGAAGCCCAATCAAACTTATTTTGCTGTGTGCCCAGGGGGGTGTGAGGGATGGGCCCCGAGAAAGGAGCTTTAGGGATGCGGTGAGCTGCTGCTCCACAGCCAGAACCCAGGAATAAAGACAATGCAATTTGCCACCAAGAAAAGCCCAATAGACCAATAAATTACCCGCGTGCAAAGGGATTAGATCAGGTTTCACTAGCGAGTGGGGGGGGCGGGGGTTGAGCCAGGAAACAGAAAAACCTGCCTCTTAAAGGAGTAAAAGGCTCATTTTGAAAACAAGCCCCAATACAAGGTCAAATAGCTGTTGTAAGACTCGGTGCCTTGCCTGGTAACTGCCTGGATTCATGACTTGCTGAAAGTTCTGGACGCTACTGTGTGCCAGGTACCGTGCTCGATGCTGTTCCTGGAACAAGCCCTAGTGAGCGCCTGTGCTCAGGAACAGTCAGCCATGGAAACTTCTAGAATGCAAATCAAGCACGTTTCCTCTGAATACTAAACCACAACAGAGATGCACAAATGGAGGATGAGAGGGTATCGTGGAAGTAGCATTTCAACCAGGCGTTGAAGGGCAGTGGGATCTGATGGGTGATGCCAGGAGGGGTCCCAGAAACACGAGGCCTCCATCTAGCACAGCTGAAGTCGGCAGGAGGCAAAGTGCTGCTTGGTGAGCGTGCAGCCAGGAGTTTGAGGCAAGACACGCGAACCTTGAGGACCAGCTGTGCCCGTGGTAAAGCAAATGTTGCTCAGCTTCAACCCGCTTTCTTCTGCTTGGTGGGGCAGGGACTCTGAAAACCTAGTTTCTCTTGTCACCCGGCTCCCTGTTAGATTCTACCACAAGGGGGCACTAGACAAAGGGAAGGCTGTTGGTTCAGATGGTTTACTTTCTGTCCTCAGGCTGTTTCTATCACCACCACCCAGCTGGAGCTACTGCAAAGCACTGAGACCAAGTCAGACAGGAACCCCTTTCAGTGACCTGGGCCCCCAAGCTCCCTTTCTCTTTGTCCCTCCAGACCCAGGGTTGTAAGCCACTTCCTGCTACTCTGTGCCCTCACACCCATCCACTGCCCGCTATGTTAAGATCCCTCTGTGGACATACCCCGGTGGCTTTTCTTCTGACTCAGCCCTGATACTCCAGCCTAAGGATTTCAGACTAGATCCAGTTGATCATGGAGCCCTGGATAATTTTCAGTGAGAACAGGGCACGATGAGAACACTATTTCAGGACGCAGTGTAACTTAAGAGGCAACGGCTTCAATCAAAACAGAAGCAGGCAGAACAGAGGGAGAGCAGCACAGATGCGGAGGCAACGAGCCACCATGCGGGTCCTGAAGGAGGTGGGAACGGAACACCCGCTGTGGGGGGGCGCACCCTGCCTTACCCAGCGTGACAGCCAGCAGCAGGAACGGGCCACTCTCCACCTCTCCAGTCCCTTAGTATTGAGTTTAGGAGGGGACAGTTAACGGATCTAGGGCCAGTATTTAGCGAACTCTGGCCTGGGCAGTGTTCTGGAATCTCCTTGCTTGAGCGATGCCTGAGGCTGGCTGGCTGTGTCACTCCTGTAGGAATTTCACTCTACCGTCCTGCCCTAAACAACCAGGTGTTTGGCATCAGATACTGAAAGGAACACACCCAGGTGATGGGGTGGATTTTTCACCAGGTGCAGCAGATGCTACCTTACTTAACCTACAAGCAGCCAGAATTGATCAAGTTTCCGAAAAGGCATTCGGTCCCAGTCCAGCCTAAGAATGCCCCAGGGAACTGACCTCGCCAATGACTCCAATGAGTCTCCCACCCCTTGAACGCACTGGAAAGTTCCTGGGGTTTCCCTTAGGAGCTGATGTACAGGAGAAAGAGCGAGGCAAGAGGAGAAGAAGTTTCTCGAAGAATCTCAAGTGACCTGAGGAGCGGGGGAGGGTGGATTGGGGAGTTGGGGGTGAACTTCCTGCCAAGTGTGGGCAGAGGTGGCTGAGTGCCACTCAGCCAGCTGAGGCAGGGGGCACCGTCCCTGGTCACACCCAGCTGCTCTGCCCCAGCCTCCGCACATGCCAAGTTGTCGCAAGAAGCCACACTGAGTGCCAAGGAAGAGGGCACACCTCAGCTTACAAACTGGATACCCTTCCCCAGCTCCCACTGGGGTCACATGGAGCCAGATCGACAGCAAACAGGACATTCTAGGCCACAGGGGGGACTGTCAGGAGGCTGAGGGCTTCTCTGGGTAGAAAGGACCCACGATGAGCAAGGCGAGACATGAGATTCCACTTCAATACCATCCTGGCTTAGGGCCGAGAACTAGGCTACCCTGTGTTCCACAAGGAGCATGGTTACGGGCAAAGAAAGACATTGCTTTTCAGAAAGAAACGAAGCTTGCAGGTGACCAATTCGATCTTTCCACTTTAAGGCATAACTCCTTTTCCCGAGTCTAGGGCTGGCTCCAGAGATGCTCATTTTCCACCCTGGCTCCGCCTGCAGCAACCCCGGGCTCATCTGCTTGACCGCTCCAGGTCAACATTCATTTGAAGTGGCTTTTCTCCCTCACCACCATCCACAGGCGAGCCTGACTCCTCCACCTTCCTCCTGCAGTGGGAGGGCAAAAGCAGGCCAGCTGGGCATGCGCCTGGAGCGCACACAGTCGTGTAAGCCTGTGATCATGAGACTTACACGTAGCATGGGGGCAATAATGGGCCCCTTTCTGCATGGGCCTGGGCGTAGAGGGATGACTTTAATAGGCGTCTTAGTATTCCTACTGCTTGGGTGAAATGGCGCATGAAATGAATAAATAAGAAAAACCCGAAAGACATAATCTGAGTCGGGAAAATTTGCAGAGTGACAGCCCTGCCAACTGGTTTTCCTGACCTACAGTTGGGTGGCATCTTCTTCTTGGAATGCTAAGGCAGAGATGGACAGGATAGCAGAGGCAGCAGAAAGGCTAGGTCCATGGAAAATGTAGTCACTCTCCATTCTGCTATCTAATCCTATCTCCAAAGTTTATTTTTTCCCCCACCTTAAAAGCCATATATGCTCATAGAACAAGGTCTAATAGCCTACATAGCAAATGTAATGAGTGTGTTTATCCGAGATCAGGTATATGGAAAAAGGCAGGGGTCTGGGTTCTTTCTACTCCTGGCCGTGCTGCTCACTAGCTGTGTAATATCAGGCAACCTCTCTGACCCTCTGTTTCTTCATCTGCACAGTGGAATGATGATTCTCAAGGGGAAGGAGTGGCAATCTGGTGAGGTGACGTACTTAAAGCATTTAGGCGAGTGCCTGGTATACTTTGACCACTCAATAAATGGAAGAGCTTTAAAAATTATTGTTCTCCATACGATCATACTTTGGAGAGAACAACAGAAAGGTATTATGTCTCAAAGACATTCATGAATGTTCATTAGTGATGGTTGTCTGTGGGAGGGTGGAATTTCGGTTATTTTCATTTTCTTATTGTTTTCAGCCTTTAGGTTTAAAAATGAGTATTGTTTTTATAACCAGAAAACATTTTCTGGAAAAAAAGATTGCAATTCACTTGGCAGCTCCATGGGTGGGTGGTACAGGAAGGCAGGGCCGAGGGCTGGGCAGCTGCTTGTAGTAAGGTGACAACAGGGACAGGCAAGAAAGGGCAGAGGAAGGAGGAAGGAGGCCCAGCCTCAGGTGACCAGACCCATACCACACCAAGGCCTTCACAGTTGCGAGCGGTGGGGTCCCTAAAAGACCCAGGCGAGGTACTAGTCCAGGGAACGGGAGGAGAGAATCTAGGGTGAGTAACCACCCTTCTAAGGACAGGGGACTTACAATTTTAAAACTAGAAAAGTCGTGGGTAAACTCAGATGAGTTGGTCACCTTCTACTCTACTAAGAGTAGAAGAAACGGTGCCTTCGATTTTAGGCAGGTTGAATTTAGCCAAGTATTAAAACAGCATGGCATATCACCATTTGACCAAAACATAAAGTTGGGGTTCTCTGGCCAATTCTGTTGGAGGCCTTGCATATTTCACTGAAGAATAGATGTTTACCAGGATCCACATGCCACCAACATGTAAACTGCGCCACCCACCCCACTGCATACAGGGTCCTGGGATTCTGTTTCCCACCTCATGAGTATCCTCAGCTGAGCCCATGAATTCTGTCTCCCCAGTTCTCTTTTGAGCTTTGGGGTGACTGCCGGCAATTTCTCCAACCTGTTAGAGAGGTTTCCTAGAAGACCAAACAGCTTCTCCTTACTCCCCTATTCACCCTCATGGCCTAAAGGGCCAACTGTCTGCAGGATTTTACATCCCAGCCCCACTGGGAGGCAAGGCTCTGCCCTGTGGACTCCTTGGTGTGTCACACACCAGCCTGCTAGCTTGCCCTGCTGCCATCTGACTCCTGTAGTTGGACATCATTTCATTCTCTCTCTTTGGGACACAAAGTTCTACGGGAGGGCAACAACATCGGCTGGTGGGCTCGCTTGCATATGTCTTAAGAGCAGCTCTGAGAGAAATAATCTCACTTTTATAATGACACAGACGTGATAGGCATTTGCGCTGTAGAGGGCCTTGGTCTCCCCAAGCTCTAGTTTCTCCACTGAGGACTAACATGTCCAAAACAGCTTCAGTTTAAAAGTGAAAGGAAAGAAATAAAGAAAAAAGAAAGGCTGCAGGGCAATAATCCTTAGAACAGCAGTCCTCAGTCTTGGGAGGGCACGAGAACCCCCTGGAGGGCCTGCTAGAGTGTGGACTGCAGTGTCCCCCCCACTCCCCTGAGTGTCTGTTTCAGCAGGTATGGGGTGGGCCGAGACTTCTATTTCTAACAATTTCTCAGGGGAGGCTGATGGGGCTGGTCCAGGGACCACACTTTGAAAACAACCGTGCTGGAGTATAGCATCTATACGTTGTTACAGGAAACTCACCCGCCTATCAAAAATATATGCCTCAGACAGGTTCTCTTAGAGATCTGTCTTATGAAGGCCTAATGGTTTCAGAATTCATAAAATATCTATTAATTGTGCTTTCAAGAGGCTGCTATTTGTGGAAGACTGTTCTAAAGCCTTTTCTGCCCCATTCCCCCCAGCTTGACGTGGCCGCTGTCCATCCACTAAAGGCACAGGAGGTGTGCCATACACGTTGAGTGAGTACATGTAAACACTCTCAAAAGACACAAACCCTCTCAGTCTAGCAGAGGTTAAGACATCTTTCTCCACATAACTATGTCCAATTTAATTTGCACTCCTCTGGGTTTACTCCTGGCAGACATTCAAGTTGACTAGCACTGAACAAACCTATGCTTTCAGGCAGCTGCTGGAGCCACAGTCCACCTGTCTTCAGTGGGAGAAGCCGTGGCACGCGGAGTGCCTGGCTATCCCTGTGTCTCACACTTGCCGGAGCTTTCCTTTTTCTCTGACACCCACCCTGCTCTCCCCAAGACCTGCAGGTTCTCTGCCTTTACCCCAAGGCAGCCTCTGCCAGTGCATCACAGTATATCTCCTTGTTGCGGCCATGACCCATTTCATCTCTTCCTTAAAAACACGGTCTTTTCACCCAGGTTTCTTGAGCGTACAAGTTTTCGGAGCCCGCAGGATATCGAGTCTGGGGATACCGAAAGCTCAGTTTTCAGTCAGGTGGGCGATTTTGACTAAAAGCAGCTGTCAGTGCCTCAAATTAGAACATTAGCCAGTTGGCGTGACAGTGTGGCAGCTATCTGTCCTATCTGCCAGGTTTTAGTTACCAGCCTCGACGCCAAAAAAGAAATGGGCTTCTTGGAAATAAAAGTGATGGAATTTGGGTTGTGAATTACATAACCCACCAGTTTCCTCAGACTGTGAAGGATATTTTAAAATAAAGTTTTAAAGGTGGAGAAATAAAATTAAAAAACCAACAAAAACACCACCAGCAGCCCTCGCAGCTCCCTTGGCCTCTGAGTCCCTCTGTCAGCCCTTCCTTTCCTCCCTCTCTAGCCCAAGAAGTTAACAAGTGCTGCCACTTTAAGAGCGGGAAGGTGTTGTTTTAAGGGCCTCAAAGCCCCCCTTCTCAATTTCAGCTTGGAGCTGAGATCACATCCCCCACTGCAGCCAGGGGACAAAAGCCATTTATCAACCCATCTGATAAAACTTCCAATGGGCTGGATCTTTATCTAGGTCAAACGGAGATGTGCACACATGGCAAACTCCTGCTTCCCCCAAAGGAGAATTTCTTTTTCAAGAAAAGGGTCCTTTTTGATTGTATTTTTCAGTTTTGGGGAGGGAACCAAATCAGCCTTTCAGCCAGGCCCTCCAGTAGGTGGAGAAACTGCCTTTTAAAAAGGGGTGTGAGGGGGAGTAGGAACCCCTGCTGTCTGACCCACTGTGGAGGTTTTAATATTCCGGGGCTAGGGCAAAAAAGGTCCAAGGGTCTTTGCCGGGACTGACAACCCCCCATCTTGTTCTTGGCTGGGGCCTCCCCAGTGGAATCCAGGGGTGGGAGCAGGTTGCGGCTCTTCAGGGAGCCCTTGGGGACACAGCTGCTGAGTGAACTGGACGCGCTGGACCCGGCAGGCGCCGGGGCCCGGGATCACGGCTGGGGCGAGAAGGTAAACTGATCCCTGCCCCTTTACCGCGGCCTGCATGGTCCGCCCGTCGGGAGCCCCAACTTGCAGCCTGGCCGGCCCAGTTCTGCCAGTTCCTGAAACCTAGTTGGCTGAGGAGCAAAACAAAACAACCCAATCCCGGTCTAACTCAAGTCCTTTCTTGCAAAACTCGGTGGTGCGCAGGGGTTGCGCATCCGCGCTGGGCTGCGGAGCGAAACAAACTCGCATTTTTTTGCAAGAAGACACCTCCAAGCCCGCAACACAATGGCAACGGCCGGGAGATCCCGCCTTGCAACGGGGCCCCTTCGGCCCATGACACTGGATTTTATTTGTACTTTTAGCAAGAGAAAAATGGGTATGAAGGGTTTAACAAGCGTTTCCCGGCTGTGAGTAGCATATGGCAAAAATGAAATAAAGTTTTATGAAACATTATAAAGAAAACAGTGCGGGGATTTAAGTTTCGTGCTTTCCCCCTCCCCCCGAAAGGAAAAAAAAAAAGTCAAGAAATTGGAGCGTTTGGGAAGGAACAAATGCTTCTCTGTGGAGTTGGTCTCCCTTCCCCCAACAAAAACAAGAGGTCCGGGCTCCGAGGAATTTGAAAGCAGCAATCTGCCAAAAACATTGTGAAAAACTATGGGGGATTCATTGGAAACAGATGGGCTTTTTCAGCTTTAATTCTGAAATTCTCTCCCTTTCTGACACAATAAAAACAAACAGGGGGCGACGTGGGATGTTATCAAACAGGAATACGGGCTGGTTTGAGCCGAGTTCGCGGGCTCCCCGCGTGGGGCCGGGACGGGGTCCCGCAGGAGGGGGAGTCAGTGACTGGGCTGGGACCTTGGGGGCGCCCCCTGCTCCACCCATGGGCACCGAACAGGTTTCCAAAGTGGTGGGCGAGGAGCCGCGGAAAGTGCCCCCTGCTCCAAGTCCGTGCCTCCTCTGCTCCCCCTCCTCCGGGGCCCCTGAATGACGCGTCCCAGGATCCCCCTTTCGCGGAAGGAGGGAGGCATCCCCGACCCCTGCGACCTCCCCGCCCCGCTCCTTCTCAGTGCAGGCCGAGCCCGGTTCCCCCACCCTCGGGTTCCCGCGGGCATCCGCTGCGCCTTCGGCGGGGCGCGGTAGACACAAAGACCCGCGGAAAAGGGAGGCGGGATCCCCGGGGTGGGGGTGGAGGTCACCCATGATCTTCAGCTCCGACTCGCTCCACGACATGGCCCGGGGCTGCGAGGAGGCCCGGGCGGCCGGCTGTCCCCGCTCCCGGGGCGGCGCCTTACCTGCTGGGAAGCTGCAGAGAAGGACTGCGAGAGTCGGCCAGAATCCCAGGGCTGATCGTCCTGCCCCTCTCCCCATACCCATCCATCCAGCTCGGCCTGTTACCACTAGCCTCTCCCTGGAAGAAGAGTTTAGAAGAAAAGAAGCAGAAAATCAATCACACTGCGGAGAAAGGGCAGCCTCGCTCCGCCGGCGGGAGCAGCGAGCCGGGCGGCTCGGTCCCCCTCGGTCGCGGGCGCCCGGCGCGCCCCCTCCCCGCGCGCCCCGCCCTCGCCATCCATCACCGGGTCCCCTCCAATGCTGGCGCGGCACTGCCACCCCCGCAGCCGCGCCGCCCGCCCCCTCGCACTCGGGTTTCAGCACCGCCCGCGGGGGCGGGGGTAGCTGGGCGGGGATCTGGGCGGCCCGGCTGCGGCGCGGGCCGCGGGGACCTCGGGAACCCCGGGACGCAGGTCGCCCCGCGACTCCCCACGTAGAAAGGACCGAGTCCCCCAGGCCGGCCAGACCTGCAGAGGACAAGGGCGGCAGCGCGCCCCCTAATCTTCCCTGTAAATATTCAACCCAAGGAGAGACTGTGCCTGCAGACAAACCCCAAGTCCCCTTTCCAACTAGACTGCTGTCCCGAAGCCTCCAGCGACATCTCTCACTCAGAAGTGTCTTCGGTGCCAGAGGCCGAAAATCCCCTTCCCAGTTGTCCGGAGTTGGGTCCCGCTGGACCTCAGCCGCGAGCGCACTCGAGGCCCTCCTGCCGTGGCCCCGGGCCGCCCACCCTGCCGGGGTTCGGCCGCCTCCAGCATCCCCTCCAAGTACCGCGCTGCGTCCCAGGACTTGCCCTGGCCGCGCTCCCGCGCTGGGGGCCCGCGAGCCTGTGGGAGGCGGCAGGAGGACGGCGGCCTCCCCGGAGGAGGTGTGGGTACAGGGGTCCCCGCTGTGCTCAGGGCCCTGCCTCCGAGGCCAATCTTGGGAAGCCATCGGGGTGGTGACTTCCCTTGACTCGGTCACTTATTTTTCCAGGAGAAAAACGTCTCCTGCTCAAGATTCCCTAGGCCCTGCAGCTCTTCAGCCGCTGCTCTCGGGATATTTAAGAGACTGGCAGCTTCCCCTGAGAAACATCTTTTGGATGGAACACAAATAGACCAGAGCAAGTGTTTTTAGTCAAACCAATTCCTCCCTTGGCCCCCTCACCTCACTTCCAAGCCTACTCATCTGGTTCTTTGGAAAAAAATTCAGAGTTTTTATCCAATTTAGATGTTTCTCTTCAGCACTATCGCAGTCCTCACTTGCCGAAGGCCACACACGCTGTGGGGCTCCCCCCTCCCCAGGAAGGGAGGCTTGCTCTGGGGGAGCGAGCTTGGGCAAGGGAAGAAAGCCCTGAGTCTGCGAAGACACAAATACTTCTGAATCTGGCTGCTAGAAAACAGGTAAGAAAGGGGACTAAGGCCTCAGCCAGCTGTGCCACGCAGCAAGAGGAAGCTGTTGTTCCCTCAGGACAAAAAGCCACAATAGCAACTGCTCACCTGTCTTTGCAGTTGGGGTGCCAACCTATTTTCCTCAAATATTTAGGCCTCAGTCCAACAGGCTCTAATTATCATTCCCCAGTTTGCGAAATGCTACATACAGGTTTGTCCAGTGAAAGCCCACTACCTCAAAATCCAGGTCTCAAATAACTTTCCTCTCAAGCTTGTCTCGTTCCTGGGACAGACCCAACAAGTTATTCTTCAGAACCTCAGGACAGCCCTGGCACACTGAGGCAGGGCACAGAGCCAGACTGCACAGAGGCACCTTCAAGGTCCACCAATTAACACCATTTGCTGGATTTTGCCTTTCACAAGTTGTTCTAAAGCCTCCCGCTAATGAGAGAGAAGGGACCCGTTAGCATTCCCACCAGTGAAGTCACCACCACCGCTGCTACAGCATCTCCAGGTCCAGGAACACAGCAGAGAGGCTGTGTCGCTTCAGAAGACCCGAATGCCGCCCCTTCCAGGCTGTCCTGGTCCAAGAGTGGACCTTCGACAGCAGGACGTCTGGCCTCTACACCTCAGTCCGTCCATCTGTAAGGGGAAGGTTGGTAATACAATTTGGGAGGGGCACTGGGCCACGGGACCCTCTTCTCCCCCCAAGTGGGGAGGAGACCCAGTTCTCATGGCAGAAGCTTTGCCATTTGAGGAAGGGATGCCAAGGGCTTTTTTCTCACAAGGAGAAATGTGTGAGGCTGCATTTGGACATAACGAAAGTAGAGATTTGGCCTTTACACAGTTTAGACTATCAAGAGAAATCTATCCCCAAACAGAGGAGTATGATGGGGTTGTGTTGACCTGGAGGAATCTGTCTATACTCGCCAAACCAACCAGCTTGTTGACAGCTCTCCAATTCTTTGCTAGAATAAGAAATTCTTGAAATGTTGGGTTTTGGAACTCAGCACTTTTTCACCATAGAAACTCACGTCACTCAAATTGTAGCTGACTTCAGACAGACAGCTCCTGTCATGCGTTCTCCCCTAGGTTGTAGCCTGGGCCTCAGGGTAGAGACTTTCTCTTGCATTTTTTCTGAACACTTGGTCCTGACGGCCTTTAGCCAACATTTTGAAAAGACCCCCAAGATCCCTTTCTGTGACTATAAACAGACTGGACAGAGTCTATTTTATTGTAAGTTGGATTAGGTTCTCCTAAACGCATTAACTGAGGCTTGCCCCTGCAAAAGCTTAATATGCATTTTTCTTGCTAACGCCTAACCCTGTCCCGCAGTTAATCTCCATTTGTTTGCCATCTCTCTACAGAGCCCTCATTTCATCCACAGGCCTGGAACCATCTGAACTTTCTCTCCTCCAGATGAAATATGAACATTTAAAACTAAGTCTGGGAGCACCAGTAAGCCTTGGGGATCCCCACTGTTTATAATTCTTCATCTGGAAAAGTACCTGTTTATCCTATTTTTTTGTTTCCCGTCTTTAAGGACAATTCCGATCTGTGGCAATTTCCCTCACACTCTGGAACAACTTACTATCATAAATGACCTTGGGGGTGGAACTTTGTCAGAAGGAATTTTGGATGTCTAAACATAATTCATCCTTGGGTTTCTCCTTCGTCTCCAGGCCTGTTTCTACCTCCTCAAAGAATGCTAACAGATTGGTCCAGTTTCATGGTCTCTTTTCAGAATGTACGTTGTGTTTTGTCTAGTTAATTGGGACGTTAAAAAGTGCTTGGTGATATTACTTTGTAGTGTATATTCTCTCAAAGTAGCTATTAAAAGTGACCCTTCCTAGATGGGTGGGCTCCCTTTGTGGGCGGAGGGGCCAGTGTGTATGTACATCCTTGGGTGCAGGCCTGGTGCGGAAGAACATTTTGGCCACCAAGTATCACTGCCATCATTAATTATCACTGCTCCCTTCCCTCCAGGTGGTCCCAGGACAGATAAAAACACATCTAAAATCAATCAGTCAATCAATCAATTAAGCTAGCTGGCTATTAGTTTACCAAAAACTATTGGCCACCTCTTGCCTGCTCCCCTCCCCAATAAGTATTTCTTACTTTATTTTCTCTTTCAGTTAAATAGTCCTATGAACCCTCCATCATGTCAGGAGCTAAGCAGTCAGAGAAGAACCGAGTTCACCAGCCAAAAGGAATGTACAGATGTATGCACAGACAGAATTGGATGAAAAGTAGTCTGTGTGAGGGATGCCCAGAAGCCTTCAAAAATCTACATCCTCACTAGGACTTCCTTCAATTTTGTTTAAAGATCGTTATTCTGTCCCTTCTCATTCAGAAGTCAGACAACTCACACTTATCACAAATTACATTGCAGAATGCAAGTAACCTGCCTGAGGTCACCTGGCTGGCTTGGTGGCAGGTCTGGGTGACTCTTGGCTGTCATGTCACCTTTGATGAGCTCACCAGCTCCTTCCCAGGCACAGAAATGCTTGGTCTTCTCTCTGCTTCTATTAACCCTACTCCATCCATGCACTCATCCCCTTGCTCTGAACAGAAGCCAGGACTCCCTTTGTGTTCCCCCAGCCTCCTGGTTGGAGCCTCCCTGGTGACTTGCTAACAGTTTCTGGGGGCTCGTTTCCCTGGTGTTTGGTTTAAAGCCTCCTTCCCTCTTTTCACACCTCTCCTTCTTGACCTCTGAGTTTCTCAGTAAGCTCCTAGAGCAGCCAATTTCTTTTTTTTTGATACTTCTCCCATTTCTCCCTACTGGGATTATAGGCTCGTGTATAAAATGGAATTTCATATATGAAAGTCTCACCCCGCCCCCCTTCTCGAGCCTCTCATCTGAGACTCTGGGGCACAGCTACTATCTGGTCTGAAAGCTTGCAAATTCTTCTGCCTATAAAGACATGTACAAAAGCCACAGCATTTTGAATTGCTTAATTGTCAGCGTTGAGACATTCTAGACATTGCAGTGGACATGCAGAGAGTCTTGGGATATGGGGTGGCTTTAACTCTGTGGCTCCTGGGTGATCTGTCCTATCTCTGGACTCTCAGCTTCTTAATCTGCAGAATCATGGCCTGGCTGCCCTGGGCAGGGGGGTGGTCTCCCAGCTCCACAGCCCCATGACTCTAGGGATTCAGTTAAATAATATTGGCTCTGTAACTAATTGGCCTTGCCCACGCCTGACTCTGGGGAGCCTCGTCTGTAATATTTCTGGATTTGCCAGGTAAATATGTTGCTGCACAAGTGGGAAATGTTATTTCAAGAGTGGCAATTTTGTGTTTTAAGGTCAGCGTGAAATTCTTCGGTAATAATCCCCAGCAATAATATTGTATACCTGAAACCACACCTTAAAAAACATTTATAACCTCTTGTTGTAAAACAGCATTTGGGTACTCATACCAAGACTCAACCATGTTCCTGTCATGAAGAACAGACAACCTATCGTTTACCTCTCCCCATTCCAGTAAGTTCTTGGGAGAAGAACCAGCTTGGAACCATTTAGGCACCAAATGGCAAGTGTTTGAACTAACAGTAAGTCTGTGTCTCTCTCTTAACCAGCAGAAGGCTGGAGTATTTAGATTAATGAATTTGGTGCCAAGCACAAATACCATAGACATTTAGCAATAGGAACAGATAACCAAGTTATTCATCAAATTCAAACTTGTTTAGAATGGCTTATGCAAAGCTGAAGTAAAGAAGATCCCCAGCTGATGGGAAGTGGGACCGAGTGCCAATCCAGAAAGAACTGATGTGTCAAATTTATGTGACTTTCCCCTCTACCACCATGGTTTTATTTTTTGAATTTGTGGGAGGCTGAGGGGATTTCTTCACTTTTACCTTGAGAGGCGATGCAGCATGCTGGCTGAGAACATGCAGACTCTCTGGACCTGTGAATTGGGAACATGCTTTAGCTTCTTCAGAGGGTTATTGTGTGTATTAAATGAGTTAATACAATAACAGACCACTTAGAACAGAGAAGATGCTTGGAACAGATGCTTGGCATAGAGTAAGTGTTGATAAGTAGCTGCCAATATTAGTTTTAAACATGGATAAGAACCATTGTTTGGATTATAAGGAAGTGTCTACCATGTTCCTCGTTCTGCTAGAGTCTTTGTAACGTGTGGGAACTGTGAGGAAAGCTGCAGAATTCCCCCAAGGTCTTCCAGATAACCTTGACTTCTGGTGGGTTCTAAGTGCATTATCAGTTACACTCAAGTTCTGTTGAACTCCCGTTGTGAGAAAAAGTCTCCCGTGTAACTGTAGAGTCATCTTAACTATGTGATGGGACTCAGGGAAACTGACTTGTTCAAGGTCGCCAAGAATAGAAATAGCAGAGAGAGGCTCAAACCCAGGCCTTGTGATACCAGATTCAATGTCTTCCCCACCAAACCACAGCTGTTTCTCATCTTCACCCAGGGCTTATTTTGCTGTTGTTAGTCAAATAATATGCCCTGTTTGTGTAATGATAGATCATGTATTAGAAATGGGAATATATTTAGAGATACACCGTTTCCCAGAAATGATCAAAAACATACGAACGTTTTTCCTTAGTGTATGATCTTGAGATACCCAAAGATACAAAACCAGGTGTGCTTTAGGATAGTAAAGGAAGCATTGTGAAGTCAGTATGTTGAAATCTAAACGTCAAGCTATCTTAGCTGCATTGATGTAAAACAACATTAATTAAACTCCCACAAATTCCTTGTGTGGGGGCAAAATGACGTACCAAACTTAGCAGTGAGGGATTATGAGCAGTTTTGGACCTGCGTGGGCTGTCATCCGGAACCTCATAATGTCCACAGGTGAGCCTGACCTTGTGTGCACACTTGGGTGAGGCAGCCCTTAAGTTTTTCCATTGCCTGGTGCCTGTCATTTGAATAGGGCTGGACACTGGGCAAGTGGGGAAGCCTGAGCCTCCCTTCTTCAGGGTAAACTTATGTTCAGTTAAGTTCGTTGAGTGAATAAATAATGAATATTGTTTGAAATGCAAAACCATCTTCTAAAGAGCTACAGGAATGCCACAGACACTTATAAGTCAGTTGAACTTCCCTTGGGAATTATGTCAAGTTCTAGAACAGTGATCTTTAAAAGGAGTAATACCTTTTCATTTCACAGAAGTAACAGATTCCGATAAGCCTGCACTGGTTTCTGATAATGCCTGTTAGTTTGTGTTCAGTTTCACTTGGGAATATCCCTTCTCTTTCCCCTGATGGCAGACCTCTTCAGACCTCCTAACTTGTGACCAAATTTTGGGACCATACAAGGTAAAAGCAAGTGCTTGAGTTTAATTCATTTGGTAGTAAGGCTGTAGGGAAAATAGCACTTTAAACCTGGAGAACCTGGGCTATGCCCCTTCACCTCACTGGGCAACTTCTGAGAAACAGAAATGCCAGCACCTGTTCCTGCATGCTTCCTGGAAGCAGCCAGCATCGCTGGGAGCATGGCTCAAAAAACTCCCTGTCCCCATGTTAGGGATGCTCAGTGCCTATTCATTTTATTTTGCATCTATTCATCTAAAAATTCCTGTTTTTGGTCTCATATGGGGCGACCAAAGAGCTGAACGAGGGTCATATTAGATAGGAGCTTCTCATGCCTCCATTCTCTATTGTTATACACACTGGGGAGGCAGCGAGTCATGCCTTGGAGAGGCTTGGAAGGAGAGAAAGCAGACAGAGGTTTCTCAGCAGAGGTCAGAGAAACTCTCCTTGAAAAAGATGCCAGGTTACTGCAAGACCATTTTTGTCACAGATCTGGTTGTCAAATCAATATCTGCAAATGGAGACAGTTTGAGACAGCATGGCAGCGTTGGTTGGACAAGCCACCCACCATTCCACATGTCTATTAAACACCTGACTGCCACTAGGAAGGAGGCAGGGTTAGTAAAAAAAAAAAAGGCTGGGACCTCCTTTGCCACCACTGCAGCTCAGAGGACCTCACTGAGGCAGGGTCTTCACCGCAAGCAAAACATGACACTAACCTACAAGGAACCGCCGTCCCCTTCAGAATGGAAAGAGAACTCAGCTCATTGCTAATTCCATTTGGCCTGGAAGGTGGCAGCAAAATCCAGCCACAGAGAAGTGGAGCTGCCTGGATGTGTGTGTGGGTGCCCCACCCAGAGCCTTCCTCCGCTCCGCTTGCCATCCAGCGAAGTCTACCCCAGTTGTTAATTGGAGATCATGTCCCTTATAAAGGGGGCTTGCCTGTCACCTGCTGTGTTAGTGGAATGGTGCAAAACCTTTTCTTTGTATGTGTAAAAATGCCATTTTTGGTATATTGCACCGTTCTTGTATAGATTGGCATGAGACCCTTTCCCAGTTCTCCTTCAGCTGCCCTTCAGAGCACAGTCAATCTCTTTTCTAGGGATTTGCCTGAAAAAAATCACTCAAGATTCGCCTGAAAAATTACTCGTTTGTGATGCACGGGAGAAGAGCAAGGTCCGTGCGAAGGTTTTTCAGATTTCTGCTATTGATGTCTGAAGAACCAGTATTTTTTTAACAGCAGGCAATATTTTATGTTATATTTCTGTTGGAGGATCCTAAAGCCAGATGGAAAAGGTGATGGAACTCCTTGAGGTGACAACTTGGCACTCAGCATGACCTGCAATTGTCCCTTGGGCTCAGCGTGCTGAGCTCCCGGCTTCTGGGCGATCGGGCTCAGCAGCACTGCAGACACACCAGGAATTACTTTTTCCTAGAAGCTAGTTGCCCCCCTTCCTCCCCTCTCGGCTCTGGAGTTAACCTGCTTAAGAGGACACCCAACTTTGCAGCCTAAGAGGAACGCGCCGCTCACCATTTCCGCTAGATGGCGCGATTTCCCCTAAACCGTCCGCAAGACACGCGATTTATAAAATAAATACAATCCAACGCCTTCTGAAACCACACCACATAATAGCAGCTCGCAGGTTCCCATTAAAATCTCAATTTGGGGAGATGATTCTACCTCCGAGCAAATCTAATATAATTACATTAACAGGATGCAATCAAGAATTGCATCCGAGCGTTCCCACTTCGATCCTCTCCCTAAATACACCTGTCCTCCTGTCCCAGTTGGTTCCCTGGGATGAACCACCGCACCAGCGAGGCGCAGAGTCATCGTTGTGACAGGTCCGCCGGGCTCACCCGGCCACTTAGCGACGCCGGGGCCACTCGGGAGCTCCATCTCTTAGCTCTCAAGCTAAGTCTCGCACCTTCTCGCGCACTGGCGCTCCCAGGCAAAGGACCGCTGGGACCCGAGCCGGGACGGCGCTCAGCGCGGGCTCCGCCGCTGGCCTAGGCAGCCCGGCGTCGGGCAGGAGGGGGCTCGGCGAATTGGGCCAATGGGGGTTCACAGCGGGACAGCCTGGTGGCCGACTCCGTCCTTGGCTCCCAGAAGGAGGTGGCCTCGTGGGAGAAAGGGAGCTCCCAGCCCGCAGACAGTGAGGGAGACGTCCGCCGGGGCAGTCCCGCCACTCGCGCTGCCGGCTGCCCGGGGAGAGCCTTTTAGGAAAAAAGAGTAAATACCAAACCACAAAAACTTTACTGCTGCCAAGAGCTAAAGCGATCGAGGCGCAGCGAAGCTCCAGACTGGGCAAGATGAGGAGCAAGATGAGACGCGGGGTTAGGGAGGACGCAAGCAGTGCGCTGGCCGGGGCAAGCGTCCGCGGCGGCGCCGGGGGAATGTCGGAGCTGAGTCCGCCCCTCTCCCGGCCCGCACTTACCTTGGCGGCCGCATGAGCCCCTGCGGCCCGCGGAGGGTGGCGTGGCGGGGCTGCGGGCGAAGAGTGGGTTTCGGGGCGCCGCTCGTCGGCCCCTGGGCAAGGTGGGAGGGGCTCGGCAGGCGTGCGTCCCCGCCGCCCCGGCCAGCTCAGCAGCGGCCCGGGGCGCGCCGCCTGCTCCCAGGCTGCATGGCTGTGAGCGCCTGGAGGAGCTGGCCCGGGAGCCAACAGCTAGCGCGTCCCCAGCCCTGCGGCTCCGGCGGAGCAGCCCGCGCTCGGGAGACAACTGCAGAGTCGGTGGCTCGGGCCACCTCCTCCCTCGCCTGGCCCCCGCCTGCCGCTGCTCAGCGCGGCGTCGCGAGGTTCGTTTGCGCGCAAAGGGGAGGGGGCGGGCCGGGCGCCCCGGGCGCGGGTGGGGGGCGAACGCGGGCGGGGAAGGAGGTGGGGGTGCGGGTTCGGATTGCCCCGCCCCGCCGTGGCCGCACCCTCCCGCATCAGCACCCGTTGGGTGGCGGGGGTGGGTGCGCATGGTGAAAAGTCAAGAATTCGCTAAACGCACAGGTTTGGGGGTCGTGAGCCACTGCGACGAAACCCAAGGTGCCCCCAACTTTCCTAATCTCCCACTGGGATGCCGTGGGGAGCACGCTTTCCACCCTCAGTTCCAGGATGGAAAGGGGTAGTTGCTGTGAGGTTTCCGCAGCAGTCACAGCCCGGGGAAACGCTGTGGTTCTCCGCGGAGACGCACCTTTGTTCTAGTGAATGTTATTTTTGTTTAAGAATCTTTTTTTTTAATTAATACATATACATGAAATGTGTAATACACGAATACGTTCTTGCGTATGATTTTGCACAATTCAGGGTTAACTAGAGTGAAAAGACCACATCACGTCGCCTCCCGCTGCAGCCGCTTGCTGGAGGTAACCTTGGGTCAGGCTGTGCTCCGCGGCGGTTCCTTCCAGCCCTTGCTCTCCGCTTTCACACGCACACGAACAGATTGCAAGTGGATCCTCGTGGGCTTTTCAAAAGAATGTTTTACCATGCAGCACACGCACCACTGTGAGAACATGGCCTCTTCAGCAGCGGTAAATCCCTAGGGGCTTTGGGGGTCCAGAGAAAGACCCTCGCAGTGAAACCGCAAAGAGGCACCCAAACACGCCATGTGCAAATGTGAAAGGCCAGCTGGGGCCTGAAGTCAGCCTGAACACACAGCTCACGCCCAAATCAGCATCGCACGGGGAGAGAGATTCGCCAGTGCATTTGACAAGATTACCACCTTCTTTCTTACAGAAAACATCCTGTCTTGGATTTTGATATGATGGGAACTCTTTGGATTTGCAAATGAAAAGGCATCATTTGCATTAAAGCCTGATCATTATTGATGCTTCCGGGATGTGGTTTAAAAGGATAGTTTGCATCTTATTGGTCAAGTGTATTGAAATAATCTATACATGGAATATAAATAAAATCCATGGGATTTAGTAGGAAGGGATTGGGTGTTCGAATGGCTGGTTTCTATATGTAGCTCAAAACTTGGCCCAGACATTGGATAAATCGAGGCAATGCTGGGCCTTAGTTTCCTCAACTGTAGATAGAGTTGTACTAGATTGTGTGTGTGTGTGTGTGTGTGTGTGTGTGTGTGTGTGTGTGTTCCAGCCCTAATATTTGGTGAATAACTAACTGATCTCTTCCTTTATTCACCTTTCAGCTCAGCTCCAACAGCTCCTCCTTAGGGAATGGCTCTCCTAACACTCCAAGCTTTTCCTTCTTAACACTGATCTCATTTTGCAATTATGATCTCATTAGGGTGACCGTTCCATAAGTGTGGGCCTCTCCTACCAGATTGTAAGCAGCCAGGAGGGCAGGAACCAGGACCGCCCGGGGTCATCATTGCATTCCTGGCACTTAGCACAGTGCCTGCCGGCACATCATAGACACACTACAAGACTTTTGAAACAACTATCGCCCAGATAATATACTTCTTACTGTTCTTCCAAGTTGCTTGGCATTTTCAAAAGATCTGTAAGTGGAAACATCTTCTTTTAAAATGAAGCCTTTGGAAAGTACCCAGCAGGGTACCATCTTGGGGGACAAATAATCCACTGTCTAGATAAGGACAGACAATTCTTAGCTCAGTCACAGGCTGCACAGGCAGCCAGCAGCTATTTACCTTGATGAGCATAAGGAGAAGACAACGAATATTAATGCTCCTCATTAAGTACTTGATTAAGTTGGAACCATGCATAGGCAGTTGCAATACACAGATGAGCACTCAGAGTTAAATGAGGCTGTGGGTTGTGTTTAGGGTGCAAATTAACAAATATACGTGCTTTCAACCAACAATCTAGAAATATCCCTAATATAAAGCTCTAGAGAATGCTTGTCTTTCTTTACAGCAAAGGGCCTGAATTCCTTAAAATATGAATAGGGAATAGGCTAACTTGGGTTCAAGAGTTTTAAAAAAAGGCCATTAAGAAACAAGGAGTGTGTGGGGTGTATGTGTGAATGTCTAATACAGACTAATATCTCTATTTATATATACAAGGCTAATATTCCTATTTAGAAGTTTCTCTTTTGTACAGTGTGCAAATGGCCTCACATTTACAGAAGAAAATTGGAGAGCTGGGTTTCTGCCCCTTCTTGCCTACTCTTTCTTTTTCTCTTTAGGTGAGGGATCTCCCTTCACACCTCTTGTGGAAGCACTTAGTTTATGGGGAGAGCTTTCGCCTACAGAGAAAGGCGATGTGTCGATTGCTCTCAATGGGACTCAAGCTGGTGTAAGGAGGCACCACACCCAGCTCAGGGAAAGCTGGTGCTACTGGGGTGTGGAGCAATTTGCTATCTCTGTTCCCAATGAGGGGTGGTGCCTGCCTGGGTAGGAGTGCACCTTCAGAAAGTGGATTCCTGGTGAAACTGATTCAGGATTTTTTTCTCAGCTGACAAAACAATGTGAAGTAAATTGGCATCGCTCTTCACTCAGGGCTGGCATTGGGGGCTGTCTTTGAACTGGGTGCCACCCCATTGCATTGTCCTGGGTAAGTATCAGTTCAAAAGTAAAAGGAGCTCTCACGGGAGCCTGTTAAAGGAGGAGGGGCTGACTGTCTCACCCTGGGCTTCAGTGAGACCCGGGGAAGGAAGGGATGCTGAGAACTTTCTTATTTTGCACAGACGGGAAGAAGCTATGTAGGCTGGATGCCACCCAGAGGCACTGCCTGCTCTAAGAAAGCCAACACATTTTGTCACGCACTTACACTGCATCGGGCCCTGTGCGCGACCCTGTAGCAGGCATTTACTTGAGTAACATGGCCTCCGTCCTTAAGACACTGGCAGTCCAGTGGGAGAAAGAAAAGAAGAGCATACAGGCCTTAGTGGCTGGGGTGTGTGTGGGTTCCCCCCCCCCGCCCCCAAATGCTCAGTGTTAATTTGCTTCCCTCTATGTGCTCTGGGTGTGTGTGTGTGTGCAGGAATGGGCCTTAGCAGATCCAATTTCCATCTCATCATCCTCTCTCCTCAAATTCTAGTGAAACAGAGTGCTTGTGCAAATACAGATTTAAGGCCTTCTCTTCCAGCCTTCTCTTCCAACTAGACCACTGCTTGGAAACCCCCATAGACATTTTGGAATTGACACTTGAAGATAAAGGGGAACAAGTGACAGAAGGAAAATGCAAATATAGTGTTACAGGATTTAAAAGACGGGCAGGTTTATAGCTAGTTGGAAGGACTGGGAATGTCTTTATGAAAGAGGTATCGCTTGAGATGGTTTCATGATAGGTGGATTTGATTTTAGTGTATAGATGATAAGGAAGGAGAGAGAGTATTTCAGGCAGGGGAATCACATGAATAAAGTATAAGATGACAAAAGGTGGGCATGCTCAATCAAGAGAAATTAAGTATAGTTGGAGTGTGGGCACTGGAAGAGAGAGAAGTGCTATGGAGAAGTGGAGTTAGGGCTATATTGTGGAGAACCTTGGTTGCAGAATGCAACCAATAGGAAGCCATGGAAAGTTACTGAGCAGAGGAATAATGTGAGTGAAGCTGCACTTTATGTAGGTGGATGGAAGATGGTTTGGAGAGACAGGAGGTGGAAGACCAGCTAGAAGATTCTATTAATCATGGCACAGTATTGTTGAGAGCGTGACTCAGGAAGCTGAGAGTGTACTGGGAAGTATGGGGCTGATGGGAGACCTAATGCTTTGCAGAAGTAGGAGATGGGGGAATATCAAAGGGTCAGAGGTGGTAAGTCCTCATTACAAAGACAGGAAAGTCATGGGGAGAAGCTTGGAAGGGGAAGGGACCAAACATTGTGGTCTCAGCATGAGAGGGAGCCCCAAAACATACTGAGAAAGTCATCTGATTTTCCACATTTGATAGTATGTACATGTGTTTAAGCTAAAAATCCAGTGCCTGTGCCTATCAAAAGAAAAAAGACCTAATTAATTCATTGTTTAACTTTCTTTCTCACAGACTAGTCATTTGCTCTCTAATGGTAAGGATCATCCATAATCAAGGCAAAAGGTGTGTGTGTGTGTGTGTGTGTGTGTGTGTGTGTGTGTGTTTTAGGTTGAATAAGCAAACTATCAGCTTCAGAAATAGAAAGCAAATAACACATTTCTTCACTGTTGTTTCATTAATTTGGAAAACAGAACATGGTGGTGGGAAAGCATACTTTTCCGTGAGGCTTTGCAGGCTGATTTGACCATTAAAATAGTTGGAGGGTTTGGGCAGCCACAGCTGCAGGAGAACAGCTGGGATGTGGTCAGCAAGCAACAGCACCCACAAAAGCCTGTCCTTGACAATTTAGAAAACTTGGGGCCAGCTGGCATGCTATATTCTGGCCCGGTGACTTGGCAAGCTGGACAGGCTTGCTGACTTTTTTTCTGGAGGCAGGATCGGTTTGGGTTTTGCTTTGCTATCATCTACTGAGCACCAACCCTGTCAGAATATTCTGTATATGTTATAGATGTTTCCTCACTCCTCATGACACTCTATGAGGTGGGTGTAAGTAGCCCCATTTTAGCAGAGATTGAGGTTCAAAGAAGTTGAGTAACTTGATGAAGAACAAATGAGAGAATTAGGATTCAAATCCACATCCAGTGCATTTCCCATTAAGCATGTGGCCTGTTTCCCTTACAGTCCTTTCCTTACTTCTCCTGCTGGGCTTAAGCCAGAAACACCTACACCTGCCACCATGGGAAGCAAGTTAGCATCCTACTTTCTATAGTGCTGCCAAAGCTGGTCAAGTATGAATGGAGTGCTGTCACCTCCAGCCAAGTGTACCCAATGTCCACAGAGCAAGCTCTGCTGGTTGGTTATTTTCCTGGCAGGCTTTGAAGGGCTTTGTCAGTCTGTGAATCCTGGGAAGCTTACAGAGATATTGAGTTCCTTTAAGTATTCATATGAGCTTCCTAAGAAGTGACTAAATCACATCTGTTTCTGAAGATCTTACTTTGGTATTCAAATTTAGACCCTTTGGGTGGGATCTCATTGGCTGATATACATACATTCTTATCAATTAACTAGGGTTCCCCCTCTACCCAACTTGTTCCCTAACTAACCCACCAACATCTTTGAAAACTAAAATGATTCATTAAGATATGAAAGGTAGGTCTCTTGATCCCCAGAAACCTGGTTTTGGAATAAACCCAATTCAACAAACCACACACACACCACACACACACACACACACACACACACACACACACTCACACACACACAAATATTCCTTTTCGAGGTTGGGTTAATTTGAGTGTGTGACCTGGCTGCCAAGGATGGCTGGGACACATGGCTTAGTAGGATATAACTGTCAGTAAATTTTTCTCTCTGGTCTTGGATTTCTTTTAGATAAAATAGTGTCTCCAACTGGAGATTCTTCATAGTTCTAAAATTCTATGACAGTGAAGATAAAATAGTATATAATTTTATTACTTACTAGAGTGAAAATTCAGTGAAGCTCAACAACTCTAGGTCTCTTGATAATTTTTGGATTTTTGCTCTTGACTGATTCTTCAAATATTTTCTGTAAGTAAGCAGGATATAAATAGAAACAACATCCCAACTCTAGACTTTGGGATTACAAGTTCATAGTAATCTTATTGTTAACAGTTGTCAATCTGTAACATTCTTATTTTTCTCTTTTCATAGTATTCATGATAAGTATATTTTTTTAAATCTCTGGATTTGGGAGGTATGTGCACGATCGTGATGGTTAATTTTTTGTGTCAACTTGACAAGGTCACAGTGCCCAGTTCAGTCAAACACTAGTCTAGATGTTGCTCTGATGGTATTTTTTTTAAAACATAATTAATGCTTACAATCAGTTGACTTTAGCACTGATTGTATATAGCACTGGACATGGTTTGTAAAATATCACAGGAAGTGTGATGGACTCATACTGCGATTCTCTGAAAATGCCCAGTTATTGAATCTTATGAAGCAACTAGTAGTAAGTATTCTAAGAGCTCAGACACATACTGTAGATTTGATTAGACAAAGGTTTTTATCTGTGAAATGCTTCAGTGAGGCTAAATGGCCTTGGGGCTGCTTTGGAAATGGAAGGTGGGAAAGGAGGAGTGAGAAAGCAAAGCATGAGGAGGAGAGAACACAAAAGGCCAGGTCAGCAAGCCCTGGTTTTAAATCTTGCCTCTGGCATTAGCTGAGTGACCATGGGAAAATCATGCAATGTCCTTAACTTTCATGTTTGTAAACTGGAAAGGGTCTTTCCTTGAAGGACTGGTGAGAGCTCAACAATCTCACTCATATAAAATACCAAGAAGATGATCTTGAATCAGGTGGTGAGAGTGCAACAAATGGCAGCCAGCATTCTAGGTCTTCTTTGCTTCTTTGCACTAACAGTAGGAAGCTGACCTACCATCATAGAAACAAACACAAGCCATACTCACCACCTCCAAGCTGCGGTTGACACCTTTCCAGAAATGAAGAAACAGCTACCACTGACAGATGCTGCATCTCATCCTTTGATAGCTGACTCTGCAGCAGCCTCTGCGTAGTGCAGACCTTTTCTCTCCTTTTAGTCATATTTCTTGGCATTGGATGTTACCCTGTGTCACCCAGGTGAGCTACCACAAACTTAAGGGAGTCGGAGCAGTATAGTACATGAGCCAAATAGCAAGGTCTTTGGAGTCAGAGAAATGAGCTTGAATCCTGGTGTTCAGGCTGTGTCTCTGCCTCAGTTTCCCTATTATAAACAAGAACATCAGACTTGTGTTAATCAGGCAGGCTGTTGTAGCTGACATTTATAAAATAGAAGCTGTGTTTTTACTTTTATCATCAGGGGTTACAAAGGAACCCATCTGATCACAAAGGAACTAAAAAGAGGACTTGCTGGGATTAGTGCAATCTGTTTAGAGACCTAGTTCTTTGTTTACCAGACTTGGTCTGGCTTTAGAATCAGCTGGGTCTCATTAAAAGGACCCACTCCAAAGCTAGTGAAATAAAATTTCACAAGAAAAGACTTGAGGAGATATATATCTATATCTGTATCTATACCTATATCTATATCTATATCTATCTATCTATCTATCTATCTATCTATCTATCTATCTATCTATCTACATGTGTGTGTGTATACACACACACATATATAATGTGTGTATATATATGTATTTAAAAGCTACACAGTTTGAACAGATATTCACACACCTGTGTCCTTAGCAGCATTATTCACAATAGCAAAAAGTGGAAGCAAGCTAAACATTCACGAATGGATGAAAGTATAAGCCAAATGTGGTACATACATACAGTGGAGTATTATTAAGCCTTGAAAAGGAAGGAGATTCTGACACATGCTACAACATACATAGACCTTGAGGACAGAATGCTAAGTGAACTAAGCCAGTCACAAAAAGACATACTGTATGATTCCACTTGTGTGAGGTACAAGTGTAGTGTAGTCAAATTCATAGAGGCAGAAAGTAGAATGGTGGTTGCCAGGGGCTGGGAGAGGGGAGAATGGGGCATTAATGTTTAATAGGTACAGATTTCAGTTTAGGATGATGAAAAAGCTCTAGAGATGGATTGGTGGTAACACTTGTACTTAATGTATGAATGCACTTAATGGCACTGAACTGCACACTTTAAAATGATAAAAATGGTAACTTTTATGTTATGTATATTTTAGCACGCATGCACACACACACACACACACACACACACACAATCTGCACAGGCTTTTCTAGCACAGCAAGTCTGGGAGATTACTTTGTCATTGCAAATGCTTATTTTCTATTCCTTTGCCTCTAGCTTATCCTTCACTCTTTCCCCTGGCATCACCATCTCAAGGCATCCGTTTAGACAGGGACGTGGCTAGAACTGGGAAGGACCCAACATGCCCTGAAGGATAAGGAAGGACAACAGGACTGGGAGGCAGAAAGTTTCAGCTAGAAGAGCTTGTGGAATAATTTCCCCCCAAGCCATAATACCCCCCTCTCCTGCCTTTCCATGCTCTGCACCAGACAGTGTCACCTTGGCATATAAGAATAGTAGTGCTTAGGTGAGGTGACTTGCAGACTCTCTTAGGTTTCTGACACCACACCTCCCCATCAGTAGGTGGCCCAGCTTTCTCTCCATCACGGAGCTGCCACATCTGACATCAAGCAGCCTGGGGGCACCTCATTCTCAACCTCGTTGCAGGGTTAGGGAAAACTGGAGCCCGCAGCCTTCCTCCTAGAGACTAAGTGTGGTGGTCTAGGAGTTCAAAGGTCAAGAAGGAAAAGAATGGCAGGTTCTCAGGGACCTGGTGCTCTCCTGGAAGCCATCTGCTGCCACCTGAGGTCGGAGCCACATTTTCCTGCAGGCTTCTCACTTTTCCCAACTAGAAATGTTGCCCTTGACTTAAGATAGTGGTTAAATACCTCTAAATAATTAATCACTCTTTTGAACTGGTGTTCTCTGCCTGCTTATACTTTTCTGGTGGATTTTGCTTGTCTTTTCTCTTCTTAATTCAAAAGTGTCATCAATAGTTTATGAGCACCTACGTGGTCACATATACCCACACTCACAGGCATAGGGAGAGGTGGCCCCTCCTTCACACTTCAAGTCAAAATCAATTCTGGGGAAGTTAGAACCTCCAACATCAGGCTGTCTCTTTCCTGCTCTTTTTGAAATAGAAATGAGGGCCAAATCTATGTATAGAGGTTTGGCCTGAATCAAGCTCAAGAGCTTTTTATTCTGTTCAACAACTTTGACAGATGCTGGGTCCCAACAGACTTTAAATAGAGCAATAATACATTCTGTGACAAAGAGCATTGAGGAAGAGAAATTAGGAAATGGAAAACGGAATGCTACTTCTTATTCAGCTAGGATTTCAAAAGAGGGGCAGCAGGAGGCAGAGTTGCTGGAGAAGGCCCTGGAACGTTTGAAGTCCTTCTTAGCAAAGTAGCAGACCCTGAAAAAATGGGAAGCAGACAAGGGCTGGACCAGGCATGGCGGGGGGCACTGGGGAATGTTTAAGGTGGGCAGATAAAGGAAATCCTAAAGAAAATAGGAGTGGAACCACGTGTATAGAATGCCTCCTTTTACAAAATGTCTAAGGTGGTGGAGGGGAATGATAAATGAGATTGTTCTGAGAAGGGGAACTTGGGTGGGGACAGCAGAGGCGAGAGATTTACTTTTACTGAGTATGTTTCAGAATCTTAAACGTTTGTTATTTGCATGTATTACTTTTCTATAAAAAACAGGGAACAGATAAATATACGGGTATACAAATTGGGGGCAAATTTAAGGAGACTTATTTGTGGTGAACAAAAAGAAACCAGGAATGCATAGATTGATAGAAAACTTCTTCCTGGTTTGTAAATATTATTGTGTCTTATAAAGATGTAAAACCTGGTTAAATTAGCCTGCACCATGCAAAATGACTTTATTTGTAGGTAAAAAAATGGTAGAATATTGGCAATTACACGTGGTTTAACTCACAGTTTCTCAACCTTGGCACTATAGTCATCTCCCCTTATCCTAGGGGATATGTTCCAAGACCTCCAGATAATGCCTAAAACCACAGAGAGTAATGAACCCTATATAGTTTTTTCCCCCCATACATACCTTTTCACTTAAAGAAAGCATGTTACGGCTTCTCCTCGGTAGTATCCAAATGACCAGCATCACTACTTTTGTGCTTTGAGGCCATTTTTGAAGTAAAATTAGGGCGACTTGGATGCAAACACTGCAATACCTGGGACAGTTGATCTGATAAACCAGATGGCTACCAGGTGACTGACAGGCTGGAAAGGGCTACTACGTGACTGACTAAGGGGAAAACAGCTACTACGTGACTGACGAGAAGGGGCTACCATGTGACTGACCATGTGACTGACTGGCGGGGAAAGGGCTGCTACGTGATTGGTGGGTAAGAGTACCAATGTGACTGACTGGCGGAGCGGGGCGCGGGCGGGAAGGCTACTACCTGACTGACTGACGGGGAAAGGGCTGATACGTGATTGGCGAGAAAGGGATACCACGTGACTGACTGGCGGGAAAGCTACGGGACTGGCGGGAAAGGGGTACCACATGACTGACTGGCGGGGAAATGGCTACTGCCTGACTGACCGATTGGCAGGAAATGTGTGCACCTTGGAGACGCTAGATAAAGGGAGCCTCATATCCCTGGCAGGAAAGAGTGGATCACGCGAGATTTCATCGCAGCTACTCAAGATGGCGCAGTTTAAAACAGGAGCTGCTTATTTCTGGAAATTTTCATTTAATATATTCAGACCCCAGTTGACAGCGGGTAAGTGAAACTGCGGATGTGGAGGGAAGTGGGGCAACTACTGTTTTGATATTTTGATAATTCTTTGTCCTGCGTGGGCTGTCCTCTGCGTGGTAGGAATTTTAACAGCATCCCTGGCCTCTATCCACTGAGGTAAACAGCGCCTGAGTTGTCACAAGTTTCGA
Organism: Pteropus medius; assembly: GCF_902729225.1. NCBI lineage: Eukaryota > Metazoa > Chordata > Mammalia > Chiroptera > Pteropodidae > Pteropus > Pteropus medius. Next base: position 527,713 of record NW_024351648.1, read on the forward strand.
TATTTTCTATGTCGTTGTCACACCTGCCAACATAATTTGTGGGAGGCCCGGTGCAAAATAGAAATGTGTGGCCCCTTGTACAAAAATTATTAAGGATTTCAAGACAGTGACAGCAGAATATTAGATCAAGTGTGATATTGGGGCCCTTCTAACTGCGAGACCCCATTCCAATGACCCTGGTCTCCAGACACTGCCAAATGTGAGAAGTTCTGGTTTAATCTAATATATTCAGGTTTGCATGTACTCATGCTCAGAGTCACAGAACCCATCTTTTTTTTTTTTTTGAAAGAATAAAATTATGTGAAGTCTTAAGAAATGCTGCAGCAGAATATTAAGGCCTACCACCTGTTTTTGTAAATAAAGCTTTATTGGAACACAGCCATGCTCATTTGTTTACATAGTATCTGCAGCTGCTTTCTCCTGTGACAGCAGAGTTGAGATGTTGCAAAAGAGGATGTATGGGCTGCTAAGCCTAAAGTATTTATTATTTGGCATCTTACAGAAAACAGCTGACCCCGTTGTAGATGACTGACTTTTCAACTTGTGGTGATGGTGGTGGTTGTGGAGCAGAAAGAATTAGCTAGAAACCCTGGGGTGTGTTAATTCTCCAGCCCCTATAATCCACACAAGTTACAGCAGTTAGGGTTTTTGTCATGAGGCAATAGAGAACTACTCTGGCTTATTTAACCAGAGGAGAATTTATAGGAAGAATATTGGGATATTCAAAATACTCAAAATCAATGGGTGGTTTAATTATTGCAGTAAGTAAGGTATAGAATACATAAGGAATGATGCATCGGTTTCATTTGGAGTTAAGCTTCTGAGCTCATTTGGTACTCAGAGTGCATATGAGAGAAGATTCAGGATAGAAGCTATTTGAGTTTTAAAGAAATTGCAGGCTAAACAAATGTAGGGTCTATGTTAGTTTTTATTTTATTCAAACATGTTCCTTTCATTTCTAATATTCTTTTGCATTTGTTACTTTTTTTTCATTTAAAAAATGTTACATTTCTTGGGAGAAGTGTTTGGCAAAAGCAGTTGAAAGGAGATGGAAAGTCAAGTAGTTTTGCATGAGTAATAATAATTATTATGATGATAGGTTTCCTGCCTAAGCCTTCTGGGTGGGTAGTATTTGCAAATTAAACATACTATAAAATATTCAGCCCCTTGCCACATCTCGGTTGATTTGCATAATCCCCCTGCACGGGCTCTTGGGCAAGCTATTCTCTAATTAATTATTAAATTCCCATCTGTACAGTGTGCACAGGATAATGAAATTCCAGCAGACTCTCCAAAAAACTGAGCATTGCCTCCTGGAGAAGGCTCTTGGCTTTTCCGGGCTTGGGTCCTTCTTCCAGCCAAGGGTCCCTTCCCGTGTGTCTCCCACAAGTATTCAATGCAGATTTGGCCTGTGACCGAAGCCATTTGACCTTCTATAACCCAGGATTCCATGGTTCTGGTCTCAGCCCCATACCACCCACAGCTTGGACACTGAGGAATCACCGTATGGCTTTATAAGGACATTCTCAAACCCATCCTAGGTTTGCTTTATGGACAGCCCCTAAGGTTCATTGTTATTCCCCAATTACTTCATTTTTGGGTGCATTTCTTTCCATGTGGCAAAAGATCAGTTTTTTTTCCAGTCGTTCAGCAAGGAGTTTGAAGGCCATGACAGCCTCCCTGCGGCTCTGTGAAAAACAGACCCAAAGCGCATGTAAAAGGATGAGTGGGCATCTTGGGTAAAGATGCAGGTGATGCTGATAGCTGAGTATGGGGGAGCTGAGGACTCAGATCTAATTCAAGGTCTCCCAAAAGTGGACTCACCTGCAAACTGAGGTTTCTGAGACATTTTGTTGTGGTCCCCTCAGGCTGTTCTTGTATTTAAAAGTCAGCACTCATGAGTCAATGTTGTCTTCAGATACATAGAAGAGAATTATTCACAAAAGGGCTCATATTTGAGATTTCTTGGGGTCACGTCGGTGCATCTCAAAATTTCCTATGTGCACAAATCACCTGGCAATTTTGTTAACATTCGGATTCTGATTCAGGGAGTCTGGGGTGGTGCCTTGGGTCTCACATTCCTGGGAAACTCCCAGATGCTGCTGATGCTGCTGGTCCATGGACCACACATCGAGTAGCAAGAAGTTGGGAGACAAGAGTAAACTTGTAAATAGAAGATAAGTCAGACTTACAAATGAAGGGAAAGATCCAACATGCTAAGCTCATGTGTACCTCTTTTTTTTTTTTTAGCTTTTTAATTAAAGACACGATTAGCAGGGATTAGAGCAAAGCCAGCATTAAACTTTTTTCTTATGCTTATTATAATCATTTTTTTTTCATTTCAACTAAGCCTGTGTTAAAATTTAGAAGTGGATCTAGAATTGCTGTTCCTTGAGTCTGAGCCTATTGCTGACCTGATGTAATCGTTAATCTGATTTTTTAACAACTGGTTGTGACTTTTTTATAATCCCTCAGATCGCTTTCTCCATCTGTACAATGGGGATTCTAATAACACCCATGAAGACTGTACAGCTGGTATCATTGGGTGTGGACTCTGGAATTGCTTTGACTTGGGTTCAAATTCCAGCTATGCTACTCGAACTTTTTTTTCTTCTCTGGGCCTTGCTCATCTTAGCTGTAGTATAGGGTCAAACTAGGACCTGTCTTAGAGAATTGTTGTGAGGATTCATTGGGATCAGGTGCATGGCAGGAGCTTAGCAGTGGTAGAAGCAGCAGAGATATGGCAGCCTATGGAAACCTAGCCTTTCAGCCATTCTAAGATGAAAATGTCTGCAAAGAGGTGGGGAGGAGACCGTGGGCTGAAAGTTTGGGAGGCTACTATTCTTCCATTTCACATGTGTGAAAGGTTCACTATTGTGCAAATTCCATATGAGGTTCTGTGGGGTACCTGCAGAACAGTCTGAAAGGGATCATATGAGAAAGCAGTTGGAAGTCTAATAAAAGCAAAATAAATGCCAAATCAGGCAAAAAGTTAAAAAAAAAATTTACCTCCTTCTGGGAGGCTGACTGATCTGAATGACATATTGATTGCTCAAAATCATGAGATTATTCTCCTGTGAGTTATGAGGATAAAGGCATTAGGGAGGAGCAAAAAGTAAGATTGAAGTGGCAGCCTTGTTGCTGAAGGCCACCATTTTTGAGTTGGAATCCTCAGAAACTCCTGTCCTTGAAGAGAGGTAGCAATCAAAGTAATGCAGGCAGCAAGCACACCAAAAAATGTGATGTTTCGTCCCATTCTCTACTTGGTAAGAAGGTGCCATGTGAGTGGGCAGGGGCATTGGAGCTGACTTAGATTAATTTCATGGGTTGAGCCAATGTCCAGGGAGTGGGCCTACCCCAGAGGTTGCAAATTGGTGGCCTAGGCTACATTCAGCTTGCAGATGTGTTTGTTTGGCCCTCAGTATTTTCTTTTTTAATTTTAGATTAGCTGCCAACATTAAAAATATAGATTTTGTAGTAAAGTCAAGATTTCCAGCTACAGAAATAAAATTTGTAATTCTGGGCCTGTGTTTCTGTTGGCTTTGAATAAAGGATTGCCAGTTTAGGAAGACACACCTTCTCAGGTGGGTCAGAGTCCCCACCTGGGCTGCTTCAGCCATTCACAGTACCTGTCTGGCTTCTTAATTTGTGGCTGCGTTATATTTTTGGCACCTCTGCCCATAATTTATCATCCAACCTTCTGCTTGAGGGCAGGGAGTCTTTTTTCCCTTCCAATATCTTCATTTTTTCCCTTCCAATATCTTCATTTCCTTAAAGCCTTATTTCCTATAGGCCCTGAACTGTGAAAAGGGGGACACCAGACTTGGAATCAGAAGGTCTGGGTGTAGGTCTAGGTGTTGACATAGTCTTTCCAAGCCTCAGCTCTTTTAATTATAAAATGGCAACTCATAAGCATAACAATTACATCAGGCAGTGAGTGAAAGGTCTTTTTGAACTCTAAAGGATGGTAGAGATAGAGAACCACAGGAGGAGAGCGTGGGGATGTTATGCCTTCAGACTGGTGAGGGAGATAGCACTGATATAGACAGTTATGTAAAATCATATATTCTACTAAGAAGTTCAGGTGGGCAAATGCTTGATTCAGCCTTGAGGTGGGAGGCAGTGAGACAGGCTTCATGGAGGAGGTGACCAGCTGAATTTTGAGGGAATATTTGGCTTTGCCAGCACAATCAAATGATCTAATGCTTCTGATAACTGAAACGCACAGGCTTCCTGAGAGAATATGTTAGAAAGTGATTCTAGAGCCATAGATTGCCTACTGGTTGTGGGGGAAACGGGACTCTGGCCAGTCTTCTGGGCACCCCTCCTGGTAGCAGCTGACCAGCTGAAGCTGGCTTGGAAAGTTCAAACTGACAGACTGACATTCCTCTCCACGCCCCGCCCCGCCCCCCCATCTCCTTTGTCGTTGGTGAAAAACAAAAATGAGTATTTGAGAAACTGAGTTATGAGAAACTGTGGGTAATCGGTTAGTGTGAGAGTCAAGACAGAGTTAAAATCAGGATTTTGGCCCTTTCTATCTGGAACCATCACTGTGCATTGATGACTGGAGAAAATAATGTAATCTGATTGTTCCATTGGGTCATTTCTGGGAATATGAAGACGTTTTTCCAAAACTGGAAGTCTGAATGCATTGGGAGAGTATCTCAAAGCTTGGTCCTGCATCCTTCCTTGGCATCCCTTCCTTGGCCCCCTGCTCTGTCCACAGCAGACACTAGTTCCCCCTGAAACTCAACTTAATTAGATGTGACCCAGTTTTTTCCGCCTTGAACCATGTTAGGGTTGAAGATGCATTTGGCTGCTCAAGAAAACCTCAGCCTGCTTCTCCTCATTGCATTGCATTTGGCAAATGTCTTTCTGCAGAAAGAATGCTGAGAATTTCCCTTTTCATCATGTCGGATCATCTGGCTTTGGCTGGCCCTTCCCCAGGAGCCCAGTGGATACAGCTGGAACAAGGTGGGGCCCAGGCAAATTGCTGAGCTGGGAGCTATTGCCTTCCCTTGGCCTGAAGGCCATAGTGCAGCAGGGCTGACCAAGGCTAGTGTGTCTCATGGGATGGGGGCAGGCTCCCAGCCTGATACACAGGAAAAGAGATGGGGCGCAGGGAGGCCTGTGTCTGATCTAAGCTTAATCCTGATATCATGAACTGTGAACTCCTGGTGGCACCTTACTACTTGACTAGGAGAACTCCAAGATAAAGGAGTAATTTCTGCAGGATGGATCTAGGTTTTGGGTGGCCTGAAGTTCATATTTCTGGAGTCCTCTTTGAGAAAACAAAATTATAAATACGGGATTAAGTAAAGGGTCTTAGAAGGTGACCTTGCAAAAGAGGGATCTCGATGCCTAAGCTATGTGAATTGTTATGGTGAATCTGCCATTTCAGATTCTGTTCTAACAGGGACAAAATACAGACATTAAGGCTGGGAAGACATTTTGGGTTGGGCTTTGGTTGTTAATTTATGAATCTGCCATTGCTGGGCCACCTGATGGTCAGGAGAGCCTTGAGAGGTGGAAGAGGGTGGGCCTGAGGCCCAAAGATCTTGGCATCTGTAAAGACAACCATGGGAGGTAGTGCACGCTGGGGAAGTCAGGGGACCCACTGAAAGTCAGTAGACAAGGTCAACCAAATTGCCAAGTTTGGAGTGGCAGGATGTAATTCAGAGAGGTCTGATTTTTGTTTGCCCAATTTCGCACAATTGTTTAGAAGTGGAGAGTTCTCAGAGCCTCACATATCTGGATTTAAACATAGGTCGAACTGCCTCTTTTTGCCCTAGTGGCTAGGTTATTTCTTCAGTTAAAGATACTGACTTCTAGAAGCAGACAGATTCCAACCCTGAATCTATCCCTTCCTACCTTGGAGCCTCACATTTCTTCATCCATAAGATTCATACCATACATGATTTAAAAAAGTTAAGATGATCAAAATAATTGATACAGGAAAAGTCTTATTACTATAATTTTAGACACAATTCTTCAATGAGATTAAGTAGATGCCAATTAGTAAGTATATACCACTTACATACTTGATCTAATAGACACAGACAGAACCCCATGAACAGAAACAATGCAGACTTCTTGGGCTCATATGGAACATTTCCATAAACTGACCACATTCTAAATCTCAAAGTCTCAAGCTCTAAGGATAATTATCATACAGACCACATTCCTTGGAAATGCCCTCATATTCATGGGATAAGCTCAGCAATGTTGCGTTCACATATTGATCTATACTCTTAATACCCACAGTTCTTGAAAACTGAAAGTCGAATGAAAACATGAAGCTACAGAATCTAAATATAATGTGACCAATTATGTAAAATTTAAAATGCAATATTATTATTTTTAGGGATAAACATACAGATTAGTAGAAGCGTAAAGACACAAAAAGGAAGGATTTTTAAAATTATTTTTATTTTTCAATTACAGTTGACATTCAGTATTATTTTATAGTAGTTTCAGGTGTACAGCATAGTGCTTAGACATTTATATGATTTGCAAAGTGACCCCCGGATTAGTCTAGTACCCACCTGGAAGTATGCATAGTTAATATTGACTGTATTCCCTATGTTGTACTTTGCATTCCCATGACTATTTTGTAATTGCCAATTTGAATTTCTTAATCCAGAAGGAAGGATTAAGAAGTGGGTATTTCAGAAGTTACTTAAATTATATCAGAAACATGTTTAAAAAATAATTTCTGAAATAAATGTGGCAAATCTATAGATGTTAAATCTAGCCTGTGTTTAACTAGAAGATTGCCCTGTGCCTTACTTCATATTCCTTTAAGTTTGAGATTATTAGAATTAAAAAAAGGGAGACTCAGTGTTAGAACCTAATTGGTGTTCAGCAAATGCTCAGTTTTGTCCAGATAAGGTTTTAGAGAGCATTCAGTGAACTAATGTGGGTGAAAGTTCCTTGGTAGGTGACCAGGACAGGTTTACACCCTCCTTCCCTGACTTGGTGTTCTGGTCTAGCCTCTCACCTGTAGGGTGTGTACCATAGGGTCAGGCTGACTTCCGGGGTTGGTACAGCAGCACAACCTGCTCCCACTGGTAACCTCCCCCACAATCTGGGAGGCTCCACGGGCATTGGAACCATCAGAGAGGCAGCACAGAGCCTCAGAGGTTGGGGAACCTGGGCCTTAGTCAATGGCAGATCTTCATGTCATGGACACTCTTTGCTGTCTCATTCCTCCGCTTTCTAGCTGTATTGCTCATTAATACCCATCCCGATCTCCCCTTGGCTGTGGACTTTCTTACCTTTTTAGTATAATTACCAAACCTATTACATAACAGAAACATGGCTTAGTTTCCATGGAGTTTGCATGGTCTATCTTAATCTCCATTAGCCCCACCATGGTTCGTCTCTGCCATATCCCATCACAGGGAAGATTTCCTTAAGAAAATATTGTGTTTCTAATAGTCCTTTTCACTCAGGCAAAAATCCCCATGTATAGCATGGTGACTACAGTTAACAACATTGTATGGAATACTTGAAATTTGCTGAGAGTGTAGATCTTATATGTTCTCAACATACACACAGTGGTAACTATGTGAGGTGATGGATGTGTTAACCGCCTTTATTATAATCATTCCACAATACATGTGTATATCAAATCATATTTTACACTTTAAATTTATACAATTTTAATTGACAATTATATCTGTATAAAGCTGGGAAAAAATGAAATTTATATTTTAGACACAAAGTCTTCAAATTCATTAATTTGCTTCTAATGCAGCCTGTAATTGAGAGTAACTTGTTTCTAATCATGAATTTCATTATCTTCAGCAGATATTACACAGTTAACATACATGCCGTTAAGAAGCTTGGAGACACTTGGGATGTGTGTCTCTGTGGCCACTCCATGAATATATGTGACGAAACCTTGGAGACTACGTTTAGAGACCTGTAACAAATGCATGAAGATTCCCAGTGTCCTCAAAGGAAGAGTTTGCAGATGTACAAGTACTGAGAAATATCAGGTTGGTGGGAACAAGTCATTTTGAGCTAGACTCAGTGAGAGACACACAGTGTGGGCAACCTCTTAATGAATATAGACTTGCACCATCCTGTACATTATTTACCCAGCTGCACCTATTACTATTGCAGTAATTCAAGACAATTTGCTATAGGGGTAATTTGGCTGATTGCAATCAATACACGAGAAGCCTAGAGTCCAGTCTAAACTGCATGAGAGCCCCGGCTGGTCTTCCCAGGGCAGAATGACAGCTCTCCCTTAACCCTTTCTGCCCTTGAAAGATCTCAAGAGTGGTCTTAAATGCCTGTTGAAGAGTCCTCAGTGCGAGCTCAGCCAGCACTGGAATGTATTTGGGAGGCTCCCTTCACTGTTGCTACTCACAGTGTGGTCCACGGATCGGCTGCTTTAGCTCCGGCATCGGCATCTTCTGGCCCTTGTTAGAAGTGTAAATTCTCAGCCTCACCCCTACTGAATCAGAAACTCTGGGACAGGGCCCAGCAAGCTGTGTTCCAACAAGCCCTCCAGATGCTGCCGATGCACACACAAGTTTGAGGACCACTGGATTCGGGCAAAATCAAATGTTAAGATCATGACAGAATGTAAGTTGAGTCCAGCTTTAATATCTATCATGCTTGCTTTATCGTGGTCTAATCTCTATGCCCTGTGCCTGCCTCCACCTCCCCCCGAGTGTCCTTTCAGTATCGTCTCCACCTTAGCATGCCGCATCCCTCTGGCTTTGCTCCACAGCTCCTCCAAGCACAGCTCTCCCTTTACACCCTACGGGGAGAGTTCTGTTCTTGCACATATTGCAACTGCCAGAATTGACAGAAGTGACATTTATCATAAAGCATGCATTTCATTTTGTCCCATCTCCCAAACAACCAGTATGACATTCCTTCCAACCCCCAAACGAATCTGGGAATAGAATGAGTTCAGCAAGTAGTTTTTGAGAGCAACATTTCTTGATTGTCTGCTCTCTTGTGACACAGGAGTGGCTCTTACTTTAATAGTCGAATTAATAGTCAGCATTTCATCTTTCAGCATTTAGAGCTAATCAGTATTTATAACCATTTCTCCACAATACAACAAGAAGAAGAGCCTTAGTGTGCACGCGTGCACACACACCTACACACACACATACATACATATATATATATATATACATATATATATATAATAGCTTTTGTGAGATGTAACTTACATACCATACAATTTACCCATTTAAAGGATACAGTTCAATGATTTTTAGTGTATTCCCAAAGTTGTACAACCCTCATCATGATGGATTTTGGAATATTTTATCCCCCCAATTCCTCCTTCCCCCACAGCCCTAGGTAACTATGAATCCACTTTCTATCTCTATGAATTCATCGATTCTAGACATTTCTCTTATTTCCTATAGGTGGACTTACGTAATACATGGTCTTCTGTACCTGGCTTCTTTCACTTAGCGTAGTGTCCATTTATGTTGTAGCAGGAATCAGTACTTCATTCCTTCTTATGGCCAGATCTCAGCACGGTTTTCTTCCCTATACCCACGTCTTCACCTGTCACTTAAGTTGGATTTTAGTTCCAGACTGTGTGTGTATTTATTTTATTTTTTAAAAAAACAATCAATAGTTATTTACAATTTGTTTCAGCAGCATCATCTTTTGCTCTTCATCCTCCCCCACTTCTTCTTCCTACCCGCCACCTCATCCCCCATGGCAGGCACCAGACTCTTATACTGAGTAATTGTTGAGCTGCTTGAATCTTATTGCCGGGCTCTGAGCTTAAGGAACAATGGTTTATCAGGTAATTTTCTTAAACTCTCTTTCTTCCCTTAGATGACGTGGTGGCCTTGTCTACAACTCAGATTGTAGCACAATGATCAGTGGCTTCCAGCTGCCTCCATCACAAAGAGATATTTTCCTTTCTTCCCAAAGAGAGAAGAGTTTGCTCATCATTAGAACAAATTATGTCTGCAGGTCTCCTAGGCAGGCATTGAGAGGGGGATGGCTCCCTTCTCAATGAGTCAGTACCTTTGGAGACAACCACCATGCACTTTACAGACATTCCTCATTAGTGTCTGGTGTCTCCAACTTTAAGGGAGAGTTTCCTGAGGCAGGGACCATTTCAGGTGCTTGTGACCACTGTCCCAGCATGGCACCAGGCCAAGGGTGTAAGCACAAGAATGATTTGGGCTCCAGGTGAGGCACTGAAGAGACCACAGCTGAAATGTCGAGTTGAACTCTCTCATTTCACAGACGGGGACCCTGAGGCTTAAACAGGTGCAGTGACTTGTCTGAGGCCACATGGTCAGGGTCTCAGACTCTATTTGTGGATGGCTTGCCCACCTCCCCTGCACAGGAAAATTGGAATTTGTTGCAGAGGGTGATTCCTTCCCTTCAAAACCCTTTCTTATTTTACTCTGAAACAAGCCTGTTTCCTAAACGAAAACTTGGGCTATTTCATTGTGTTCTCTTCTGGGATATAAACTATCATATTTCTGCTCTGCAGTCTCTAAGGTTCTTTCTGGTTCAGACTCTCCATCCCCACCCACAAGCTGTAGACTCATGTGTCTAATAAAAGCTTCTTTGATGTCGCTACACCAATGTCTCAAGCTTAAAATGTCCAACACAAGATTTGGATTGTCCCTTTCCCAAAAATAGTTTCTCCTTGCACCAAACCTTTTCTGTCTTATAAATGGGACCATCGTTCCCCTCGTTGCTCAAGTGAGGAGGCACCCCAATGCTTTTCTCTCTTATCTTCCACATTGCGTTCATTAGTGTACCCTAAAGGTACATCTGAAATCCGTTCCCAAACTGCCATCCCCAGAGCCAGCCCTGTCTAACATACTTCCTCAGTTGCTGGATCTACTACAATGACTTTTAACTTCCTGCTTTTAGCACTGTCCTCTAATGATCCATTCTTTCCCTAAACCAGATGGCTCATTCAAAAATGTCGCTCTCTAGCTTAAAGCCTTTGATGACTTCTGGTTGTCCCTAGAGGGAAATCTGGACTCCTCTTGGCTTTAAGGCACTTCCCAGTCTTCTCCATGGTCTGCTACCACTCAGGGGAATAGATACTCTTTGAGCAGGGACTCTTCTGTCCTGTCCACCACTGTGCCTGCAAAGCTTGGCACACAGTAGGAACTTGACAACTATTGATTGACTGACTGATTGATGGGTTCTGCTCCTGCCTCATCTTGTCTGCTGCCCTAACTGACCACCTGTCTCCAGACCTTTTGCTGACCTTGAGGTTCCAGTGCTTTGAGCAAAGGCTGACAGCAGTGAGGTGATTTTTGAGATGAATGCACTCATTTGAAAGTTTCAGTTTAAGAAATGTGTCTCACAATACCTTATAATTGAACATTGCATGGTAGTTGGGAATTTGTTGAAGAGGGTAGATTCTTCTCCTTTGTCCCTTTTCTCATTTTCATCTGGTAGCTAAGCTGTCTTCTGAACTGGGGCCTCTGGGGTTTGAGGGCCACATCCTAGCATTTTCTCCAGAGGTCAGATTGAGGATCTTGAACATAGTAACCAGTAGATTACTTCCAGGTGAAATGACCCTGTGGGAATGAAGACCAGTCTTCACAGTAGGGAGCCACTCACATTCCTGCATTTGAGAAGAGCAAGCATTAAACCATTAAATGTTCCTGGCTAAAGAAACAAAAGAAAAAAGGCCTGCTAGAGCAACATTCCCTACACTCATAAATACCAAGCAGTGTTCCTAGGTGACCAGAGAAAATGCATGGGGGACAGGAAGACTTTTCCAGGGGCTTGCTAGGGGTGGGAGAGGGGCTTGCGCCATTTTCTCTTCCCCCTAAAGTGTAGGCTCCCCTGCTGGAAGCTTTGGAGCACCTTCCTTTTTAGCTCAGCAGTCTGAACCACCTCATGGGTTCTTGTCCACAGGGGTCTGGGCACAAAGACCGGCTGCATTCTGAGGTCAGTGTGAGGGCTATCCTAGGAAGGAGGGAAACACTGTTGATGAGGCAGAAACTCTTCTTCTGATCCTTAGGAAGACTTTACTGAATGCTGCTTAGAGGCTGGGGATTCAGCAGGGGGAAAATTATGGAGCCCACATCCCTAATAAATGAGACTGACCCAGAAGTGAAGGGCTGCAAGGCACAAGCTGAATGCAGGGTTAGAGGAAGATTAGACTTATAGACACAAAAGACGTGAATGACCAACACTGAGGGTAGGGGAAAGAGTTGGGCAGGGTGACCCTGAAGAGGGCTTTCAGGAGGAGCAGACAGCCTGAATGAAGCTGGATGTGTGAAAAATCTTGGGGAACTCTAGGCAGGTCTGTCTGGCTAGATCATCGGGGCTGGAGGTAGAGTTTATCCAGGAGGTCAGCACTGGACAGATCAGAGTTGAGTTGCACTGTAGAGAAGATCACTCTACAGGGTGAAAAGGAGATTGGAGAGGAAATGAGAGATCAATGAGAGGGCTGTTCTAGCCCAGCTAAGGCTGCTGTAGGGATGGAGAGGACTGGGTGACAGAGAGATATTAAGCATGTAACATCAATAGGCTTTGGCGATGGCAGTTGGTTATGGGAGAAGTTGAGGATGTTTTCATGACTATGGTTCTAGGATATGGGTAGTTCAGTAGACTGAGTCAGGAGATACAGTTAGATGATCAGATTTCAGGGGAAGATACTGAGTTCAGTTTTGTACAAATTGAGTTAGAGGTGTCTGCATGTCATCTGAGAATGCTCTGCAGTAGGGAGCTTCGGTTTGGGGCTCAAAGACATTGTCATATCAGGCATAAGTTCAGCTGGTCCCATCAGCTTCAGAGCAGAAATCAATTCCATAGTGGGTAAGGTTGCCTAGGGAGGCGACAGATAAATAGACACTGAGCCTAATGAGTCAACGGTATTTGCATTTATAATTTCTCACATCCAGTGCCCTGATGACATTGAGAAAGGCAGCTGAATCCCTTGTAACCGGGTGAGAAACTGTGTCACCATCAGGGTCAGCCCCTGGACCTACGTGAAAACCTTGCTGTGATGTATCAAGGTGCCTGTATCAGCAGGACCTGTTTCTTGGTTGAGGGAAGTAGGTTCAAATTCAGTGTATTCGGTATCAGAGCAGGTGTTTGGGAGGTAAATACCTAAGCTAGGAGGTCCTGGGGGCTAAATCTTGGGCCAGTGGGCCCCAGATCATCTGAGACAAAGAATCTGCCTCATGTGACAGGTAAGCGAGCTCCTCTTTCTTTCCCAAGGTCGGGACTGTACTTGTCTGATTGGAGTGGAGAGAAGGCGAATTGCTAAACACTCAGAGGGAGACACTGATGAGCTATTGATAGCCGAAACCCGAGGAGCTAAGTAGCATGTCAACAATCAATAGCTTTTCTCACCAGTTTAAATGTCCCCATCAGTAGCCTACAGACAGGGCTGTGCACCAGGCGCTGAAAAGAAACATGTTTAAAGAATGTTGCTATTTGCTTTCGGAGTGGATTGTTTCATTTTCCTTTCAGTCACAAAAGGCAAATAATACTGAGTTCAGGGCTAGAAGAGGTGGATTGCAGGGGGAGTGTGGCCAGAGAAGACCTCAGCTGCCTTGTGACAATGGTCCCTGGAGGATGAAAGGCACAGGATGTCTCAAAAGGCAAGTGGCCCAGGAGGCAAGGCACTGGGGATACTGAGCGCTAAAGCAACCTGGGCAAGGATGAGCAGTCTTCTGACATATATTCTGTGGGGCAAAGCAAGTCCAGAGTTAGTTCAGCTGCTAAGAGGATTGTGCTCAATTCTAACTCAAACTGGTTTAAGTAAAGGAAAGTAATGCTATTGGTTTTTATTACCGAGAAGCCCAGGATAGGCCAGCATCAGGCATGATTGGATTCTGATGCTCAGAGGTACCAGGATCATCATCCATGTGGCCGCCAGGCTAGAAGCCTTGGTGTGATTCATCATCAATACTTCCCTTCCTTCCTCCATGCCTGTCACTGACATGCTCCTCCCCATCAGTCCTCTTTATCTTTTCAGCCACTTCTGCATGGTAGCTGGGTGGTGGTCATGGGGGAAGATAGGTTAAGACAGCATTATCCCCATTTGCAGATGAAGAAACTGGAACTCAAAGGGATTAACTAACCATGTTGTTCCCTCTGCTTTGAAAGTGCCTTAAATTTTGAAGTAGGGAGAGGATTGGTGGTCATCTGTGCTTCCTCAGTCTCTGGGACCTAACAAGGCAAGTTCCCAGGGCTGAGGGATTGCAGTGTGCCCCACAGCTCAGCTGCTTGGAGACAGAGCTTGTGTGCAGCATTTAATGAGCAAGTTCTCCAGAGCCAGCTGGAGACAGAACCTTTCAGGAGATCTGGAAGATCCATGAAGTGAGGTTTCATTTCCCTGGGCGGCTCTAGGTGCATTTTCACCCAGTGGGCCCCGGAGGGGAGGCTATATATTTTTGCTAGAGCAAACATATATATATATATATATTTTGTCCTGAGTGCTGTGAAAGTGAGAATATTTTTAGCAGATTTGAAAGCCTTGGAGACAAACTCTGTTACTCAGTGCCCTGCTCATAGCGGTCACTCAATACACCTTTGTTGAAGGTTGCTGAATGTTACTTATTGGCACAAATGCACTTTAGGGGATTCGATGAAGATGTCAACCAGCCTGACCGTAAAAAGTAATTTTTATGATGCCATAAAAAGGAACATGGACAATAGCTGGAATGTCATCCGTGAGCATAATAAATATTTCTCTAAGTTTCTTTGCCCATCAGGAAACCACATCACATGCATCTTCAAAACCAGTGACCTGTTTCAACTTTATATAAAATGCCAGCTTTTTATGGAAACTAATAGGGTTTGCAATTAACCAAAGAGCTCCGTAATCACATGCACCTTGATCGATTTTTGGGGCATTGGGTGTGCTTTAGAGAGTTACGAAGGCAGAGTGAGCAATCAGGGTTTTAAGCCCTGCTAGACGCAGTCACTTTGGCTTCAGAACACTGTTTGCTGCATGGACTAAACAAAGGAAATACATTTACGGTGGTGTGGCTGCTGTATTCAGTCAATTAGCCAACACTTGCAGAGAGCCCACTGTATGCCAGGCATGCTGCTAGGGACGCAGAGTTGAGAAGACAGAGGTCCTACCTCCAGGGGCTCCCAGTCTAGATAGAGGCAGGCAATGACAAGAAAGCATCATCAGGCCTGTGAGAGAGGTATGCCCAGCTCACCAAGAGAGGACAGTGATGAAGTAGCAAAATGTGAGTTGGGTGGGCAAGGAGACATTCAGGAAAATTGAGGGGATTCTTGAGGGGTGATGCAGAGAGCAGGGTGAGAGGCTTCTGCCCCACGCCAAGGCATGAGCTTGTTGGAGGACTGGGAATGTGGGAGCTGGAGGAATGGTGAGGAACTAAGGCTGGACAGGTCAGGGGCTAGTTCAGGGTTTCTGTGCCGTCAAGGCGCCTGCCAGGTATCTACTTGTAACTCTAACTTGGAAGCGATGGTGGTTTGAGTCTTTGTAACACTGTACAAGACATGTTTATTATTTTAGGGTAGTCTGTGCTGCTGAAAATATACAGAATCAATGTTCTCCAGTGTGCTAAAGTGTTCTAGCAAAGTCAGGCTTTGTTGTTGCTAATCATACTATCACTTCCATGGCATTGTGAAGTCCGACCTTCTCCAAACTGCTTCACCATTCTGTTGTAAAGAACAGAGGGAGAGGAAATTGTGCCACTGCTTCTCATATCCTTTGCAATCACCTGGGCAAATGTGACCTCTGGTGAAGACCTGCTTAGGGAAGTTGAAAAGCTGAAAGCCTAAGGAGACAGTGCTTGGAAGTGAGGTGATATTCATGTACTTGGTTTTGCACAGGTCCAGAGTATTTACTGATGAGAGCAGCTGTGAGCTGGATTTAGCATTAAGCAGCCAGGGGCAGGCCAGCCCTGGTATGCAGGAATCCTAGAACACTGGCATTTGATAGGGTATGGAGGCCACTCTTCAGAAGTTGGCAATGCAGCTTAGTGTAGAACAAGGACAGACACCTGATCCGTGCGGGGCTGCTGCAGTGGAAAGAAAGGCTGTCCTCACAAGGAACCAAAATCTGTCTCCCTGAGGCTGGAAATTGGTGACCCTTGTTCTGACATTTGCGAGATCGTAGAGTAAGCCTATCCTTTCTTCCAGTGCTATTATTATTTATAGCTTATGTTTTTATGGAGTGGATGGTTACAAAGGACACCTTTTTAGATATGTGATAGTAAGTGCCTCCTAAATCCTCTCTATCACAGCCTCCTTCAAGTATTTCTTACATGGCAAACTTTTCCTTTCCATGCAATCCAGTGTCGGTTTCAACCTTAAATTTTTTGCTTAAAAAAGTAATATCTGCTTATTGTAGAAAATTTGGGAAGTACAGACAATTAAAAGAAGAACATAACTAGTTTGTTGGGCATTTTTTTCGGTCAAACTCCTGCCAGATTGCCTCCCCTGCTAGGCCTGCGATGGCATGCTGGTTCTGCAGCACTCAGGTGCCTCTGAGTTATTAATGTTCAGCCCAGTTTAATGCTTCAATCTCAAATTCAAATTCTATTTAAATCTTGCCTATTGCCTTCCTCTGCACAGGCTCAAGGTGGAACCTCTGGCTCTTAGTCCTGTTTGTTCTCTCTTCATTTCAGGTGCAATGGGACAGGGAACAGGGAAGGAAAGTGACTTTCTTTTACTCATCAGGCTTCTGTTGCCTCCTTTTCTAACTGGCTGTTGTGCTCCTTCCGTGGCAAGCAAGAGAATATTGGTCATCTCATGGTACACACAGAGGATTATTTTGGGGAAAACTTGAAGTTCCTTATGTCACTGTTTCCAGATGTAGGAGAAAGGGTTCTTTTACCTCCAGGTCAACCCTTTTACAAACTCAGGTTTGTCCTCTCATTGGGTGGGTAAGTCAGTGGGTGTTCCGTGCTCAGTGGGCTGCCCTCTTGGGTGAGACACCAGTCCTCCTTGCAGGTGTCATTTAGCCCACAGGAAGTGCATGCATCTTTGCTGTGGCGATTGGTAGAAGTGTGTGTAATATACTGTGTCACCCCAGAAGCTGTCATTGTCTTTTGTTGTCCTGTTGAATTCAGTGCACTGATATTTAATTAAGATTTAATTATAATCTTTGTATCTATTTATTATTGAAATTATTCACTTTCCTGCTATATCCTTTTTTGGTTTTGGTCTTAATGCTCTGCTAGATTTATAAATAAGTTAGATTGTGTTCCATCTTTTTCTGTACTTTGGAATAGTTTACATAATGTGAGAATTATCTGTTCCATGAACATTTGAAAGAACATGCTGTGACAACAGTCTGACCCCAAAGCCTTTTTTGGGGGAAGCAGTTCTTTGAAACTGGTTTGCTTTCTTCCATGCTTTTTGGTCACTGCAATTTGTTTTTTTTTTACCTCTGTTTGTGACAAATTAAGTAAATTGTGTTTTCCTGGAAAATGATCCATTTCATTGAGACTTTCAGATATATTAACATAAAATTGTACCATCATAATCTTTCACAGTTAAAAGAAAAAGAACCCTCCACATTTGTTCTGTTGTGCCAACTTGGCTAGGCTACAGTCCTCAGTAATTTAAACACTAAGCTAGGTGTCGCTGTGAAGGTATTTTGGAGTGTGGTTGAAATCTGTAATCAGTTTACTTTAAATAAGGGAGGTTATTCTAGATAACCCAGGCGGGACTGGTTTAATCAGTAGAAAGGCCTTAAGACCAGAGCTGAGGCTTTTGTGAAGTAGAAGAAATCTCATCTGTGGACAGCAGCTTCAACCTGAGAGGTCTAGGCTGGCCTTCCTGCTGGCCTTCCTATGGGTTTTGGACTTGCCTAGGCAGCCCTCACCATCACATTAGCCAATTCCTTACAATAAATCTCTCTCGCTCTCTCATCTACAACTAAAACAAAAGATGCTCAATACTTACTCTTCCTATTTATAATGAATGAACTTCTACTCTATGTATTCAATGCTGGTCCAGCCCTCAAAATCAATTTTATATCTTATTAAAGGATCATTAAATTGCAGTTTGAAAAACTATACAATGACAGTGAACCTTCCCACTCCCCCACCCCCCACTGGCAGGTCTGGGTATTAGAAAAGACACCTTTATAAAAGGAATTCTTGAGAGAAAATGCACTCAGACTGTACCTAATGGTCTCGCCCACATAGCAGGAGCAAGGCTCTGCAGGGCAGCCTCTGGAGAAATGTGGATGCCACCCCCAAGGGAAGGCAGGGGTGCCACAGTTAGTGGTCTTGGAGTCACCTAAGAAACAGAAAGAAAGGTAAATACACTGACGAACTCCCCTGGAGAGCACAGAGGGACCAGACTGTTTCTTCCTGGGAGCAGAGAACAAGCCAAGAATACCCTTGGTAGGAACCCAGATGGAAGCAGCTTCACAGAGCCATGGGACAAGGTTTTGGCAATGAGAAGAGTGTGGCTTTTGGTGGCAGGCCTCCCGTAGAGACAGTAATTCAAAAGGACCTCACCTGTTGGGTTGATGGCCCAGTGTAGGTAGGTTAAATTGACTGGACACACCCAGTCAGTGGTGAATGGAGGATGACAGTCCTAAGGATATAAATGGGGAACGAAGTCTGAGGGTTTTAACTTATGGGGTTGGTGTGAACCAATCGTTAAAATAAAACAAACAAAACCTATAGGATACAAAGAAGAGTATTGCTTCCCCTTCTTCCATGTCTGATCTCTCCTACAAGTCAGCTTGCCTGAGCTGTTCAGCTTCCTCGTAGTCCCCAAGCTGAAGATGCTTGTAAGGAAGGACTACATGACATCATGAATAAACCAAGAAGTCTGAAATTGTTAATGTACATAATAGGAAAATGTCATGAGTTGCAGTTTCTTTAAATCATGTGTCTTCCTTAGGGAGCAATTCATTCATTCTACAAGTGTTGGCGAGCCTGCAGGCACTAGGGCTGTGAAGCTAACTGACTAAGAAGAGCCTATAAACTTCCTGAGAGGAGACAGTTGGGGAAGCAGAATCACAGCACAGTGAAGCGAGAGGTTGGGGGACTGAAGCCCGTGCTTTGGTGCAGAGGCTGGCCAGGCCACGCAGAGACGGTATGGAATAGTGGTATCTACACCAGGCACTGTAGGAGGCACTGGGAATTCAATAACAAGCAGGACAGAGATGGACCTTAGGATCCAGGTGGGGAGATGGATGTTAATCAGTCACCCCAACAAACACCCCTGGTCATGAGGCCATGCTTCAAGTTCATTGTGTGCCAGTGTGCCAAGGTTCAGGTGCCCTGTGGAATTCCCATTCTGGAGAGGCCTACAGGTGCGCACCGCCCCTCTGCCCCCCACACTAGGCCACTAACCTGGATCAGATATTATCCAAGAAAGTGACATTTCCCAAGTAATGCCATTGAGTTAGACTAATCTCTCAGGTTCTCTTTGATAGTCACCCCCTGCGACCAACAGGTTTAATTGGTGAAGCTAATATGAACCATTCTGTTTGGCTTTAGAAGTACACTGCTGATATTTCCCTTCTTTGTCCCTCCAAAGAACTTTCTTGGCTCATTGCATCTGAATTCATATTAAATTTTGCTTCTCTATCCCCCATCCTCCCTAACTGTCCTATTTATAACTTTCAGCTGTTGGCAGGTCTGTAGAGCAGGCCTTTGGGGAGATATACACAGACTGAGATGCCTGTGAGTTGTCTGGGAACATGGGCTGGGGTGAAGCAGACACTCAGGCCAGTCTTTTCTCTCTGAATTTATGGTGAACACTTGCATTTTGAGAGCTGGGGGTCTGTGATGGACAACAGTGCTGTGTTTGTAACACGAGGAGGATGTAAAGGCACATATTACTTAGGCTAGAACTGGCTAAAACCAACTTTTTGACTCAAATCAGTCAATAACTTTCTAGCAAAAATTAGTAAGTATGGTTTGAGTTACAAGTTGCCTTAGCTAAAATAACTTAAAAAAAAAAAACACATGCAGAGTAGGATATTTGGGTCAAATTTAAGTAAGGATTTTGGGCATAAAGTGTTTTCTGAACAGAAAATGCAACTAAACTTGGGTCATTAAGTGAGTGTGCTAAGAAGTATGCCCTGAGAGGTTAGTGGAGATGGAGACTGGTGGGCTCATTGGTTTAAGTCATCCATGCTAGGCCCACCCTGATAAGTGTAAATAATTCCAATTTGGCCTCCGATTTGTCCCCAGTCCTTCAGAAAGCTGCACTTCCCAAAGGCTTTACTTGATCATTGCCAAGTCCTGAAATAAACCCCATTTGAGAAATTGCCTCCAAAAGTCTGATTTTCTTCATTGGAAAAGCTCTTGGTGAAGTCTGTCTTTTTAATGACTTCCTTCACTGTTCTACCTATCAATTCAGTTTAGACTGTGATTCTCTTTGGACAGCGAAGGAAAAAGATGCTACTGTAGCATCATTATCCTAATGTTTCCTGGGCNCTTCCCTCTTCCCTTCCCTCTTCCCTTCCCTCTTCCCTTCCCTCTTCCCTTCCCTCTTCCCTTCCCTCTTCCCTTCCATCTTCCCTTTCTTTCCTTTCCTTTCTTTCTATATGGAGGCTCAGATTTAAAAATGTGTTTCTGATGCTCAGTATCTTGGCTTGTGATAAGCTCACAGGAAGACCCTCTTCCCGTAAATTTGTCTCAGGCTTTAGCATGTCAAAGCTAGTTGTAGTCAAAGTCAGCAGACCCCAAACTTTCAGTTTTCCTCCTAGTTCTCTTTGTTACATACAGATTTTCTTCTCCTAGAGGAGTCCCAAGTGCCTGAGTCACCTCCTGGGCTCAGCTGTGGCCTGAGTTTCCCAGCAAAGCCATACTGCCATTGGGAGGCAAGTCCTGAATCCTGCTGACAGGCCGTTTAGGGCTGGAGCTGGCGTGCAGCCACGAGCCTGCTCCTTGTCAGCAGGACCAGACCCTCCAGCACAGCCACACGTGGTCTCAGCTCCAGTTTCCTGGTCTCTGTGGATACTCATGATTCTCAGACACTCAGCAGTCTGGGGACTGCGGGAAGAAGCAGACCTGGGAGCTTCTGGGCTCTCAGGCAATAGTTAAAGAGAGGGCAGTGGCTAGGTGGGGACAGTTACTGAATACAAAGCTGTAATAATAGCCGAGTACTGGAAAACCTTTATTGAGATGTAGCAGTCAAACCACATAGTTGTTAAACAACCATAACTATGTCTTAAATAATCAGTTCAGCTGGTCTCTATTTAATATAATAGCTGCCTATTAAACCTAAATTAAGTACAGAGTTAAATGTCTTTAGGACACAAAAACCCCAAAATGACTGCCAAACCCAGAATGAAACCTCTAGCTGGAATGAGCTAGGAACGTGCCTGCTTGGGCTGGGTGTGTTCTGGTCTGGATAAAGCAGGAGTTCCATCCCACTGCCCAGCTGTCTGTACTTGGAGAATAATATTTCCCAGGGTTGAGGTGGGGTGGAGGACTAGCTTTGCAATACAGTTCAGTCTTGACTATGTCTCATAAGTTTTTTAGATTTGTAGACATTCTCGAATATGCCAGAAATATGGAAATGCCTCCAAAGGAGCACTGTGGGGTCTCTTTGGCTTCAAATATGCCAGAATGAGTGTTAATTCTGCACCTCTCCATTCTCACTCTCCTGCTGTGCACAGGCCCTTATCCCATGCTCAGACCACAGTAAGAGCCTTTCAGGCCCTCAGCCTCTTTCAAGCCATCCACTACAGTGCCACTATTCATATATTCATTTATTCCTACACTAATCATTCATTCAAGAAGTACTGTGTTAAACATACCATGTGCTAAACATTCGGGTAGCCGTACATCAGCAACAGGCACAGATCCCTGGGCTTATGGTTTGGTAGGAGAGTCAGCCATTGATCAGAGTGCCCTTTCTAAGAAGCAGCTGGACCTCTGACTCTTTGGATCCCCTGTTCCCTAATCTCTTAGCCTCCAAGAATAAAAGGCCCTTTTCTCTCTATTCTCGTTTCCTGCATCTGTCTCCTTCCTTCTTAGAGACCAGCCAAGCATGACCACTCAGTTGTGTTTCTCAGGGCTCCTTCTGGGACCACTTGCTTAGAAATTACCTGGGATGATAGCTAAAAGTGCATATGCCTGGGCCCTTCCCAGATCTACTGGAAGAGATTGGCAAAGTCTCCCTCAAAGTTCAGGACAATGAATTTCACCTCTTTCTGTAAGGATAGTTTCATTCAATATGGCAGGAAACCATTCTTGGAGGATGGCCTGGACCACTGAGGCAGGATGGCTTGGACCATGTTCCAGGTTTGGTTTTCTTTTGTGGGGCGGAGTTGGAGTGCTTCCTACCTGCCAGAATGCTTCCTAAGAGTGTGGGCATTGCTGGTTTATGTGGATGACCAGGCTGCTAAGGATAGGAGCGAGAAATTACCATTGTCAGCGATACAATCAGTTTTGCTTTCCACATTTTAATAGTGAATTCACTGAGTCTGTATGATAGACTGAACACATGTTTTCTCTGTTCATCCATTTACTCATTTGTCTGGAAAGATCTGTTGGGGAGTAATTTGTGCTTTATTGACAATACAGTGTAATCCATAATGAGAAATTTTCCACCTTCACGCTTGTGCTGAGGACCGCACGAGGGTCAGACTCGTGCCAGTGGAGAGCGGCGGAGCTGGCCTTCGTCCTCGGTGCTTCCCTAGGTCTGACTTGCTCACCAGGCACCATCGCCCTGAAAAACTCTGTTTTTTTTTCAGCATTTTGTTTGAATGCTAGATCCAAGGCACAATTTTTAGTACTTAGTTTAGTTTAGCGGAGGTCAAAGTATACTCTTTGCGTTCAGACTACTTGGTTTCAAATTCTACTTATGCCTCTTATGAGCTGTGCATATGTGAGCAAGTCACCCTTCTCTGCTGTGGTTTCCTCAAGTATCAATTGGGGTATTATACTATTCCCTCATTGTTAGTATCATTTTGAGTGTTAAACAAGGTGGTGTATGTTGTAAAACCTTTAGCACCAGGCTGTGGCCTTGGTGCCCCTTCTTTTTTGATTAACACCTGGCCACATTTTTGTCCTGCTTGTTCCTTCCCATCTTTTCTTGGCATTCTGCCCCTATCCGCCCTCAGACATGGGCTTTCCTAAGTGTTCTATCCTTAACCTGTTTTTTTCCTACTCCACATATTTCAGGGATGATTTAATTTAGTTTAACTTAATATGAACTCTCTTCTCCTTCATTATGACCCCCAAATATGGGCCTGCAGCCAAGCCCCTTTTTTGCAGAGCTAGGGTCACATTGCCAAAGGTCTGCTGGGCATTTCCACCTGGAGGTCTTATGGGCACCTCCAAATTTGAGCTTGCCTTTCTCTCCCATCAACTCTGCCTTCTCCTCCTCCTCCCTTGGTGTCTAGTTTCCAGTTCCTTAACTTCCTGGACATGGTGTTTGGACATGCGTCAATCAATTAATGTCTCAATAATAACAATAACATGAATATATGGCATTTAATAATTTTAAAAAATCAGATGATAAAACTCTTATACTTTACGTGTAAACTGAAATAAAAACTCTTGTGATTGCTTCAGCAGCACATATACTAAAATTAGAACAATACAGAAATAAAAACTTTACTGTGTCCTGCCGCATGGTCTTTATCTATCTGCCTCCACTGGCTGGGCATTGATGAACTCTATTGTGATCCAGCCCAAGTGAAATAATCACCAGGTGGAGAAAAGACTCTTTTCTCCAAGAACAATGCCTTTCTGCTGAAAGCAGATTTTTGAAATAGCTCACAACTTAGTTTATGATAAGAAATTATTGGCGATTGGAAATTAAGGTTAATTTTGAAACTGGACTGAGAAGGAGAAAAATAGAACTGTAGATAATGTCAGCACACCCCATAGCTTGATGCTTATGCATCCAGGGAGAGAAGGGGAGCCACGGGATTTCAGCTAAGTGTCCTAATCCTTCATCTGAGAGTTAGGAGAGTCTGCATTTCACCTTGGCTTTCCCTTGTACAAATCACTTTTTCTCTCTCCCTGAACCTCAGCATACCTACCTTTATAATGAATGGGATTGGACTAGATCACTGGTATTCCTAGGGAACATTTTGAAAATTTGTGGGGACATTTTGTTTGTCACAACAATGAGGCAGGGTTACACTGGCATTAATGGTTGGAGACCAGGGAGTGATGCTTGTTGTGCACAAGCATCTGGAGTCTTGTCCTTCCAACTTTTTTTTTCTTCAAAAAAGTTGTTTTTAATCACCTGGGCTTTGAACCAACTCTTTAACACATAAAATCAAACCACTGCTTTATGGTTTTAATATACACTAAATTTTCTAGAAAGGCAGGTACTAGGGAAATGGAAGAATGCATGCACTCTGTCTTGTTTATCGCTTTACCAATTGTTTATCACTTTGAAAAATCATGTCACTGGTGACAGTGCCATTCCTAGTGCTGGAGTTGCCCGTGCAGCACTCTTACTCTGCACTTGCAGGCATTGCATCCTTGGGGATTCTGTACCTAGTGTAAATGTTCTCATTTAGCTCGTATTTAAAAGCATCATCTAGAAAGAATAAACCTGGATAGCATATCAGAACTACATATAAGCATCTGATTGTTCATCAGGTCTTCTAAGCATATTTGTGCACAATTTGAAATTTATCCTGTTATAAGTTACCTAATTTCTCATTTATATTATAGGATATTATACTTATTTTTAAAATTATGTACTTTGGTAGGTTATACATCTATAGTAACAAAGGAGATATTGCAAAATATTTGCTGTAAAAATGGGATGTTGGGTCTAATAGGCTTAGGAAACTTTGGACTGGATACTGTTTAGTTCTAATATTTTAAGACAATAACATGATATCAAATAAAACAAAAAGGCAAGCCAGAACCCCTAATAAAGGGAATGAACGGCATGCTAACTAGAGAGATTACATACGCCCTTCAAAGTGGCAACCCACCAACCGCCCCACTCAAACAAATGCCAATTATATAGCCCTCCATATCTTTATCCCCATTGGGAGTTGAGTCCACTCTCATAATCTTCCCTGGCAACTGTTGCTAGGAATATGCTGCTTCTCGAGCTGACCTTCCAAAGACTTGAGATCACAGGCGTTTGTTTTCCAGCTGATGAGGATATCAAATTTGCCCAGACAGAGTGATGGAAAGACATGCAAACAGAGCACAAGTAGCAACAACACATGTAGGATGCCAGGGACTGACACTCTCTCTCTCTCTCTCTCTCTCGTGTGTGTGTGTGTGTGTGTGTGTGTGTGTGTGTGTGTGTGTATGTGTGTATGTGTATATATATGTATGTGTATATATGTATATATATGTATGCGTATATATATGTATACACACACATACACATATATATACATATATATGTACATATATGACGTGCCCATCAGGAGACATTTGATTATTGCCTTCCATTCATGGAGGCTTGAAACAAAAGGGACTATTACAAATCTATCCATTGCACCTCTTTGTTATAACAGCGAAGGAGGCACTATGAGGGAGCCTGCTAACTTGACCCTTTTCATTAGGTCTGTCGCAGAGTCCATGGCTTACAGGCAGGCAGTGTCCACATTTCACTGCTTCAGCTCTGGCTGCTCCATTCTTTTGATTCAGCTGAATAGTGATAATGATGATAGCTACCATTTGTTCATTCTTGCTTTGTTCCTGGCTTTGTCCTAAGTGCTTTGCGTGAATTACCTTGTTTAATCCCCACGGCAACCTTGTGACGGAGCTATCACAAGGTCCCCGATTATACTAGTAAAGACACTGAGCAATGAGAAATTAAATTGCTTGCCCAGTCCCACTTAGCCAGTGTACTTGTACCTACTTGGTGCTCTATGCTTTATTCACTGATTTTGATAATTTCATTTTGGTCTGACACATACAGGTGACAGTGCATGCAGTAAGATTCATTCATTCGTTCTTCCCAAATGTAAGCCTATGCTTGCTGCCAAGCTCACTGTGAACTTGGGTGAGTGATGTTCACACTCTTCCTCAGGTTGCTGAGTATCCTGCTCTCTGCAGAATTGGCTTTCTCTGCAGACTCTTTTCTTTTCAGTGATTTCTCCAGCCTCTTTTGAACCTGTAGAGTCTCTAAGGTGTGGGGCTTAGGGGAGTACCTGATGCCTTCCACATATTGGCAGGATGTTTGGCCACACAGGTGTTCATGAGACACTGGTTGATTGCTTTACCGTCCACCTTCAACCTGGGCTCCCATCCAGGACACAGACCTTATGATCAAGGGGCAGAACAAAAGCCATACTGACAAAAGTCAGCAGCCAACATCTGTCTGGTGCTACTTGGGGTCAGGCATTGCGCTTCATCTCATTTAATCTGCAAGATGATGTAGACTTGGCAGCGTAGGCTTTGAGTGTGCAGTTTAGGAAGAAAAGGAAGGACTGGCAGGAGCACATTTGCAGTACCTGTTGTCACCTCTTCACACTCTGCTTGAGCTCAGCTGGGCATTCAATCCAGGCTGCTAAATCTGTCATGAGTTTCAACTTCCTTTCCTGACTTCCATGTGCTTCTGTTCTAGAGGTTTTGGCTCCCAAAGATAGATTACTCCATTCCTTGTTTTCTTGTAAAGTTCCCCGGGAAAGACTGCCAACCCAGGAAGATGCATATATATGCAAGTTACCCTGCAAAGTGTTTGCTGCTTCCGTAACCTCAATGCACCAGAAACTTCTGTTAATAAACTCATCATAGACCACAATCCAATGCAATGTGTGGGCCTGCTCTAACCCTCTTTCAAGGTTGTTTATCACTGACCTCATTACAACTTAGGTTTTCAGAAGGGGACTTAAAAACATAATGAGGTAGGGTCAGGGACATTGTACTGGGACAGCCCTGCCCTGAAGGTTGAAAGTTTGATTCTTCTAGAATGATGCTCTAGAATGATTCAGAAGAATAAAAAGGGCTTATCTTTGTAGAGCTCTTCACTGTGTAAAAACCAGTGCCTTTTCCCAAGGAAGGCCAGTTTCACGCTTATTCCAGGTTTGCAGATGTGGAAATTGGGGCTTGGAAAGACTGGGCTACTAACGGGCCAGGGCTTAAACCCAGGCTTCTGGTTCTGGATCTGATGTTTCCTCCCCTCATATTATACTTTTTGAGATTTCCATAGACAATATGTTTTCTGTAAAACCTGATGGGATAGCATCTCTCCCTCTCTCTTTCAAGAACCTTCAGCTCATTTAAGGGTGAATTGAACTCTAGGCTAATATTGTCTTTAAAAATTTCTCACTCAATTCTCAGTGCTTCCGAGAATTTGGTTTGGCAGTGATGAGGCTCACCTTGGTTTTTAGAGCTTGTTCTCTGAATGTTGAGGAATTTCCTCTCAATAACATTGGAGCAAAGCAGGAGGAAGTTCTTGGTTTGTTTTAAGGAGAAAAATCTGTATTTGTTGTTCACTTTGGATTTTCCTAAAGCGAGATCTCAAGTACAACAGAAACCAAGAAATCAGGTCTTCAGAGCAGAAAGGCAGATAGGGAGACAAGTCAGGGAGCCGGCAAGGAAACCCCACTGGGCTTGGAAAGCTTAGCACTTAGGAGGCAGGAAAGGGAAGGGACAGGAATGAGTGAAAGGTGAGAGAATGCGTGTGTCTTTTCATGGTGGTACTCCCAGACCCAGCCCTGAACCTGGCTTCATATTTACCAAGATGGGGCTACCCATACTCAGTTACTATGGGAGAGGCTGATGGGACTGAAATGCTGAATGGTGATTCTGGAAATTTCTTAGGGAGAAGTGTGTCTGAAAGGCAGGGACACTTGGACCTTGATGTGCCTAGTTTTCCTAACGTGCGTGTAGGTTGTAGAAAGCATAGGAACGAGCAGGCAGATTCCATCGCCACCACCTCCACTAGCAACATCTGAACCACTGCTTCCACTGTCCCTTCACTACATGCATTGCGGTCACCATCACCATCACGGTTACCACATACAACCCTGCCGTCTTCATATCACCACTGTTACCACCACCTGTGACATGACTACCACCACTGCCATCATCACCAGCATCTCTGCCACCACCATTATCACCACCACCAGTACCATCACCACTGAGTGGACCCTTATTATATGCCAGGTACCATGCTAAAGGTTTCACATGAGTTTAATCCTCAGTACACTATTCCATAGTAGGAATTATTAGTCCTATTTTGCAGTGAAGGGAACTGTGGCTCAGAGAAGTTAAGTAATTTACTCAGAATCACACAGTAGAAAGCTGTAGAGCCAGGACTTGAACCCAGGACTGCATGTTCTCCCGTTAGACCAAGCATGGTGTTTGGAAAGCTGCATATGAAGGGACTGGTTTTATTACAGCGTGTTCTGAGAGGCTTCCTGTGGCTGTGACCAGGCCTGATAATTTGTTCTTCCTTCCTTTTTATGACTTCCTTTGACACATTCTGGCTTTTCAGGTCAGACAAAAATGTTTTGGCCTCTTCTTTTCTGAGCTTTGGATATTACTGTTTGCACACAGTTCTGGAAGCAGATGCAGCCTGAAAGAAATCCCAGATGATAACTCGGACTCAAAAGCTCTGTGAAACACCCATGTCACATATATACCTCTGAGCATATGAGAGAGACACAGAGAAAGAGATAGAAATAAAGATACGCAGAGAGATGGAGACACAGAGAGAGACAGAGAAAGAGGAAGAAACTGAGAGAAACACACACAGAGATAGAGACATACAGAAACAGAGACAGAGAGAGGTAAAGAGATAGAAGGACAGCACCAGATGACACCGTTCACTGTTTATACTTTAGGGTTGAGTTGTGCCAGGACCACTCCTGGGCCTTTGGGTCACCTGAGCCAATGAATTCTCAATAGTCTCTTCTTCACAGCTGAAAGAATATGATGAAAATGTGTAAAGCACTTAGCCTATGTCTGGCATCTAGTAAGTGCTCAAAGGGTAGCTATTCTTGTCACAAATAAGAGCATTTCTTCCCCAGTCACCGCTCCCTACTCTAATTTACAAATTGATATACCTATATTTTTTGTTTAAAAGAGGATCTTACTGTTCAATACAAAATGTAACAAGGTGTTTTTGTTAAGAAACAGAAATCCAGAACATAGAAGTTGACATGGAGCCTCTCTTCCTGGGCATTGGGAGTGGCAGGTCACATGTTAGCATGAGTAACGAGGGTCCCTGTTGCTTTTTCCTGTGGTTCAGGCCCTAAGGGTGGGGTGGGAAGGCAGCTGGCATTAAGGAGTGGCACTGGCTTGGCCACCTCATTCTAACAAGAGCCAAATTGGGAGGCTGTGCTGTCCTCACTTCCCTCATGTTGCATCCCCACTTTCCAGAGGAGGAATGGTAGGGACAGCACAGGACTTGAACCCAGGACCCTGTGGGCTCAGATCACTTGATGGTCCCATATCACCTTGTTTCCCTCGGCAGGGCAGGAACCCCAGACAGGAGAAGCAATTTTTCTGAAGTAAAAATAGCGAGAAACGAGAGAGCTGCCACCCAAACACGCAGCCAGGAAGAAGCACAGTTTCCTTTGACCACACACCAGGCCGTGTTCCTCCCTGCCCACTAGGACAGGGTACCACAGGCATCTGCCTTTGACTGGAATGGGCCATGGCCCGGCAGAGACAGGACACATACCTGTGGTCTGTGGCCTCCCTCATACCCCAAGAAATGCCATTTACTGATGGAGAAGACAGAGCAAATGTGAGAAGACAGGAAGGAGAAAAGTCAACAGACAGATGGCAGGGATGCTGGGAGGTAGGGTCACAGCCAGGGGAGAGAAAATAGACCTCAGCCATGGGTCAGAATGTAAACACAGAGGCCCTGAGGCCTGATTTGCTGGAAGGAACCATGCTGGTCTGGGTGGGGAGAAGAGGTTTGCCATGTGTGCGGTGGCTTCAGAGGAAGCCTGGTTGCTTAGAGGCAGGGCTTCTGAGCTGTAAGAAAAAATAAGAGAGCGTACCTTTCAGAGGGGCCGACCCCCGCCTCCCGCCCCCACCAGAGTGACTCGATCACTGTACTTCCTGCTCTGGCCTCCCACTAGTCCAGACACAGGCCTCGGTGTGGGGACAGCAGGAACCTGTAACATTATCAGGGAAGACCACTCTGGCCAAGAATGACCCAAGGAAGAGATTCACAGGGTCCTGGCAAATGCAGGGGAGTGCCTCAAACCATTTATCTCCTCTCTGCCTTTGCTAGTTAATAGCAATGCTGTTGACCTGCTGATGTTTTGTGCTGCTTGTCTGGGTGTGGAAACGGCTTCCAATAGCTTCTCCCACAGTCTTGGGACTGGATAATTGTCCACCAAACAGCTAGCGCCTGCCCTATTCAAAAAAGCAATGAAATAGGAAAGCCAGACCCCTCGATTAGCTGTTTTACAGGAGCAGGTCTTCAAAGTCTCCATAGATCCTCTATTGTCCTTGAAATCCCTCATTTGGGATTCATCAGCCATTTTATACAAGAGTCAGGGGGCCAGGCTTATCACAGCTTCTGTTTTTTACTTGTCACTCAATTGGCCCAATCAATACCAGTTCACCAGTTACAGGTTATCTTGTTCATTCTCCGGGAAGCCCACCATTTTGTAAAGGAAAACATGCCAAAGTTAATAGCTTACACAGTCAATATGTTCTTACTTATTTCTGACCAAAATGACTCCTTAAAAAACTTCTTATGGGAAATGGAGAGCAGTGGGTACTAGATATGGTATGAACTTTCCTTACTACCTCAGTGGTTCTTAACTAGAGGTGATTTTGCTCCTCTGCCCTGGAACACTGGTGATGTGTAGAGATATATTTTGGTTGTTACAGCTCATGAGGGTTGGGATGCATGAGGGTGGGTAGTGCCCAGGGTTGCTGCTAAACATCCTACAGTGTACAGAAGAGCCCTACAATAAGGAATTATCTGGTTCCATAAGTCAGTAGTGCCACAGTTGAGAAACTGTCCTCTCAACAGGAGGCAGTCTTTAAAGTGGAAAAGATACAGGCTTTAGAGTCCAGGAGACAAGGGTTTGCCTTCTGAATCTACATGTGTTTGCTATGTGGCCTGGAACAAGCTCCCAGCTCCCTGCAGACACCACATTACCCATATGAAAGCCTGGGGATTAATAAAGCCTACTTTGAAGGGTAACTGTAAGTTATTTGAGCTAATGTACATAAAGTGCCAAACACAGTGCCAAGCACATGGTAAATACTCAAGAAATATTAATTCCTCATTCCTGTCTTCAATGGAAAATGATTTTTCATTCTCCCTTCAGCCTTCTACATCAGCAGGAAGATTCCTGGTGTGTTTAGCCTGCCATTGTTGGTCTCCTTTTTCAATTCTTTAATCATATTTGTGGTGTTCTGCTGAATTCTGTCCAATTTTCTTAAGTCCTTCTCTTGTGGAACTAGACTCAGACTCCCCAGAACTAGACTCAGACTCCCCAGGGCCAAGGAATGGGAGAATTATTGCAAAATTCCTACAATGACATTACCCTTTATTCACACGTGTGTGCCTTATGAATGGCAACCTTATCCTGCTGACACATCGTAATGTGGCCATCTCCTTTGACCTTTCATCTGTCTCTTTATAGATATTCATTCCTTCTAGTTATACCAGTTCTTTGTCTCTCAGGTTTTTATAATGAAGAATTATCAATGAATATTGATAGGGAGATAGAAATAATAATAAAAAAAGAATCCAGGAGAGAAATGTAAACAGGCATAAGAAAGCTATAGTTAAAAAAACAAACAAAAACACTTAAGAAGACTCTTGGTAGGAAAGAGAAGGTAACTAAATAAAGAGAGAATTGTATCATAATTTGAAGGGCAACTTTGGGTGTTACTAACAGTACAGCCTTCATGGTGTACTGGAGAAATGGTGTAATGGGGATGCAAGCTTGGTCACATGGCTTGACAGGAAACTCCAATCCACCCCTTTGGACTCATGGTCAGTCTACCCTTGGGAATCCACAGTCTGGAGCCCTGAGGCCTAGATCTCTGGCAAGAAGTGACAGGAGAGGGCAGTCGTCAGAGCCTGGGCTCTGGCATCAGATAGGCTTTGGCTTCAACGCTCACTGCGTTGAACGAACATGGGCAAATTATTTCCTCTTTTGAGACTCCAGTTTTGCAAGGGTAAAATTATGGCAGTAATAATGATACCTCTTCTTAGGAGTGTGTTGCAAAGTAATGTATATAAAGCATGAACACAGGGCAGGATATATTGTCAATGCTCGATAAATGTTTCTGATGAAGACAGTGATGATAATGATGACATGATTGCCTACTCAGAAATATCTGCTGTGGTTGTCTTGTTTGGTTATATTTACATACATACTAAAATACATATAAGTATGCGTATATATGCATATACATACATGTATATACACACATGTATGCACACGTATGCATGTATTTTAGCTTTTCATGCACATGCAGTCATGTCCTGGAGCTGGTTTATGTGCATCTCTTCCCACCTCTGGTCTCAGCAATGTCACGTTAGTAGCTTGGCAGTGGTGGGACTATTTTATAGTGTAGAAATTGGCAAACACACATACACGCATGCACACATGCACACACACATCAAGGTTTTTTCCCCCTCAGAGAGCCAATTTACTGGCATGCCACTGCGTATATGTACCTTGCATCTCCAATTAGATTCTGAGTTCCTTTGGGGCTCAAGATGTGGCATCTTCACCCTTTGATCCTGGCATGTGTCTTTTGTACAGTAGGCTTCAAAGGATGGTATGAGTCCATAGGACAAAGAGTGAATGGATGAAAGTAAAAGAAAGGAGATAGCGGAAATGGACTTAACAAAAGAGAAAGGAAAAGTTGTTTCAGAGAAACTGGTAGATGAGTAGCTAGGAAGGGGTATAAGGATCAAGAGAGGGAATGTTTGGATAGATGAATGGTTTGGTGACAGGAAAGGACGAATCTAAAAATAAAAAATCCAGATACAAAACAAAATTTAGGACAAAAGTGGATCCCACATGATTTCAGACCACTGCTGATAGTGTATTTTTTGAGCTCCTTTCTTTTAGATGAGTGCTATTTGTTTAAACTGTTGAGAGAATTAAGTAAGGAATTTTTTCTAAGAGCAAAAAATCAGAATTGTCTAATGTCCAGGAGTAGGGGATTGGTAAAGTAAATAGTACTCATTCATTTTATAGAATACTTTGAAGTCATAAAAAATGATGGAAAGTTCCAATAAAGTACACTCAGAGCAATGATAAAAAGCATGGAAAGCTAGGATGATGTTATTCACAACTTTAAGGGGGAAAAAACAGGTTAAAAACAGTATGTATAATCACATTTTTGTAGAAATGCATGTGTATAGAGAAAAATCTGGAAGAGTATACATTAAAATACTGAAGGTAGTTATTTCTGGCAGGGTATTTTTTTCCTTCCCTTTTTGCTTATTGGCATTTTCTACTTTTTTCTATTTATAATACTTCTTTAATTAAAAAGAAAAACATTTAAAATGTGTTTTCCATTGCTCTCTGTCTAAGTATATATTTTATATTTATATGTAAAATAAATATATAAAATATATACATATTTGTCTTTACTGACTTAAGATCACTCCTTAAGATTGTTAGAAAACTGGCTGAGAGAGATCTGTGAGACATTAAAGGATTTTCTCTGACTTGTGAGTTTATATAAAAATTATTGTATTGATTTAATAAAACACAGTTATAACTCTTGAACACTTAGGAAATTGCTTTGATTGAGAAAACGTCAGCTTCATGAAATCAGGACTGTCCTGGAGAATGGCAGCATCTGTGTCAGTACTGGGGAGCAGGCGTGTTGCATTGTCAAATGGTGACTCCCCAGAGCAGCTGGAAAAGCTAGAAGTTTCTGTCAGAATAACAAGACAATTCCAAACATACCAGCCTCCCAGAAATGCAGCGCTGGTACTCTCATGCCCCCAGATCCCAGGACAGCCCCGCTGATGAATGTCTGATGAATGTCAGGTGTGAGGATATGGCAACTCTGACTCACAGATGGAAGATGCATTTCTGTCCTCGGGGAACTGGTTTCACGGGAGGTAGACCAGTGAGCTGAGGTTTCCAATAAAGTGTGGTCAGAGTTGCGATTGAGCAGACAAAGGAGCGAGACCCTAATTGGTTGTGCAGTCCATCTCCCAGGAGAACAATGGAAGAACTAGGAAGTTTCTTCATATTCCATTTTTCCTGAGGGGCAGAGTGATGTAGTAGCAAAGGACCTGGGCACTGGAGCTAGAGAGAAGGGCTTTAAGTTCTGGCTCTTTGTGCATTTTGGGTAGGTTACTTAACTACTCTGCACCTCAATGTACCAATCTGTGAAATGGACATAACATGATTCCCTGACTCATAAGGTTATTGTGAGGATTAAATGAGGGAGTACACACGAGGCACTTAGAGCAGTGCCTACACCCAGGAGGTGCTGTGGAAATATTTGGCGTATTATTAGTCTGTAACTTCTTCCCTGTCTCTCCTCTCCTTCCCTCCCCCATTCTCTCCTCCTTTCTCCTGCCTCTTTCTACCTTTCTCTGCCCCTCTCATCCTTCCCACAGTGTAGATTCCATGATCAATGGATTAATCTCTGCATTCTGAAAGAAAATTGAATCCAGGAGAAAACGTTACCTTTTGATATCGGTGCCGACAGGAACAGATTGCCTCTTCACACAACTTACTAACTGAATTCACTAAGCACATCACTTATTTGCTAAGTGAATACTTATTTTCCTCAGTGACTTTCTATATGCTATGCATGAGGCTGTTTTACTAAATTATTTCATTGCATTGTATTATCTTCGCAGTCTCAGAAAGGTTAAGTGATCCAGTTAAGGTCGACCAGGTATTAGTTCCTGCTATTTGCAGTCAGAGCGAGAGCTGGCATCACGCAGATGGTCTCTTTGCATTGCCATGCGCAGCTAGCTCAAGGCCTTTCTCCCAGAGTCCCTTGGTGATGGCACAGCTGTGAGCAAGCATCCTGTCTTCCAGAGCTATCCAGTGTTGATTTGCTACATGCTTAAGAATTCACCAGGCCGTAAACAAAGGAAAGAACATTTTTCCTGCAACAGAAGGAGACTATTATTATTTCATACCAATCTATATATTATAGAAACAATCTTGCAAATGTAAACTCCACTTGGCTATTAAGATTATTAACTAAGGAAGGGAGACTATTTTATGTGCCAGGTAGGTGGTGTGTGAACTTTGGCAAGTGTTTTTAGTATCTCTAATCAGTTGCCTCATTTATAAAATAAAAAAAATGATGGTTCCAAACTCAGGTTTCCTATGAGAATTAAAATACATACTGCACATAGACCACTTAGCCCAGGGCCTCGCTCTGAAAGAGATCAATATTTTTGTTATTATATTATTCACTTTGTTGAACATGCAGGCTATTTTAATCTGAATGCTCATGCTTTTCTTCTGTTGAGCACTTTTTCTCTGTTTTCTGATTTTCCTCCTTTCCCTATTTTCTCTGTTTTTTTTTCCTCCTAGTGACCAGAAGTTAGACTTCTTAGATCAATTCTTCAAACATCTTAACTTTTCTCTCATATTAAAAGTCTTCCTTTTTTATGTATGAGGAGATTTTATTTTGATCCTCATCCTTCAAATGATTGCTTTCCTTAAGCATCTAGGGATTTCAGAACACTGCTTTCTCTATTCCAGAAATTTCTTACTGTGTCTAGTCTATGGATGGTGAGTCTTCCTGTTTTCCAGAGATTTTGTGAATTTATTCTAAGAACAATAATAACAAAAATAACAAAACTATTTTTTATCATCTTAAGAGTTACAGGCAAGAGTGTAAGTAGTTAATATCTTGAATCATCATTTTGATCCTATCTATTGCCTTTTTTCCCTGTCCGAAAAATTGTTTTAAGGTGACTTTTGTTTTTTTTTGTAGATTCCAAAATTTATGTTCTCCATAGAAATTTTGAAAGATTAAAAGAAATGCAAGTAAGGAACTAAACAGTGCCATTAACCGTACCACCATTCGAGAGATAATGCTAACTTTGTCTTGCATGTATTTCCAGGTTTTTTATGAACATGAAAAAATAGAATCCTACTATACATTTGTTCTTATAACGTGTTGTTTGTGTTACATATATTGTGAACATATTTACATGTTATTAATCTACTAAACATTATTTCTTAGTAAATGTACATTACATATATATACCAATATTTATTAAATCAGTCTCTTCATTGTTGAACATTTCTTTTTTTTTTAAGTGCAGCAACACACACTTCTTATAGATAAATATTTGTACAAGTCTGTGGTTACTATTTTAGAATACATGAGTGAAAAGTCTTGCAGAGACTCACCCTCTGCCAATCCCAAAAGGATGTCCAGAGAAAGTTATATGAAGTCATGATCCTATAGCAACGAGGCTGTGATTAAATGTGAGAATGCTTTAACTTTGGTGGTGAATATGGAACACAACTTAAATGTAGCACAATGCGTTCCAAAGCTGGCCATTCAATGAAACCATTCTGAGTGCTTATCTAAGCCACAGATTCCAGTACCCACCTCTGGGAATTTTGACTCACTAGGTCTAGTGCTGGGCCCTATATTTTTAATAAGCTCCAAGGTGATTCTGGTGATTAACTGAATTTTGGAAACAGGATCTAGCAACTGAAAAGCTGGGGGGATAGGAGTTGGTGGGGCAGGTGCCAGGGGACCCAGGTGTTTCCCAGGAGGAGAGGTAGTGATGGTGAGAACAGGAAAGAGGCATTTTGAAAGTAGACTGACCACCTTGGAGATTTTTTTTTTTTTTTTTTTTAATGTGAAGATCAAAGGTGCAGACTCTCAATGAGAACTTAAAGATTTGGAGCATGTGAGACTCTGGCAGCTCCATTTGCATCTCTGGTCTCAAGCATTTGTGTAAACTGAAAGGGTTGCATTTATCAGGGACTTTTCAAACTGTGAGAGTCCAAAGCCACATGGCAAAGGGGGTGGCTGAGTAGGCGGAAGTCCAGGCTTTGCCCAACATACCACCCCACAGTGTCCCCAACTCTATCTACTTTATATTGGGCTCCTGTTTAATATATTGTTTGGAAGAAAATGTTTTCTGTGGTCAAACACTTTGAAAATCTCCAGACTAGATGACCTTTCAGTTCTTAAATGCCATAAAATTTTGTAGACTAGGCCAGGGGGAGGAGGAACAGTCCAGAACATGGGCTGAATGGCTTACAAGAGTAATGCAGAATGAACCTCTTATACCTTATTTTAATTTGAGGCTGACCATTGGATTGTGGCAGTAGCTCCCAATTTCCATCTCAAAATCAGTGCGTTGCCTGAGTCAACTCAGAGTGACCTCCAAGGAAAATTCTGGCTGCCTTCCCATCAGATTCTTTTATTAATTTGCTGGGGGGAAAAGTCTCTAATTGCACAGGACCCTGAAGACCAGAGAAATTATGGAGGTTCCTCTGCTAATACTTTGGTCATGTCTTGCTGTTTTTAAGTTTCTCAACAATAGAGTATGTTTGACCTTCTTTCAGCCTCCTTTCAAGCTGGGAATTTAAGGTGTTCTGCTGAATGCTGAGCAAACAAAGCTTCAGCTAACTTGCTGCTTTGATCTCTGAGATTTCATAGGAGCAAGAAGGGAGGAGATGAGCCATGGGCCCTAGAGGAATTAAATGTGAAAACCTGGCCAGGCTTTGTTGGACGGGGAAGCTGGGGTGGGGTGTCGGGTGTCTGGGGAACAGATGTGAACCTGACTTGATCTTCTGCAGCTGCAGACAGAGGTTTGCCAGAGGTGAACGCGAGTTCCCGCAGAGGCCAAAAACCTCCTCGGTGTAGCCCATCAGTGGTCTCTCCTCCCACCAGAACTGGAGTTAGTGCAGGGTTTTTGCAATTTAATTCCAGTGACTATGTAACAGGTTGGGTGAAGAAAGGGTTTCTTTTGAAAAG
The DNA here is from genome assembly GCF_902729225.1 of Pteropus medius. Taxonomy (NCBI): domain Eukaryota; kingdom Metazoa; phylum Chordata; class Mammalia; order Chiroptera; family Pteropodidae; genus Pteropus; species Pteropus medius. Next base: position 565,479 of record NW_024351648.1, read on the forward strand.
CTAGGGATTTGATGGGGTGTATCTCTGTGTTTTTATATTCATTCATAAACATCCCAGAGAGGAGATGAAGAGACAAAAACCAACCTTCCTCAGTAACCTTTTACTGCTTTATGATCTCAGTTAAAATGATGGGCAGGGCAAGGTGGGGCTGGGTCAGAAGATGAACTGTTTCCTCTAGAGCAACATGTCCCTGAGTTTGTTCCAGGGAATATCTGTCCAAAGAGATGCTCCAAAAGGTTCATGGTCAAATAGGTTTGGAGAATTCTGCATGTTGTGTTTTCCTCTGGAGACTCCAAATACACATTTGAATTCTAAATATCCTCTGAAATATCCTGTAAGCAAGAGTAACTCTTTGATGTTATTGAGCCAAAAACTTCTCAGACTTAACCAGGGAATCGTAGATTTTTTTGGTGGGGAATGGGGATCCATTAATAAGTGAAGGACACTTCGGGAAGGCTGGTCTGTGGGCTGGGGAAATAGAGGGTTCCACATGGTGGTCATAGAGCAGGGGTTCCTGAAGCTTCTTTTGTCCTTAATGGCATCAGCCACCTGGGAGTTGTTTCTAGGAACCTACTCCTCTGCATTATTCTAGATAGAGAGGCTCTGCTTTCAGTTTTATTTGGAAAACAAATCTATAAACTGAAACAAAGTTGAGTCAAGTTTCCATATAGAGGGAAACATTCTAGGACTTAGAATTTATGAGACTGTTTCTAGCTCCATATATTCTCTCTATAGAAGGAGCCAGAAGTGGTAGGAATGTGGCACCCTCCTGGTCACAGTAATTGTTTTAGGAATGGGTGGTTGACCCATAAACGAATCAGGTCCAAAAGGGTTCATATCAGGAGTTTTGGTTGAACAACTTATAAACAAGTATTGCTTTTCTGCTGTACTTGGAGCTGTGAGGATGTGAACCTGAGGCTTCCAGTTTGAACTCAGAACCCAGAGCTGCCAACATAAAGGATGCCGAGAGCCTCTAGGACCTGAATTCTCATCCTCTGTTCCAAAGCAATGCCCAAAAGCTGTATTAACTTAGCTTGTCTGGAAAACTCTGAGAAGGTCCTTTCAGTTTGAAGAACTGGACAATTCATTAATGATGGCTCCAAAAGCCTTAATCCAGACCTTGGTTCCCCATGGATGCTCAGTGAGGACCTGCCGATGGATGTGTTATGACACCCCATCACATTCAATTTTGTGTTTTGAAACAGCTTTGTTAAAGACGTCCAAACTGTTTTCTGGCTTTATTTTTATTGGAGTCTAGGAATCAGATAATGATGCTCTTTGGTCCCCAGCAGCATAGAAAGGCAGCTCCCTAGGCATTTCTCACAGGCTACACTCTGAGCCTTAGGCAAATATAACAGTGTGAAAGCTCCTCCCCCATGTTATACACGTTTCTCCAGAGCCCAGTCACCACCAGGCTCTTGGCCAAGGTGTGCACTTTCAGGGGTGTAGAGGAGAGCTGTTGGCGGAGTTTTCTGACACTCTTAATTGCTGGACTGGGCAGAGTTGTGGTCTATTCAGAGAAGAGGCTTCTAGTGAAGTAGGAGCCACTTATAACTGTCTGATATATCTCTATAATTTTGCTTACATTTCTGGCAGTACAGTGAGCACCTGTTCATGTGGCAATGATTTTGTAATATTATTTTCTATAGAGGGAATAGCAAATATAATTCAGTCTTTCTTTTACCATGGTTACATCTGAAATAGTTTAGAAAATTTTCTTTTACTTCACTGTTCATTATGGGAAATGTCTTCTTTTCTAAATACATGCTTTAAATGCCATGAAGTTCCTCTAAGCATTGCTTTTGCTGCACCCCACAAGTTTTGATAAGCTGTATTTTTATTTTCATTTGAGGGTTGCTTTTCATGGGCCCTCTTTTCTTTTGGTTTTCTGCCATTCTTTTATGTTTCGTGAAGTTTATCTTGCTTGAGATTTGTTATGATTCCTGGTTCTGAAGCTTAATGGCTTTAAATAAGTCTGGAAAATTCCAGCCCATTATTTTCTCATGAACTATTACCTTTCGCCCATTTTCTCTGACATTTCTTTCTGGTATTCTGATTTAAATATTTGTTAAACTTCTTACTCTATCTGCCATGTTTCTTAATGTTAGGTTCGTATTTGTCAAACGTGTTTTTCAGCATTACGTTTTGGATAATTTATTTGTATCTGTCTTTCCATTCACTGATTTTCCATTTGGCTGTGTCTCATTTTTTTGTTGAGGTTTTACTTTCAATTGCCATGATTTTCATTTCTAGAAGTTCTATTTGGGTCTTTTGTAATTATGCTTACTCATTTAAAAAGTTTTTTATTTGTCGTTCATATTTTAATTTCTCTTATTTCTTTAAATACAAAACTTATATTCTGTGTCTGATAATTCTAGAGTCTAAAATATTAGTCTGATTCAGCTATTATTGTGTTGGTTACTATTCACATGATGCTTAGTTTCTGTGTGTCTTTTGTTATAGTTGCCTACAAGTTGCTTATTTTCCTTGGAACATACACATATAATTTAAAATTTTTTAGTAGCTATGTTAATAAAGTAAAAAGGAACAAGTGACATTAATTTCGATAATATATTTTATTTAACCAAATATATCAAACATATTATTTTAACATGAAGTCAACATAAAAATTATCAATGAGATATTCACATTATTTTTTGTATGAAGTCTGTGAAATCCAATGTGCATTTAATACTTCTGGCGTGTCTCAATTCAGGCATTAACTTTACCAGAAACACTTGATCTGTATTAGAGTTCACAAAATTTATGGTTGAGAAAATAGATTAACATACCCAAGCTATTTCAAACGTACTTAAACATTTTCTAATAATTAAATTGAGCATCAGTCTTTAAACTTAAATTTAGTACAATAAAATAAAACATTTGGTTTCTCAGTAACACTGACTGTATTTTAAGTGCTTAAATGCTACATGTGGTCAGTGGCTACTGTATTGGATAGTGAAGCTTAAAATTGTTTATGATGTGCCAGTTTAGACATGCTTTCTAGGGCCTTATCTTTGGCATATATTGATATAGTTGTACAGGTTGGAGCAGTCATTCTCAGATCTGGGGATCTGTTAAAAATTCCATGCCTGGGTCCTCTTGGATTAATGAAAATGGGTTTCTGCAGGTGAGATCTTGGCATAGCTATTAAAAAAAGCCTTCCAGATGATTCTGATAAAACCCCCTCACTGGATGGTTTGGAAGATGAATTTAGGCTAACTCATTGCAATACGATGCTTCCTATTGGCTGAGCAACCTGTGGAAACATAGACAGGAATAAGTTGGAATAGAAAGCTCTAGTACTTTTTAAAAAAACTCCTCTCTCCGAACTACAAACTTTTTAAGTACAGATTTTGTTAGTATTCTTATCAAGTGTGAGAACTATATCAACAAGTTTTCAGTTGCTTTATTACTTTAGAAATATAAAATATTTGGCCTTTTAGTCACTATTAAGGTGATGTGTTCTTATGGCTCTTTTCAAGAGGATGCTGTTGCCATTTTATTTAAAAAATCTTTAGAGAAGCTTTCAGTACTGTGGGGTTTTTTTAAGGGTCTTTTAAAAGAAATTGTTTTTTCAGTACTATGTAAATGTGTTTACTTATACTTATTTGTAAACTTATGATGCCATTGAGATCTTACATGCCACAATTAGAGTACAGCTGCTTCTTGCCAACCTATATTGACATAATAGCTATCACTCTACCGTGACTCACCGCAGTTAATCAGCCTAATTGGTTTTATTTAGCACCATGTCTGACCTAACTCTATTCACATCATTATGGCTGACTGAGCTAGTTTGGGAGAATTTCATGAAGATCTTTTGGTACCATGTCTGAATTTGCCAATTGCTTGTTTATATACCTGTCCTAGTTTTCAGAGTTATTTCTCTTACTTTATTAATTTACTGTTCTTATTTCCAGAAACCTAATAATATTTTTTTATGTCACTTATTCAATCAACAAAAGTTTACAGTGCAGCTGCCCGGCTCCAGGCACTATGTTAAGTCTGATTGTCAATTAGGCTTCATCTTCCATGTCAGACAAACAAATAAACACACAAACATTCAAGCAAATACTGTTCTTTACCTATAGCCCTTTAATTAATATTTATTTTAATTAAAAATAAAAATTGTAAATATTGTATAGAAAGAATAATAATGATAAAAGCTGCTTATAGAATACTTTCCATATGGCAGGTACTGTTCTAAAATGTATTATGCATTATTTACTTAAGCTCCACAATATCTCCATGGGATGGGTAATATTATGGTCACTTACAGAAGAGGAAACTGGTCTTATAGATGACAGATTTGGATCACTCTAGTTAGCCTGAAGACAGTCTAATATGTGGAATGGTCTGGAATTGGGCTTCGATTTCCATCCCTTCTCTGTGGCAACTGTGGGTTGTTTGGTGTTGTTTTCCCAGTTGTTCACAAACTGCTCCCTTTCAACGTCTCCAGGGAAAATCTTGGTTGCTGGATCTCTCAGGAAAAAACTTGATGGTGACTTGACTTTGGGTCTCTTGGTGGAATTTATGCCACATGTTCAGTTCAGTACAATGGTACTATTTAATGAAGCCTGTTTCAATTTGCGTAGAGACAACCTTCCTCTTCCTCTGGCCAGAAAGAAAGAGGCAAATGTCAGCATGGCTTGCTGTCTGGCTTGGTGCCGGAAGGCACGATTCCCTGTGGGAATGTGCATAAGCTTTCTCTTTATTCGAGCCAATTAGCTTTCCCCTCCCTCGCACCGGGCCAGGAGCATGGTGGAAGGCTCAAAGGCTTTAGAACTATGTCAACATGAGCTCAATTCTAGCTCGTTAGAGTCTCCATATGACATAGCGGCTATGTAGGTGTGTTCATTTCTGTCCCTCTGCATTTCTATTTTAGAGGTTCTAGGGAGGGACAGAAGATGATGGGTGGGTGGGTCTCAGGCTGCCACCTTGAGCTGGAAGCCTATACCTCCCAATCCAATTCATATTTCCTTGGTTCTGGTATTTTTTATTTATAGTCTCGGTTTTCTGGTTTTCTTGTCACCACTTCAAATTCTATATGGAAAGGGCTAGGCACAAATTAACAAATAAATACCACAGACAAACAAAAATGGTGACAGTGCTTCCTTAGTCTGAAAGAATCCCCTGCCACATTAGTGTTTCTTTTCTAACAGGGGAAGGGAGAGAAGAGGAAGGCAGGGAGAAAGTCTTCAGTAATGCTGATAACAGCAGTAAGTCACAGCCTCGAGCAAGCCACCTCCTCTGATAAGACAAAAAACAAGATGGAGCAATTGAGGTGGCAGATGGCATCCTGCTTGGACTGCCTCCTGCCCTGCTGTCTTTTGACGGTGTTCTGATGTATGGACAGCGCCTCTGGTTACAGTGGCTTCAGCTGGTTCACCCTGTAATCTTTTGTTACATTTCGTCTAGAGGATACTGAGTTAACAAGCCCAGAGTAATCAATGATTGTTCTTTGCAAATCAGCCCAGATGAATTCATCATCAACTTCTTCCCTCACTGGGGACCTATCAGTGCACTCTGAACACTGAACACTGGGGACCTATCAGGGAAGGGCTGGAGCTGAGAGCAGTGGGCATCTTTTGCTTTCTTTGTAGCATACATTTCTCTCTAAATTTTGTCATCTGTGAGTGCCTCCTTGGACAGACTTTCGCCTGCTCTGACCCCTGGCTTCTCAGAACTGTTTATAAAGAGGTGGGCCCTGGGCGACGGCTTGGCAGAAGAGGAGAGAGGAGAGGCTAAACTGTTCTAGAAAGAAGAGAAGAGCACAGTGCAGAAGTCTGAAAGCAAGCTCTCTGAAGTGTTGGCCGAAGGAAGGGAAAGAATGCAGACTTCTCTCATAACCCCAGATGTGTCAGCAGTCATAAAAAAATGACTGTTTCTGTTTGACTTTTAGGGTTTCTTTCCCAAGAAGAGGAGAAATTGTCCAAATAAAAATAATCATAAATGATTTAAGTATCTACTGATTTCTTTATTATGGCAGACTATGGGACCAAAACATGAGAAGCAGTGATTCATTCAGGACATTCAGGTGATTTGTAGATATTACAATAGTTGGAAATAGCCACAAAGTGGAAATCTTATTACTCAGTATATTTGTTCTTAGCATCTTCAAGTGCCTTCTGTGGAGGAACGTAAGGCTAATGGGGTGGGAATGTGGCAAGCCAGTGGTAACTCTAGTATTTCTTATCACATCGCTGGTTCCTGTACTTCTTTTTATTTTATTTTATTATTATTTATTATTATTTTATTTTATTATTATTTTTTATTTTTTTAGTGCTTTGGTTTTATTTGAATACCCAAACTGTGTTCCTTCTTTCATTACGCTTTCTTCTCCTCCCTGATCCCTTGTTTCCTCTTCCCTTACTTTCATCAGAGAAAACATTTAAAATCAGATTCAAACATCTTGGAGAGAGTTTGTTTATACTTGGCAAATTATTGCTTCCTATACAAAAGAAAAGGAGGCTTTAAAATGTCATAAAATGTCCGGGAAGTTTTCCTGGATGTCAAGTAGTTGTTTCTTTACACCATGTGAATGAGTTAAGTGTAGAAGAATCAGAAATGGACAGACTAAATTTCACTTAAAACCACATGTTGGGAAAATATGCCTGGGACCAAACCTGATTTGGGTTCAAGAAAGAATTTGGCATGTTGGGTGAAGACAGAAAAGTCTAGAAGCAGCTGTGTATATCTGCTCATTCTTATCAAGTCTCCTGGAGTTTCACATCCCTCTTGGGATGACCAAAGCCAGGCCCTGTTAAAAAAGAAATTGTCCAGAGACACAGACCAGGAGGACTTAGAGACACCAGCACTGGCCCTGTTCTCCCAAACACTGAGAAAGGAGAAGGAGCCTGTGTCTGGGAACATTCTGGCCACGTGGGCAGTGCTAGTTCTAGGGCAGATGTATTCTTCTAGGTGTCCATCCTGGTGCCATTAAATAGTCGAGGAACAGAGCCAGTCTTGTTGTTATTCTAGGATCTCAGAGAATTCTGGTGGCCCCACCATCTGTGCAGAACCCAAGCCAGGAGCCTGGCAGTCGGCCTCCATGCCTCCCTCTCTTCCTCCTGTCCCGTTCCAGCAGCTATTGTTCTGTCGATTATACTTACCACAGGTCCCAGGAGCCCTAGTTCCCATCATCCTCACTGCCACTCCCCTAACTCAGGCCACCATCATCTCTCATGAGATGGCTGATTTCCCGCCACCAACCTCACTTATCTCCAGTACATTTTCTGCACCGCACATGTGTGAGCTCTGCAGAGCTCACATCGGCTCCTAGCATCACTACCTCAGACCCCCTCCAGGGGTTGCTTAGATGCTTGTAAATTCCTAATTTGAGGTGAGATCTGGCCTCTGCTTGCTTTTAAATCTCTGGGCAGCCTGTGCCTCCCACTCCTTCCCCAATATGCTCCAGTCATTTTGAACTTCTTACAGCCACTCACTAGGTGGGGGACCTTGGGAAAGTCAGTGATCATCTCCGTGCCTCAGTTTCCTCATTTGTCAGCTGGGGCTAATAGCAGCACCTGCATGGAGTTTGAGGATAAAATTAATTAATATAGGCACCATGCTCTGATCTCAGCCAGGCACTGACTGTGCCCCTTCTCTTGCCTCTTTGTATGCAGAGACTTTGTACCTGAACTTCCTCTCACTTTTTCTGGCTCACTTCTATTCACCCTTGAGGTCTCAGCTAAACTGTCAATTCCATGATAACTAATTAGCACCCCGAAACCCCCATCGCCAGCCGGGCTAGGGTCCACTGCCATGTGTTTTTGCAGTGTACTGGTCACTACTTCTAGATAAAAGGCCACAGTCCACATTGTGTCCACACAGTCCACACTGTGCTGCTCATAATCATCTATATTCCTGCCTGTTCCCACACCAGACCGAAAGCTATTTGAGGGCAGAGACTTCTTCTCAGGGATCTCGACGCTCTCTGGGAAAGTAAATATTTGCTGACAGAGCAAAACTAGCTTATAGGTAGAAAGTATGCCAGACCCAAAGTGGATGCTTGTATACCCTGGGAGGTCGTATTTCTCTTTATAAATGCATAAATGGTTAGTCTCTCTTCATGAGCCAGAGGAAAAACAATTTTTCCAAGTTGGCATTTGGCAAAAGCTATTTCAGCATCTGAAGATGTTCCTGGTTGTGGAACTCAGAATGACTTTACACTTTCAAATATTGTTGCAAGGTTGCCGGACTGATTACATCTGCCTTTCAGCTTTTGCCCCTTACCCCATTCCCTGCCCACTTCCTGCCTCAGTTGGTGTTCCTCCAATATACTCCATCTTTCTCTAGACTGCCATGACTCCCTGCTCTCCACTTAGCCCCGTTTCTCCTGGACTCCGAATGCAACTTGGAAACTGCATTCCACACTTAGGGCTCATGTGGTGGTGACTAGATGCAGGGTGGTGTCCTGAGGGGGAGGCAGCTTCTGCGGAAGGGTTCTGTCATTCCAGTGGGGCGCGGCTCATTAAAATGTTTGGGCTTGCTGGGTACTGATACTTCCAAATCTGTGCTGCTCATAGGGCCATGGAAACAGATTGTGGTGTCTGATTTGTCCATGTCACATGTGTTGGAGGGTAGAGGAGGGTGTGTAAGACAGAGCGGTGCATCCCAAAAGTTTGCACCTGGAACCTCCTTCTGGGAACACATAATCTGTTACTTCTCCCCATCCTGTGGGAATTAAAGGAAAAAAGCCATTTTGCCATTTTTGCATGTTATAAAAATTGAATTTAAGAATTTTAAAACGTAATTTGCCTATCTGGTAAGTGGTGCACGCTGTTTAATTTACTTAAAATTAATTATGTAAGAAAAGGGTGATTTGTCAACAAGTATATTCACAAATTACATAGTTTATCATACTTAGTCGAGAAACGCAATTTTAAAATGCAGATGGAAATTTAAGTATGTATTAGCATTGAAAATAGGCAAGACTACTTTTGTTACCTCATGTTCGGAATTCCTGTATTTTGACTTAAAAATCAACTGGTTAATTGGTGTGAATTTTGAGTTTTAATTGAAAGTGTTGACATAAAAGAGGAAAATCAGCCACTTGCCATTATTTCTCTGAAGTATCCCACTGCAGGAGTGGATAGGGTCATTCCCAGTAAAGGAAGAAGCACAGAATATAATTCTCATTACAGTTTTCTCACTTTAACATTGGCTTCTGAAATGCTGAAGTTAGCTTGAAGGGCTATTAAGGCTTTTGACTAGATAAACAAAATTTAAACGTTAAGCTCAGAAAAATCTGGGAGCGAATTGGTAGAATTACTACTTTTAAGCTTCTGGTGTGGAAGGCAGCTTCCTCGGTGGTCCTTCCCCTAGACTGTTGCCCGGACCTCGTGATGTAGCTGCTAATGAAGAAAGAGATGAGATGTCACTTCCAAGATTAGATTGTAAAGGACTGTGACTTCTCTTCTGCTCTCTGTCTCTCTCTTCTCCTTTCCTCACGTGCTCACTCTGACAAAGCTACTGCCATGTTGTGAGGAAGCCTTCATGCTCACCTTTTAAGGAAGCCCCCAGCCAACAGCTGGGGAGGAGCTGAGGCCCTCAGTCCAACAGCCCATGAAAAGCTGAATCCTGTCAATAACCAAAGAGTGAGCTTAAAAGTGAATTCCTTCCCAAAGGAAGCTTAAAATGATTACAGCCCTAGTCAATAGCTTGATTGCAGCCTATGAGACATCTTGAGCAAGAGGACCCAGCTAAGCTGTGCCCAGATTCCTGACTCACAGAAATAATGTGAGATAATAAGTGTTTTTGTTTTAATCCACTAGGTTTGGGGTAATTTGTTATGCTGCAATAGATAATTAATATACCTTGTTACTTCCTTGTTGAATTTCAACACCACTGTTCATTATGCTTCCTGTTTTTAACAAGTAGGTACACACTAAGGGGTATGTGGGTATAAATGGCACAATATCAGAAATAGAACTTTATTCAGAGCCAGCCTGACAGCTAGCCTGGGCAGCTGAGCAGCAAATCACCTGAGGCTCTGAATCATGAATGTGCTCATCTGCTCTCTCCATCACAAGAAAAATCACACAAAGAGGCTCTTACACAGCTTTGTTTGTTTTAAAGAAAAAAACATGTTTATTTCCCTGGTTGATTTAAAAAAGATGTTGTTGCCACCTTTCATGATATGAACCGAGGTGATGACTGAGGGGGATAGAAAGCATCCAGCCAGCTGGCAGCCAGGAAAAGAGAGAGCGTGGAGGATCCTATAGGAGGTTTTGATAGACCAGTACTAGAGGTGGCACATGTCCCCTCTGCTCACATTTGATTGGCCAGAATTAGTCACATGGTCATAGCACACTGCAAGAGAAGCTGAGAAATATATAAAATATAAAAAGTTTATATAAACTTTATATAAAGTTTAATTGAGCACCTATGATGTACAGACACCATACTAAGCATTACAGATACAAAAGAGGTAGAAAAGTATGCTTCGTGTCCTCAAAGATGTCAGACTAGCTGGAAGAGTCTGTTCATGGAAGGTGGTTTGGAAGTAAAGTCTTATGCCAGCTTCCATCATTCCCCCATGTGATAAACAGTAGCAGCTACAGAGTGTACTGTTCATGAGCTGAACAGTACAAGTTAATCTTGGGAAGGTTTTATCCTCAAGCCAGGGGGCCACAAAACCACTCATCTCAAGACTCTCTTTGTTAAAAATTATGTACACGACAAAACCTCTCCTTCCCCTGGAGGAATGTTTGCGACTGTGAGCTTCCAGGTGGCATATGTGGGAACCGGCTCGGCCGGTGTTCAGTAACCTCTACTTGCAGGAATAACATTCTCCGAGATAGATTTCAGTGTTTTTGCCAAGAATTGGGAAATCAGAGTGTAAACTGGAACAAGCTCTTTGGAAAAATAATTTGGGACTATAGACTAAAGTTGAAAATATGCATAAGCTTGTGACTGAGCAGCGTTCTCCTAGCTACATGCCTTGGGGACTCCTTTGATGATGTACAACAGCACAAGAATGTTCACTGCAGTGCTTTCTGTAATAGTAAAAAAAAACCTAGTAATAGCACGAATGTCCATCAGTGGTAGAATAAATGATAATATAGCCACATGATGGAATATTATATAGTAGTGAGAATGAATAAATTTTAGCCTCATGCATTAACATGAATAAATATCAAAAATGTAATGTTGACTATAAAATGCAAGTCATATAGGAATATATAAGTATGCTTTCATTTATATAAAGTTAAAAAACATGCCAAATTAAACAATACATTGCTTAGGGAAATGTGGGTAGAGCTACTGATTCATGCTGGCACTGTCATATGCTTTAGGGGTGGGGGAGAGTGGCTTGGAGAGATCGGGCTTCTATGACTCTGTGTTTATACCTGTTTCTGACTTTTTACCTTCTGAAAAATGAACCGCCTTGACTGCTTCTCCTGTCCCTCTTGCCAACCCCTGCATTATAGTACAGTCCCAGACAAAGATGGGAGAAAATGAGGGAAAAAGGGAGGAAGAGAGGGATGGAAAGAGAGCTAGAGCTAAAGATAGATGGGTGTGTGGAGGGTGATATGATTTGAGAGTTGAAGAGAGATCCAGGTTTTCTGGCCCTACCTACATGTTTAAAAAATGCTTATGTGGACCGGACTTTTATCAATTAATTACCATGTCCCTCTTACTGTACAAAGCAATTTCTCATATTTGATCTCATTTCATCCTCACAGCAGCCTTGCAAGTATATGTAGTTGTTCCTGTTTTTTAGATTAGAAATGTAAAGCTCAGGGAATTTAAGGGCTTTTCCTAAGGTCATTGTGGTAGCGATAGGAACTTTGATGTTCAGCCTCAAAATGTATGGGTGCAGAAGTCCGGGCAGTATGCTTCAGAAATCTAGTGAGAAAAACCTTAACTGAAATCTTTCCATGTTGAATACTGCCATCTGAGCCTGGCAACACCCATTCTCCATTTCGACATATATTTTTTGCTCCAGAGTACATCAGTTGGAGGGCAAATAAAGCAATAGCAGGGTTCTCCCTGCGTTGGCTCTGGAGGCCCACTCCTCTGAGCAGGTGCTTGCAGATGTGGTTGAGCTTGCACATCTGGCAAGCATTAGTTGGTGGGCAGGACATGCTATTACACAGCCCTAATGTAATTTGGGTCTGCTCTATTTTAATAAACCACCCAAGGAAGCAAGATTCCTGGCATTTTGTTGGCAGTAAGGATCTGGAAGAACTAGAAAAATTTCTATCATCATGATGGATTAGGTTATTTTCATCTTGTACAAAGTTACTCACAGTTGAAAGGTTGGACAAGATAGCTCTTGATTAAATGAAAATTGTGTCTGACTAGTACATAAATTATGTCGCGGAGCAGCAGAAGAATCTGAGTGTGCTTTTATTAGCTCAGTTTCCATAATGGTTTACCTTTGTTGAGAAGCATTTCTACCTTGCAGGGATGTCAGTAGTTACAGGTTGAAACATTTCCTTGAAGGAGTACTCTGGTTGGAGATTGAGTTTAGTTAACGGGCATTAGCTGCTTTGTTATTGTCATTTTCACCCCTGCAGTTGTATGTACTCCTTTATTTTGTGCTTATTAACCCGTTAGTCCTGTCTCCAACTCATCCACATCCAAGGGAGTTATTTCTATATATTATGGTTTATTTGCTTGGCCTGTGACCCTTGAATTGTCTTCCCATCTTCATCATCCATTCCATGTTCCCAGACATATATGAAATATACAGTTTCCCTTTCCCCACCAGCCAATAAGCTAGCTAATTGAAGTGTAAAGGACAACATGGTCAGATGGAGCCAATTGCATTCTTTGTCATGGGAATTTGAATTTAGCAGGGAATGGTAGTAAATAATGCAGCTCAATAAATATTCCTGGTTCCCTTTCTGAACACGTGGTAGGACTGTGACTCTTGGCTTCATTGTGGTTGGATAGAGCCTTTGAATAGTTCTGACCAAAGAGTCGTGAGCAGAAGTGATGTGGGTTATTTCAAGGACACACAAGACCCCCAGAAATCTTTTTCTCCTTGGCATGTCAACCTGCTGGGACCTCATAGTAGCTGTGATGAGTGGAACCCTTGCCAATACACCATGGATTACGACATAAATGAGAAATAGACTTTGTTGTTTTAAAGCCATTGAGATGGGATTGTTTGTTACTGCAACAAAGTCTAGTTTATACTGACTGATACACATACAGAGAAAAAATACAGGTAAGCAAGAGAAGGAAGAGTGATCAAAAAAAGAGTTCTTTTTATGTCAGTGTACTGGAATTGTAATATATGAATTCAGGAATGTGGTTATCCATCGGTTGTCCGTCCATACCTTATGCAACCTTTGGAATTTGGCTTTTTTCACTGTATATAATGCATTTGAGATTCATATATGTTGTTTCAGATATCAGTCATTTTTTTTTTTTTATATTGCTAATTTGGAATAATTAGGGAAATGTTCTGTCCGCACAGGAAGCTCACAATCATCGCATTGTCACATTTTCTATCCTAACCACTTGCAACCCCAAGATAACACTGACACCTTATTTTGCTGTTGGCAGAAAGGAGATGCAAAATTAAAAAAAAATTAAACAAGGAATCCAGAGGTCTTTGGGTAATCCATGGAGCACTGGAAAGGATGTGTCATTTCCAGGAGACCATGAGGATTTGTTAACATTATGACTGTATGTCTCAAACTGCTATACATGTGCGTCAGCCATTATTTGAAGCTCCCAGGGTATTTTCTTGGCGCACTTGACTTAACTATTTCGAACAAATGCTTAATTACTTTTTAATGAAAAATTTCATTGAGGTATAACACATATAGAAAAATGCATAAATCATGAATTTACATATTGTTGAATTTCAAAAACTGAGGAACCTTTATAACACAGGACTCAGATAAAGAAACAGTAACTGCTCTACCCTGACTTCTGACACTGAGGATTAGCTTTGCCTCTGTATGTACTTTGAATGAAATCATACATTGTATTCCCTTTTATGTCTAGTTCTTCCATGCAACATTGATTGTGGGATTCATCCACATTTTGAGTGTATGGTCTGTTCATCCTTGTTTTATGGTGTTCCACTGAGTGATTGTCCTACGCCTTGTTCATCCACTGTATAGTTAATGCACATATGGGTAGTTTCTGGGTTTTTGCAACAACATAGTGCTGCTATGAACATTACAAAGCATATCTTTTGGTGAATATATGTATGCATTTCTGCTGGGTATCTATACCTAGGAGTTAAAAATATAAGTGGTAGAGTATGCTTTTGTTCACCTTTAGTAAGTGTGACTAAATAGTTTTTCAAAGGGGTATATTTTTGTTAATAAAAAATTTGCATACAGTAAATTTATATGGATGCACCACAGTTTATTCACTTACATGATAAAGAATATTTGGGTCACTAATTTTTGGTGATTATGAATAATGCTATCATAAATATTTGTATTTTTGTGTGAATGTAAGTTTTCATCTCTTTAGGATAAATGCCTGGGAGTGGGATTGCTGAGTAGTGTAATAAATGTATATTTATCTTTCTAAGAAATGGTTTTCTAGAGTGGCTATACACTTCTCATTCCCACCAGCAATATATGAGTGTAACTACCCCAAATCCCCATTAGCAGCTGATGTGGTTTAGTTTTTAATTTTTAAATTTTAGCCATTATTTTAGTGTGAACCAGTAATGATTTTTATTTCAAACATTATGTTATGAGATTCTGGGTCTTGTTGAATGTTGATAGGTTGATTTTTTCGCAGGAGTCGGGGCAGGCTTCTGCTTAGTTTCAGGCTTCCAGCCCTGAGCTGCCTTTTGTGGCCTATATGGTTCCAATGTTATTTCAGTTTTTTTTTTAATTGTCTTTTTTTTTTAAATTTTTCTTTTTTAGTTAGACTTTATTTTTTAGAGAAGTTTTAGGTTCACAGCAAAAATGAGTGAAAATACCATTGCTCTCACACACCCACCACCTCCCTCATCACCAACAACCAGCACCATAGCAGTACATGTGTCATGATCAATGAACCTACAATGACACACCATCATCACCCAAAGTCCACAGTTTGCATCAGAGTTCACTCCTGGTGTACGTTCTATGAGTTTGAACCAATGTATAATGACATATATCCTCCATTATTGTATCATACAACATAGTTTCATTGCCCTAATGTGTGTTAGTTCAGTTTTCAAATGTTCGCTGCACTCTTTGGACCCTTTGCATGTCTGTTCCTTCTGGGGAAATGTTTGGGACCTGAGTGATGATCTGGACCTTAGTTCATGTCCCAAAGTCTTTGCAATGCTATTTGAGGTCAGATCTACATATGCACAGTTGAAAGATGGGTGTCGAACTTCATACACATCTTCTTGTGACCCATTTCTCAAGATTCTATCCTTTTCACAACTCCTCCACCACTCTCCAGCCCTTTCGGTCTGGGTCTTAGGCTAGAAAGATGAGATTCTAGCCTTCTATCACTGTTATGCATTTCCTGTGACTGGCTCTGGCTCTGAGGTGAAGCAGCAACAGGAAAGAGACAAAAAAAGTAGCAAGGATTCCCTCTTGCTTTTTCATTCCTCTAGTCAGAAAAGAGAGTTTTTCTCTCTGTTTCAGGGGCCTTCATGGCTGCTGCTACCATCGTGGGAGTACAGCTCTGGGACATTTGTCTGGGATAGGACAGAGAAAGAAAGAAAAAACAGTAAATTTTCCTCACTCTCTCTTTCCATAGGGCCCCATTTCCTGGCCCTCTGGTCATAAAAAGATGGCTTCTCTTGAGTCCCTCTATGCCTGCTGAGAAATTCTGGGATTTGGCCTTTCTTGACTCTAAGCTGAGAGATAGGGGAAGAAAGAAACAACTAGTAGACTGGTGGCCATATCCATCTCCCATTGAGCGTTGATCCTCCTTCCATCTGCCTGCTGTTATTTCCTTTTTAGACTTCTCTGATGAGTAAGATAGAGTGGAGCGTGTTTCCTCCAACTTAACCAGCTCTAGACATCTGCTTAATAGTTTAACTGGTAAGGAATTTTAAACTTTATTTTTATATGAACAATGCAGAATAAGACTACAAGACTCTCATGAACTTTTCAGATAAAGCTTAAGTCTTTCAGTACATTTGGCCTTATAAGGAGCTTAGTCCTCTCTGCTTAGAAGGAAGACATGGAAGAAGGATGCTCTCATTGGTACAGATCACAGGGTTAATCAAGGTGTTGTTCATTGTGTCACCGACTAACCTTGTAGAAGACTTCAGCCCCTCTTTCCCCATAAAGATTTTTCTTTAGAGGTTCTTTGCTTCTTTCTTTTCCCCTGATGACTGGTCCTGTCAGAAATTTGACCCAGATTTACTAATCCCAGAAAATAACAGAAGATACCTCTGGCTGCATGGAACACTGGCGTTTGCTGAGACCATTCTCCTTTTTCAGTACAATCATCTGAGAGACAGGCATTGGTGGGCACATCATCTGCCTGACATCCTTGCCAAAATAATGCATTCAAATTATGTTTTGAGATGCTCTTTCTTAGGAAAAAAGTCTTTTGGTTTTACAGATGCTTCTTGTTGGAGAAGAGGGAAGAGATGAAAGATACTAAGGGCTGACAGGTGCCCTCCCAGGGCAGGAGCAGGAATGATGGTCATCTCAGCTGTGGACCCTTGGCAACTGGTAAGGTGATGCTGGGACCTGGCGAGAAAGGAGGGAGAGGAGTAGAGGGAGCAAAGGAGATAGGCCTGCAGATGCTTGAGGGAGCCTGGCTCTGTAAGTACCCAGCGAAAAACAACAGAACAGCGAAGCATTTCTCATTGGTCACCAGCCTGAAAATGGCCCAGTCAGGTCTTGGTCAAATGTATGGAATGGTTTTTACCTGATGGAGAAAGAAACCATATCTAGAACTGTCAACCTAGAACTCAGACTCGAACAAAGCAAAATTAAAATAAAAACACCTTGGGAGGAGAAGGAAGTAAACACATATAGAAAACTAAACCAATGTGGCTGGTTGAGGGTCAGTTTGTGGCCCATCAAATGTCCACCTAATTTCTTTGGTGCATCATCCATTTCTGGGATAGTTTTTGCTTTATAAACCTATCATTTTATTCTTTCAGCAGTTTAAATAGTTGACTTGAATATCATTTCTTTGATTTGCTGCATGGGCCTAATGTTGCTCCTCCAGCAGCCAGAATGTACCCACCTCTCCACCGTGTCCTCCAATCCTATAATTCATTCTGATTTTGATTGCTCTGTCATTCTGTGACTTTGGATAATAGGCCATTATTCTAAGAATTACCATTATATTTTATTAATAAGAGCCAGAGGAATTTGTAGCAGTGGAATGCTGAAAGATTTGCAAGTAGAGCCCTCATATCTCCTGTAAAAGGTGATGCCATTGGCTAGCCCATGTGATCAGTGAAGACAGCGCATGTTCCTTCCCTGCCTCCCTCCCTTAGCAGCCAGGTGAACATCATCCAGACCTGGGCTTTGGGGACTACTGGCTCATCCTGGCTCAGGGCCTTCCTGAAGGGACATGTGCAGGAAGGGAGTGTGACAGGAGATATTAACATGAACGGAGTGGCCATTCACATGTGCAGGGGAGTCCAAGTCAAAACTCCAGGCATGGGCCAATGAAGGAGAGGGCTGTGAATGCCTGCACAGTTGTTTTCATTTCCCCCATGTTGATCAAAGAAATGTCCACTTATCACAGTAGACACATTTGGGAAGTACTAAAAAGTGGAGAGTTAAAGAAATGTACCAGTTAGAGGCAACCACAAAGCTCAGATTTTGGCACATTTCCCTCTTATTTTATACTCTTGCGCATTTTTTCTTTACATAGTTATGCTCATTCTATCTACACAATTCTGTATACTCTTTTGCTTCCTATCACATTGCACTCACCCAGATCGTTAAAAATATCATTAATGCGTTATCATATAGTTAAATCATGGTCTACTTCTCTGCATATTCACCACTTATCAGGAGAGACCCGTTCCCCACAGTGGGCTCTCCTAAAACGCTATGCTTGGGGAAATTCCATCAGACAGTGGAGTCATACTTCAGCTCCACCCTTTGCTAGATCTGTGGCCAAATTCCCCTTGTAGTCATGGAGTAAAATGGGAGTCATAATAATTAGCAATGTAGAGTTGCCGAATCATTGGAATAAGATCACTGCTGTAAAGCAGGGGTCACCAATCCTCAGGCTGTGGACTGGTACCATCCTGTCTTGTCCATGGCCTGTTAGAAACCGGGCTGCACAGCAGGAGATGGGCGGCTGTCAGCTAGCAAGCTAAGCTTCATCTGTATTTGCAGCCACTCCCCAGTGCTAGCATCACCACCTCAGTCCCACCTCAGATCATCAGGCATTAGATTCTCATAGGAGCATGGGTTGGGGAGGGCTGCTGTAAAGCATCCAACACATAGCGAGTACTCTTTAAATCAGTTTAAATCAGTGGTACCAGAATTTTGAGTGTCTTTGCACTTGGTGGTCCCTCTATCTGGAATATTTTCCCCTAGAAATCTATATAGACATTTGTTTTGTTTCTTTATTAGAAAAGCTTCTCTGAACATCCAATAAAAAGAAGTAATAGCTTTTATTCTCCTAACTCTACTTGATTCCGTACGTAACCCTAACCACTACCTGGCACATTATCTGTAAATTCATCTAGTTATTATCGCCTGTCTCTTCACTCTAGAATGGCAGGGGTTTTAAGTGCTTTTTTTACTGCAGTATCCCCAGCATCTAGAACCCTGGCTGGCATATTGTAGGTGCTCAATATATAGATTAATGAATAAATAAGTTGTTTGAACACTGGTAGTGAAATGCAAAGTCTGGGCCACAAACTAACCTAATTTCTGGGAATGTGACTCTGGAATCTGTTTTTAAGGACCTCCACTGGAGCTTTGTATGCCCCCTGAAATTTGAGACTCGCTTTCTTGAACTGTAGTTCTTTCCCCCATTTTTCATTAACAATGCTCACACATTCTGACTTTATTTTCTTGTTCTCCTTTCAAAATCTCCTTGACTCTAAGTAATACTAACTTAAATAACAACAATACTATTACTAAGAACGTGTTGGACTCTTTGTTGTATTTCTTACTCAGCTAATTTGCTCAAAGATGACAATGAGAAAAAAGCCTTTTTTTTTTTTTTTTTGTGGGGCATAAGACTCATGTGGGTTGTTTGGGCTGTTATTCTGCATGACCGCATTACTCTGACTATACAAAGGAGAAAAAAATGAGGCAATACTTTGCGTGTTTCATGCAAAGCTCTCCTCTTTCATCCACTTTACTCTCATTCCCTGATCCACCTCTTCCGTCTTCCTCACACTTGATAACCACACTACTTCCAGAGTTTCTTACTTTCTTAAGTTGTCAGAACTGCTAGGACCCCAGGTCCCTGGGTGTGGACCCAGGCTGGACTTGAATCAGAGGCATAGTGCCCAGCGGTTGAGGGCCCTAGAGCTGGACAGACCTGGGTGCTCATTTCCCTCTCCTACGTCACAGCCCTGTTGCCTTTGCCTGCGTTTGTAAAATGGGTACCTGGAGAGGTTGTCCTGAGGCTTGAGTAAGATAAAGCAGCTAGAAAGCTTAACTTAGTGTTTGTTCATCTGAATTGTCCAATGAAAGAGAGTGAAATCTGTTTTCAAAAACTGATGACACTAATTCCTCTCCTTTCATCTGGAATAATCCATTGCAGAGGTCATGCTCTTTCTGTGATTCCTTTGTTTGTTCAGCTAACATGTATTAGGGTCTTTCGTGGGATAAGCATTGCGCTAGGTGCCAGGGGTACAGAGATGGTGTGATACCTTGGTCCTTGTCATGGGACCTCTTAGCGATTTTATTACAATGCATAATAAAGTTATATTTCTCTGGTTATAGATTTTGAATGTAGAGTTAAATGTTACCATTTTTGGTTAACTGGGGAAGAGCCAGTATGAATGATAGCATATTTCAGAATAATCAGTCTTATTATATGACACATTATAGGAAACTTGATAAATGCAGATTTGAATTAACTTGAACTTAATCTTCCTTAAATACATACCATAGTTGAAACTAGGTTAACAAGTGTTATCTCATAAAGAGATCCTTGGTGAGAACCAGTTAAGAATGACTATAATTAGTGATTGTTTATCATTGTCAGTTTAAATCCTTGGGTATTCCTAAAGTACTTAGGGGTGCTTAAATGTGTTTGCCCTCTTAAGAGGCTTTAAAAACATTTTTCTCTACAATCTTGTTGACATGGTTAATTAACAGTTAGAACAATAGACACAAATGCTTTCTTCCCAGGTTGTATTGGGGTAAACCTCAGTCATAGCACAATTATTTCCAAAATTCCTATGTGTGAAATGCAAATAATAAGTGTCGTATGTGGTCTTAGCTCTGGCTATTAATGAGCTAAAAAAAAAACCTCATTTATCTCAGGCATCTCCCCCACCCTCCAACCTAGTTCTACACAATGATTTTCGTTCAAAAATGTTTCAAATTTCTCAATGTTTTTCATGGAATTGCTTTTACTTGTGATCGCTTGACATGGCAATCTCAATCCTGAAATGAGCTATGATTTCTTTTTTCCTTTTTGTGGCTACCGTACCTGACGCAGAAATCAATTTGAGCATCAGATCGATGGACTGGGACTTCAAAATATAAACAAACCTCCCAGGTTGAAAATATTAATTATCTAGGTGGACCCAGCTATAAATGGTGCAGAATCTGTACTTTTTGTTTCACACACCCAAATGTGCATTACAGATATGAACAAGTTTGTTCTAGACACTTTGTTGAAATATACTGAAGGGAAGAAGAAAGAGTGGATAACGCGGGATTTTAAATGGACTGTAGGTTGTTTGAAAGTGTGGTTCTGGGAATCTTCTGGAAATGTCCAGGGCTGTGGAGGAAGTTGGGTGGGGAGCTGCCGCCTGCCCATTTCTCTCCAGGCAAAATTTCATACTTGTCTCTTTTCTGGACATGAGTCAAGGTGTGCTGAGATTGGAAAGGGCCTGCCACATGCCTTTGCCACTTGGCTGTCAATATATTTTGGAGCCTTTGACAGCCCCCTGGGGAGACTCTGAGCTTTGTCACAGCTGGGCTCGCTCTGTCAGCAGGGTGGTGGGGAGGAAGGAGGCCCTTCTTAGGCCCGACGTGAACACCAGATTCTAAGGATATGAATATAACTCTTATATAAAGGTTTAAAAAACAAAAGAAAAAAGATAGTTGTTAGATTAAAGGTGTATTTGAGTTGACCTCGACTTTTCCCTGTCACTCAATGTACCCAATGGCAGGAAGGTACCAGAAGGGGAGCCTGGGCAGTGGTCCTTATGTGTGGACGTGTAGCAACAGCATCATATGGGAGCTTGACAGAAATGCAAATTCTTGGGTCCCTCCCCAGACTTACTTCGTCAGACAATATGGGGCTGAGGCCCAGTGATCTGTGCTTAACAAGCTGTCCAGGTGGTGCTGATGCACTGGGAGTTTGCCAGCCTCTGGATTACAAGAGACCTAACATCTGGGTTTGAGTATTCTTTTGTTCCACAGAGCAGGGGATCTTAGATTTAGAGTATCAGATCCTCATCTACAAGATGGAGTTGATACTGGCCATCTCTTCATTCAACAAATGTGTTGCACATTTACTAAGCCCAGACAGTTTGCTTGACCTGGGGATACAATACAAGTGAAATAGAAGAGACCTGAGCTATGAGAGGTTAAAGTCATGTGAGGGGAACAGACACTGAGTTTGGAATAGGGCCACCCACTCTAGTTTGGGAACTTGGAAAAAGCTCCCCCAAGACAGTGACATTTGAAATGTCAGCTGGAGGGTGAGAAGGTATAGGGAGAAGAAGAGGAAGCATGGTAGGCTGAGCTAAGTGGTCTTGGCAGGACAAAGGCCATGTGGAGGCCCACGAGTGGATGGCAAGAGCAGCACCTGCTTAAGGAAACAGTGGTTCCCAAATGAGTCTGCACTCTGGTGTCACCTCGAAAAATACTAATGCCTGGGCCACACCCTAGAGATTTAGTTAAATTTGAAAAAAATTCTAAGTGATTCTAACTTGGGACAAGTTAGGGAGCCCCTGCACTAGAAGGCAAGAAAGCATGCAGCCCAGAAGGGGGAAAGATCAGGAGAGGAGGTGCGGAGTCACCAGGTTGGGGGGCAGGTGAAGGACCTAAGTGTGGAGGGTGCCCTTGCGGGCTCTACACACAGGGATGACCCAAGATGATCTGTGCCTGTAAAGGATCACTTTGGTGGCTGAATAGAGAATGAATTCGGGGTGGAAAGTTGTGGTCAGTGGGAGGAGGAGGATGATATAAAGACAGATACGTGAAAACTGGTTCATCTCAGCACAGAGGATGAGGGAGATGGGGAATTCATGATGGCCCTTGGTTTCTGGCTTGCAGATATTTTGTGGTAAATGATGAGTTAGGCTCTGGAGTTCACAGCAAGTGGCAGAAAAGTACAATAGACAGTGAGGTTGTATGTCTCGTGTAGGCTAAGCTAGCGGGTCTAGGGCTGGAGTGGTGCTCCAAAATGCCTTTAAAAATTTAAACTCTTTGTGCCTTTCTGCCTTGCCACCTTTATGCTTATGTTGGTAGCTCTGTGGTCATAAGCAGTCACTGCATCCCCAACTTTGCATCCCCATTGCAGGCAGGAAGAAGCAGAAAGGGGAAAGTTGGGGGTGTGTGTAGGAAACAGGAGCCCGGATCAGCAAAGAGCAAGTTTTCCTCCAGACCCTTCACTTGTGTCTTGTTGGCTACAATTACGTACACACCACCCCTACTGGAAAGGCAATATGGGGAGCACACTGCACCCCAGACAAAATCAAGGTTCAGTTCATGAAGGAGAAGGGAGACTGGATAGTGGCTGACTACACAGTGCGTATACCTAACATGCTTTTTCCAGCTTAAGGGCAGGTGAAGGAGGAAGCATTTCATGGTGATGATTACAGGAATAGCATTAGGATCTTTGCAGTCAAGTTAGACCCTCCAATTCTTGCGGTTCTGACTCCCTGGCCGGCCTTCCCTGCCCCCTAGGAATCTGTTTGTCTGCTTAGTAAGGAATACAATTCTCTGGCAATACCCCTTTGCTATTTCTCTCTGTCCCAATTTCTTCTCTGGGGCCCTGGCTAGTAGTTCTCTGCTGCCCACACTATCTAGGGGACAGCTCAGTTTTACTATAAATGCCTCCTCAGGCCTGGGGCCCAGGTGTCTGGTAGCTGATGCCTGGAGTGGGTGAGGACAGGACAGTTTTGTGGCAGATCTGACCCTATTACTGTGGGCCCCCTCGGGTGCGAGCTACTGGTAGTCCCTTTTGTTCAGCCACTGGAGTCCTCTTGAGTTTGCCACACCTCCTGAGGGGGCCTTGTGTGCAGATTTTTAATCAGCACAGCCCTTTGCCCTCGTTAGGAAGGACACTAAATGAGGCTGGCTGATTGCCAAGGAGATGCTGGCCCTTCCCGACCAAAGAGGAGAGGGCTGCTCTCTCTCCAAGTTGTCAATCTTGTCTTTTTCTTGGAGCACAGAACCAACTTTAACAATGAGAACAACACACAAATAGACAAAACAACTAACACGCTGAGCTGACCAAGATGCCCAGAAGAGGAGAAGGAGTAGGGGCCAGGCTCACAAATAGCCCTTTTGTCTATTAGGGGCTTTTAGCACTTTAGAATTGAACAAACAAAGACTTTGCTCTCTAAGCACCAAACTAAATGGGCCTTGAAAATTATAGAGGAATTTCTCTGGCTGTCATTATGTTGTCTCCAGATTCAGCAGGCTTAAGGCCCTGAAGAATTTCAAGCTGATGTGTCAGACACATTCTGGGCTTGGGACAAAGCAGAGGGCACCAGCAGTTCACTAGGACTCTGTCCTTGCAAGAAGGTCGGCACTGAATTTGGGGCCTGTGCTGTGGAGCCTGAGGTCAGTGCATGTGCGCATGTGCTCATGTGCCCCAGGCTCCCCTGGTAGCTGGTCCCATCCCATGCGATGGTTCCTCTGCAGGTTTAGGCCTTTGCTCTGGTTCCTTTTTTGTCCCTTGCTTGGTGACAATACTGACAAGTAGCCTGGATTTTATGTGTTCCTTATTTAAGGGCTGGAACTTGTTCCCCCTACCCCTGCCTAATGGCTGTGCTGCTGCTTCAGTCAGATGGGTTTTTTATGTCAGACTGAAGCCACCACTGGGTCCCGATGCCTGGGCCCAGAGACGGACCCGTACTGCACCTCTTAGGCCAGTGTCCTCATCCTGGCTGTGCAAGAGAGTCAGATGAGGGAATTAAAAAAATAAAATAAAATAAGGGTCTGATCCCATTCGGACCATTTAAAACAAACTCTCTGGGGATGAGAGCTGGGCTTCTGCATATTTTGAAAGTTGATAGAATATGCTGCCATGTTTGAGAGCTAGCACCTTAGATTAATGATAAACAGCATATTTACTCGAGGGCCATTCAGATAAAATAAAAAGTATTTACGGAAAGGCTTTTTAAAAATGTTAAAAATAAAGACAGCTTTGGTTCCCATGGGATCATTTGTTCAGCAGTCTTTGCCTAGCATGTACCCAGCCAAGCTCTAAAGATACAGAGGTGAACAGAACAGATGTAATTACAGCTCCTGATTGATGTAATTTTAATCTGGTGGTGGAGACCTAGGTAAGAAAAATTGCTCAAATATATAATTAAAAACTGTGCTAAGTGGCAAGGACGAAAGATGTAAGGTGCTAAAGGACAGTTTCACTCCTGGGGGGCATGGCAATTATAGAGTAGGGTCAGGGGTCATTGCAGGGACTGATCGCCCCAGGAAAGACATTTGCATGGGAGTCAGAGAGGATGGGAGTTCCCAGGTGGAGAAGGATGGAGAATTCCAGGCAGAAAGAAGTGTCGGCAAACAGCTGAGGAAAGAGGGAAAAAGATCTGGTAAAAGGCCCTGTGACAGGAGTCAGGAAGCCAGAGGGTCAGAGTGCTTGGGGATGAGGGCAATGAGGAAGCCAGGGGCCACGTTCACTAGGCCTGTCTGCCTCTGCCCTGAACTGCAGAAGGGTTTCAGAAGAGAGATGTGATCCGATGCGCCGCCCAGAAAGTTCACTCTGGCCAAAGTAGGGAGAGTGGAATTGTGGGGGCAGGAGGAGATGAGGAGGCCACTACTTGGAGACAGTTGGAATAGTCCAGGTAAGAGAGGTACTCTCCTACCTCGGGGTGGGAGAAGGAACTTGAAAGCTCTGTAGGGGTGAAATGGGCTCAAGGTTTGGAAGTAGACCAGGAAGTGGAAGTGGTGTCAGTAATGACTGCCTTGGTGCTCAGTCCTGGACTGGATGGGTGTTGGTGCCAGTCAGGGAACCCTGGGGGGCCAGGTTGAGGGCAACAAGTGTGTGTGTGTGCGTGTGTGTGTGTGTGTGTGTGAGATGTGGTGTATATTATGAGCCCAGTTTGTGGTCACTTTAATGTGAGAAAGTAGAAAAATTTTCTTGATGAGACATAAAATATTAATAACTGAGCATATTAGGGAGGAATGACAAGGAGACAGTTTCCTCATCTTTTATTCCTTTTGAGAGTTGACTAAGTGGTTCCCATACATTACCCCATTATAAGTCATATGCCCTGGAGGCAAGTATTGTTATGATCACAGTTTTCAGATGGCAACTGAAAGGTAAACAGAGAGGTAAAGGAGCTTGTCCAAGACCATAGACAAGACCAGAATCTGTGTTAGTGTGAGTCCCCTCCTTCTCTAGCATTTGCTGAGTGGCAAGTGTGTGCTGAGTACATGTCTAGGTGCCAGAGGGCACTGAGCTGAAGCTGGTATGTGGGTAGGACAGGTGTGATGCCCACATCCTTCCCACACCTGTAGGTTCTCCTTTCACTCTGGCTGGGACAGACCCATGTAAGCTGCAATACTTAGAGCAATCCCAGTGCTGTCACCGGTGTGCGTGTGTGTTGGGAGAGGGGATTCTGGTGGCTGCCAACCAGCAAGTCATAACATCTGCCCTCAGAGATTCCACTCCTGGCCATTAGGGGCTCAAAACCGCTCATTTCCATTCTAAGGAGACTTGCCTCCTCCCTGGAAGGCACTGCTTCTGCCTCTCTCTCTCTGCTGTGTATGAACTGAAAGGCAGGGTAAAGATGCATCTGGAATCTGGGCAGCCTTGAGTTCAAGGTCCCACCTTCCTCGCTGATGGGTGGCTGGCTCTTGCATGAATGTCCTTGGCCCTAGTCCTTCTCAGATCTAATTCAATCCTCTTTGTTGTCAGTCTACAACCTGCAGCCAGAGAAGGCTGAGCATAGTCCAATGGTGAGCAAACTTCATTGATGCTTACCTTAATTGTCTAAGCTGGTTATCATGAAGGGCTGGGAAAGACACCATCACTGAGTCTTAAAGTGCTAAGGCTGATAAGTCAAAAGCTTGCTCCCCAGTGGCATCTCAGCCAGTCCCTCTCTAAGGGACCAAATGTCTTGGGACAATGGGGTTGCCTGCAGCTATGGCAGTAATAGCGCCAGGTCCCTGAGGGCATCTCTGAACACCCCTTCCATTATAGATTGATGAAATGCCTCCTGGAAAATGCTTTCTCTCTCCATTTTTTGCCAGTTGGCTTAAAGAATTTGTTCCCTTTCTCTCCCTCCTCAGTTCTCAGTCTCAGCATCACTCTTGAAGGTCTCTATAGGGGATCTCTCAGTATCTTTTTCCTAGGTTTCACATTTTAGTCTTTAAGCAATTTATTTCCAATATAAGATATAAATAGCACAAGTTGGGATGGTTATAAAATCTGACTTAGCCTGTCAGCTAGGCTGGGGCAGAGATTAGAAGGCTTAGACATATAAGAATTAAGAAATGATGTATTCTCACATGGGGAAATGAAGGCCCAGAAAGGGGAGGTGTGTGACCCAAGACCCCCCAGCCAGTATGTGAGAGCCTCGAGGTCCATTTTCTCCCTGGCCTGCCTTTTGTCATAACACCTCACTTCTTCACAGCAACATATACAGTTGACCTTGAACGATTCAGGTTTGAACAGTGTAGGTCAATTAAAAAAATCTGCATGTAAATGGACCCAAGCACTTCAAACCTATGTTGTTCAAGGGTCAAGTGTATATAAGCACTGTCCTTTCTCATCTGTCATAACTGGGTGACATCGGCCATGGCCCAGCTCAGAGAGGCTAGTGGCTTGCTCCTGGATGGACAAGTGAGAGCTGATGCTGTTGAGCACACACACACTGGGGCCAGGTTCTCTTCTGAGCCTGGTGCATATATGAGTTTAGTCACTCTTCTGATGACCTGTGAGATGTTCTTAACTTTTCTGTGATGCTGCCTCTGAGGCAGGCCAGCTGGTGTTCTAGAATCCTGTGAAGGAGAAATTCTGGTCCTGGGACAGGAAAAAAGCACAAGGACAGGAAAAACCACATGAGACTCACTCATTCTTCTGATGACATTACAGCAAATGTTGGTGCATTGCGCTCTGTGCAAAACAATTGTTTCTCATCAGACGAGGACCAGTTAGCTGACAGAGGACCCCCTCCCCCACCAACCACCTCTCAGTTCTCCCTGTAGGAGGCTTGGCCTCATAATTCTGCCCTACCCGGTAGGTAATTTAGAAGAATACCAGTAATGATGACAACCAAATCCAGGTGGATCTGCAGGGAGAGTCCTAGGAGGCAAACTGTAATTATCTAAATTAGACTCCAAGAGGGACTTGAGTTTACAACCTGGTGTTCTCTGCCTCAGAAAAGTGTTCCTAACGTCTCTTTTGGCTAAGGGTGTGGCTTGCAGTGAAGTGCCTCCTGGCTAATTTTCAGGTGATTCCTAAAGCTGCACATTGCCAACATCTACTCAGGGAGCTCATTGTGTCTCAGAGTGGTGACATTTGATAGGACTTCCTCTCGAAACTTCTGAGAGTTTGTGCCTATGTTTGTGAAGGAAATATTTAGGCTTTCTCTTAAGTTACATTCCCATTAAGAAACAAATAGTTTTTGCATATTTTTATACCTTAAATCAATCATTCATTTAACTTTTCCATGAGGTTTCTTTCTTTCTTTTTTTTTCTCACATGGTGGCAAATTTCTACAGTGATTTTTTAAAAAATGGTTTTTATGTCCCTTCACAAGAGTTCTTGCTATCTCAGTATGAGGGGAGACCCACACATGACTCCAAGGACAGCTGGGCAGCCTCACCAGCTAAGAGCCTCCCTCCTCCTGCTCACAAGCCTCCCACAGGGCTCATTCCAAACAAACATCTCAGTGAAATTACAAATGCCAACCCAAAACAGGGTTGAGTTTAGGCTTTGTGATCAGGCAGGTTTGTGTTTAAATCTAAGGTTTGCCTTATTGCTTGTATAGCCACATGCTAGTTACCTAACCACTGGAAGGTATAAATTGTAAACTATGTGGCATAAAGGCCTTGCCTGAACACGGTGCTAAGACACTTTAGCCTGGCTTCTACCTGCACTAGGCCATGTCCCTGAAAGTGACCCCAGGCCTCATGCTGAGTTTTTGCTTAGGAAAGTGCAATGTTGTCAATCTCAACCCACTTTGCCAAACTATTTCCAGTAATTCTCCTTTCACTCTCCTTCTGTAATTTCCCCCTTCCCCATAGCCCATGTTGTCCCCTTTTCCTTACCGCTCCTTCACTTCCCTGCAGCCCTTTTGTTGTTCCTTCTTGGTTCTGTCTTTAAAAACCTAGGTTACCTTTGTCTTAGCTGGAGCTGAGCTCAGTTTATACTGGAGTCTCTCTCCCCTATGGCAGTAGTCTGAATAAAATCTGTCTTGCTGCCTTTAATACGTGCCTGGCACTGTTTTTCTTTGATAAAGTCTCAGCTGCCCAACTTGTATAATGGAGACGAGATTGTTTCTTCTACTGTGTACTCTATGGTTATGACTATAATGACAATAATGTGTCATAGATTTGTCTCCGCAAGTGAAAACTATGTTTGTTAAATGTGTAAATATCAGTGGTTGTACAGAGTAGAAAAAATCCTCAACTACTTAAAAGCAAAGGCAACAGTTGAAAGAGTCTTCACATTTATCTGCTAAGGAAAGAGATGAGGGTGTCTTAAAAATGTGGGCAGTGCATGCAAGGCAGACTTGTAGAAGGGGGATGGAGGGTGCTGGGAAGAAAGTGGAGACTTATGTAGTAGAAAAGAGGCAGGAAAGGTGGAATTAGGTTGTAGAGGGCCCTGCATACCAGAGTAAGGTGCTTTGGTTTCATCCTTGAGCCAACAGGAGAGTTGAAGCCACAAGATGGGTTTTGCTTGCTAGGACAGGACACTCAAAGTGGTGTAGGGGCAGGCTACGGTGTGGGGAGTAGATAGGGGTGCTGATAAGAAGTGTCTAGCAGAAAGTGCAAACCATAAGGCAAAAAAGAGATGAATTTGATTATATCAAAATTAAGGATCTCTGTTTAGTCAAGTCACTAGATGAAAGAATGGGAAAAGATATATCCAGACTATACAGGAAAACCCTCAAATCAACAGGAGAAAGAGCAACGCCTAACAAAATGGGAAAAGGATATGAACATCAATTTTTAGAAAAAGAATCTCTCCCCCCTCACACACACAAAGAAGTGCTTAATATCATTAGTAAATAGGCAGAGTAGAGGTGGATGGGAGTGGGGAGTGGAGCTAAAAGGGAATAAATAAATAAATAATAAGAGTACAAGCTTGAGTGGAGCGAGGTGATCACATTTCATGGGCTAAGTGTGATGATTTCAGCACAACTGAGTTTAAAATAAACAAGCAAAAAAGACTTTTTTTTAAGGAAAAGGATTACCTTTTGTTATGTGCTTTATTGGGGCCTGGTAGGATGTTACACATGCTTAAATAATAAAGGATTTTAATAATCTCTTTGTTTAGTGTTTTCAGAGCTCTTGCTCATAGGTGGACCCATTTGAGAGTTATGGCAACTATATAAATATAGTTGGACAGTGGAGATATTTTTAGAAAATGAGGAGACTGAGGCTCAGATGGGTAAAGTGACTTGCCTGGAGTCACACATCTGGGAAGTGACAACATTATGAGTCAGACAAGGGAATCTTGACCCTTCTCCAGGGTCTCAGGTCCCTTGGGAGTATCACTGCATCAAATGGGGAAATCTTTGCTTCTTGGAAGAAATACGAATATAAAATATCACTTGGCTGGAGTTCCCCGCCCCCCCACATGTACTTTTCTGTTGCCACTGCTTTCTTTTCATTTAGAGATTTTGCTTTTGTTGTTATTGAGGGAGAAATTTTTTTATTCACAGACATCTTAAATCAATGGTTGTTAGCTCATTGATATGTTGTAGTGGCCTTAACAGAACCTCTAGGAGATAATTTTAATTTAGAAATACCTTTATTATTTTTTCTTTTTACAAAAATAACTTATATTCCCTTTGCCTCTCTTTTTCTTACCATCCAGAGATTACCACTGTTAACAATTTGATTAGAATTCTTCTAGATCTTTTATCCCCAAGAGATTGAAAGTTAATTTTTTTTTTTTTTTTCTGCAGAGGGGAAAGGAAGCAAAATCTATAACTGGGTTAGAGTCTTGGTGATGGTTATTCCGAGCCTAGTTAAGCCAAGTTGGAGGGGATGCCTCCTGAGGCTGGAGATTCAGAAATAGTTGACTTTGCCTTCACAAAGCAACTTTACATTTTTAGACACAGCTGGGCCGTATGGACCGGAAGTTGAATTCCCTGGAGGGTACAGCTCTCAATATCTTAGACACATGTGAAGTCAGAACAGTTGGGGGCTGTGAATTTGCCTGAAAGAGAATTCCAGTCTCCTGGCTTGTTATAAATTTAGCTCAGCTTCTAAGAACCATTCCCATCAAAGAGAGATTTCTGGCTGCTGTAGACTTGAGTTCTCCGTGGGATTTCTTGTGTGTAACTAGGCACAGTTGTTTCTAGGCACTGGAAGAACAGATTTAAGATTGCCCCTATTTTGATGATTTGATAATTGGTGACTTACATGGTATTATGAACATCTGTTGGTTTTGGATTTTCCCTGCCAAGCATGCACATCTTATTTTTTCTGGTATCCATACCCAATTTTCTTCTGGTTTACTACCTGTGCTGGGTTGAATAATGTCCTTCTCTCCCAATTCATGTTCACTTAGAAACTCAGAATGTGATTTTATTGGGAAATAAGGTCTTTACAGATGTAATTAGTTAAGATGAAGTCACACTGGGTTAGGTTGGGCCTTAAATCTAATGATAGGTGTTGTTATAAGAAGACAATGTGAAGATACAGAGGAACAAAGAGAAGAAAGTGGAGTCAGAGAATGGAGTGATGTAGTTCCAAGTGAAAGGACACCAAGGATTGCCCGTGCTACCAGAAACGAAGAGCAAGGCATGGAGCAGATTCTCTCTTGTAGCCTCCAAAAGGAACCAACTGCTGACACATTGATTTCAGACTTCTGGCCTCCAGAGCCATGAGACAATACACTTGTGTTGCCTAAGACACCCAGTTTGTGGTGTTTTGCTATGACACACCACTCTTCCACTCTGTCAAAGTGATTGGTGGCCAGGCTCCATGCCTGCCTCCAGAGTGGCCCGTCACTCAGGACTGAGCAAGTCATAGCAGTCCACTCAGGGACAGGCACATCACTCAATCTGGGCCAGTAAGAATCAGCCTTGGTGGTTTTTTCTGGATCTTTTGGAAAAGAGAATCTCTTTTTCTGTGAGGTCTGTCAACGCGGATCTGCTGGAGAAAATTTTTGTCACCACATGCAGAGAGCCTGTGAAGCCAATGCTGAGAAAAGCAGAACAAAGAGATAGAGAGAAACAAGTTCCTGGCAATATTACTTGATTATCTAGATCTAGCTCTGCCTGAACACCACAGGCCTTTTCAGTTAAGGGAGCCCTTTTAAGCCAGTTTGAATTGAAGTTCTTGTCACTTGTAACCAAAAGATCCTGACTAATAAGTGTGACTTAGAGACAAGTATTCATGTTCATGATCATTGAATAATTTCTCCCAGAAGCTCACAGTGGACCCTGTTGGTTTATAGTTGCATTTTTTCTGGGAAGATAGGAGATTGAAAACTAACATAAGAAAAAGGGAAACTAACATTTATTGAGTGCCTTGTACATGCTAAGCCCTGTGCTAAGCACTTTTAAGATTTCTCTTCTCTTTTCTAAACTTCCTAACAAAACCTTCCTTTAGGTCTTGTCGCCCAAGTTACAGAGACATTTCTGAGACTCATTGAGTCATTCAGTTCTATTTGATTCTAAAACCCATGCTGTCACATGGCCTCTTGGCAGTAATAATGTTGCTGGGCCCCAGGCCCTCCTAGAACATCCTTATGGGGTTTTTCTCTTGCTTTACAGAAGACATAGGCTGCAGTGGAGCTCTAGCTCCTCCCCTCACTCGCTCAGGAGCTCAGTGTCCTGCTGCCTGATAGACTAGGTGCTAATTATCACTTTAGCTAATTAAGCGCTTTAGCCACGGAGGTGCCTTGCAGAGGAAGAAACAGGTTTGGAGAGTGAAAGACTTTCTCAAGGCCATTCAGCCAGGAGTGATGCGGAAGTATTCAAACCTGGGTGTACTGAGTCTTCCTTATTCAAAATGTGGTCTGTGGTCCAGCAGTCTAGGCATCAATGCGGGGGGAAGGGGTTGTTAGAAATGCAAAGATCTCAGCACCACCCTGAAACATTGACCCTGACTTTGCATTAGTATGAGACCCCTCCGCCCATCCCCACCAAGTAGCACTTATAATCAGAGCAGGGAACTCTCCAGGGTGGCCCTGCAGACAGAGCCACTCACATGCAGTGGCTGGCCTCCTTTATGGAAAAGAAAAAAATTCCAGTCCTCGTCCTGAGGTTAGCTGACTGAGGGACCAACACAGCCTGGATAGAGGAGTAGCAAGCCCTCAGCCCCTCTGCCTGAGACTGAGAGAGTAGAGATTTCTGCCACTAAGCTGAGTACCCCTTTATTCGCTGCTGCAGGGTTCACTCAGCCCACTTTGGGCCTGTGTCCTTGCCATCTGGGCCCAGCTGGAGGCCCAGCTGGAGGACCAGTGATTACTCCGGATAGCTTCCCACAGCAGCTTTGCAGATTCCTTGCTAAGCTTCTCCGGGAACAAAGGGCTTGCAGAAGGTCCACAGTACTTTTTGGAAGAAGGCATAAAAGTGAGAGCCACATCTGTCACA
The DNA here is from genome assembly GCF_902729225.1 of Pteropus medius. Taxonomy (NCBI): domain Eukaryota; kingdom Metazoa; phylum Chordata; class Mammalia; order Chiroptera; family Pteropodidae; genus Pteropus; species Pteropus medius. The sequence continues at coordinate 598,510 of NW_024351648.1, forward strand.
AGAAACGTGGGAACAGCTCTTTGCCAGGAATGCTGGAGAAAATACTCTGTCACTGGCTGGCTTTGAGACTCCGTGGCTAAAGTGCTTTTCATGACCACTGGGTCAGTCGCTACTGTTTATGGAAGTCTGCTGTGCATTCGTACCTGCCTTTTGTACCGTCACATGCCTATGGCCACCTGAAGAGACAGAAGTGTTGTCATTGTCGACATGAAACAGATTGGGGGACCCAGGTTAGAACACAGAAGTGACTGTCATACTTCCCTGGGTTCCCATCTAGGGAATTAGGCCGCAGACTTCTGCATCTATTCAAATATTGTCCTCTGATGTCACTCAGTTGGGCAGCTGAGCAAAAGAGGCCAGTTCCCTGAATAGTGACATTTTTGTGGATGTTAGGGGTGGGTCAAATAATTTTATGAAAGAAATATGTGATCCATTTCTAACAAACTCCCAGGGGAGGCTGCTGCTGGTCTGGGGGACCATACTTTGTGAAGTGAGGGGTCAGGGCAGAGTAAACATCTCTGTGGCCCTGGAAAAGTCACTTATTTCTCTGTGCCTTTGTTTCCTTGCTTGTGAGCTCTCTTCTTGCTGGAGAGAACAGCTATGCAGACTCAGAGGCATGAAACAGCATAGCTGTTGTGTTGGATTTAGATTTAGCTATCTAAAAGAGAAACCAAATAAGTGGCTTAAATTAAATGAAGGCTTACTTCTCCCTTATACAGAAATTCAAGAGCAGACAATTCAAGGCTAGCATGGAGATGACTTCTCTTTCTCTGCTTTGGCCATCCTTGGTATGTGACTTTTACCTTTAAGGTCACAAGATGGTTGCTGGAGCTCTGGCCAGGATGTCTATGTTCCAGGCAGAGAGAAGGGAGAAATGGGCAAAGGTTATTCCTTCCATCTGAATCAGCCCCCTAAAAAGAGACTTCTCAATCTCTGCCTGGATTTAAGATATGCAGTAAAATATACTCTTTCAGTTGAGCACATTGTGGGCCTGAATTAATCCCAAGGTCTGTTGTTAAGGAAGGACAGGAGAGTGGATACTGGGTAGGCTGCCATAGTATGCTTGGAGGAACGTCAAGTTCTTGGTTCTTGGTATTGCCAGAGCCATGTGGTGGGAGAAACATTGTGCTGACTTGCCAGGTGGCTCAGGGCAAGGGAGGGCACAGGGAAATCCTCGTGCCTGAAGTGAAGAAAGGAAGTTCAGGGATGCGGTGGTCTTGGACTGAGCCTTAACCGTGAGTCTGCCTGGCAGAGTCCATGGCGCTGGAGCGTCCTAGTGCCCTTCCTTCCTCCATTCACTTCTCTCTCTCTCCTTCCCTCTGTTCTTCCCTCTCTTCTCTCCCCTAATCTCCAACTTACTCTCCCTTCTTCCTCCTTGTTTTGCCTCTCTCTTGCAAGGTCTGCAGGATTTGGGCAGGTCTGAAGGAGGAGAGGTCTTAGAAACACAAGAGTCTGGAAGCTTCTCTGTCTTTGCGGCAAAGGGAGGACAGTGAAAGGAGAAGCCACAGCTAAAAAAGCTTTTCCAAGGGTGTTTTCAGTGCACTAACCTCTTTGGATTCCGCTTCAGAACAGGTTCCCCAGTGAGCCAACTTTGGGAAAAGCCACATACTCTGTTGCCTTTGTGGGCATTCACAACGAGCACTAGCAGGTTGAGGGCCCCAAGGAGGCTTGCAGCGAGGAAGCCCATTGCTCACTCCTTTCTCAAAATATATTTGACTCTGGGACCCTTTGTTTGCCACATAGCACCTACTAGCATTCCAGGCAGCAACACTTTTGGGGCAAAGATGGTCTTGAAGTCTTCTAGAATAAGCAGAGCTACCTTGAGAGGCTCCATTTGGGGAAGCGAGTCTGTTTGCGGCTTCTCTCACTTCTAGACTAAGCCAGGGGCCTGTCAGGGTTCCCAGCAGCAGGGTGCAAGGTTCGAATTCCACAATGCGCGCTGCTGCGTGATGTTGCCGCTGGTGTCACTGGTGAGTCATGAGGGTCCACATTTAAACGTGAGTCATGGCCATATGGAAACTTTATTCACATCTACCTTCCTTTGGTCCCTAATCCTTTGTAATGCCCTGGTTTTATGATGTAACTTCAGGGGAATTAAGCTTGGACAGCAAAATGATGTAATTAATTTAACTCAGCTTCAGTGAAAATCTTCTGCTAGCATGACATCTGATCATGTCATTTTCACAGGATGATGGTGACAGGTGGCTAGGCTTGTACAGACGTGTATATGCCATTTGGGGAGGAAATTTGCTAGATGGGTTTCGTTTGGGATTTTATTCCAGTCTTTGGTGTTGAACATCTAGGGCCTCTTTGAAGACGCACTTTTCCATCATGTCCTGGCCCAGCTATTAACTCGGAACCAGGATGATGACCTTAGGCACCTGGGCAGGCTGTTTCTGGTCTTTTGAATCTCATAACTGGTCCTTTCTGCCTACAGCTACTCTCCTCAAAAAGAAATCTGCCCTTAGAAATTCAAAACTAAGGAACTGCTTTGATGGGCAGTTATTGGTCACTATGTCACTTTTCAAGGATTATATTAACCTACTATGAGGGTTTGGTGGGAGAAAGGCTTTGACCTAAAGGAGTGACATAAATAGTGAGGATTTGGACTCTGTCATGGGGCAATGACAACAGAGTAGCCTCAAACTTGTCAGTAAAAATATGCTATTTCTATGACTTCTGAGGCCACCAGGTCCAGACATTTTCTTGCCTCTTTTCTTCTCAAATGTATAATTAAAGAAGCTTCTGAAATAGGTGAGCATCTCCTCAGCCTAGGACATATACCTAAGCTGATGTCACTGCTCTCTCTGCCCAGATGCTTCCCCTTCCTTACCCCACTGCCACCTCTTTTTGGGGCTTTAGTTATCCTGTCTCATGTGGCTCCTGACCCTGTCTTTAGTCAGAGCTCTTGATAGCTAGGGGAGGGCCGGACAAGGCCAGAGCCAACATTGCTGAGACCTGAGGTGGGGGAATGTGCGCAGGCCCTGGTTGTCCCCTGTTGCCTTTGGGGAGTGGCAAGAGCAGCATCAGCTTTGGACCATGAGTCACAGTGAGGGGCTCCCTGAGAACAACCTTCCTTTTCTCCTGGCTGGCCGAGGACACTTTCCAGGCTTGGAGCACTCAGCTGGATATTCTGACCTATTCTTCCTAGACATTGCTGCTTCACATTCCCACCCTTGGCATCCATCACCGGAGTTTTTTATTCATTCTTTCATAACTCACACAATCCATGTCTGAGCTCCCTACCGAGATATGGGAATAGCTCATCAGAATTGCTAATCCATATTGGGCCAGGTTGGGCCAGGCCTGGAATTATCTGACACACATTGCCTGGTTTTCTCTTCACCCCAACAATCTGAAGAGGAGTCACTATCATGTCCAGATTAAAAGTAAGACATTTGAGACTTCAAGAGGATAAATACCTTGCCCAAGTTCCCTTAGCCAATCAGCGGTGAAATGGGGACTCACTCACTCAATGAACCATTTATGGATCATCTGTTCTGGCCCAGGAACAGAACGAGCTTCAAGGATAGAGACCTGAATAATACCAGGATTTCAGTAGGAGAACAAAGATTACAGGAGACAGAATGAGCACAGCGGTCAGGGGATCATGGGTATGGCTCAGGGCCACAGTGGTGGACATGGGTGGGGTGGGTCATCTCAGACTGGTTTAAGGAAGGCTCTTAAAGGAGTGGCAGCTGGTGTACATCTGGAGGATGATCAGGAGTGAGGAAAGCAAGGCAGAGCAGATGGAACTACATGTGCGAAGAAAGGAAAAAGGCAGAAAGGGACAGAGCACATTCAGGAAAGCACAGTGCCTGATGCAGAGTAAATGCTGAATGATCTTTGTGCATCGAATGAATGGATGTCCAGCCAGGCCTCTGACCCATCTCCAGCTCTACGAAGGCAGAATCCTGGAAGGATATGTAAGGAAAGGCACACACAGATTTGGGGTTTGGGGAGGTCACTCTAGCAGAATGAGGAGGATAGATGGGAGCAGCCAGGAAGGTGGTACAATCCAGCTGTGTTCTTTCTTCTCTTGCTGGACAAAAAGACCATTTAGTTCAAGAGTCCTGTTCACTAGAGTTTTAAAGTTGGAAAGAATTTAGGGACCGGCTATGGAAAAGCTAGGAAGAAAATTCTGACACCAAAGTGATTTTCCCATTTTGAATGGTACTTGGGAATTTTTATTCAAAAGGAGAAGCAGATTCTATGGAATGGTGCACTTAGAAATAACTTCCCCAATCTTTAAACATGTCAGTAGCCATCATGTACCTAGTGCCTACTTTGGGCCAGGCTCTGTGTCTGTCATTTTGTTACTACTTGCAACTGTGATGGGAGGAGGGCCTTATCATCCCCATTCTATGTACATGAAAACTGAGGCTCATAAGTAAAATCATTTACTCAAGTTCATACACTTAGTAACAGCATTGGTGTTAAAACTTCAATCTGGCTATCAAGCAAAGCTTTTTCAGAGACTGGAGTTGTGTTCACTGCCTCCCCTCTCCCGAAGCCCCTACAATTCCTCCCTGGATTCCTCCAGCTTTGTGGAACACAGTTTGAGAACTTCTCTGATATCCTCTGCCACCTATTTCTTAAAAAATGCACATGATAAAATAGTAATCTCAGTCTACATTAAAAAATAGTTTATTACAAATCTTCCAAACAGAAGTCTAAATAATTTATGTAAATACTTCACTCTTAACAAAGTAGAGCATATCTCCAACTCCTTAAATATAGACTGCATGTAGTGACTTCTTTCCAAAGAAGACAGTGTGGAAAGAGATGAAAACGGAGTAACTACACAGTAGAGAAACCTGACCAACAAACACTCCCTCAGCCAGGTAATCAAGGTCAACTTCAACAGTGACAAGTCAAGTTGATAGGATGTACCTTGATACCATGTGATGAAAATGGCACTTTACCTCTGTACTTCACCTCTTCCTCTCAAAATACATAATCCTAGTCAAATTATGAGAAAAATGTAGACCAATCCCAACTGAGGGACATTTCACAGATCACCTGATTCAGTACCTCTCAAATCTTCCAAGGTCATCAGAAACAAAGTCTGAAAAACTGTCACAGCCAAGAGGAGGCCTGAAGGGACATGATAACTAAATGTAACATGCTATACTGGATGGGATCCTGAAACAGAAAAAAGGACATTAGATAAAAACTAATGAAATCTGAATAAAGTTATAAACTGTAGTTAATAATAATGCATTGATATTGGTTCATTAATTGTAACAAATGTACTATATTAATGTAAGATGTTAATAATAGGAGAAACTCTCCTATTATTGCCAATTTTTAAAAAAAAATCCAAAATCATTCTAAAACTAAAAGTTTATTAAAATAAATTCTATTCCATTACATAATATTTTCTACTGTAAGAAAACAGTATTTTTGATTCAGTCTTGTCCTTTCTGGTCTTATGTGGAGGCTAAAGGGATTTAAAACACTGCAACGAGGGTCTAGACATTAACTTATATAAACCACATGTCTCCTTTCACCAACTTGGGTTATAGAATAAGGTCACATTTTTGTAAATATACATGTTAATGGGTTCCTGTTCTCCTTTGGCTAGCTGGAGAATATTGTTCTCCCATGCCCTTAGCCAGGGCAACCTGGTACTGTTCTTGCTAGGGAGGTGCCCTGTGGCCTTAGTGGGCACTTCCTCTGCTGGTCTGGGCAAGCTGGGAAAAGGCCACTGTCTGCATGGTACCTGAGCATCTTTGCTTCAGGCCTGGGCTCCTTCAGTGACCCAGTTCTCCAAGCCATGAAAACATGCCTCCCCGCACCCGTCTCTCGCACCGGGTGTCTTCAGGGTTCCTGGTGCGAGGTCAGGAAACCTCTCTAGACTCAGCCATCTGAAGTCCCTGAGGACCTCAGGATGAAAACCTTGTTCTTTCCTCTCAATTTCAAGCCTGCCCATTTCCTGCTTCAATGTGACTGATATTCCTGCCCCTTCTTCCCCCAGGGGAATGCTTCACTTGACATCCCTGCTATTTTTATTCTGTTGTGGGTGGAGAAAGCCACTGTCGCTGGGAGACAGTGTGACTTAGATGGAGAATTGTGGCTCACTCTCTTTTAACCGACTCAGGAGGGAGTAGTGACATGGAGTATTCTTGGAAGAGAAAGGACTTGAGTTTTGTGCCTACTTCACCCAGCTTTGTGAGTTTAAGTATCACACTTAATCTTTCTGGACCCAGTTTTCTCGTCTGCAAACTGGGGAGAGGAGAAGGGGAATTGGAAAAGACAAGTCTGATTGTTAAATGTGTTCTCTGTTCCATCCACTGGTATCCCCAGAGGCCAAAGGCTGCAGGGCAGCACAGTTGACCCTTGACCAATGTGAGGGTTCCAGGCTCTGACTCTATGCAGTGGAAAATCCGTGTCTAACTTTGGACTCCCCCAAACTTAATGAATAGCCTACTGTTGACCAGAGCTTTACCAATAATATAAACAGTTGATTAACACATATCTTGGATGTTATATGTATTATAATCTTATAATAAAGTAAACTAGAGAAAAGAAAATGTTATTAAGAAAATCGTAAGGAAGAGGAAACACATCTACAGTATTTACTGAAAAAAATCCACATATCAGTAGACCCACACAGTTCAAACCTGTGTTGTTCAAGGGTCAGCTGTCTTGCCTGACCCGGATGGGGGCCGACAGGCTGGCTCCGACCCCACCCTAACCCCAAGCCCCATTCTGAGGTGCTGTCGCTATTGTCTGAGGATTGCTTCAGGAGAATACTGTTCCTTGAAGCTCTGAGAGCCATGCCAACGAAGAAGCAATTCCCTCCTCCGCCAGAGAGTACATTCACTAAATAGGGTCAGATTTTACTTTTTTTTGTTTGCAAAATCCAAGTCCTTTCACTTTTTCCCCTCCAAAGCAATGAAAAGGAATCCAGCTGCTGGGACAAGTCACAGGGAAGATGAAAGCAGCTTTCCTGAGGTTCAATTCTTCCAGAAACAATCTTCCTCTTCCCTCCTCCCCTCACCCCTCTCCAACTTTCAAAGCACCCAAGTGTATATTGTTTTTAAATGTCAAAGAGAAAAAGAAAAAGAAAGAGTGAGAGAAAACCCCTTTGCTCTCGAATGTCACATTCTGGTGAGGGAGAAAAGGAGAAGAAACAAGTGGCAGAATTAAAGAGATGCAGATTTTCCCCCCTCGTCCCTATTCAGGTCTCCATGCTGCCCCTTTGCTCCCTCCTCTCCCTCCCCCTTTCCTCCTTGGGTTGCATTGAAATGTCAAATGCAGCAGTTTGCAGCCGACAGGGGGGTCCCTGGTGGGAACCGACTGCCCTTCTAACCTGCAGGTCCAAGCTGTTCCCTTCTTGCCCTTGTATTTGCTTTTCCTCTTTCTTTCATGAGCTTTCACCAGCAGATGTTGTTTGAGATGGAGGAGGCTGGCCGGTGTGTGTGTGTGTGTGTGAAGTGCTTTCTACCTGGGAGTGTGAAGGAGGTGCTTTCAGACACCCTAGTCCCCTTCTTTCCTTAAGTTCCTCCAACCTTCATTTGGCACATGAAGACATTGTCCCCAGGGCCTTTTCATTTTTTGCCCTGGAAGCAAAAGGCAGGGAGAGGTACTTTGTGTACCCAGTGTGCCTGGCTCTGGCTCTGTCTGGTCCTTCTCTCCCCTGCCCCAGGGCTTCTGTCCAAGCATGGTGGAGGTCAAGACGCCACAGAACAGTGATGTGCTTTATTGAAAATGTGTAAACTAAGGTTGGACTGTTTTACAATATCCAGAGTTGGTGATGGTATGGGAAATGGGTGTTTTCCTAACTTGCTGAGGGGAAGGTGATTATTCAGCTGCTCTAGATTTTTTTTTTTTTTTTTGGCAATATGGATCAACAACCTTAGAGAAAGTGCAAATGATTGATTCAGCACGTTCACTTTTAGGGATGTCTAAGAAAATAATTAGGCAAGTGAGCAAAGAGTTATGCACAAGGATGTTTGTCCCAGAAATGTTTATAATACAGGATGATTGAAACTTTCTAATTCTTTTTCAGTAGAGGATTTAGAAAAAGGTCTCGACTCTTCTAAATGTGCACTGGAACCATGCTGCATGACTGACTGGCATTTCCACTTTGTGCTCAAGTGGGAGTGGTGGGGAAACAAAGGGAAGAGACTCAACATTTGTATTTGGGATATCAACCGCCATATTGGAAAGTCGGAGGCATGGCTTGAATGAGTGGGGTCAACTCTTGGAGCTCATGTTCCTGCCAACTTTATGAAAGAAAAACCAGAGCTGGACAATAATTAAAATGGTGGAAACAGATTCTATTTAGAAACAAATAGAGGAAAAGAGACTTCAGGGCTCACCTATGAATACAACATGGACAAGTGGGATTTACAGTTAATGAGTGGTGTGGGGGTCAGTGGATGGAGAATTACTAAGAGGGAACATCAGGAGTAAGGGGGGATTCTTGCTGAAGTGAGGCCAGGGTGACCAGACGTCATCTGAGGAATGGTGGGGAATATGGAATTTGATCAGATATCCAGAGTGATCAGATATTGAGGGTAGGGGATTCTGGCTAAACTGATTTAGCAGAATTCTTGCTAAAACTGGGCAATTCAAAGACAGATACGAAGTCTAAAGTTGAGGTCTAGTTGGGAAGAAGTTTCAGAAGAGCCAGACTAGAATTTGGTCCAAGAGAGCCTCTTTGTCAACCTTTCTGGCCTGGTGGTCTAAAGACTGACCTCTTGCAGATGGTAATGGGGGGAGAGGGAGATAACAAGGAAAAGGCAGCCTTTATTTGTGCTTGTTCTTTAGCTGGGGTGAATGTCTCTGAGGGTTGCGATGTAGTTCAGACAGCTTTAGGTGCTCTTGGTGTGCAGCTCTGCCCAGGTACTGGCCGCCACCTGTGTAAAAGTGGGTGTGTACATGTGGGTATCTCTTAGCTATCTTCTCTTTGCTTAGGAGATGTTCTCCAAGGCCTATGGAATGGAAAGATTAACCAAAGAAACCCTCTTAATCTCTAGCAAGGACACCTGTGGCTGTGACCCACTCAGGGCTCAGGATGACCCAAGACCCACCAGTCTCCAGAGCTTCTTCCTTGTATCAGCCCCAATGTCCATGTAGTAATGCAGAGAGGCTACAGCTTCCTTGGCAAAGAACGACTTTGAGGAAATAGAAGACAGCTGGGTAGGAAACAGCAGGGCACTCCATGGATGATTTCATTTGTTAGCACGGCCCATGCTAAGCAACAACTAGGAGGCTTGGGCATCCATGTTTGTCCAGAGAACAAGTCTATATTTTTCAGTGTAAGTAAGGGGCACTTTCTCCATGATTGAGATGCAGTCTTAAAATTTGTCTTTAATTAGGGCTTTCAGTTGTCTCCTCTGATTCTTTATGGTTCTTAGGTCTTCACAATACCACACATTGAAGAAAAGCATAGGTTTTTAATAACCCAGTTCTAGTGATACGTAGTCTTAGGTCCTCAAACTTCACTGGTCTCAAATTTTCTTTGTTTTTAATATGGAGACTGTAATACCTCCCTTAGGGGTCATGGAACTCTAATGTCTGGTTATAACTGACGTGATTCTGGGCTACCTTTCTAGCTCTATGTCATTTTTTCTCAACATTGCAAGCCACACAGAGGCCCTGCTTTTCCCTACACCTGCAGGCTCCTTCACAGTTTTGCGCCTTTGCTCTTTCTCTGTGCCTGCAATACCAATCCCTCACTTGTTTACCTCTTAGACTCAGTTCTTCCTTCAAGAGTCATCGCAGAGCATGATGTCCTTTCTGTGACATCTTTTCTTTCTCTGTTTACCCTTGCTGGAGCTCTTCAGACTCTCTGTATTTAGGAAAGCTTTCCAGAAAATTGTCCCTCTCCTCCACTAGACTGAGAATCTTGAGCAGATGTAATATTCATTGCTGAATGAATCAACAGATTAAGTGCTGTTTGAATGTAGCTTCTGTTCTTCCTTTTTCCCTGCTTTTCTCTAAGTAGTCCCCATTCTAAAGAGTCCCTAATCCCAGATTAAAGGACTTGATCACATTCTTATAAAATAATTCTATCAGGGATAGGTGCTCTGACCCCCTCTCTCCCACTTCTAAGGAAGCCCCTAGATCAGTGGTCTTCTGTGTTCAGGTGTGGAACATTTGGAATTTACTGTATTCTGTGGGAGACACTATGAAATAGTAATACGATCTTTATCATGAGAACTGGAAATATCTTACTAGTAGAATTATGATGAATGTAAGCAATATAAGATTGCAATCAAAGGCATGTGTCCCCAAAAACAAGCAAAAATCCAAAATCCAAGCCCTCTAACCATAATTGTATCCCTCCAAATTTTTTAATCAATATTCATCTGCTGCTTATTTATTTATTCATTTGTTCTGTGAGTGCTCACTAATAAAGAAGCAATAATAGGTGATAAATATTTAAGAAAAAAATTGTTGAGGAACAATTTAAAATTGAGAACATTCTATCCATTAATCATTACACAATTTTGACAGCTTAATGGTCTTGCTTAGTAATGTTAATTATATATGTATGGTGGGCCTGACACAGTGCTAAGGGCTGTATATAGATTATTTCCTTTATTCCCGTTCCCACCCTATGAAGTGGACATTCATTATTTTCATCAGACTGATAAGGAAACAGAGGCTTAGTGTTAAACAATCAATGTTTTCAAAAAGTAAAATCATGGCTCTCATAAATATAATATGAACACATGTCCAAGATTTTATTTAACTCATTAATTAATAAGATCAGTAAGATGTTATAAGTTCAAAGGAAAATTCAAAGATCAGAGCATGTACCATAGTCAGGAATGCTGAAACAGGTGTGAACTGGTCAACATCCACAGGGCAATAATCAATTGCCTTTCTACAGGACATGTCTGCATTTATATAGGCAGGAATGACTTGCATTACTCTAAGTTTTCTACAACATACAGGATTATAAAATAGCTTTAAGTCAATGCAAGGTGGAAGTAACCCAGAGTATATTCGTAGCCAGAACACCCAGTTATCTTTTTGTTCATTTTCAAGTCTTCCTGGGTTTTGTCTTTAGAAAAGGTAAGGGATACTTTTAAGGTCACAAATCCTTAAGGATACTTTTAAGGATGCAAATCTCAGCAATCCAGAGCCAGTGTGCCTAACAATGGCTCAGTCACTAGAAAAATTTAAGGACCACCAACTGAGAGATCAGCCCTTTTATAGAAGTTGTTATTTTGCTAATCTTTGATTTCTCTATGTATGCATTATTTTCGTCATATAAAAACACTGCACTGCATGTGTTATTTTAGTAAATGAAAGGAAGTCACATTCACTAAGTTCTTAATGGGTGCTACGTATTATGTCAAATGCTTGAAGCCTAAGATCTCATTTTATCTTAACAACAACTGCATAAGGGAGGTATTAGTAATCCCTATTTTACAGAAGAGCACTTGGGTTTAGAGAGATGCTCAAAGTTGCAAGGCTAGATTCACACTCATGTCCCTCGTATTCGAGGCTCATGCTCTCTGGCTCATGAGTCAGTCACCATTCCAACAGAAAGAATTTGTATCATCCCCACCTTTTAGACGTTGTATTGTTTGCTGTGGGGGTGTTGAGTTGTAGGGGATGTTCCAAAGAAGACAGCATTGAAAAGAAACAATCCCACCACCCTATGCTAAGTGGACCCAAATTTGTCTGCATGAGGCAGCCCCAAAGGGACATATGTTCTTGGCCCAGCCCTTGATTCATGCCAATCCTCAGACACTGAGTAGGACCTTGGTTTGGGATGAAATGGCAGTGTGATTTTTCAGCTGTGCATGAGCTCGTGCACTAGGACAGAGTATTTCTTTCAAGGTGTTTAGAGAATTCTTAACATGCCACAAGCCACTGAATTGACTGTACCTCGTTGGTTATACACTATTCCTTTAAAGATATCAAAAGATATCTTCCAGCAATCACTGTGCCATGGTGATACACCAGGACTGACATTTATGGACCCGTGTGTGGTGACTTCCTTCAGGTTCTCCAAGCATGGCGCCTGGACCACCTTTATCAGAATGACCTGGATGACAAAAAACACAATTTTGTCCACAGCACTGGAGACTTAATCAGAAACTCAAGGGGGTGAGGACTGAAAATGTGTATTTCCAAGATCTATCCTAGGGCCCCACAGGTATAAATGCTTGGGCTCTGGATTCAGACAGGCCTGAATGTGCAGACTGGCCACATTGTGTGATGTTGGGCAAGTTAATTCAGCTCTTGAAGACCAGCTTTCCTCATTTAAAAAATGGAGATAATTATAGTTGTGAGGAGTGAATGAGATAATCCATGGGAAGCATTTGGCACAGGGCCTGACATCGGCTATGTTCCTAGTAAGTGTCAGCTATTAATATATTTCATTGATTCTAAGATGCTCACTTTTTAAAAATTTTTTGCATATTAAGATCTCTGAAATCAGTCTGCTTCTTAAAATTGATGATGTGTAATAGTCTCAGTGGTGGCATTCCCTTCCCCCCCGCCCCCACTCCACTTTAGGCGGCCTCTAAAACAATGATGCATCTTTGACTTGGTGAAATATGGCGTATGTAGGTTTCCTGAGATATGGTGTTATTGATCATAAGGTCTCCTGGAGGAGTGCTGGAATTTTGGGACTCTCAGTTCTGTCTAAGCTATTTCCATCTTCCCAGTGCCCCATGTACACACAGGGGTAAGTCAAGAGAAAGCTGAATAAACAAGGTGGGAGGCTTTTCTCCTCTTGGGCGAGTGCCATGATTTCGGGTGCATGACTTCAAGCCAGGGTGGCAGGTAGAGTATGGACATTGCTTTCCTTGATCTGTCCTCCCAGTCTCTAAACTCACCTCATTAGATTTCTCTGGGTCCACGTGGCTTCAGTGGCTTTCATTTTTTCCCCCTTTGGGTCCCTTTTCATGCAAAAGTTTTGAGACCTAGACCCAGGGTACAAAAAGAGCCAACAGTATCCCTAATATTGCTTCATCTCAAATAGCAAATTGGGACTAAATCTAACCCCTCCTCCCAGTGACCCCCACTGTATTCATGGCTTCTGTCTGCTCAGCTATGTGATCAAAATGGGATTTGGCAGCAAGATAGTGGTGGGGGAAGGTTCGCTTCTTGTTGTTGTTTTGAAGGTGATCTTATACAAAGGAATCAGCTTAATGAGTGGTTTGCTGCTTTTGAAAAAGCACCATCTGGGTTTAGATTTCATATTTACTATTTTAAAACCTTTCAATTAGACCCCTGGGGTTTCCCAGGCCTGCCTGGGGGAGCCTCTCTCCAAGCTTCTCTTCCTTTCTTTCTCAACCTTGGGACAAGTGTTTGTTTTTCTCACATATTCATCACAGCCCACGGCCTTCAGAAAGTACTGAGGAGCTTGGCATTGACATGGGAACCTGGTGTCTGCTTGGGGAGTGTTTAGCTGAGAACAGCACTTGGCAGGCTTACTTCCTGCCCCACGCAGGCACTCACCACGGAAAGCTGGTGGTGGGAGGGGGCAGTTTTGGCACATTTGCTGAGCGTACTGGAAGCCCTCAGTTTTGAGAGGGAAAGGGACTTTCTCATGGGTTTCCCGCTCCAGAGTATCAGTCAGCCTCAGAGAAACACTGGTGAGGCAAGAAGTAGTTTCTGAGCAGAAACAGTGATTACAAAGGCCCCCAGCTCACTTTTTATCTTTTGCTCCTGCTGGTACCTTGGTCAGAATTTGGCACTGCCCAAGTACAGCCTTTGCCTGCCTGGGTCTGTCTGTTAGTCCTGGAAGTCAGGGAGGACAAGAAAGGAAAAAGGTGTGGAGAGGGCAGAGACAGCCGGCCCCCTGGCTGGGCCCCTCCCTCTTTCTGTTGCATGATGGGTGGCTTTCTGCAAATCTCTGAGCTCCTGGTTCTTGACATGTCAGCGGAGACTGAGCAGACTAATCTCATGGGGTTATGAAATTTAAGTGAGGCGTTGCGATCTGCTGGAGCTCCTTAAATCGTACCCCCTCCCTGCACTCCCTTTCCCCAGAGGGTAGAATCCATATCTAGTGTCATTTAAATATATTTGAAATAGTAGCTGAAGCAGGGAAATGAAGGAAGGAAACAAAGAGGAAAAAAGTAATCTCATCCTCCCCATTTACCTTCCCCCAAAACTTGTTTACACTTTGAATATGTTATTGGGTTACTGCACTTTCTTGCCTGAAGCCAGCCTCTGATGGAACCCCCACCCTGCTGGTCTGTTGTTTTGCTCAGCTGAAGCTGTGGGGTGTGGGCTTCAAGGACCCTTCCCAAAGTGGAGAGTTTCATCTGGCTGCCTGACAGCTGTGAGAAATCCTGATTGACAGTAGGACAGAGTCTAAGCAGGGAGCTGGGAGGTTGGCACAATGTGAAGGAGCCCTGTAGTGGGAGAGAGGTCTCTGCATTTCAGTACTGAGAGGCACTATTGGTTTCAGATAGATTTCACTCCTGTTTTGCAAAGGAATCAAAAATATCTAAGGTTGTAGTGAAGGGTGGTCACTCAGGGCAGAGAATGGTCTGTATAAAAATGATGACCAATCTGCTGGATGGAATGCACGGGATTTAGGCTAATGAGAGGAATCGAATGTATAGCAATAGCTGTTCATTGTGAGCGGCTCTTCGAAGCCAGCAGCTTCTGGGGAAAATATGCAAAGGGTTTTTAATATGCAAATGAAGCTGGCTACGGAGGCTCCAGGATAAAAAAATCACATGAATCTCATTTATCATTTTATTAACAGGTAGGTTCCTAGATTGATTTTGAGATTTAATCAGTGTGCAAATTAATTAAGCTGTTAAAAGGTGATGCGGAAGCATCTTTGGCCATCGTTGACAAGGAGCACACTTCTCTGGGTCTAATTGTCAGGATAATTATTTTCTCCCCTGCAAATTACTGGGAGCAAATTCAGGACAGTGCTTTGGTGTGCTTTTAATTATCCAAAGGCTCTGAGGATGGGGGCTACATGGGATATTTTTGTATGAAATATCTAGGTTTGTATATATGTAAAAATACTTATTAATCCTTCCCAGATGGACTCTATTATTTTAAAGAAATCATGGTGGCTAGATATAGGTTTGGGGTCTGGGGACTCCAATGAGGGATATTTACCTTCACGATATATGGGTTTCATCTTTATTTGTCTGAGAGATATGAAAAAAAAATTCAGTTTTTCTCAAACTGTACTTGCCACCAGTAATCCAGGTTTTTTTTTTTTTTGTGGGCATTGTTCTAATAATTGGCATTATAAGACATTTCAAAATATAGGCAAATGTCTAAAACAGCAATAGAAGAAAATTAAGCTATTCTGTGGTGATGAAAACTGGGCTAAATGTACAAGTGGTGTGTTATAGCGAAAGCAGTACAAGTAGTAAATGACACAATAAAATGAAACAATAGAAAAGAGTTAAAGGTAAAAAAATGAAGTAAAAAAAGTGGAAGAAGGAGAAATAAATGTTTAATTCTTCAGGCATGCAGAAAAACTTTGAAGACATGGCAGAAGTGGAAAAATTGTGAATACAATTGTTCATAGATGTGATGCTCATAAATTAAAACTAATTGTTTACAAACTAAAACCCAATTAAAAAGGTATCACCAAGCTGAAAAAAATACTTGCAATAAAATTGACAAAGCCACAATAAATAAGAAAAAGCAACCCAGCTCACCTTTAAATATAAAAATTTTCAATTTATTTTAACAAATAATTTAATAGTAGAAAAAAAATCAAAATGTTTAATGAACGTAAGAAAATAATATCCCCCCAAATCAGAGATGTGTGAAAACTACATGGGGAGAGTATACCTTGAAAAATTATTTTCAGACAAATGCTCACAACATAATAAGTGAGAATGAAAACACAGTAGGCTCTCAATTTTATGAAAGTAAATGAATTTTAAAGTGAATAGAAGGCGATACACCAGATATGCTATCAACGGCTATTTCTAGGGAAGTAGATTAGAGGTTATTTTGAATTTCTTCTTTAATGGTGTTCTATGGACTTTGTACATAGCAAATATTTCTTTACTGAAGCAACTATAAACAAATAATTAGAACAGATACAAATGCATCTACTGTCACTGCCTTTCACAGGAAGGATACCTCTTGAGTTATGGGCAGGCCTTCTTAAGAAGGGACTATCAGCATCCTCATAGACATTTATACCAGTGGAGAACAAAGAAGGGTTGTCAAGCTTTTACCACTGGTCTAAAGTTGGATGCTTTCCAACAGGGCTTTCTGGAGCCCTAGCAGCTCAGGGGGGTTGACCTGGGGGAGTCTAGATTTGGGAAGGAGCTCCAGATAGATCCCCGCCTTCTCCTTTCTCCCTCCTTCCTGCTGCTTCCCACTTCCTCATCTCGCCCCCTCTCCTTTCCTGCATCGCCATCACTAGGCTTCAGTTCATCTTTAAAAGATAAATATATTTTAAAATCTTTATATAAATTGGGTTCCTGAGCTTTTAAGGAAAGGATCTAGAGCTAAAACCCTACCCCACTGGGTTCCTCCTTAGCAAGAATCTAGCATAGCCCCACTATGTGGATGTCTACCCTGTGTTTGGCCACTTCTTCTGAAAGCGGACTCGCTTCTTCCTGTTTTGTTATTCTACTGCTGTACTGGTAGAAAGTTCTTTCAGTTCTTTCTTATATTAAAGAAATATACAATAATATACTTCTTAGTATTTTAAATGGGAAAAGTTATCCGGGTTATAGATCAGCTCCAAACATCCAACTTTTCCCATGGGGCTGTTGTGAGGATTAATAATAACTGTAGAGTGCTGAGCACAGAGAGTGGTGCTGGCGAAAGCTCAGAAACCGTTCGCTAGTGTGGCTTCTCCTTGCTGCTTAGACTACCAGTGGAGAATTGGAAGTCACCTATAGGGAGAGTCATGGGTTCTTTGAGACTGAGTCAACTCTATCTTGAAGGGTCTGTGTATGCGGTGGCCATAGGGGGTCCCTTGTCTTGTGGCATACTTTCCTGTGGCCTTAGTCCTGGGCCTTGGGCTGCCTTTCAGACATTCACAGGTAATAGTTTCTTCTTTTTCTGAGCAAAAGGTCACAACTCCAGGGACCAGGATAGGTCAGTCTAGCAAAATGATAATGAATATTATCTGGTACTTGGGTATTAATCCCTGTTACTGACACCTACTAAATAAGGAGTGCTACTGATAAGGGATGAGTAACATTGCTACACTCGTTTATTTCTGCAGTTTTGTGGGTTTAGAAATTCTACTTGTAAAGTCGTGCTGTGACATTCAGTTGGAAAGTCAAGAAGAGCAGGAACCAGGCCTAGCTGGCTGGCAGGGAAGCCAGATTCCCATGGGCTTTTTAACATGGGCCGATAAACAATGCTGGCAGACACCTGGGCCTCCTGGTGAAACATGCTCATTGTGTAAGGCCGTGTAGGTGGTGGTGTGCTGTGAGAAGCAGCAGCTGTGATGTGCGTGCACAGTGTGCTCTTCCTTGCCAGCTCTGAGTCAACCCTTAAAACTATCCAAGGCTACCCAGGGGTACAAAGGCACAGACCATGGCACATACTGGTCAGGTCATTGCCACCAGCTGAGAGCCTATGAATTGTAAAGAAGGGAGAGTCTGTGGGAGGGCCCAGCTGGTGCTGGCTAGGAGGTCATTTGTCAGTTTGAGCATTAGAAGACATGTCACTTTCCTAGGAACACATGCGGTCAACACTTTGGGTGGAATGTAACTTGACTTTTAAGATGAAGATTACAAGCCCAAGCTGAGACTTTGGAGCAAAACAAAGAATCATCTTTGTAGCTCTCACTGGCCCCCCATATTCTATGTTGTGTCTACCTTGTTTCAGAGGCTTTGCTTAAAGAGCAATGACTCCACATCTGATGGCTGGATAAGGCCCTAAGCTGCCATCAAATGCATCTGTTGGTCTCTGGACAGCCCTGATCTCAGTGTTCCAGCCAATTTTGCAGAGAGGCCTTGCTTGGCAGTGATTTCTAACAGCTCAGGGCCTATCAGAACAATACAAAAGCTGAAGACTCCTGAGTACTTGCCAGGTGCCAGGCACCAGGATGAACCTTTATATGAATGACAGATGGTGTAGCTGTGAGACACAAGGTTTAGTGTCAGACTGCCTGGGTTCAAATACTGGCTCTAATGTCTACCATTGAGTGATGGTGGGCATGTCATCCAACCTTCATGTGCTGCTGTTTTCTGTGCAGTCTCTCTATGTGTGTGCGTGTGCACGTATTAGGAGTAACTATCTCATAGAGTTGTCGTGAGGCTTAAATAAGATAAACATGTGGAATATTCAGAAAAGTGATCACGGTGCCATAAACACTAAATAGTCTAGTACCTCATTCCCCCTATGCTGTGAAGGAAGAAAGAACCAGGGCTGTGACTCCCGTGTGGTGGGTGAGGTTGAGACCTGGGTGGTTATGCCTGACCTACAGTCAGGTATCCTGTAAGGGCCCAGATCAAAGTTTAGATCCAGGCAGAATGACATTGCATGAACTTTAAGCTCCAAGGCTCTGGGGCTGAACTAAATCAAACTGATTTAAATTTTGTCACTTTTTCCATTACGATTGATGTTTAAATGCAGCATTTCTTACTATAATTTAAGACCTTTGTCACCTATCTTGCCCTTAATGGATGAAAAGAGAAGACTGTTTAGCATTACTTACCCCATATTTTATTCTCTTGGAGAGTTTAATAAAGTTTGACCTCAACATTTCCTACCATTAGTACAAAGAGTTTTAATTCTCTGCCACCAGTCTTGGAAATGGTCACCCTTCTCCACTCACAGCTACCTTGCCTGCCTCCTCACTGTTATCACTTGTAGAGGAGAAATATCTGCCAGCAGAGAACCTGCTTACTTGGTACTAGGGTATCCATTCTTATGAAAATGCAACAGGGAGTGGTTATGCAGGCAAGGTAGAGTTGATTTGGCCTGCTGCCTGATTTTCATCTGGTTCAACCTGATTTACTCAGGCTTGGGGAAGAGGGCTGTCCTTGTTTATTTTATTGTGGTTTAGTTCTTCTCTCCAGGGCTTTTCCTTCCAAATTGAAGGCTCTTGGTCGTGTTTCTATGTATCTGAGCTCTCTGTGTTGGATCCCAACCCACCACACTGTGGGGCTGATGGTGAGCACCCAGGTAGGCACCTCACTATGTGGCCACAAGTTCTCTGATACGTAAGTACCACATTGCTGAGTGCCTTTTATTTTACCGTATAGGTGTATGTTTAGCACCTCCAGGGATTACTCCAAAGTTACTCTATGTGGAAGCAAAAATGATGGCTACTTTTCCTCCACACATATGATCTTGCAAATGTCCTCAGTTGAAACTTATATAGATTATTCTTTCTGCAGCTGGAAAATTAATACTTATTTTTGGCTGCATCCACAGAGATGCTAACCACCTTAGAATTAATAAAATCTGCCTGTTCAGTATAGACCAGGAGGTCAGTAGTGAGGGATGAGAGGCCCTTGGGAAGTCCAAGACAATGATAGATGAGCAAGTAGGTGGGAAAAGGCAAAGAGCACTGGCCTCAGAATCCTGGGTTCTAGGTCTGTACTGGTCAGCTTGTCAAATGTGTGTTCTTAATCAACTCCCCTCACTGTTTTGGGTCTTGGATGAACATGATTCTTTCTGGTTGTAAAAGGAAAGATCCTTTCCAGCTGTAAAAAGTCATGATTCTAGGTTTTAGGAAGAGCCACCTTCCTAGTTTATTCTGGAACAATGGGCCATGGCTTTTGAGCCAGAACTGGGTTATAATCCAGCTTAGTCTCTCTCTGATTCTGTGGCTCTGGGCTCTCGATCCTTCATCTTTTGAGTGTGGATAATGATCCTAACTTTGCAGAACTGTCAGAGGGAAGGTACAAAGAGAATCTTTAATAGCTTCAGCAGGTGGCAGGTACCCAGAGCATTGAGGTCTACTCCAGCAATGGTGTCCATTTGGCAGCTCGTTTGTATCTGTAAATGCCCAGCAGCACGGAGGCAGAGTGACTACTGGTGACAGAGACAAAAGCAACTTGAGGAAGGAAAAGAAAAGATTGTTCTCAGCACCCTCCCATGGGGCTCCTTAATCAGAGTTGGTCACTTTCTCCCACGTGTGCTGTTGTTGAGTAATTGGTGTCCTAGGTGGAGCCAAGACCAGGGCACAGTGAATGCCTTTGTTTTAGTCTTGTACATTTCAACACAGGTTGGAAGGAACAAAACCTCAATTCATTTGAAAGATACTCCAAATCTGATTCTGTACACTGAGCTGAGGGAGAGACTGCCTGGCATTCCTGGGAGTGGATGGTGAGCTGGGCAGCAAAGACAGCAGAAGGACTTGAGCATGCTAAGAGGTGTAGAGTGGTGGTCCTTTGACTATAACTGGCAGAAGCTGACCAGAGCTGGTGCCCTAGTGATGTGGTCTGTCCAGGGAGAAGCCCAGGAAGAGTCTGTTCTAGAACAGGGCTAAACGAAGCATCCATTTCTTTGGACAAAGCACACTCCCTCTCAAATAGTGTCGCTGTGCGTGTGTGTGTGTGTGTGTGTGTGTGTGTGTGTGTGTGTGTGTGTGTGTGTTTAATGAGAAGGTTTCACTAGTTATCTTCAAGGTCCCTTCTGGTTCTGGAAGTCTCGGATTTCATAAAAACATATCAAATTTTCAAGGCAAGTTTTTCCTTACTCATTCTTTATCTTTGCTCTCTTCTCTTTGCTCAAATCCTGTGAATATCTTCTCTATTCTGACTGTGCTTCCTCTCTGATACTCTGTTTCAAGGCTGGAGAGATTATCATATCCAGAAGCATCCCAGGAAAAAACAGTTGGAATATCCAGGATAATAAAACGAACCGGCAAGAGGTGAAGGGGTGTGTAATTGCTATCCTTTGTGTGACTCTTTAAGCCGCATGTTTTAACCATCTCATGATGGCAGGGATTTTTCGGTTTTTTTTTTTGAGAGGCCGATGTAATACCCTTATGTTTTCCTTTCCTTTTTTTCTAGGAAAATATAAGAGCAATTCATTTTCTTTGGGATTAACGAAATCTTTCTTCTTCTTTTATGTTGGCAACATGAGGTTTTAGCAGAGCTCTGATCTCGTGCTGAATAAAAAATATAGCATTACAATGGAGTGCGGAGGCTGGGGGCTTGAACCCAATTTGGATTACGGGCACAGCAGTAGACATTCTGTAACTAATGGTGCTGATGGTGGGGGTCTTTGGAGTGCTGAGGGACAGCTCCTGGGGATCGAGACCCATAAGCCCTCACTATTGTTCCACCCTAGTCTGAGGCCAGTCACCAGGAGGAGCAGGGCTTGTATCAGGCTGTTAGCCAGGTGGATATGAGGCACCACTGTGCCAAAGGACGACTGGTTTCGAGCTGGGAAACTTAAGAAAGTAGGGATGTTGGTTAAAGCATTTAACCTCTTCCAAGTCTCAGCGTCTCTATTTAGTCAATCATTTGTATCCCAAGGCCTCACCAGCCTAGAGGTATAGAAGGGACCATGGAGACTGTCAGAGTTGTTACCCCTGCCAGTGGGTGGGGTTTTCACTGAGACTCTGAGGGTAGGGGAACTGAACAATTGGGAGGAAGAGAATGGAGGTCTGGCGGAGGACAGAGTAGCCATCATTTTTTTGACAGCCAGTATTTCTCAAACACCAGGAGCTCTCTCTGTCAGAATTATTTGGAGTAATAGCTTAAGATTATTTGGGGTGCTGGTTAAAAACATGCCCATGACAGATAATAAGGCATCACATAGTGATGATAATTTCTGCCTAGTGGGGACATTGTGAGGCTCAGAGGGCGTCTGGTAGAGCAAAGGTGGTGATGGTGATGCCGGCTCTCTCCTTAGTGTCCTCTTAAGGTGGCTTTACTTTCTTCACTTCCAGTTCCACTTTATGTCTAAAATCTGAAAGAAATCTTAGCATATTGCTCTGCTCACTAGCTCTGACCTGCTGATTAGTCCTGACAGAATATCAAACGGCTGTGAGCCCCAACCAGGAGCCTCCTGACTTTGGCCCAAGCTACACTCCCAGCGCTATTTCTTTCTTCTCTTCTACATGATCGCCCTGTTGGGCAGAACTAATTCTGACTGTTGGCCTTGTAATAATATCTAACATTTTCTTTTTCATTTCTCCTAGTCTCTGTTTCCTCCTCTATGAAGCACAGTTAAAATGATGATTAAATGTGATAATCCTTGGAAAGTGCTCAGAACAGTGTCTGGCTCACAGTAAATGCATTAAAAGTATGCGTTCAAAGTGATTCCCAATATCTTCCCAACTTCTTCAGAAAGGAAGATCTACCCTTGACTCCTGCCTTCATTGGCCGATAGGTGCAAGTACATTTTATTTACATGAATGCAGATAGGCAATGTCTGCCCAGATCTATTTCATTCTGAAATCCTGGGGAAATTATTTGACAATTCAGTTCATTTGATCAATGTTTATCTTGTGTTTTCTTTAACTCAGTGCCCCGTGTGAATGTCTGCATTAGCTGGAAGTTAAATGTGAATGCTCGAATGATTTCCATGAGAATAATGGCTTCTGTTCACCCTTCAAGACTGAACAAAAGTTTTATCTTTTCTCCAACAGTTCCATCTCTAACTGTGATTGTGTGTTAAAGTGTGTGAGAGTGTGAATGTGTGCACATGTGGAGGAAGTGGGTGATGAAGAGGTGGGCAAGGACATTCTCACTTCTGCAATGCCTCCCAGTATGGCATGCATTATATCACTTAATACCTCAACAATGCTAAGTGGAAAATATTATAATCTGCATTTTACCAGATGTAGAAATAAAATTCAGAGAGACTAACTACTCTGCCCAAGGTCATTCTGGTGAGTGACAGAGCTGAGCCTTGATCCAAGGTCAGGAAAGCCAGTGACCATCTCACCATACCATGCTGAACATCTCAGCAAGACGTCGTTGGGGCACTGACATCGTTTCAGGGCAATAAATGTCAGAGGAGGGAGCTGAGCTGTGTTCTTTCTGCAAAGTCCTGGAGGACGAAGCAGGGAAGGAAGCTAGTAGGAGTCTCTGGGGTTAGGGGGTATTGCAAAGCTGAAACCTTGGGGGACTGCTCCTGTGTGAGCACTTGTGGGAGAATCAGAATGTTGGGAGGAAAGAGTTCAAGGAGAAGAAAGATAGCTTTCCTGCAGTGCAGATGGGAACATTTTGGCGGGTGAAAATTTCCATTAATGCTTATGCTTTTCTGGCTGACATTAGACAGGAACAAACTTTAAGGCTACTGACCAGAAGGTCACCTTTATGGAAATCTCCTGAGAATACTCCCATTCCCGAGCCTCCCGGAGTCAGACTCAGGATGGAAGGTCCCCAACCTGGAGCAAGGACACAGGCCAAGTAACTGAAAAAAAGGCACCGATTATAAGCGTAAAGAAAATCCTTCACCCTTTTACATCTAAAATCCCAGTATCCATGACAACTGGACCGAATGAGGAAAATGGCTGTCCCCTCCACTCCTCATTGTTTAACTTTCAGTTGCTGCAGCAACTGAATGAATATACTGGGTCAGCCAGATCCGCCTGGCGCTTTCTTCTTTCTCAGTCCCCTTCATTGCAGGCCGTCCTCAGTGCCAACACCGCTTTGTCTTTCCTTGGAGAAGTCTGTGAGAACCGGGATGGGCACCGTGTCAGCCTCTTGGTGCTGTTGAAATCCTTTGAGATGGGAGAAGTCGCTGTAACAAAGGGGCAGGAGAACAAAAAGCTCTGAACTGCTTTGCCCCTGCCTCTTAAGGGTCTTTATCTTCTTCAACCTTGGGATTTGAGAGTGTCTGACTTTGCTTTTCCCAGGGATGGTTTGGCACAGACATAGAGAGAGTAGGTCTAAGGAAGTGACTGGACCGCAAACTCAGCAGAGAGCACAGCTCAGAGACAAAGTCTTTTTAACTGAGATGTGGTCTTTTTCTTCTTCCCTTCTTCCTTTCCCTTCCCCTCCCTTCCTTTCCTTTCCTTTCCTCCCTTACATATGCATTGGTTAATATTTTCTCACTTCAAGAAATTCTATACCATTAGGTGGAGCTTCAAAATCTTTGAACAAGAAGTTCCTTTCAATAATTTGCCCTAAGGAAATAATTGGATATTTGCACAAAGCATCATCTGGGATCCATTGTGGTGTTGCTATCACCCATTTTACAGATGAGGAAACTGAGCCATGGAGAGCCATGATTGAACCCAGGCAGCCAGGATCCATGCACTAAAACACTGTACTCTTTGCCTTTCAGTACCTGGAAGGCATGCAGGTCCTGAATGGCCCCTGAGAACAGAGGGGGCCAAGCTCTTAGGCCATAAAATGTGTTGCCTAGTTCCTGCACATGGTAGATTCTCGATAAGCATTGAACCGAAATCAAGCACAATTACGTGAGCTGTTAGCTCTGTCTCCCAAGCTCCCCCAAATTTTTGCTTGATTCTTTGATTTTCTTCAGCTGGGTAAACCACAGAAAACCTATTTTGCTGAAAAAAGATTGTCCAGTTTATGGAAACCTAAAAATAGACTTGTGAGAAGCAATCTTGCTAGTGTTTGACCCAAAAATCCTGCGATGCCTGCTCGAGCCTAGAGTGTTGCAGCCAGTGCTCATTTTAGAGCTCACTGAAGGAGCACCTCCACCCCCGTCACCTAACCCCTCTTTTCTTGACCACCCTCCTGCGCCCCTGGTGAAGCATGAATATTTTCACAGTGAAGTGTAGATCTAACTGTGACACTCTATTGACCACAAAATACACAGGATTCCAGTGAGCAAATAGCCTTCCCGGAGTCGACCTAACCTCAGCCACAGGTATGCCAGCAGGAACCTGAGGCATTCAGGATGGAGCTGCCGTTAGAGAAGTTAAAATCATCTGTTCTCTCACTGTCACCCCCTCCCTACCCTCCAGGCTGTGGTCCAGCTGCAGTCTGGGCAGCTAAAACTTCAGATGGAGGCATTTCTCCCCTTGCTTTGTGTCATGTTTACTTTCACCTTTCTGATACATTCCTTGGGTGTTTAGCTTGAGGGTGCGAGTGTGCAGGGACTATGGCCAGCTCTGTCTTCCTGGGCCTCAAGGAGGGAGGTAGGTTACCTTGGAGTGCTCACAACCTCCCCAACAGTGACCCAACCATTTTTCAATCCTGCATTGTAATTGCTTACTTGGGATGATCATCCTGTTGTCACTGACATCAGAAATGCTTTCTTCACAAAGTTGGTTGCCTAATAGTTAGGCTTAGATTCTGAGCCCAGCAGACAGAGACTGTACACAGATGTGTTGGGATGTGTGGAGCTGGAGCCTGGACACCCCGGGGACCCGAGTGCTACTAGTTTACCAGTTCTTACATCTGCCAGGCAGTCAAGCAAAGTTGGATAACATTTCCATGTTTGTCAGTGCTCCCCAGAGTCTAAGAGGTGTGTATACCTTCCCTAGCATACACTTGTGTTCTGCCTAACTGTGGTCAGTGGTTCCTCACAGCCTGTAAGACAATGGTTAGCCTTTCACCATGGCATCCAAGCCCCTGGTGAACTCTGGCCCTGCTGAGCCCAGGGCGCACTTCTCCCTCTCTTGCACCCCATGCTCCAGCCATGCTGAGCGATATGCTGTCCCCTGACAGTGATCTAGGTGGTCCTTTGGTTCCACACACAGGATTCCTCTGCTTGGATGTCCTTCTCTGGTTTCTTCTTTTGGTTCACATGTCCTTGCCCCTCAGGGCTGGGCTCAGTTTTTCCTCCACCTGAGAATCCTCTCCTGAACTCACAGACTGGATCTGCTTCCAGCTTTCATGGGATTCATGGAAGATGAGCATCCATAAAAAGTAGCATTAAGACATCAGATGGACTGGCATTCAAATCTTGGCTCCTGCATCACCGATCATGTCACCTTAACTAATTATATCTACAACAATCCTATTTCCAAATGAGACCACATGCTGAGATACTGGAGTTCAGGACTTCAGTGTATGAATTTAGGGGAGGAGGGCACAATTCAGCCTAGAAAAGTAGGTATAAAAATTATTTCGTGAACTGTGTCATGTGCAAGGATTTGAACTTCAGAAATTTTTTTTCTCTATTTTAGAGATAACCCAATTTTCACTGTGAAATCTACAGACTAGTTTCTAAGCTGTGGGCAAAATCATCACTTAGGCAAAAGAACTCTGAAGATGCTGACAAAACTGGAATAAGACATTTCTCGCCGACGAGAGATCAATATGAGCCAAGGGGGAGCATGGGAAATTCAGGTGAACAACCCAGAAATAATTGGCCTTGGTTCCTCTTTCACTCGCTGTCTCCCTCACTGCCTCAATTCACTGCTGATGCCTTTGGCACACTTCATGCCCTGAGATTTCACAAGTGAACGTTCACAGGATGACTGAGAAGCGTAGGGATGATTTAAAATAAGTGTATACATGCTTGTGACAAATTTTACAGGACTTAGTTCCCTTCCTGCCTCCCTTCCTTCTCTTTATTTTCTTTCTTTCTAGACTCAATTATTAGTACCTGCCTTTGCTTGATAATTCCTTTGTGTGTGTTTGTGGTGGTAAATACAGTGCAGTTTTGGTAATTAGTTGCTGTCATTGGAAACACCTTCAGGTTAGGAGGGCGTTTTCTTTCATCACTTTGGGAACAGTTGTCTGCATTCCCTTAAAAACACCTGCACTTGGCTAGTGGGGACTTTAGGGGGGTCGCAAGATGCACACAACCCTCGGCAGGCGGAGGAGGCCTCTGCTAACAATGGCACCTCGCATCCTGCCTTCGGAATTCTCTCTTGCAGCTGCAAGCAGCACTGAGAAGTGTGGAGGCGGCTTTTGCAGTTAATAACTCCCAGATCTCCTGCAGGCCCCTCAGTGCACACTTTCACACTGGAATCTGGACAGCGTTACTCCCTGCCAGAAAGCTATCGTCTCCCTAAAGGTTGTCTGTCTGCTTTCCCGCCTCCCCCCACTTTGGGCCAATGGGATTTTAAGGAATTTTTAAGTTTTTAAAAATGTAGTTTATGTTCCAAATGGGAACACCTGAAGCTTTTATCAAAGCAAAAGTTCAAAACAAAACAAAACAAAACAAACAACACAACAACACAAACCCCCAAACCAAAAACCTGTAAATTGTCCTAAGATTCTCCATCTTTCACGCACCCTCCCCCCCAAAATACACACCCTTATAGACGTGAAATAACACCTGAGTGATGCTCTCCAACTGGAAATAGTTACCGCTTGCTCTTATTGACTGCATCAGCATGGAAAAGGGAAGCCGTGTTTGTCATCCATTGTTACTAGAAGTTGAGCTTCTGGGAAAAAACAAAAGGGTCTTAAATTGTGATTTGCTATTCTGCTTTTTCTGTCCTGACTCTTCCTTTTCCTCCCGCATCTTTAATTTGAGGGCTTTAGATTTTGGACCCGCTAAGGTTCCTGCCTTTATGGGACCAAGAGGAGTTTGAGAACACTCTTCCTGGGCTGGATCTGTAACTGCAGACTGTTTCTAGTGCCTCCCCATCCCAGCCCCGTGGTCAGCCTCGTATGAACTCAGAGGTCCAGATTCATGGGTGGGTTTCTTCAGATTTTCCTGGAAATACTCTGAAGACCCCAAACAAATAAACATCTAACCCCCACCTTAGGCCACCCTTCCCCCAGATCTGAGGAGGAGGGGACAGTCTTTGAAGTGGTTAAGGTATGGCATTTATTCAGAATCCTTTTCTTAAAATAAATATTCTTGTGACCTTGGCATTCTATTCTGCATATATGTATTTTGGTTTTAGGGATAAAAATGACATTTTTTCCACCAGATTTTTTACTAAAATTGATGTCCCTGTGCAGATGGTGCTGGGTCTCGTAAGACATGGAAATAGGCAGGTATGTTGAGCTGACAAAGAACAGCTGAAGGAATAAAATTAGAGCATTTAAATCATCATCAAATCACAGAAGGGGCTCAAGAACTTTTTGGCAGCCCTTAGGATGACAGATGCCTCAGACACTTCTGTCCTAATGTCCAGTTTCCAGAGGACAGTGTTTGTGAGCCTCCTGCCCTGGACGCTGCATACCCTCCTTCCTCAGACCTGGGGGATACTTCTGTGACAACCTGACTTCACAGTACAGAACCCAGCCTACCTGGGTTTGCTTTGCTCTTCTTACTTCACTCTTGGAGTCTTGGAACAGACATCCTGAAACTGAAGAACCTCTAGCTAACAGCACTGAACACCCAAGGCCAGACACAGCATACTCCCAACGTTAGGTTGTCAAGGAAACCTAAACATCTGGTGATGACGTAAGTCCCCTAGTGGCAAATGGAGGATGGTCATGAACTTGGGAAGAGTAACTTGCCCACGTGTGTACTCTCTAAATCTCTTACAATCCAGAGAATAGGTGTGAACATACAATTGGCATTGACTCCCCTGTCCCCTCTGAGGTTTCCTTCTGTGCAGTCATTTGAAGAGTAAAAGTGGGGGGCCATCATGAACTCATGGACACCTGGTTGACTTACAGGGTCACCACGACACCAGAGGGAGAAAGGAACCTTGCCAGAAAAATCTTGAGCAAGCAAATGCTATGCAGTGTCTTTTTTTCCAGTTCAGACTTTCCTTTAGAGGCAGATACTCTGGGTTTGCAGAAGCTACTTTTCAAACTCAGTTCCTCCTTCTTGCTTCCTCTATGATTCCTGTATTCCTCTTGCTGACTTATTTATGTTCTTTAAATTCTACTCCCTCCACCCACTTTATTTTTACCCAAAATATTACAAGTTATTTCCAAACACCCAGGTCTACCTCAGGTGCCATTTAGATACAGTGTTCTAAATACATTTAGCCTAAAATTTCCCTCTCATTTACATATCATGCATTCCCTCCTCCCTTAATCAGTACTGCTCACTGATTGGTGTAGTCCTGAGCTCTAGGAAAAGTGCTACAATACCAACAACATCTGTTTTGTCATTGCACAGTCTTGAGTTCAAATCTGAGCTCTGCTACCACAGAGCTTTGGGACACATCAGAATACTGAGGACAATAACAGCCCCCTCACAGTGGTGTTGCAAGGGTTAGGTGAAGATGATGCACGCTATTTCTAGCATGGTACTACTCCAGATTCACAGACCTTTCAACAATATAGATCCTTCCTGGGAAGTGGCCACCTGGGCAGAGATGTTACTTAGTGTCGTCTGTGAGTGGAAATGACATTGGTGGCACCCGGGCTGAAGTTGTGTGTCTTCTACCCATCTGCAGGAAGGTGTCCCCAAGGTAAGCTTGTAAAGTCCATGTGGGAGCTGGCTGAGCCTCATCTGCTCAGGTCCCTGAACAAACTCTCTTCTCCAACCAACCAGGAGCAAATGCATTGAAATGTTAAGTGAGTGAGGACTACCTTTTTCTTGTTAAGCCATGGCAATTTGGTGGTTTCTTTGTTATAGTAATTAACATACCCTAACAAAAATATACCCTTTCTTTGAGTTAGTTTTAGGAGGCAAGGTAGGGTGCTAACTGGAGTGAAGTTGATAGAACAGCTGAAAAAAGGGATGGTGTGCTTCTCCACTTCCTCAAAGCGCATTTTCCAGTTGTTTAGTTAATAAGAGCTATGTTGATGGCCAGCCTTGTTTTGAATATGAGTGTTGTGAGGTGTGAGGTGATGGAGAAGGGGACAGTTGGGGCTGAGAAGAGGCTTGAGTGTGTGTTGGTGTTGGGTGGGGCGGGTGGGGGTGAGGAGTGAGGTCTAGATTCTTCTATTTCTAGCCCACTCAGCACATTTTCAATTATAAGAGGGTTTACAGAGACAGGGAAAAGATAACTTCAGATAAAGAGAAAAGTGAACAAAAGTGGATTGTCTTTAAAATGAGGGAGCAGAGATACCCTGAATGAATGACTTTTTGAGATGCATTACCCTGATGTCTGATCACTTGAACCAAACAAGGGGCATTTGCCTTCCTGTTTTCAAAAATCTTAGATTCTCTTCTGCAAAGAAAAATATTTAAAAGCACCCCCTCCCCCTCATAACATAAACCCCAAGTCACATCCTTTATTTGTAAGGATGTGCTTCTCTGGCCTCTAAAGTGATTGAATATCGATTTGGTTAAAAATGGAGAATGTCTCTCTCTGTTTAAACACTGCAGTTCATCTTCCCTCTGGTTTTCCACATAATTCCTATTATATTTTCTGAAAATCAATTGAATTGAAAATGCCATGTATGGTTCATTGAATTTCATCTAAAGAATAAATAATAACAAAAAGTGTTTGGGCCTGTAACCAAGCAAATAGATATTTGGATATTCAATTTGGGGAGAAATGAAACTAATTGTTTAAACATTACTTGATGAGAACACTCTGTTTTGCCAGTGCAGTGGTGGGAAAGAACATGCCTTCATTTGATAATGGAAAATACTGAGAACTACTTAATAACACTTTAACAGTAACTGCATGAGATCTACGTTTTTTCGTGAGTAGCTGTTACTCCTTATAACAGGTATTAGAATTAAGTTCTAATACCAAGTCTATTTCAGAGAATAACAGTGGATAAATTATATAGTAGAAGTAAATATTTTATTAAGGAGTTAATTTGTTAATAAAAATAGTACTTTATCTGCTGATCATAGAAATAAATCCCTGAAACTTTGACTCATCTTGGGGTGAGAAGGATTTGTACAGTCTTTCCTGTGCATTATAGGATATTTAGCAGGATCCCTGATCCCTGCTACTTGGGCCAGATATCTCACTAGTGAAAAAATTTGCCCTTAAGATCAGTGGTTTTTGCAGAGTCCATGGGACAGCAGTACCAGTATTGCCGAGGAACTAGATAGAAATGTAAATTTTCAGGTCTATACTGGACCTGCTAGATCCAAAACTCTGGGGTTTGGCCCAGCAATCTGTGCTTTACCTTTCTGAGAACAGCTAGTTCAGGTATTAGGTGAGCGACTGGCATGTCATTGTGAACAAGGGAGGCTGGGCAGGCACAGCTGAGCTTGGGAAGCTGTGTTCCCTTCGGGCTGGGTGTTTTTGTTTCTTTTGGCAGAGAGGGCCCGGTGGGTGCAAATATTCAAGTACATTTTGGAACGACCTGTGTTTTAAATGTTTCCTTTTCCCCATTTTGACAATGCAGAAAGATTAATGTAACTTCAGAGGCACCCACTGTGGAGATATTGTGTCCATCAAAGGAAGATGATCTAAATGGAGAGGCCCATTTAGACCTTGGATATTTCTCATTTGAATGGATATGCTCATAAAACATAAAAGGCTCTTCTGTAGATGGGTTTTAGTGCATTAGATGTACCAGGTTTAGGAGATTTAATAGAATAAGACCTATTTTGGCCTTGGGCACAATTAGAAAGCAGGAAAAGCTGGCTTTAGGGGCTTCTTTATGATATTTGGTTCTCTCCTGTCCCTTGACCCCCGATAGGACTCCTGTAAGCTTCCTACTCCACCCCCCATTCCCCACCCCTTCTCCCACTCCTCCACTCCCACCTTGCATCATCTCTTCTAGAGCATCATCAAAACTTGTTCTTTTCTGTGCAGTCATTTAGGCCTTTTCCTCTGCTAGATGACACTGGATTATTCAGACAGGCAAATCTGTGAGTTTTGTTATACATTGAGCACTTTATCCCAAAGACTTGCTGTCACTCTGTTACATACGCCATATTTTTCTTTAGGAATGAAGCCATTACAGTATGACCGTCAGGGGAAGGTATTTCAGGCATGCTACAGGAGGCACTTGGATGATAGTCTTCCCATCAAAGTTATTTTAAATAACTTCATTTACTAGAGGGTGCCACCTGGCCAGTTTCCAATTTCCTCCTGCAAAGAGTTCCTTTGAATGTCTAGGATTTGAGTGTGTGTGTGTGTGTAGTGCAGGGTCCTGGATGGAGTAGAGGCCTCTAGATGCTTTATGCAGCATCTGTGGAGACTATTTGTATTCAGGTGCAATGTTTGGGAGGAGTCGTCTGTTTCAAGTTGAAAGGTAAAAGCTCAGGTCAAGCTATTCCCCACCATTTCATTTCATTCCTCCCCCCGCAGTGTATCCTGTATGATTTTAATCATCATTCTTTCTCAATTCATTCTGCTCTATTAAAAAGAAAATGCCCACAACCTGACTGTGCTCACAACTCTTTAGTCCTACTCTGCAAGGTTTTCCTCCAGGCGGAACACAGGGGCTGAGGATGAAGTTGCATAAGCTTGGCTCAGGGGCCAGAAGCATCAAGGGATGAGGGACAATCACCCTGCCTTTATTCTAACTCCTGAATAAACTTTTTAAAAGACTCTTTGTGTTTTGTGTGAATTCCAGCTCTTCCTTTGCCCCTTTCCCCCTAGCGCAGAGAGAATAGAAGGGCAACAAATGATGGAGCTGCTTCATGGGGTAGATTCTAATTTCTCTCTGTGAGGACTGCCCTGAAATTCAAAGAAGCATTATTATTTCATCCAATTTAAAACCCTGCTCGGTGCTGAATGGGCAAGCACCTAATTTCACCTTTGGCGGCAAATGGGAAGCTTTTTTTGTGATGAAAGAAAACAGAGGAGGAAAGAGGATTCTGGAGGATAATTGAATGGAAATCCCTTTAAGATGCCAGAAAACAGCTCCCATCCAAAAGGGATGAAACGAGGTCAAAATATATTTGTCAAAAGTGTGGGGCATGAAAGCCTTAATTATTTCTTTGGAAAGTTGTGTCTTTTAAAGATACAAACAAAAGCTTCAAGAAGGTAGAAGCTGGGAGAAATTACCCATGGCTTTAGAAAAGGTGGAGCCACAAGGAAAGCAATTACTGGTGAACAATAGTGTATTAACGGGGATTATTCTTCCAGATGGGGGCCCCTGCATTGGGTTTGGGATGAGATTTAGTAAAAGATGGGCTGGTGGTCTGCCTGTAAGTGGGAGGGAGAGGGGACAGCATCAGCCTGACTGTGCAGGCTGGGAGGGAGCTGGGCTTGCTGATTAAGGAGACAAAGAAATAGTCCTTGTATTCTAAGTAAAACATTATTTCTCTTGGAGCACAATGGTGAGCTTTTGCAGTGACCGTACTATGTATTTAGACAGCTGTGTATTCTTATCTCCAGTCTCTCTGTTATTAGGCTTATGACCCTAGGCGCATCCTTTATCTTCATCATCCTCATTTGTAGAATGGGGAAAATACGACGTGCCAAAGTTGCTGAAAATGAAATCAGGTAATGCTGGGTCTGGTACACAGTATCATAGTACATAATAGAACCACAGGGCCTGGTCCCCTTACCTCCCCTCTGCTTGATGTGACTGCTGGGCAGGCTCCACGCAGCCCTGCAGGTTCTTGCTCTTGAACTTACAGTGAATGACAAATGAAGCACTTCCCTGCAGTCTGCTGGTCAGTTCCAGGGGGTGGCCACCTTCTTTCCATCTCCCCCTCCAGACTCTTGACTGCCTGTGCTCTGGCTTCCCTGTCGGAGTCTCTAGACTAGCCAAGGATCCAGAATCATCCTCCAGATTAGCAGAGGCCTGGAAGGAGTTTGCATTCCTGCCACCTTCGTATTCACCGAGTGGCAGGGGAGTATCTTTCTCCAGGGAGGAGGTACAGCGGTTGAAATTATCCCTATGGTGCCTTTGGATTGTCATCTGTCATGCAGGACTCCCCACGGGTGTTTTGGTTTGTATATTTGTTCTGTTCAGTGATTCAGCTAGTGACTCTTCCCGCTATCTCATCAAGCACTTTTCATGACAGGAACTAACAGTCCAGCATGAACCTTCTCCCAGTGCCTCCCCATCTTACTGACAGGACATCTCAGACCTGGGGCCCAGGCAGTGTGTTGGGGTTCCCAGCTAACTCAACTGTGGATTAACAGAGAACAATTGGATCAGTGGGGTTGGGGAGCTTCTTCTCAAGGAGCTGGAGACCTCTTTGAAAAACTTACCAAGCCTTATTAAAAGAAGCATGTGTGGGGCTGTCAAATTAATGGATAGAAAGATTTCTCAAGGGTTCCAAAGAGTGGATGATCAGCCCAGCTTTTTAGGAGACCGTTAATTCAGGGACAAGAGCCTCTATCTGGTTTGCTGGTTGAGAAAGTTTCTATAGCACATGGCCTGATGGTCTCCATAATGGACAGCATCCACGGTGGTGATGCAGGAAGCAACAGAACTGGGCAGGAGTGGGTCCTCTGTGGTCAGTGGGCACAGGGCAAGATACATTGATACAGGGCATAGCCTGGCAGGCAGCAGTAGCCTCACCTTGGACATCCTCGAAGAGATAAGGACATGTGCTTTATTGGGGGAACACATGTGATACATTTTTTAGGTTTCCCTAAAATAGTTGGGAGGTGCTGGGGGGCCCTAGCACAGCAAGTGTGAGTTGGAAATAACAGCTATGCCTATTATTATTGACATGACACCTGTTATATGCAGAGCTCCATGTGATCTGTGGCAAGTGACAGGTATAGAAGAATTGCTTGCCACAATCACCACTAATTTGGGCTTTTGGAGAAGGTGAGATTTCAGAAGATGGCCAAGCTATACAGGTTAGCAGAAGAAATGCATTTCTAGACCCTAAGCACTGTTCTAGAGAGTGCTGCCTTTTTAAATTACTTCTCTGCAGTCTGAAGCTGTCTGCTGATCCAGACTATGTATTTCTCTGTATTGTTCATTTTGGAGCCTGTTAGATATGATTCATCCAACACAAGGAAATTCTTAGTGGCCATCCTTGCCTATGAGGATTTGGATAAAGAGGCAGAAATGGTTACTCTTCATTTCCCAGTGCTTGGGATAGCAGATCAAGATGTCATACTGTACCATTTCCCATAAAGCCATGCGGAATTTTAGGCTAATAGCAGGTATTGTCTGTTGCTTTAGGGTTACTTTTATAGTGGTCTTGACCAAATCAGCTTCCTTTGATCAAGAAGTCTTCCTTTTAGAATGAGTTTGAATTCAGAGATCCCTGATTATTTCTCTACTAAGGACCATTTCATTTAAGATTCTTTGCCTACTAGTCCTATATATAGAAGGACATCTCTTCCACTAAACATGCTATTTTGCTAAGTAGTCATTATTTTTCTCACTTTTTTTTGTATTAATAAGAGATATATTTGTCTCCTCCAGGGTTATGATCTGAGTGAGCTTGCCAGTTATCTTAGATTGAGTCAATACCATATTGAGCCAAAGTAGAGAAATATGGCAGCTTAGCCAGCCTGTGTAGTCCTCCAATGGGTCAAAGCATGAATTTTATCAGCATTTTTAAAATGCTGAAAGTAGTTGTGAACATCAGTCTTTCTTTGAGGAGCTCTGAGGCCTTAGAATCTCAGACTGAGGACAAGCCCTTTATTTTTTTGAACTTGTTGTGCCATACGATCTGAGTAAGAGAAACACAAGATGCTGAGAAGGGATCTGTGTGTCCCATCTGGGGCTTGCCACAGTGGGCTGTACACGTGATATCACCATAGTATTCAGAGGGATGGTTGGTATGCTTGCTAGTCTTGGCCTTGAACCCTTTCTTGTAGGTGAGGGCACAGTGGTTGTTCCTTATGTACAAACACTGGTGACACTGTCCCTTTTCTTCCAGGGACATTCCCAACCAGGTGAGGGGTGAGGCAGATAGAGGAGAGAGAGAAGCCAAGGAGCAGGGCAAGAGAAGTGGCAAGACAGGGCATGTGAAGTGGTTGCCAGGAAGGCAGAAGAAAGAGTTTCATGCTGGTATTGTTTTCAAATAACTTCAGTTACTAAGAAAGAAACCACAACTGATGACAGCAAATATAGAGTGACTGAGAGTCAGAAATGCTTGTAATAAGGAAAGAAAAGCAGCATGAGAGAGAGAGAGAGAGAGAGAAAAAATGAATGAAGGTGGGGAGATAGTGATGCTATTGAACTGTCTACCTTTCCTCATGTTAGAACAAAGCACTTTTTATTTTTATCTTTTCTTTGCATTCCTCGTTCCTCTTCCACTTTGGGGGAAAAATTGTATACGCATTTTACACAATTATAGAACAAAAAAGCCATGGCTTATGTTTTATAATTTACACAGATGAGTTGTTACAGTTTTGATTATTCTATTACATGTCCAATAGTTGTGAAATTCTTGACTTTTCCCTCAGTGTAAGTTGAGGGATAGGCATGCTTACTCTCTCAACCTTCCTCCATGCTAAGCTCATAGTTCCAGGGACAGGCAGCTGAGCTTCCTAGTGTATGGGTTGTTCAACTGATGACCTGTCTATGGTGGGATGCCCAAGGCCCTTGCATCATTCCCAGTTTCCCCTGGCAGCCCTCTTTCTCTTTCTCTCTCTCTATTGCTGGCTGTGACTAGGGCAGGAAACGATCATGTGGCAAGTGAGAAGGACAAAGTGCAGAGTGGAGCACAGAGACTTCCACCACTTTCCTCTGGGCCCCGGAAACTGTGGGGTGTGAAGAGGAGGGTAGAGACCCATGTGTTGTACCATAAAATTCTAGGAACGCTCCATCTGCAGTGCAAGCCTGAGAATACCCGGCATGACAGTGTATGTGAAATTCCTGGCTTATGCTCCTTAATACCAGTCTATAAAAATAACAGTCCAGCTGGATGAGATCATGGGGAGATGTGCGGGGCCATATGGCATGGGCCAAGTTGGTGCTGACTGACATTTGGAGGCTTACGTTTTGGGAGTCGTTGCTTTGGGAAGGAGAAGAAATCAGAAGATGGGAGTGGGGTGGAGGTGAAGGAGAAAGAGAACGAAGAAGATGAATGAGCTTCTCTTGGCAGAAGAGAAGCCCATCAATCAGAGTACCGAGAGGAGGAGCATAATATTAACATTTATTGGGCATCCACCATGTGCCAGAGAAAGTTTATGTTTTGTCTCATTTAACCTTCTGTACAATATGAGTTGGATAGTGTTAAGTTCCATTTTCCAAAGGAGGGAACTATGTTTTAAATATCGAGTATCTAAGACTTGGAGGGTGTAAGGGGGTAGAGACAATATTCAACTTCAGGACTTTATGACTCAAGGCTATGATATTGTTGTTAGGCTGCAGGATATTCCCTTTAGGAGGAAGTTGGTTTCCTTGTGAGTGAAAATCTTCAACTGGAGTTTAGTTGGCTGTTGGAAATGATGCAGCTTATTTTATTTTACAGAACTGAGCAGTTTTCTTAGGAACCTGTGGATAAAGATTTTGTCTCCTTCACAGGCTCTAGTGAGTTGAGATGGTTGCTGTTGGGTCAGGTGGTTGGGGATGAGTGCCCAGTGGTCAGCCTCTTAGAAAATATCTCAGCCCCCTCAGGGGGTAGTTCAGACAGATGCAGCTCTGATGGACAGATGTGTGAGGATCACGTCCTAGACTCACTATGGGAAGAAGAACCACTTGGCATTGCTGGCCCCCTGAACAAAATCCAAAGTAATTTTACAACTTGATGCAGTTGCATCTCTGTATTATAGTCCAATACAAACACAGCAGCCTCTGAATATTATCTGTGTCTCGGATGCTTTACGTGCATGGCACATTTTAATTTTCACAACAACCCTATCGGAAAAGTGGAATTGGTTCCATTTTTTGGAAGGAAAAAATAGAGGCTCAGAGAGGATAAGGAAGCTGCCCAAAGCAATGCTATGATTAAGTCGTGGTTTTGAGATCTGAATGCTACCTGTCAGATTTTAGATCGTTTACCCCACTGGTATCTTTTCTATCTTAAGAGGGACCAGGGAGGATCCTGTCCCCTTAAACACATTGGGTGTGTTTTGGTTAAAATATGATCCAAGATGGTATTTGTCACCAAATTCATAAATTGTGTTGAGAATTTACTTAAATACCCCATACAATCAGCTGTCAAATGGCATTCTTAATTGGATATGGAAACGAAGATGTTTTCCGCTCGTCATTGAAAGTGGCTCACCTTTTTAAAAACTAAATTAAATGTTTCATAACAGCCTTATGGAGATATAATTCATATACCAAACAGTTCTCCCAAAGAGGCGATGGTGCACCATCAATACAATTTATGAAGATTTCTATTTCCCTAAAAAAATTACATTTTAAGTCAGAGATAAGAAATTAACATCAAACAAAATTGAGAAAAAGTAGAGGATCTTATGATTCTACTGCTTTAGTGTAACTTTTTTCATTGTTGTCACACTTTTCTGTCTTTACATACTAAAGGAAAGAGTAACAGTTACAGTCATCTTATGCATATTGTTTTATGTCTGCTTTTTTAAGGTGACATTTCCCATGTTGTTACTTTGCATTTTTAATGGCCCATGATATTCTCTCATATTGATGTGCAGTAATTTTCTAACTTAACCCTCTTTAGCTGAACCATTTTTTTTGTTCTATCATAAATAATGTTGCAGTGAACATCTTTGCACATAAAGCTTATTTCCCCTGTTGAATATATTTCTTGGATTTGCATTCCCAAGAGTGGGATTACCGGGTCAAAGGGTATGAACATTTTATGTCCCTCTCTCCCTTTTCCCATGTTTATTCCCAAAGAGGTGACACTATTTTACAAAATTTTAAAAAAGTACGATGTGTGTGTAATATATACAAAGCATTATACATAAAAAGTCACTTCAGTTACCCAGGTTTTGGGTTCATTATGTAAATCAGAGACAGGCAAAATCAAACATCATGAGAGCCAAGAAAGATTGTCCTTTATGTGTCCCACCTGGTGACTCAAATAACTTTACCATTTCCCTTACAAAATTATTCCCATGGAAAAACGATTCCCTCAACCTCCTGACCTTTTATTGGTTGCTGTCAGCCTGGGGCAGCACTTTGTTTCCAGCTGTTCTTAAAAGCCACTTCTCTAGCATTTAACCATTTGAAGGCTCACAGGGGTGATTAGGGGTGGGGGAGGGGAAGGGGAATTTGGGAGGAGGGAAAGAGGGAAGGGAGAACTTGCATATTTGTACCAGCATGCCTTCTGGTCAGAGTGAGCCAAGAAGTGGCTGAAAAAATTAGAATATCTCCAACTTGTCCTGTTGTAAAACATCAAAATTTTTTCTCACAGTTATGTAGACTAGAAATCCAAAATCAAGGTGTTGGCAGAGCCACGCTCCCTTGGATGAGTCTAGGAAAGAATTCTTCCTTGCCAGCAATCCTTGGCGTCTCTTGGCTTATGACAGCATAAGCCTAATGACAGCATAAGCCTAATGTCTGCCTCTATCTTTACATGGCCATCTTCTGTGTGTTCACACTGTCTTCCTTCTGAGCAGGTCTCTGTCCAGATCTCCTTTTCCTTATAAGGACATCAATCATCGGACTGTGGTCCATCCTAAATTCTGTATAACTTCATCTTAACTGGGTGACATCTACAAAAACCCTATTAGCTATGAACTTTATCTAAAGTTAATTGTTAACTCAGGTGTAACTGTTGATGTCATTAAGTGTAACCTCCTCCTGGGTTATTTGCATTTTATAATGGTTCCTAGGAGACCCAAGATCCTTGAAGAACCTAAAAGAATGAAGCCTTAATGATGGCATAGAGAGGGGGGTGTGTGTGAGAGAGAGAGAGAGAGAGAGAGAGAGAGAGAGAGAGAGGAGAGAGAGAGAGAGAAAGAGAAAGAGAGAGGAGGGGGATGGTTTTGTTTAAAATTTATCAATCTTAAATGTCTCTGCTGTATTGAAAGATGAAGGTTTTATGAATCATCTGTGATGCTCGGACTCTAAGAGTACTCAGAGCTGAATGTTCAAGAACTCTTAATATTTTATTTAGCTGCAATAATTCTGTATGAGTTAACTGAAACATCAGGCATTAAGTCAGTGTGATTGTCATTCAATGGTTATTTGGGATTCTGGGGGAGGAAAATTATCAGATAGACAGGAGCCCAAATTTATCAGATGGACAGATTAGATGATGCTTAAGTCTCTCCAATAGTAAGAAGTCGTCCCTGTGAGCCAAGGGTGGCCTTTGTTCTCTGCTTTTCCCACCCTTCTTCTCACCATGGGCCGGTCCACATGTGCTCACCACCAGAACATAAGCTCCAGGCTGAGACTTGTCTGGCTGGTTCACTGCTGGGAGCTCCAGTCTGGAATATAACAGGTGCTCAGTAAATGGCATTTGAAGGTTGCTGTTATGATTTCCGTCTTGCACATAAGATAGCTGAGCCTCAGAGGTGTTCACCCAGCTGGAGAGTGTCCGGTATTGGCACTTCCTGGATCTGTAGGGCTCAAAGCCCAGCCCAGCATTTCCTCTCTGGTCTCCCAGGCAGGCGGTCACAGGACAGGCCGAGCTTGCCCTCTGCTGCTGAGTGTGGGGTCTGAGTTGCTGCCTTGCTGTCTCAGCTGCCGGACTTGGTAGCTTTTCAGAACAGTGTCTGAGACTGAAAGTAAACCACCTACCTCTCATCCCAGTACCTCCTACCCTGCCGTCCCAGAAATGAACAAAATGGGCCTATCATCTCAAAGAAAAGGACTGACGGTATGTGTTGGCAGTGATATGTGTTTGAGCAAATGAATGACGCTAAGGAACCAGGCACGGTTAAAAGACCTATGGAAAGTGTGAGAGAGACCAGTGTATTTTTACAGAACAGTGTGCAGAAAGCTCATTGGTATGATTTTGGATTTCACATTGCAAGTAACCTTTATGAAACTACCACTTGTGGAATTTTAATGCATTATCAAAAAAGAATATCTACAATTATCTGCAAAGGCTCTTAAAATACTCTTCTCTTTCCCAATTACATATCTTCATATATTTCAACCAAAATAATACAATAGATAGAATGCAGAAGCAGATGTGAGTATCCATTTGTCTTTTATTAAGTCATACATTAAAAAGATTTGGAAAAATGAATAACATTGCTTCTCACTTCACTATATTAATTGTTTTGGAAAGCGGTTATTTCTCATAAAAATGTTATTTATATTTACATATAATGAGTTTATTACTGTTCTCTTAAAATGAGTTAAGGAATCTTTAAAAACTTTTTCAATTTTGTTTTTTATCATGGTAAATATTGTTAGATGTAACAAAAGTAAGCAAAGCCCTTGGAGTTCTAAATTATTTTTAAGAGTGTAAAAGTTACCACTCATCCCGTCTTCCTACTCAGAATTTGTAAACTGCTTATCTAGAATATACCAAGAACTCCTACAAATCAATAAGAATAACACAGAGTCCCAACAGAAAAAATAGACAAAGGACGCAAACAGGCAATTTATAAAAGAAGCCAGTAGGCATAGGAAGAGTTGCTTGAACTCATTACTAAACAGGTACATGTGAATAAAAACATGGCAGTACTTTATACTCATTGTTGGCAAAATGTAGAAATCCAAATAATGACAAGGGTTGGTAGGGCTGCGAAGATAGAGAAACTCTCACTACTGTGACTAGGAGTGAAAAAGGTACAGCCATTCCAGGAAGCTATTTAGTAGTAATTGCTGCAATTAAATATGCACAATCCTTAGAACCTAGCAATCCTACTTTTGGGTATATAAACAAAATAAATGATCATATAAGTCATTTGACATGTGTGCAGATGTTGATCCTAGCTGTTTGTGGTGGCAGGCAGCTTGAAGCCTTCCATGTGTCCATCACTGTGCGTGGACTGGGAACACATGAATCTATGGGTGTGTCACAAAGAAAGTGCTACAGGAATGGGAAAGAAGCAAAAGCAATCCACAGCACAATATCGTTTATGTAAATTAAAAATACAGTTGTATGAAGCAATTTGCGTTTTTGCAAGAACAGGAATGGAAGGCTCTTCATTATATTAGTTTCCAAGGGTTGCTAGGAAATATCACAAACTGGGTGACTTGAAACAACAGAAATTTATTCTCTCACAGTTCTGGAGGCCAGAAGTGTGAAACCAAAGTGTCTGCTGGGCTGGTTCTTTCTGGAATCTCTGAGGAAGGATCTGTTCCATGACTGTCTGCTGGCTTCTGGTGGTTGCTGGCAATCCTTGGTATTCCCTGGCTTATAGATGCATCATTGCAGTCTCTGCCTCCTTCTTCCTTCTCTGTGTGTCTGCGTCTCTCTGTGTGTCCAAGTCTTTTTCTTCTTAGAAGGACACCAGTCGTATTGGATTTAGGGCCTACCCTAATCCACCATGACCTGATCATAACTTGGTTACATCTGTAAAGACCCTGTTTTCAAGTAAGGTCACGTTCATAGGTTCTGGGTAGACATGAATTTTGAGGAGACACTGTTTAATTAAGTATATACATCAAATGTATGAGAATAGTTGGCTACATAAGGGAAGGGAGTGAGAATGTGAAATGAAGATAAATGGGCATAAACAAGTGAGTAAACAATAAATAAACAAGAGAAAGGCCTTGATGGAACCAATGATTGTGAATACACTCAATTCTATAAAAATAAACTTCCCTGAATCAATCTTGGCTCTAACTCAGGAAGACAACAGCAACAGAAACAAAACCCAAATCAAAAATAAACATGATATCCCTTGAGAATTCTTAACCACAATCTGGCCTTCACATGGCTTGGAGCTAGAATTCATACTATCCTAAAGTTCCAAAAGACTCTAAGCTGAGAATTAATTGAATTTCAAGTAGTAATGATTTGGTCTTGCCTCCTGCTACTTGGCTTAAGGAAATGCAGATCCTTTTAGATGAAAAAACACTTAACTCAGGCTTCAAAGAACTTCCACAGATAAAGTTTTTCAAGAATCAAGAGAGAGAAAATGGTAAACTTCTACATAAGTAAAGAGAAAAATGGAATAAAACAAATTATAATCAATGTTAAAGAAGGCAAACAAGGAGGACAAAATAACTTAGAAAAAACAACTTGTAGAAAACACAAAAAGAATTAAATGAATTAAAATATATTAGCATTAACTATATATATATATGATAATCTAAACTTGCCAGTCGAGAGATTGTCAGAATAGATTGCAAATAAATAAAACCAACTTACATGCTTTTTACCTAAAACATTAGGACACTGGAAGTTTGAAAATATGTGTACAGAAACAAATTTATTAGCAAATAGTCCATGAGTGCTCATTTGTGGGGCTATATTAATATCAGGCAAAATATGTTGTAGAAAAAAAAGGTTTTACCAGGCTAAAGTCAGAATCTAAGATAGAGTTGAATTAGAAATTGATTAATGCTATTCACAGATTAAAGGAGAAAAACCATATGATCATTGCAATAGATGTAGAAAAGTTATTCCACAAAGTTTAGCATTTATTAATGACACGCATTCTTAGCAAACTAGGATAAATTTTGAAATCTGACAAAGGCAATTTCTGAAATAATTTACACCAGATCTCATACTTAATGATAAACCATTAGAAATACTTTAAATAAGAAACAAGACAGGAATGCCTACTCTATGTACATATTTTAAAGTTTGTACTAAAATACAAAGCAACACATTACGTGAAAGTGAAGCAAAAAGAATGTCATTATTTGGACTGAATATCTATACAGAAAACCCCAAAAGTCTACAGGTAAATTATTGAAATTATTAGTAGTTTATGTGGATATAAAATGAATACAGAAAATAAAATTGCATTTGTATGCAGTCTTTAGAATATGTGATTTAAAAAGGTATTATTTAAAATAAGCTACCTGAGAGATAAA
Source organism: Pteropus medius (assembly GCF_902729225.1). Classification (NCBI taxonomy): domain Eukaryota; kingdom Metazoa; phylum Chordata; class Mammalia; order Chiroptera; family Pteropodidae; genus Pteropus; species Pteropus medius. Next base: position 641,808 of record NW_024351648.1, read on the forward strand.
TCTATAAACAGATACCCAAGACCTTTGCAGGCAATATATATATATTTTATAGATACAAATGAAACTCCATTTAGGTCTCTAAGGAGGCCCTAAATAAATGAAAAGACAAATCATGTTTATGGATAGGATGACTGGATATCATAAAGGAGTTAATGTTCCCCAACTTGATCTATAATAATTCACACTGGATTTTTCTTTGGATTGTCACAAATTGGTTGTAAAGTTTCTGCGGATGAATGAGGGGCCATGCACAAAGTCTTCCTGAAGTAGAACCTGAGAGGTATTTACCTAATACAAAAATTGAAGGGGGCTAGAATAATTAATATATGGGGGATCCTCTTGGACGGAACCTTTGGCCAGCTCTTCCCTGAAAACAAACTAACACCAAACCAAACCCACCTACTTTTTCTGGCCACCTGTAGAAGGAAAGCCTGCTCTAATGCTGTACCACCAGCAGGGAGGATCCGCCACAGCCTTTTGCCCTTAGGCTTCCCCAGATGGGAGTAGATGCCAACTCCTGTGACCCTGTAATTCTCTGACAGACAAAGATTTGAATTTTGTCTTAAGCAACTCGACTATGGAACCTGTGTTACTTAACTTCTCTTAGACTCAGTTTCCCAATTTGTAAACTAGGAACGATGCTTCCTCTGTGCAGGTATGTGCAGAACACCTGCCAAGTCCACAACAGAGATCTGAGGTTTTCGCCCATTGCATCGTCTTCCCTTCCATTTGCTAACCTTTGAATAGAGCAAAGGTGTGTCTTTGTGTGCATATGCTTGTGTCTGTGAGTCTGTGTGACTGCGTCTCTCTTCTATACTTTGCATACTGCACATAAATACTATCAGATAATAATCATGGTAACAGAAGGGATATTGCTCAATAAAAGCTGTTCTCATCATTGTTTTGGACCATACTTGCCCAAGCCCACACGATGATAACAGAATCATCGACGCCTCCACCTCCCCCTTCCTATTTGTTGGCAGCAGTTTCTCTTGGCAACAGCCTAGAACCTGGGTCCTAGATGGACTCAGAACCTCAGCCTGGCCCTGAGGCTGGTGCCTCAACCACTCTTTGGACTGGGGGCCCTCAGGTCACAAGGTGTTCAAGCTGAAAAAGACATTTGAGAATCTTTCCCCCAACCCGCTCTTTCTACAAATGAGAAGATCTTTACCTGAAGAGAGAGATAAGTGGGTTTCCATTTGGAACAGGTGTCAGAGCTCAGATTTGAAGGCTGGAAACCCTGGTCTGGGTCCACTACTCTTTGTCTCTTTCATTTGGGTGCTGAGAACCTTGTCTTCTTGCCCTGGTTCCATCACTGACAGCTCAGTGAACCTCAGGGTCTCATTTCCTTGGGTATAAATGGGAGTCCTCGAGCATGGTCTAGTTTTGGGCTCAGGTGGTATTATTATCAGGAGTGATACATGGCTGGTGACAGTGCGAGCCTCTTCTTAGGGTAAAAGGCCACTTAGAAGACAATATTAACATTATTTTTTAACTACCTTGATCTATCTGTAATCAAGGCCTCTTAGAATAATACTTAAAAAAAAAAAAAAGAAAAGAAAAAACTAGAGAAATGATCCAAAATTTATGCTGTAGTCCTTCCTGTCATTTCCTGGTCAGCATAAGGAATATTGAGTTTTCTACTTAAGTGCTCATATGAGATATGAAATACCTGGACAACAGGAGCAATTTGCTGCTTAAATTGGAACCTTGCAAATCAATTATCAGGAACTAGAGCATGCATTTTTTCCTAAGCCAAAAAAAATTATTTTTCAAAATGACATTTGGCTATCACTGCATGTCAAACCAGGAGTGAGAGCCTGCATGGTGGCTCCATTTCTTGGTGAAAAAGAAAAAAAAATTCACTTGAAAAGCTGCAAATCTTTTAAGATGTGTGAGCCTATATTTTCAAGACTTAGGAACCTAAGGAGTTTAAGAAAGCAAAATTTCACTCTAAAATAAGCAAAAAGCTTTTTCATATCCCATCTGAGTGCCTGCTATTTTCCTGTGTGCGTCTGCGCCCGTGCAGGATGAGTTTTGTAACTTCTTTGAGGAGGGTAGTTCGGTGGGAAGCATGAAATCTATGATTCCTGGCAGGATGTAGGGAGCTTGTCTGTTGCCCACAGAGTACCATCTTGGAATATTTGCTATCATTGTGATTTGGGTGTCTAATTAAGCGTAGACTGTCCTAGGCTGGAGACGGACCAGAGGCAATAGAAGGGCGGATGCTCTTATGGTCTGGGGACTCATAGTGGAAGTGAAGGAGGGAAGGATATTCGCCCTGATCTCTGCATCTGGGCTGTTGTCTAGATAGCCTGCCCAGGATTGGTGATTGGTAGGCAGCTCCAGGAGCTCTCTTCAGCGAGGGGAGGGTGGGGGGTGAGGGGAGTGGGAAGGATGGGAGAATGTGGGCGGGGTGGTGGGGGGAAGGGTGGAGGCCAGCAGAACCAGGAACACCTCGCCACCCTTCTCTTGCTACCCTAAAACTTTTGGGTACACGGGTTGAGGTGGGCTGATCTGAAGTGCTCTTCCTTTCCAACCTGTGGCTTGGACTGTATCTCTGAGAGGGCTACAAGAGAAGCCCACCTGAGCCAGAGCTTGAGATGGTCTTGTTGCATTCTGGCCGAACTTAGGAAGCAGAGGCGTGCAAAGCAAAGGTAGCTCTTTGGGCTGCTTAAAATGCTGTGGCAAATTGAATGTGGGTTATTTTCAGGATTGTAATGAGAAATCGATGTCTAAGCTGCATGCATACCTGCAAAGGCCCAGAGAAACCTTAACCAGCTGTTTCAAACAGCTGAAGAACTTCCCTAAGTAGCTGGTTGACTTTGGCCTGACCCTCAAAATATCTTTCTCTTTCTCAGGTGCTGGGTAAGGGGCCCTTCTTGGAATTGCTAATTTCTCTCCATTGTTATAACTGTCATGTTAAACACATTTGGTGATTTGCTTGCCTTTGTAGTGAAGTGGCTTCGGCTCTGCCCTTTATTTTCCTTTGAAATTCTGAAGGATTTGAAAAACCAAGTAACTTTGGAAGTCTATTTGAAATGAGCTTAACTTTTTATTTAAGGTGAGCTTTAATTGACCATAGAAATGAAAAGTTCTTAACCAAAGACGGATATTGGAAAGACATACATCAATGATTTTATTTCCTTATTACTGTTTGTATTGGAATTAAACTCTTCTAAATGAAGACACTGAATGTAGGAGAAAAATTATGGGCCACTTCTGAGATTAACACCCCTAATATGGTACATCTAGACATAGCGTGAGCTTTTCATCAATACTCTGCCAATAGAAGTCTGCTGGCCTCCAGGGTGAAATTGCCTGGACTGGGAGAGTAATTTGATCTTGGAGTGACTTTAATCAATGTGCTTCTGTTAAGCAAATATTTCCAATTTTTCAGCAGGTTTGTTTGCTGTGTAAATTTCTTTTCTCTGCCAATATGCTGAGCTGGCACCATTAATTTCCACAGGTGGGACAGGGCTGTTGGCTTCCCTGGGTTACTTCTTAGTGTGTTGGGAGCTGGAAGGATAGAATTTCATGAGCTATTCCAGCCAGCTGCTGAGCACCTGGAGCAACGTTTGCAATGACTCCACTTGGGGTGACCACTCCCTAACACCAAGTGTCCCCCACGTTGCTGAGGAAGGTTCAGTTGTCTGAGGCTTACTTTGGATGCATTTTTAATCATAGTGGTTGGCATAGACAGGAAAATTGGGCACAGATGTTCCAGCCTAGGGAAACTTTCTGGAATGATCTCTCCCGGAGACTCTGCTGGTGGTGGTAGAAGAGATGATCTGAGGTCTGTTCCTAAATCAGTAGCTCAGGAGGCAGACTCTTAAGATTCCGTGCCCTGTATTTCAAGTTATAGAAACTTATAGCATAAAAACTGATAAAGGTGAAGCTTCACTTTAATGCATTTTCCATCCGCTCTACTTTTAGCCCTCGGTGGGCAGAAAAAAATTTCTTTTGAATGTGTCTCTAAATTTATCTTGGAAAGAGACACCTGAAAAGCAAAGCTAAAGTTCCATAGAAGGAATAGGACACAAAAATGCCTGTGTCATGCACACCTTCTTCCCCTCATGTAGCACATCAACATGGAGGCACGTCTGACCAGAGAGGCCAGCCTGACCCCACTGGGCTCTGTTTGGTCAGTTCTGTCTTTTCCTGATAATTTTGCTCATGACAGGGCAGTGACCCCTCTCCTCAATCTGCAACATTCTCCCCTCCAGTTACCCTTCTTCAAATTTTGCCTGTCTTCAAGCCTTGGCCCAAATGCAGGACTTAGTAAGCTCGAGGCTCTTTGTTTTCATACTTTAAATTTAAATCAACTATCCTATATATGTTCAAAGAGCTAATGGAAACCAGGAGAATGATATCTCACCAAAGAGAATAGCAATAAAGAAAAGAAATTATAAAAAGAAACCAAATAGAAATTCTGCAGTTTTAAAATATAATAACAAATGAAAATTCACTACAAGTTTTCAACAAGAGATTTGAGGAAATAGAAGAAAGAATAAGCAAACCTGAAGTTACATCAATAAAATTATCAAGTGTTAGGAGAAGAAAGGAAAAATTATAAAAATACATTAAGTTTAAGACATCTGTGGCATATCATCAGACACAATGACATACGTACTATGGAAGTCCCGGAAAGAGAGAGGATAAAGAAGCACAAAGAATGAAGACATAACAGCTGAAACTTCTCAGATGAATGATGTGAAAGATGTGAAACTACACATTCAAGAAGCTTAATAAAATCCAAGTAGGATGAAGTAGAAAAGGTCTGTGGGCACACAATACAGAAAGATGTAATTTGCGACAGTAACGCCGGGGGCGGGGGTCACAAAACTCTCTGGGAGCAGAGCTTTTGTATTTTTTGAAGCTTAGTTGGTACCAACTGAAGCCATATTGTTATTAATTTAGGTTATTAATTATAATCCCCAAAGTAACCAATTAGAAAATAACTAAAATGCACAAAAAAGTAAATAAAGGAATCAAAATCAATCATAGAGAAGGAAATAATGGTGGAATTATGGGACAAAAATGATATGACATATAGAAAACAAGAAGTGAAGTGGCAGAATTTTTTCTTATCAGCAATTACTTTAAATGTAAATGAATTAAATTCTCCAATTGATATGCAGAAAATGGAAGAATGGATTTAATGTTGTGTGCAAGATATTCACTTTAGATTTAAATAGGGTAAAGTGAAAGGATGAAAGTTACTACATGCAAATAGTAACCAAAAGAGAGTTGGGGTGTTTGTACTAATATTAGTAAAAACTGTTACAACAAGGAATATTATGTATTGATGAAAGGGTCAATCCATCAAGGAGATATGACAATTATAAATATACATAAACCCAAAACAGTCCTAGAACATATGAAGCAAAACAGAACTGATGAGACAAATAGATAGCTCTATAATAATAGAGACTTGAATATTTTACTTTCAATAATAGAACATCTAGACAAACAGTAAGAAAATAGAAGAATTGAACAACACTATAATCAATTAGATGTAACAGACATATACAGAACACCCCACCCCCAAAAAACAGAATATATACCCTTCTCAAGTACACGTAGAACATCGTCCAAGATAGACCATATGTTAGGCCGCAAAAGTCTCAATAAATTAAAAAAATTTGAAACCATACAAAGTATCTTGTCTAACGGCAGTGGAATGAAACTAGAAATAAATAACAGAAGATAACTGGAAAATTAAAACATCTTGGAAATTAAATAACATACTCTCAACCAATGGGTCAAAGAAATTAAATAACATACTCTCAACCAATGGGTCAAAGAAGAAACCACAAATGAAATTAGAAAATACTTGGAGATAAATAGAATGAAAATACAACATAAGAAATATTAAATTAAAAATATTTTTTTCCCCTAAGAGTCTAATATGCAGTCAGGACTGAAAACTATTAAACTAGAAAATTGCCTGGCCAGTCTCATCAGGAATGGGAGAGACAACATAAATATACCAATTAGGAGTGAGAAAGGCAATGCTGGTCAGATACAAAAAGGGCTTTAAAATGATTATAAAAATTATGTACAATTATGCTAACATTTTTGAAAGTCAATAAAATATATGATTTTGAGAGAAATACACATATGACTCAAATGATCTCAAGAAAGTCAATAAATAAAGGACAAATATCTAACACAAAAATTAAAAAATTTTCAAAGCATTTTTAAAAATCTCCAAGACTAGGTAGATTTGTGAATGAATTCTCACAAATTTCAAAAAACAAAAACCAAAAAAACAAAAAGAACAAACCAAAAAAACCCACACAGTATTTTGTTAACTATTCTTGGCTTTAAAATATCAGACAAAAATAGAAGAAAAATTAACACTATAGAAAAACATTGTTTATAATAAGAGATACAGATCTTAAAATACCAACATTTCAATATTTTGAAATGACTAAAAAGGATTTATACTAGGAAATGCACAATGATTTAATGTTCATACCAACAGAACACACCATAACAAAAAAGTAATCATTTTCAATAGAAGCCAAAAATTATTTGATAAAATTGAGCAGCCATATCTAATGTTTTAGAGAGTTAGGAATGAATACTTACCCAATGAAGAGTTTCCCCATGAAATTTCCTGTATCTAAACTTAACAGGCCAGCATTAATAGTATTTCCATTAAATTAAGTAGCACAAGAAGTATCTTAGAAATAACATGAAGCAGTCACCCCAGACTCCTTTTACTTTACCAGGGAAGTGAAGGGGGTTTGGGGATAGGAAAACAATAGTAATTTAGGATATTTCCAAGACAGGTGGAATGGGACTTTCTAGGAAATCGGGAAATCTTTTAATCTCTTTACTCCCCCTTTACTACTCTCACTAAAAACTGGAGCTCCTGGTACTACAGCCCAACTATATGTCCTTGAATTTCCCATTTGTACTTGACTTTATTTGGACTTGCCCAAATATTTGTAGGGCAAGAGTACAAGAGTACAAAAGAAGGCTCACATATTGACAAAATGGAAGTTATAAACTTAACAATGCTGTGTTCTGCTTTAACAGATATATTTTCATGATGACATGGAGGGCTAGGTTTAATTTTAGATGTCTGACTCTGTATTTGCATGTCAGGACCATGGCGACACAGGGAGAAATGGCCACTGACCTGACTGCCCCTCTCCTTCTCACCTTAGTCTTCATCCTAGACTGCAAGGAGCCTGTGTGCCCACATGTAGATGACCCAGTCCGGAAACCCAGACTCTATCTGTATCCTCCTCTCTTGCTCTGTGGGCACCCCTTAGACTTAGGCATTTTCACACTGGTGGTGTGGTCTCTTCTTAGAGCTGGGGAAGAGGTTCATATAGGCCATGAAGAGGGCTTGGTGCTCTTTGGACAATAAATTCGGGTTCCCTGGTATCCAGAATATGATCTAGAGGTGGAATCGGGGCTCAGGCTCCGGGCTGCATGTTGCCTTGGCCTCCAGACTACTTGCTCTGTGTTTTGTCCATCCATGCCCTTCCACAGGATTATAGATTTGTGTTCTGAATTCTGCATTATAACTTTAGCAAGTTTCTAAACTCGGATTCAGCTTCCTTGGGGGAAGATTAAGGGCTCACTAAAGGGTGCCCTGCCATACCTTTCAGAGTTGCAGTAATGATCAATTAACTTATTATAGGTGACACCACTTGTTAAATGCTCCAGCTGTATGCAGTCTGATGAAGTAGTCATCCTTTATTCTCACTTACCTGGCTATTGGACCAAGGAATGATCTGTGGCTGGGTTTCCTCATGCCTTGATGTCCCGGCAAAAGACGAAACACTTTTCCTAGCTTCGTATGCTCTTCTGTGGACCCATTTCTGAAATATTTTTTAAAAACCTACCAAAAACTGTATCTTTCAGTATCTTCCAAATGGTTCTGCGGAATGAGACCCATGTATTTGTTTCCCATTCATCGTGTGTAAGGCTTCTGATCACTGTGTGTAAGGACATTGATGTGTTCTTCCCAGTTAAGATCTCTTCTCAAGCCCAGAGGGAACTGTGGTAGTTAGCTCAGGATTTTGTATAGTCATCCAAAAGGATTAGTGGGGAATAAATGAACTCACACTTCAGATGAATTATACACATTTATTAGTGGTTAACTAAAGCAAAATACATAAAATATTGGTATGGGTATATGCCCAAGGGGTTATCTCCCTCCTGATCTGGTTCCTTTTGTCATTTTGTTCAGTGTCTGTTAAAACTGGGATATAATTACATTTAGCAAAATACGCAGTTTGATGATTTTGTCAAATGTGTTTGACTCCCACTAATATATAATTCTATATATATTAGATATAGAACATTTCCATCACCCTAGACGAGGATTTCTCAGCCTCTGCATTATTGACATGTGGGGCTGGATCATTCTTTGTTGTGGGGAACTGTCCTGTGCATTGTAGGACAGTTAACAGCATCCATGCACTAGATGCTAGAGACATGACAATCAGAATGTCTCCAGATGCTGTTAAATGTTCCCTGGGGGGGCAAAATCACTCCCAGTTAGAGCCACTGCCGTAGAACGTACCTTTCTGGCTCTTTCCAACAATCCCCCTCCTCCCCGAGGTAACTATCCATTTCTATTTCTATACATTAGTTTTGCCTGTGCTTGAACTTTACATAAATAAGAGCACACTATATGTACCTTTTTGTGTCTGGCATCATTTGCTCAATATAAAGTCTATGAGATTCACTTTTGTCATTGTTCCTCGTCACTTCCGTTATATCAATATACTACGTATTGTCCTCTGTTCTCCTGTTGATGAACAGTTGGGTTGGTTCCAGTGTTTGGCTCTCTGAACAAAGCAGCTTGAATATTCTTGTATAAGTCTTTGTGTAAACATATGTTTTCATTTCTCTTGGGTAAATACCCAAGTCATACAGTAGGTGAATGTTTCACTTTATGAGAAGGTGCCAAACAGTTTTCCAAAGTGGTTCTATCATTTTATGCTCCCGCCAGCAGTGCACTGAGAGTTGTGGTTGCTTCACATTTCCCCCTGACACTTGCTGTCATGTCTTTCTAATGTTAGCCAGTCTAGTGGGTATGTGAGTGTCAGCATTGTAGTTCTGGTTTGCGTTTCCCTAATGACTAATGAAAGCGGCCTTTAATGTGTTAATTTTAAATGAACTATCTGACACAGGATTTGCATTTAGAATAAAGAACTCTTAGAAATCAATAATAACAACCCAGTGAAAATGGGCCAGAGACTCCTACAGTTCACAAAAGATGATGATGCAAATATCATGTCTTTGTTTTCTGTCCTTTTCTGACTCGTGCTGTCACTTCTGCATCGGATGTTGCTCACTGTTTAATACCAGCGCTTACTATGTGCCAAGCACATTTCTAAGCACTTGACAGTGTTAGCACACTTATTCTTCAATATTTGATTCTCAAAGCAACCTTATAAGATATCATTATCCCCATTTTACAGAGAAGGAAACTGAGATATCATGAGGCTACATTACTTGCTAAAAACCATAAGTAGTCAAAGGGAGGATACAGATCCAGCCCAGGCAGCTGGGCTTCAAGCACCAATACGCGTGTTTTTCACTACAAGGTGAATGTTACAAGGGATTGCAGTCTCGACAGCAATTTTTCGAAATAAATTTTCAAAATTGTATAAGTACAAGGAGTTTGGGTTCAGATATCCAGAATGCAGAATCTAAATGTTTACTTTCAAAACTATTTCTACTGCTGACTGCTGTCATGCAAGGTTTCATAGTAGTGGCACCTTGGGAGTTGGGACTTTGATGCCCCCCAGTTAGTAAGAAGGTATTTTTCGAGTCCCTTCTAACCCTGGCACAGAGAAAGTCTTTATAGTCTTATTTTAGGAAAACGAAAAACAAAAATGGTGACTCTGTAGTCTGAGGGTTGCCTGGAAAAGACTTGTCCACTCTGACTCAAAACTTTTTCTTCCATGGCATTTCCCAGTATCCCTATAAATACCTCTGCTACCTCCAACTGTGTCAGCAGTAGTTATTGAGGTTAAAAGCTACTTTTGTGGAGCAAATTCTGGCTCACCTGAGCTTTCTACCTTACTCTTCCATACGCTTTGCAAGGCGATGTGAATGCCATCTTATTTGAAACTACTATTATTTTCTTAATATTAACAGAAAAAGATTTTATGAATAAGACTTTTCTCAACATTCTTACTCTTTCGAATTGGCCTCATTTTAATACGACGGTATTTAATTTTGCACTTAAGAAAGACTTTATATATGTGTATGTATATCTAAATATACACAGATATATTTATATGTTTATGTACAATCACAGACTTGCATTTATATAAGTGCAGAGAACTGTAGTCACTCAATTAATCCAACAAACATTTATTGAGTACTTACTAGGTGCCAGGCAATGAGTGGAGAAACAAATGCAATATAATTTAGCTCCTGCCATCAAGATGGTGGAAGCATGTGATCAGATGTGTTAAATGTCAATTATCATTGAGTTTCAAAAGTTCTTTACTAGTGAGGGAGGCAGCAGGGAGAGTCTCACTGTGGGTGTGGTGAGGGAGAAAACTTCATGATACAGATCTGCAGCTGGCCAGCTCTGTGCCAGCAGAACCAGACTTTGAAGGACTGGTCAGATTTAGAATAATGACAAGCGGGCATATCTAAGGCAGCGCTACAGGTATATGGAAGAGCATGGTGAGTTGTCCATTGGAGTTATCTACTCTGTTTTCACAAGGTTGACAGCTACTGAGAAATAAGACTGTATGGAGGGTCCTAAGTGGAAGAGAGTTGACATGTTTTTGATTTTTCAAAAACAAATGCTGCCATGTAGCATTTACAATCTCTATGGTCCAGGAGTTGTTCTTGCATCCAGGACAGCTTCCAAAAATGCCTAGACTTCCTATTTTAAAGGGCAAGTCAGCTCAGCATAAGTATTGAAATTTAGTAAAAGGAAATGCACCTTAGAGTAACTGGTGACCCACAATTATGAGTAACTGAAATAATTCTTTATCCCAAAGGGCTGGGTAGCCCCATGCCAAATCGCCTGGGTGTTGACTTTATGTACAATGTCATTTTTAGCTTATAGACCATTGCAGTCTAAAGGGACGTTGAGGGAATTCCCTCAAGTATCACGATATGAAGAGAATGGCTATGGTGGCAAAAATGTACTCTCCAATCTCCATTTGAAGTCTTGGTGAAGAAGTCGGTGCCCTTTACAATGAGACTCTTCATTAAATAGTCGGGGCTCCTTCTTCCAAGGCCCATGAGAGTGAAAACACACTCAGGAAGGTGACACTTTCTCTCTACTCAAGCAGAGAGTTCACTGTATAAATGTTCTTCCTCCCCATTCATCGATAGAACCAGGCAGCCCACACATTTCATTGAGTCACAGTAGAAGCACTCACTGTTATGGGTAAAACACTGTAGTGGGCACAGTGGGCTCAGAACCACATATGGCATGGCCTCTTCTCATGGAAGTCACATTTTGGAGTTGTAGGAGAGACATGCATACCCACACGTAAGATTTAACTAAAGGATATGAACTAGATGCTACAAGAGCAGAGGGCCCGAGATGATAAAATTGGGCTGAGGGAGCTGGGAAATGCTTCTATGCTGAAATGACACTTGGGCTTTGATTTGTAGAAGTACTTGATTTTTGCCAGATGGAGAAGGAAGAGCATTTTAGGTAGAGGGCACACCCAGTCTGTGATAGAATACAAAGTAGTCCTGAGTTTGGACATCATGAGTGGAGAGAGCTGAAAGACAGAGGTAGTATGGTTGCCTGTGGCCATATAGTCAGAATGACTTCATAAAGTTTTGTCCTCTATGAAAAAGGATTTAGACCCAATCTTACAAGTCTTGGGGAGACATTGAATATGCTATGCAGGGAGGTTCAATGACACCAGTGTTTTAGATAGACACTAGAAACAGAGAGAAAGGGGCTTGGACTCGTGGCAGGAGTTAGGAGTAAGAAGTTACTTTTGGAAGATATTTAAATGGTGATTAAATGTCAGTGTTTTGTGGTGTGAAGAGCACGAGCTCCATCCCCTCATTTCTTGAATCCTGGCTCTGCCGCTTATTATCTGCATATTCTTGTGCAAGTTACCTGGCCTCTCTGTGCCTTAGTTTTATTATCTATAAAATGGGGACAATAGCAGTAACTAGAGCAGCATTTCTTAAACTGGAATATGAACACACATCAGCTTGTTAAATGCAGATTCTGATTTAGTTGCTCTGTGGTGGAGTCTGAGATTCTGCATCTCTAATAAGCTCCCAGATGGTGGTGATGCTGCTGGTTCACAGATCAAATTTTGATTAACAAGACTTTTACTGGTTGTTTTGAAGATTACGTGAGTAAATATATGTAAGAAACACCCAGAGCAGCACCTGGCAAAATAAGAAGTAGCCGTTATTATGATCCATAAGAAAGAGGAAAAATACTTCTCAATTATTGCTTTACAAGTGCTTTCTCCACTAGAAAGTTTTCCGAAGACAATTACTTGGTACTGAGGCTCCCTTTCCAGCCAGCTCCCTGCAGAGGGTAAACATGGCTCTGTTCTGGAGAGGTGGTCCAAGCCAGCCAACCACGATGGGCGACAGAATCCAGCCACAGAACATTAGTGCCACAGTTAACGGAAGTAATCACTGCAGCTCTGCCACATCCCACATGAAGCTAGGAGACAGGACCTAACCTTTCTTCTCTGAGTAGGACATGAGGTTTCCAAGTGAAAAGGGCTCCAGGAAGAGATTGGTCCACAGTTGAGGATTCTTCAAATTCTAGGGCTTAGGCTCAACAGATTGAAGACCCTGAGTGGCTTCACACTTTTTCTTTGCAGAAATTTTAGCTGAAGTTTCAGTTGGGGTTGAGATGGCTACCTGCTGGCTTTCTCTTAGAAAAGGACTGACCATAGGTGAGAAAGCATGCGCTTGCATTTTACAGAGAACATTAGAACAGTAAGTGTGGAAGACTGGATATTAGACCAGTCAAACTTCATAAGCACTTCAATTTTATTTTCAAATGTGAGGTTCTGGGCAGGAAAGAAAAAAACAGCAAAAAAAGGTCTAATCTAACCCTTTCCTCCCTCTGTCCCCCACCAAATCATCTCCACCTCCACATACTCATTAGTTTGTACTTTGGCTGTGAAGACTAAGCCCTCTGTGGGGAGTAAAGAGTGGTTTTCCAGTGAAGAACTTCAACAAAGAGATGTCCTCAAGCAATGCTTTAAAAGCCATTATACAGGAAAGGGAAATAAGTTTTATTTTAAGCAGAAATTCTACACTGTGTAGACACTTGATTTGTGAAAAGCCAGAGAAGCTAAAAAGAAAAGGAAAAACTCCACTAAGAAAAGCAACAAATGGCTCTAGAGGTTCATGGCACAGATAATTTCCTCTGTGGTGTTTCTAATATATGTAAGGAACAGGCAACCAGGAATTACCCGGGCTTGAAGCTTGGCTTATTTCCCACACCCAGTTGGGAAACCGCAATTGCTGAGCTCTTACCCTGACCAAGTACCCATGCCTTAGAGTTAACACCTGCATCAGGCATGAGATTAGGTGAAAGGCTCGCTGTGCATGCTACTGACGTTCTTAAAGTGCCTGGTGCATTCTAGGCACTCCAAAAATGTTTGTTGAATGAATGAATGAATGAATGAATATGTGGATGGATGAGTAGATGAAACTTCGCAGGGAGCGTTTTGGTCAGGTAAAACCCCGTTTATCTTTTAAGAGTAATTTTAATTTCCACTTTCTCCAAGAAGCTATTTGTGTTTTCCTTGCCAGCCTTGCTAGATTGGGTAAGAACTCCACCCTCACACTGTATCTATAGGGACAACTCTACAGTGTGTCTGCCGGCCACCATGTCAAGTGCTCTGAATATATCACTTCAGATCTCACACAATAATGTGAATTTTTTTTCCTTTTTATAGGCAAAGACGCTCAGGGAGTTTATACTCCTTACTCAAGGCTAGCAGTTAATCGGTGGGTTCAGTGTCCCCAAGCTCAAGTTTCGATGATTCCAAAAATCAGGAGAACCTTGGAGCTTTTGTATGGAGTTATAGGGATGACATGCGCGCTAGGCTGCAAACTCTCGGAGGATAGGTGCTTTACAGCTGTCTCCATTTCGTCCATTGCTCTTGCCCAATCCTTTGAACAGACTGGATATAAAGGAAGAGAGCCTCAAGAGTATGGGAGGTTATCTTTTGGTGTGCATATGTAGTTTAAGCTCGTGATTTGGGAAAGTGAACTTTTCTGTTTTAGTCTCTTGTAGCATCCACACTTCCTGTGCGCCGTGCAACTGGACATAGAGCTGGGGGGGCATCAGGTTCCAATTTGTCCTTCTGAGGAGATTTTTCCTAATGGCTTTTGCCTTTCTTGCCATTCTTTTGTAAGATAAGTAGCACACTCGAAGGAGCAGGAGTTGGCCAACATGAGGAGTTCGAAGAAGCCTTGGGAAACTTCAGCTCCTTGTCTCCTGGTTAAAGCTTGACAAGTGTGGAAAACCTTACTTCCACCATAAAAGAGAAAAATAAGAAGAAAAATAAAAAAAGGATTGCTAAGGCTCGTGTGCTTTCTTTTCTTGTTTACAAGGAATCTTTGCTGTACCCATTTTCCTCGTTGTGTTATCATTTCTCAAATTTGTTTCCTCACTCTTCAGTTTATAGACAGAACTTGACCATCAGCGCTGCCCTTTCCGCTGCCTTTGCTCTGCCCTGGCTTGCTGCACTTCTCTCAAAACCACTCTGTTAAAGACCCTGACTCAATTTCCAACCTTTTCTTCTTGAAACTCCCTCCTCCCTCTTCTTCCCTGTTGCTTCAGATTCTCCCTCTGCTTCTCTGCTCTTCCGAGCCAAGCTCCATGTCTTCTAAAAGATAGACTCTCAGAATTATAGCCTCAGTGCCCTGGCCCCATTAGCTACTAGGCTCGTCACATACAGGCCTGTATTGGCGCTTAGCCAATACATTGGTCCCCCTAATGTATTCCCAGCTGCTCGCTTGAGCTCTAGCCCTGCATCTCCAAGTGCTTTCACCCAGCTGGACCCTTTCATTGGGCACACCAAACTCAGTGCCCCGCAGCCAACTCATGGTCTTCACCCCTCAGATCTTCTCTTTTGTCTGTGTCCCTCAGTTTTGTGAGTGGTACCACTCTCTACCATTCACCCAGGCCAATGCCCTGAGTAAAGCATGTCCCAGATATTTGTTAGTCACCTATAGGACTGCTGTATGAAAATGTTCATGCTCCTTGCAGGGAGAGAAAAAGACACTGTCCCTGCCCTCAAGGAGCTCACAGTCTAGCAGGGGTGGCAGACATGCCAGCCCATGTGGACGGAACAGCAGGACCCACGTGGTGGACCCAAGCATGGCTGGGCAAAGCGGGGAAAGGAGGGCAAACATTCACTCTGTCCAGGCAAGGCCTTTTGGAGGAGGGGGCATTGAGGCACATGAACTGAGGATTTCATAGCAGTTGATTGAGTTGAAGTTTTGTGAGTCTGGTTTTCAGCACTGCTCTCGGCTCTATGGAGTTGAAACATACCCTCCCAGGCGGAGTTTTGTGTGATGGGGGAGGGTACACTTCAAATCCCTTAGAGCAGAGGTTTGTGTGTTTTGATTCATTAAGAAAAGAGTGGAGACTGGAGAGGAAGGAAGAGCCAATTTCACTTCTGAATTCTCCCCCTCTTGATATATGTCTCCAGCTTTAGGAGGACAACTTTTTAAAAATATAGAACTACTCCGATTGGTCAAATTTATCACTTCTGGCAACCTAATGACACCTTTGAAACAGATATTTCTGTGGGCATGCCTTTCCCATAGTTCTCAATTTATTAAATTCCAAAGATGAGTGTGTTTTCCCTTAAAAAAAAAAAAATTAGTTTCTTTTTCAAGAGAGGCCTCTAGGGAACTTGAAGATCAAGCCTTTTATTTTACAGACAAGGACACTGAGGCCCATTGACATGGCATTTTTTACTTGGACAAAGTTGGGACTCAGAAGCTGGCTCCCTCAATTTCCCCAGCTGAATTGCTTTTCCTGGCTGGGCAGGTGCCCAGTCCAGCTAGATGGGAAGCTGGGAGAACACCCAAGTTACTGAAACCCCGGGGTAGAGTGTGTTAAGATCTGTTGAGAGAAAATCAGTACAAGTGATGTGTACCAGAGCGGGGATCGTGGCCTCTCATATAGTGGGAGCTTCCGGACTATTAAAGGGTTTTATTGAGCCCTTATAATGAACTGAGTATAGGCCAAGCAAGGGACATATATGATCCTTATACCATCCCTGTGAAATATGGACCACTTTTACTTTACAGAAGAGGAAATGGAGGCACAGAGTCTTTCTGCCCAGGTAGCCAGCTACTTTGTTTCTCTTTCCCTTTGTTGCCTCTCGTTGCAACAATCAAAGGCCATTGAGACTTTCTTTGGGCCAAGACCTTAAGGACTTTTCTCAATCTGCAGGCTCTTTGATTTCTCAGTGACTGTTCACCCTTTTTCGAGGCCATAATTACGACTTCTGCCATGCTGCTCTACGTGGCCAGCAGTTTCAGTCCTTATGTGACACTCTTGATTTACATGGCAGGGCGCTCGGCAATTTACACTATACTTCCTTCTCCAGCACACCATAGGTGTTCTCCCATCTCTGAACTCCATTCCTGGGTTCATCGTATGGGCCACATTCCTATCAGGTGATCCTCTTTTGTCCCTGCTATGTTAGTCTGGGGTGGGTATGTGATCTCAGTGGGTGGTAAGGAAGCTGTCAGGTGAGAATTCCCTAGAGAATTTCATTTGAGAAGTTTAGGGACTGAAGTTAGACATTGCTGCAGAGAGAGATCAGCAAGCCCAGCTTGAGAGAAACGGATGGAGATGCTCAGACTGTTTTCTGTTTCTGTTCCCTGTTCTGTGATAGTCTTCTTGCTGCATAAAAGGAAGCTCTCTTTTGCGAGTGCTAGTCTGGTTGGTTTTTTGTTTCTTTTTTACAACATTTTGCTAAACCTTCTCCAAGACATCATGTGCCTTTTGCATTGTGATCCATCCCGACAATGAATCCTCTGGATGCCCCCCCTTGATGAGAGCAAGGGTTCCCATCCTGGATCCTAAGGCATTTGTAGGTCCTCCTCGGGGCTTTTTACTGGTGACTGCCGAGACCTCCCTGTGGGAGAGCTCCTTTGCCCATGGAGACCCAGTTTCATCAGAGAAGTGTCATTGGTTACTCGACACGACCGTTACATGTTGCCAAGAGAATTGTCCCAGTCGAGACCTTTTTCTTATTTCTCCTTTATTCTAGAAAGATGAGGCACATGTCAGACTTCCGTAGATGGGAGCCGTCAGAGGGTCTTCCACTTGGATGGCCAGAGAGATGCTTTCCCAAAGTTTGTGTTGCTGAGCAGGGAGAGGCCTGGCCTGGGGGACTTGGCCGGGCAGAGAGGGCAGCCAGAACAGGGCCTAGTTTCAGAGCCAGGAGCTTGGCCGAGAGGGGCCTGTAGGAACTCTTTTGTGTCATTTGGAAATGAAGGTGGGAGAGAGATGGATTCCAGAAGAAGGCACCTTATATTTGTCATTAGAGCAACTCCTGAGGCTCTGTCCCGCGCTCAGGGCGACATCAAAGGCATGGGCCCAGGTAGCAGCTCTGGAAGAAGGCCTCTAGAAGCCAGGTTGTGGGACAGCCCAGGATGTGAAGCCAAGCCGGTACCCATACTAGGTCTCTGGCTTTCAGAAAGTTGGTCTGAGGAGGAGGATGGAGGCAGGAAGACCCTGGGAAAGATTGACAAGTCAGCCAGGGCAGTGAATTGGGAAAAAGTTCTGAGTGGAAAATATCCCACAGAAGGACTGGGAGTCAGCATCTCTGTTCCAGTGAGGGAGGCGGAACCCTAAAGCCTCTTGGAGGCTCTGATGGAGCAGATCAGTGAGAAAGAGAGGATGCTGGGTTGGGGACAGGTGTTTGGACTTTCTAGTTCTATCTTCAGGATTCTGCAATATACTCAGATCTGATTAATACTTTCATTGGATGGAAGCGAATTTTAAAAAAGCAGCAAAAACATACTTCCTAAGGTCTGTGATTCCCACCCTGGCAGGCAACCTTGAATACTGGACGGAAACTATTACTCATGTGCCAACATCATTTCTAACTGGCATCTTAAGGTTTTCATCCAGGTGAAACAATAAAAGGCTTTGCCTTTTTAAGATGCCAACTTTTCCCTAGTTTTTTATGAATTTACTTCATAGACCTTACTTTCAGAGCTAACGGATACATTCCTTATTAAGTTTCCACATAAACAATCTCGTCCCCATTCCAACAGGCTCCATAATAACAATGCTATAGTGAGCTGGTTCCAACAAAACCTACAGCACTCCAGCTTCATTTTGTCCTATCCCTGGTGCAAAAAGACAACTGCTGATGGTACACTGTTTTGTACTCTAGGAAAAGCAAAAGGGAATTGTCTCCAGCTCTTACGTCTAAATTCTCTCTCTTTACTGAAAATATTCTAATTGGGCAAAACCTTAAGACTTGAGTATACACCTTTCTGTGGCTCATAGCAAATAGCAAAGAAATTTGTGAAAGGAATGGTCTTTCCTAAAATCTCCCTTGGGGATTGCAACTTCTGTCAGTCACCTGCTAATGAGAAGAGGGAGCTGTTACTCCCTGGCTTGGATCTCAGCCCTATGAGAGGGACAGATTTTCCTCAGATCCTCTTGTTCTTCTTGCCTGTTCACAATGAGACTGTGAACTCCTTGGGGGCAGGGACTATTGCTGCATCCACTTCCCATCGTGAAGCTGGCCTATAATGAGTACTCAATAAATGCTGGTGGAATGAAAATGCTTTGAAAATTCCACAAGTTTGGGCTTGAAGCTCTATTTTCCTGCTTCAGAGCATACGCATCATTAAATAGAGTTTTACTGCAAGGAGCAGCATAGGACCCTGACCATGGTGTGTGGCATTGACATGCTCAGATCCCTGTGGTGACTGAGTATCCCCTGTGGAGTGAGGACCAGCAGGTTGAGTCTCCACAGAAGTGCTCTCACAGTCTGGGTTTTGGGTTGTAGGGGGCTTCTGAGGATCAAGACCCCAAGCCCTCTAATTGACATTAGAGGAGAAGAGACCCAGAGTTTCTGTGACTTTTTTTTTCCCTCAAATACTCTGGTAAAATACAGCTTCCAGAACAGCCTGGAGTATTTTGCATCTAAGCCCTACTTATTGTGAAAGGAAGACCCAGGCTGGAGAGTCCCTTTTTACTCAGACTCGTCTGTATACACCTAAGGTTTCATCACCTCCCTTTGTTCAGACGGTGATGAGAGATGCATGTGTCATCAGGCCATTAGGGGTTGAGCTGATTCCTTCCTTTGGCCCATCCGGATATAAAAACAATCCTATGAGATATGTAAGACACAGTGTTTTGTGGGTAGCAGCATGATTTCTCTTCTAGAAAGGCCACTGAAGGTGCCTGGCTCGAGAGGATTCAGAATCCAAAGGCTGGAGTTCCTTCTCTGAGGCTCAGCCTGGGAGGCCTCCAGTTGAGCTCCAATTGTCTACTCACAGCTAGCAGTGACTTCTGCTGCTTGCTTTGGGGCTTCCTTCCCGTTTTCTCAGAGCACTTTCTGTAGGACCCTCCCTCCAAGGGAGTTGGAGGAAGGCTCTAGCCGTTGAGTGTTTTATGGTAAGATGCTGGAGGTGAGACATCCAGCATCAAACCACAGAGGCCCAGGCTTGATAAGAGGACTAACACTCATCATCAAAGTCAAGTTCATAGGAAAAGACACATAAGGGCCCACCCCCATGGTATTTTGCCTTGGAAAGAGCAGATCATGAACAGAGGAATAGGAGTTGGGGTACATTAGTCTGAGGGGCTTGGGACTCATCCAAAAGAGTACATTCTTCCAGACCACTTTATTCTGCCTCTTCCTCACCCTATCCAATTCCTGCCCCACCTTCAATTGCCAAACAGCACCTCCATCAATGACCTGGATCCCAGGGTTTCCTGGACCAGGAGGCCATCCCAGACTTGGGTAGCCAAAGAGCCAGGACCAGCCAGAAAGAGGGAGGGCCTGCAGGGGCCTCTGCCTTCCTGGGAGGAGCCATGATGTTGGCATTGGGACCGATCAAGCCAACAGATCAGCTCTTGGAGATGTGGCTGAGTATTTGTTCAGGGGCCTGAGATATTGTAGGACTGAACAGTTCCTCTTTATTCCCATCATTCTTAAGGCAAAAAGGGAGCGCTGGTAAACCATAAGATGAAAACCCTGGAATGAATGAAAGAGCACTCATTCCACCCCCTCCTCTGTCTGAACATTTCTGGATGGCTGGTGAAAGGATTTATATATTCAGTTTTACAATGATGACTCCGTCTATACACATGCATGCACACACACATGCACACACACACACACCCATGTTAAAGGCCTCATACTTTTCAGAAGATAAAATGGTACTAAGTCCATAGCACATGCTCAGAAAAAAGCACGATTTGCTAAACTAAGCCCAGTTAAAGGTCTTAAGTATGGATGGTGGACTCAAAATGTGAATACAGCTCCAACTCTCACTTCTTAGTAATTTTGGAGTCTCTGTAGGGTGTGATGAGCAAGTTGAGTTCTCTCAGGGGCCCTTTCATGAAATGTCACTACTGGGCATGGTGCTTAGTGTTTGTGGATAATAATGTGAGGAATTAAAGAGGTTTTTCTGCAGTGCCTAGGGGATTTATTTCAACTTGAGGTATAGAGAAGTAAATAACATTTAGATATATAAAAGAAATTATACAAGAGGCTCCAATTGCTAAAATTCTCATTGTTCCCTGTGTTGCGAACACATAAATGGGTTTTGAAAGAAGAGCGAGAAGAAAGGAAGGCTGTCAGCCTTCTGAAAGAAATGGTTGGTCCAGAGCTCAGGCCCTGGTAGAAAATGTCATGATGCCCTCAGAAATACTCCCCTGCCCACATGGAGTATCTCTTGGGGCATTGTGGCCTGGATGGGGTGAGGGTGTATGCCAAGGAAAATAAGAGCGTACGAGTGATAAGCAGGACCTATATCATCCTTTTAAGTTCACAGCATCTCATGAAAAAATGAAAGCAGATGAAAGGTGGAGGGGAGAAAGGAGTGGAGAAGGAAGGGGATAGAGTCATCTGAAAACAAGTAAAAATGAATGAGGAACAGAACATGCAGCTACATAGGAAGGTTTCTGGGTAGTTCTTGCTTGGGGAAGGACTCTCAAAGACTCGGTGAGGATGCAGGAGACACAAACCCCAGCCATTCCAGGTGTGGATGACAACCTGCCCTCCGCTGGATTCTCAGGGTCAGGGCTGGTCTCTGTTATGAAAAAGGTTTTCTGGGTGGAAAAAAAGGTTTGGGATCTGAAAGATGGAGTCCTCTGCCCAGCAAGGGAAGGTGGGCAAAGGTTGGTGCCTGGGCCTGTGTAGACTGTAGTGCTGACGAGCCATTGTTCTGGGGATGGAGACAGTGCCTCTGGGGAAGGATCTGACCTTCCCTTCCTCCATCTTGTGCCCACTTCTCCCTGCTGATTTTCCCCCACCAGAGCTGCCAGGCACTTCATAATCTTGGAAGCGCCGGGAAGAAGAGATAAGATGAACGTGGGGAGTTTTAGGGAAGACATTCACAGAGACAGATGTGGATGAGCCCTGCACACACCCAGCCTAGCCTCTGTGAGACTCTGCCAATAGCAGACACTCCCTAGGCAGCAGAGCAGCCAGACTCCTGATAGCTGCCCCAGGGGGGTGAGGTGGGTGGAGAGAGGCTTCTCAAATCAGTTCGGATTTTATATTTCTTAAAAGAAACCTCAGGGATATGCTTCATTTTTGTAAGCATCACAGCTGAGTCCAGCTCATTTTGGAGTAATACAGAGTGGGGCTAATCCCAGTTTGAGAAGAAGTCGGGACAGAGGAACAGAGAGTGCCTGTTTCCTCATGAAACAGCTAAGCCCTTTCAAGCAGTAATGCTCTCTTGCTCATACTTTCTTTGACTGAGCCCGTCTTTAAACCCTTGCAGAGAGCCTGGGCTTGGAAAGACAATGCCCTGGCTGCTTAAAGGGACTTCAGAGTTCAGCTATGAATGGACATATTATATGCAAAATCTCTTTCTTTGGGATATCATAGCTTCCCAAATGTATAAGCTGCAGGAAGTGGGCTGGGTACTTGGAGGAAGAGGAGAGAGATGCACCTGGTTGGATTTGGGGGTAAATGAGATGGGGCTGTCAGAATCTCAGAGTGATGTGCATAACCTTGGCCTCTGTGGAGCTGGGGCACAGGAGCCACTGAAAGCTTATCCTGAGAAGCTTTGGCAGGTGTGACAGGGTGGGAAGTATTTTTGGAATGTCAGAGCTTACGGGTCAGTAGATGGAAGTAGGATGACTCAGGGGCAGGAGTAGAAGGCTCTGTCTAGCACTTGTGTTCTCATCCACACGCTGTCATGTTTGCATTTCTTAGATTCTCTTTTCCAAACCATTGGTAATCCCCTCCCTCCCTCTTTAAGCCATTTAAATATGGCTTGAATAGTGGTTGTCATGTTGCCTGTTCTACAATCTGGAGTGGCCAGGGCATCTGTTCTCTGACAGACGTGGCCATGTTGTCTTGTAGACGAATTTCACCATGAATTTTTCAAGTTCCATAACGGATGAGTATGAGTATTAATTAGTATCACATATACAGATAGTATTTGGATAGTATTCATATCATCATCATTAACTTTCATTTACTTTATTATCTCTCCAATTATTTCTGCTTCTTTTGTTTTTTCCCTTTATGCTTTTGAGAATTTCTTTGCTTTAAGCAAATTGCTTCAGTTTGGAGATGAGTAAATTATCTAATATTTAATATCTTTAGTTGCAAATATAGAGTGAAACTCAGTTAATATACTATCCAACTGTTTCATAAACATATAGGAATATAATTTTGAGGGTAAATTTATTTCATTTTACTTTCTTTTTAAATGTCAGTTCCAAGAATCTTTGGGCCTTCGTTATTGAGAGAAAGCGTCTGGTGAGATGAGCTACAAGATGGTTTCCAGTCTTCACTCTGTTTTTTTTTCTCTTTGTGACTTTTGGCAGGCCATTTAATTATTATAAGTCTTAGTTCTCCATTTGTGAAATGGGACAGCAATCCATTTCTTCTACCTCAATATACAGATTTGATTTGGAGAATTACACACACATAAACACACATACACAACAAAACGGTGCCAAGGTCCCTCTGCCATTGGTGAAATCATGATTTAACCTTTGCTGAGTTTCTCTGCTTGAGATGCCTGATGTTTTCTCCATAATTGATGCCAAGGGAAAGAGTGGAGATTTCTTAATAGTGATGGATTATGGCACAGGTTATGAATACACATACGCTCATTTTTCCTATGATGTGCACACATTGTAACCTCCTGTGTTCGGCCCATACTGTCATCTTGCATTGGCTGCTTGTGCTTTTGGCTTCAGCATTAAGACCAGAACAATTCAGTATGAACTTCGGAAATAAACATTCTCCACGACCTCTAAGAGCATGTACGATTTGACTTATGCCTGCCTTGCCAGCCTCATTTCTCCCAGGCCTCTCTCAGATCTGGCCCACCGTTGGCATCTTAAATATGCTACATTTCTTCCCTGCATCAAGGCATTGCTTCTGCAGTTCCTTCTAACTAGAACACATTGTCTTCACTCTCTTTCTATCCATTTCAACTAAGTAATTCTCACTCATCTTTCAGATTTCAGCTCCTTTATCCTTAGAGAAGTCCTACAAATGGATCAGGGTGTCACCTACTGCTCCTTTAAAATACCTACTATAAAGAAATTTAGAGTTACTTGTTATCTCCATCAGGCAGGGGTTAGCCTTCTGCTCACTATTATATTCCTAACGTCTAGCACGCACTAGGTGCTCAATAAGTATTTGTTGAATGAATAAACAAATGAGTTCTTTTGTCCTATAGAGAGGATGAATCTGGACTTGATGTTCCCCTGATTCCCACTGAACACCCTTTGCAGAGCAGTGGCTCAGCCCCAGAGATAGAGGCAGCCATGACTCCTTCTCATTGAGCAGCAACCCTGTTAGTTCAGTGGTTGGGGAAGAGTGGGCTTCTTTTCTCCAGGGCAGGCCCTGAGTAGAGGCACAAAATGGTCAGTTTGACTTCTGGCCCACTGGCCCCTTTAGGTCCTCAGCCCCTCAGGTTCCCTGGACCCTGTGCCTGCATCTCTGCTCTCCTCTGTCTCCTGAAACCTTTTCCAGTCCTATCTCCAGAGTCTAAAGGGTTTCTCCTCTCAGAGCTCCTCTTTGGGGTGTCCTACCCTGAACTGTGAATTCTGCCTTGCTCTGAGCCCTAGTTCAACTGTTGCCTTCAACTGCCATCAGAATGTTCTGTCCTTAACATTCTCAGGGGTTGGTGCCCTGGTTCTGCAGTCAGGTGACTATAAGACCTCGAGCACAGGTCCAGCCTGTCACCTTCTGAGTGGGCTCAGCCTTCAGTATGCAGTAACCCCATAGCAACCCATAGTGATTCAATTTCCTAACCAAATTCTTACTCAAGTTATCAAGGCAGTCATGGGTACCTGCTGACCCTTCTGCCACAGTTTCACAACCTCATTAGTCTCTGCTGGCTTAGCTGAGAAGAATCCTCTTGTGGGTACAGTGCAGTCCAAGCCGAAGGAAGTTGGGAGCCGAAGGACTTCCTGCCACCTCACTTGGCCCAGCCCTCAAGGCAGCTGTGACCCTAGACTGCAGCAGCCTCTGATTGCAACTGCCCGGAAGCAGCTTCTGTTTCAAGACTGCAACCACTTCTGCTTCTCCACCCTCAGGGCTGGGGCCAGGCCTTGTAGGAGGAGGACAGGCCATGCTTGGCTTAACGAGATAGTGCAAAGGTGTCTCTTACAGTGGTCTCCCTTGGGGTCACAAATGCTTTTAGCTCTGAGAAATATGAACTTGTGCTTCCCTACCCCCATCAAGTGCCTCAGGCTTCGCCAGCTCTCTCCTGGGGAAGTTGGGGCTCCTTCTTTATTTGCTTATGTCTTTAATAGAGTCCCAATTTTTGTACCGGGAGCTAGAGGCCCATCCAATTAGAGCTGGCTTTGGGCCCCAGGGCTTACTCTAGCCACTCTTTGTGCTTCTGGAACATGGAGTAGTTTGTTCTTCCCTCATTCATTCATTCATTCATTCACCCATTCATTTATTTAATATCTGTTGAACAGTTGTGTGCTGGGCATTAGCTAGGTACTGGGGATACAAAAAGTGTCAGGCAAACAGAACCAGACTTCACCCTCAGAGAGCAGGTTGTGAGGGGCACCTGGCTGGAGGGACGTGTGTGAGTTAATGGTACCTCCTGAGGCAGGAAAGGAAGCTAAGATGCTATGAGACCTTGCAGACCACGTTTAGAACCTTAATTTTTATCCTACAAGCCTTGGGGAGCCATAAAAGGAGTTTAGACAGAGGAGAGAAATGATCACTTTTAAAATTTTTTTTTTAGCAAAGAAGACACTAGCTTCAGTGTCTAATACAAGTTAGAAGAAGGCAGGAGTGGACATCGGTCAGGATGCCCAACGGGCAGTGCCGATTGCCAGGACTGGGGGTGGGGCTTGGGGAGAAATGGTTGGAAAAGTAACCCGGGTGGTGGAAAATGACAGGCTGTGTGTCCTGTGAAAGCCAACACTGGAGGAGGTTTATCTGAGGGAGATTGTGAGTTAGATTTGGGACATGAGTTGAGGTACCATTGAAAAAAGGGGGCATTCAGGTCTGGAGCTCGTAGAAGAGATCTGATTTCCAGATACAAATTGGTGAATTATCTGCTTATATGTAATTACTCCCTGGGTATGGGGGAGCTTGGCAAGGAGAAAGACTAGAAAAATGAGGGTGCTTTAAGGAAACAGAAGATCCCAAAAGAGGCTGAGGAAGAATGGCCAGAAAAGTAGGAGGGAGGGACACCGCAAATTACGGTGTCACTACAGCCTTGAAATACTGTATCTTTGCTTCTCTCCATAACCATTCACCTTGGGAGATGATTTCATTGCAAACACATCTCCTTTATCCTGAATGTGAGATATGAGAAACCTACCACTCATGTCCTCTGGGAAGGGCGTGGCCACTCTTAAAGTCCTGCGGCAGCAGGGCCAAGGAAGGCTCTGGCGAACTTTATTAGATTTGGTGGAAGCAAGAGGCACTTCTTGGAGTTGGGATCAAGTGTGAAGAAGCTTGTGAAAGTTCAAGGCTGGGTAGCAGCATTTTCTCTATCTACAGGTCCATGGGCTGTGAGCCTGGGATGTTATAAAGAAAGGGAACAAGAGGGGCAAGGGACAAGAGATGAGAAGACTCTTTGGAGAGGCTGTCAGGATTAAGAAGTTTGATTTGGGGGGAGAGTAGTCAGAGGAGAGAGCAAGGCCAGCTCTGATCACTGGCCTCCAGGAAGTGCCAGCTTCTGTGGCCTGTTGGGTCTTGAATTAGGGAGAAGCGCTCTCTCTTTCTCTCTCTCCCCTGCGGCATAGGCTTGTTTCTTAGAGAAGTAAGAAGCAGAAGGAGCTTGTCAGTGTAAAAGGTAAGAGAATAGTCAGAAGGAGAAAATAGGATAAGGGAAACCAGTGAGGGTCTGGAGGTCCCTGAAGGAAATAGGTCAAGGGTGCCAGGACTCTTGTTCCAAATTTGCATGGCTTCTGAGGATATCTCTGAAGCTTGCCCAGCCCCTCTGGCCACCCTAGGCCTTTTAGAGCTGCTTAGAGCACCTGTGGAGTCCAGAGAAATAGGCTCCCAGGCCAAGAGAAGATAGGAAGGGTCAATGCTGGCCACAAGTAAAGATAACCTCAGCAGACAGAGGCAGCCCATTAGGTCCTCTCTACCATGCTCTGGGCCAGCACGTCACAGCTTGGGGCAGACAGGCCCCCGTCCAAGCACTGGGTCTAGCCGCCATTTTGTGCCTGGCCGTTCTACACAGCCCTTACCTGCAGTCCCTCATGGTGAAGCCCCCCCATGTCGAGTCAGGGCAGCTTTGCCAAGGTGCAGGCTTGAGGCCGTGGCCACAGAAGGAGGTGAGAGCAGTAGGGGGTAGGGAGGACAGGGCAGAAAGAGCACTTTCAGACCCCATTTGGGATGTGGCTTTCTTATGCCCTCTCAGGCAAGACATGTGTTGAGACAGAGAAATAGATTTTTAAGGGGGAACAGCAGGCTCAGCATGAGCACCAGAGGAGGCTTCTAAGAACTTGAAGGGACAGTTTTGGTGTTTCCCAAGGATAGGGCAGAGGGCAGCACTCTACCTCCACCTCTCAATGACCCTACTTGTATAATGGGGATAATAGAGTAGTCTCTACCTCAAAGGGTTGTTGTGAGGGTTCCATGAGTTAATTTTTGCATAGGACACTTAGAGCATGACCAATACTGATTAATATCATGATTTTCCGAGGTGTTGTCCATTTACATGAAATTCCTAGAGCACGTCTCCTATTGATGTGACCCCATGCTGTACAAAAAGGTGCTCCAAATTAATGACTGAATAGTAATGAAGATGAGATTTGGTTTTATAATTACATATTAGGATTGGCTTGAAGATATATTTTTCCCCAAGAATATTAGAGTGGAAGGGATACAGAATTAAGAGTCAGAAGACCACAAATATTTATTCCACTATCTTCCATTTGCTGGGATCAGTGGTTGAGCTGGGACCTCAGTGGTCCTCAAGATGGAGATGGTCCTTGCATTAACAGGGCTGATGACTCTGTTGGGAAGACAGACCAGAAATGAGTTAAAAATAATTAGAAATTTTGATTAATGCTATTAAAGGGGAAGAATCCAAGGAGAATAATACGGTAGAGGTTACCTAAATTGAGATTGTGAAAATCTTCTCTGATAAGGTGCCATGAAGTGAAGTATTGGCCACCCCAAATCAAGGATGGGGTGTTTGGGAGGTGGGAGGGTCATTCTGGGTAGAAAGTGATTTATTTTCCCAATTAGGTGTTTTAGGTTAGGCACCTCTGTGAGCACCAATTTCTCCATTTGTAAAATGAGAATGATTCTACCTATTCAGCTGATCACACAGAGCTGGTGTGATGATGAAATGAATTGACATTAAAAAAATTTTGTTAACCACAGACAGATAATACAAGCAAAAAAAGCCTATTAGGAAAGAACTCGCTGATAATTTTCTCTCACTTTTTCTATTTATTCAGTTTGGTTCCCATGTATCACATGACTGTAACACCTTCAGGGGAGGTCTCTCTGGCAGGGACAGTGGCTAAAAGGTCATGTTGAGAAGAAATGACCATGGAGTCGTGAATAGCAGTGCGAGGAGATGAGATTGTCCAAGGGAGACAAAGGTGATCCTTGTGACAGGAGATGGTTAAGCTGAGTCTTAGTGAGTGGGGAGATTCCAGGTTTTTGCAAAACTGAAAAGCTGGAGAAAATTTTAGTGTGAAGCAGTCAGCATATCTCCGTGTTCAGTAGACACAGCTCCTTACAGAACCCATCCTGGGGGAAGGTGATGGTTATTATGGTTAATGTTACTTATTCTTCACCAAGGCCCCATTAAGTTGCAGAACAGAGAGGCATATGTGCTTTTCTCTGGGTTCTTGGAAATGTGACTTCCATCCAGTAGATTATCAAGAAGTGTTTAATGAATTGAAGAAACTCCAAAGACAGGAGGCATTGAGGAAATCACTGCCAGCTGCTGTACAATCCCTCAGCTCTAAAGGAATATCTGGGATCAGAATCAAACTTTTTGTGAGTTTGCAGAAACATCTTATTTCACATGCACGATGAAGCAGAATGGGTGCTAAAAATGGATGAACCCTCTCCTCTGGGGAGAAGGCCAATCTCCCTGAGCTGGGGCACTGGCCAGGGCTACGTTTCTTCCATTTGGTCTGAAACTCATGGACCATGTCATGCTACTGTTTATGTCATAGGGTCACTGTGAACTTTGGTGACCACCCAACCAGTGCCCACAGCTTCTGGACCATATTCTCTGTGTGAGTGTTAATATATTGGTGATTTTGAGAACGTTTAGGAAGAAACATCAGTCCATTGGTGAAGTTGCCTAGAGCAGGACATAGTAAGGTCACATCTTGATAAGGACATTTTCTCAGCTACACATTCATCTTAAAAGACTGAAGCACTGAAGCAAGCATTCTACAAAGGGGCTCTCAGGTGGCCTTCAGGTGAGAAGGTGAGAGAGGGACCCACTAAAGGGAGGGGGTGGGAGAAGAGACCATTTACATAAACCCAACATTTGTGTCTGTGTTTGCTCATGGGCACGTGCGTGTGTGCAGCATGTGTCTATATGTGTATTCTCCCTCCTCCTGCTCCCTACCCCCCAAAGTGTGCTTAGTCTCAGGATCTGCCATTTTTTTTTCCAGCTCTTGTTCCTTCTCCTCGATGCAGACTGTGTAGATTTTCCTCAGTCACTTCTATAGCTGAAATTAGGTCAAGTCAGATAGCTCACTTCCTAGTTTGTGGCAGGTTGACACTGCTGTAAGATGTCCTCTCAGACCTGTATTTCTGCGGCTCTGATTCGATAAATGAAATCTAGTCTTCATCATAAGTAGCTATCTGAGTTTTTTTGTGTTTCTGACTTTCCCGTAGAATTATACTGGTAGAGAATCTAATATGATGTTGCCCTCCCTGGGGTATTGTTTATTGGGAGTTTCAGGACTCTGGTGGAGGTAGCAAGATAAACGGGTGATGGGGTTAGAGGACCATTGTGGTCACTCCAAGGGCATCAGTTATGCAAGAGGGACATAGCCAGCTTACGTTCAGTTTGGATGGATCCCAACTCTTTGACTGGGCGGCCCTGAGTGGGGCGAGGGATAAAGTCTGTTCCCACCTTCTTTAAAGAAGGGAAAGGAACACAATTCCATATGGTTGAAAAATGCAACCGTTTTGGTTGTTTTTACTAAGTAAAGTTGGCAGAACTTTCTAAATGCCACTCAATTTACCAAGAGATTGCTTTTCAGTCATTGTGTGTGTCTGCTTGTTCAACTTTACCTTTTTGGGAATTTGATAGGAGAATGAGAGCGTGCCCTTGCCATTTTAAACAGAAGGTCTAGGGTACCTCATCAAATCATTTTTTTGAACCGTAATTTGTTAGTGCTTCTTCAGGGGAGAAGCTAGAGAGGGTGAAGGTGAGAGGGACTTCATTGTTTCTTCATGGCTTTTCAGTTGACAGAGAACCTGGCACCCAGCTTGCTCACAGAGGGCATTACAGCTCCAGTACGACGAGTTGGTCCCTTCAATGGAGTGGCCTTTATAGTTACAGAAATATGACTCATATTGGTGATCCTAAGAAATAGCAACCTGTGCATTGAGACTGCTGTGGCTATTCTACTTCTATAATGTCGAATGGTTGTTGACTTTTAAACAAAGGGTTTATGTATAAGGGATTTGTTTGCTTGAAAGTTGAACGTTGTATGATTTGGGATGAAACAACTGGGATAACAGAACTTACCCCAGCCTCTAGATGGATTCCTGAGTTACCAGGTGTGTGCTCACACTGGGAAAATAGCCATGAGTCTCCTGGGTCTCTGGCCATAGGCTATAAAGGAAACCTAGGCTAGTTAAGAAATGTTTTTGCTCTGGAAAAATATGTTTACAAATGTGTATTCTGATAAGGAGACTTTGATAGCCTGTGGAGGCCACTCTGTTCCAGGGCCTTAGAGAGAGCCGCAGTGTAAAGTAGGCCTTAACTGAAGAGCTTCAGGTCCACTCAGCCAGGACACCCTCAGCTACGGTCAGTCTTAGGCAAAGCAGTCTTGTTTAGTGTCCTTTATTTTACTCACAGCTTCTCGTCCACTAGGTTATAGGAAAAAACGCTAACTTGAGTTTTACATTATTTACTTTTTAAGATCTCAATTAAACTCCATCTGGTGCTGTTTATGGAAGGGAAGAGGCCTCTGATAAGCACAGTTGGGGAAGAGATTCCGCTGCTGTTCCATGATTTTGCTCACTTTCTTCTGGCCCCAAGGACTCTCTACACAGAAGTGAAAGGAAGTCTCAAGACCAGATATCTCTTCAGAATTTCCAGTCAAATCTTCAAATTTGAATGGAGATAGGTGAACAACATGATACAGAACTTCTAACCCCAAAAGACTTTGTAGGAAACTCTAGAACCCACAGCCTCTCCTTTAAATGTCCACCTGTCCTTGTCTTTCAGCTCCATGCCAATGCTCATTGTGTCTCATTGTCCAACTAAAGAAACAAAAGGAAAATTAAAGCATTTGTGATCAGAATGTGGGATCTTATATTGGGAAAGGACCAGAGAAGTCATTCCACCCAATGTCCCATTTTCACAGACTAATCTGAGGTCTAGTCATCCCTACAGCACACTCATATCTTCTAAGTCACCTACATCGGTCTATGGGTAATATCGAAGAAACGTGCCTTATTGTAAAGGACAACAGTGTCTTCTCTTCATGGCCAGAGATATGTTGGGCTAGGGTTGGAACTCTCAGGGTCTTTAAAAACCATTCTATTGAAAAATATAGGGACTGGAGAAGCTTAAAAATAAAACTGAAGTCCTTCTTATCTCTGTGGGTGAATTCTCATACCCTGAGCGGCAGAGTCTCTGCTGTAGACATACTTCTGTTCATCTTGGGGTCTACAAAACTATGTTCTATGACAAGTGAGGACACAGATCCCTGGAAGCCCAGGCAGCCATTCGGACAACTTGACATTGGACGAGATGTGGTCATGTGGGAGAGGCCACTTATCTGGTGATTCAGGAAGGTTATTTGATGATGAAACTAGACATCCCTTTCCACTAGGAGAAGCTCATAAAATGCCCACAAGTCCCTTGCATGCAGAATGCAGGAATTTGAGAGGAAGAGTTGCCTGCTGGTTATATAAACATGAGGGTAAGGGGAAATGGTATGTGAAAATGGGAGCCTGTGAGGGCCACAGGAAGGATGTAATAGGGTAGACTCTGGTGCTGTGATAAGGAGGCTTCCAAGGGAACATGTGATGCCTTTGTATCGAGAGCCTGAGGTTTCTCAGAACAGGTCTAGTTACTACTTTCTTAAGTGATCCATGCCTCAGTTGTAGCATTACACATCACTCTCAAAGGGACTTTGTAACATGTCCGTCTCTCCTTTCATTTCATAGGATTGTTATGAAGAGTAGATAAACTAGTGTATAACAAGCACTTTGATCTGAAACTGGGATCCACAATTCTATGAACAGGCCATTTGAAACTCAGAAACAAAGATGATGACCTTTCTAGAATAATCTATGAAAACTTTCCTAATAGATAATATCATTGAACTTCAGAACCAATTGTAGAATACAATTTAGCCATCCATCCATTATATTTTTCCTAGGGGAGGATGTGCTTGAGGTTGTCATTTACTGCCTTGGGGACTTTTCTGAATTACATGAACGACAGAATCTCAAACTCCCTCCAGTAGGTTTGGAATGACGCTAGGCTGACGACTGTACAGGAACACAGAGGTTTAACAGCTGTCGGCCTGGGTGAGTCCAGGCCCCTGGACTGTGTCCATGATTGTTTCCTCTGAATCATAGTTTCTTCACTTATTCCGCCTGTGCTGGACAGAGATGGCTGGACTCTGGGACGTAAGACACAGGCTGGGCCTACAAGCTGTCGACAGCCAATTAGGGGAGATAGGTACTTAAAAAATTATAGCACATGACAAAGAATAAAAGGAAACATGATCAAGGGGCTGGAGAATAGGGGAGGGAGAGTTTGACTCTACCCAAACCCCTGGGAGGAGGCGGTAATTATGCTGTGTTTTGAAATGTCAGTAGAAGTTGGGTGGATGAGCAAGGGTGGAATCAAATTGAGAACTATTTGGAGGTAAAATTGACAGTGCTTGGTGACTGCCAACTGCAGTGGTGAGGAAGAGGGATTGCCAGGCAGTCCCCAGCTTTCTGCCTTGATATTTTGAACTAATGGCAAGAGAGCAACTGCCCCGTAGGCAATGTATGGATTCCACGAGGTAATGTATGGAAGCACCAGGCACACAGTAGGATCCCAACAAATGTTGGTCCTCCTTTTCTCCTTGGAGATATTAGTGTTTGGAAATAAAATGAAGACACGTGGGTATACGAAATGGCCAAGCTGTCTGCTGAAATTTGGTTGGATTGTAGCTGAGCTAGCTGCTTTGGCTAATAAAGCAGGGTCATCATAGCAGTGATTCAGCTCTGCTAAGCCATCCTTTTTTAAGTGACTGCATTGGCTGACAAGTTGTTTAGCATAAGGAAACTAGAGGGGAATGATAAGAAGCAAACATTGCACCGGAAGTTGCAGCTTCTTTTGACTTTTGTGTAAAGGTTGCAAGCAGAGGCTTTGCTCTGTCCAGCACAAACCTTTCTTCCTCTCTACCTCCTCGGGTTTCTCTGCCTGTCAGTCACCAGCATTATGGGGCTTTTTAGGTACACCTGAGACTACGACGTGCAGGGTCCCAACTCCTCTGATACTGATTTCCCTCTGCTCTGTGTTTGCTCGGCCCCCTGCTTCCTTCAGGTCCTAGTGTGAGGATGTCCTTTAACACTGCCCAGATGTCTACCACGGGGGAGGTGTCAGTGTTACCCCAGTATCCCAGGGACTAAGGAAATGGAATTGTCCACAGGTCCCTCTGGTTCCCGCCCCCAGCCAGTGAGAGCTAATAGAGCTGTCTGCCCAACTGGGAGAGATTTTTGAATCCAGACATGCAGGCTGGTTTGTGCTGGCAGGTGCTGCAGGCTGGGCAGTGAGCTCCAGGCCCTTTGGCACTGACACTGCCTCTAAGAGGGAGGGGCATCTGGGTGGGAGAGGGAAACTCAATCACAGTGCAGGAGCAGGAGGAGGCTTTTAGTCAAAGTGTCAGTCACTTGGGGCAGCTGATACCATCGCCCACCCGTTCTGGTTACATCTCCCTGCCTCCCTGGAGCACTAATGAGAAGCCAGCAGTGGATACCAGAGAAGGTGGCCCCCAGCTAGAGGGAAGGGGACTGGCTGGGAGGGAAGGGAGAGGGAGGGAGGGAGAAGTGCAGGGGATGTGTGACACCGGCAAAAGCATTTTGTAGTTTTGCCTCACATCATTCCCTAAACAGAGAAGGAGATCAGGAAATTGGTAGTTCCTGAGAAAAGAGCAACCTCTTTTGAAAACGTAAAGTTCTTTGTCTTCCAGGACAGATCATGGCAATTTTTGTGGCACGCTGCCCATCAATTGCTGCTACTATTTGGCTTGCATTTGCTAGAAAATGTGTGGGGACTTCTTTTCCCTTCAATCAGCAGTTGGTTCCTGAGGGCATCTTACAGCCAAACTCTGGCCAAACCCCATTTCAAACCCTTCTTCCCTTGGTGGCAGAGGAACTGGGGCTAGAGAATCTGGATGAATCAGTTTAGTTCTCTGTTCATTTATATGGAATTAAAGCCAAATGCCTCATACTGGCCCCAGGGTCATCTTTCCCCAAAAAGGATTTCTTTCTTTTTTTAATGGAGTGTTCTCTCTAGGCCTGGTGCTCATAAGTGCTTCACGTGCATTATTACCTTCATCTCAGTGATAGTCCTACCAGATAAGCATTGTTCTTTCATCTTCCCATTTTGCAGATAAGGAAACTGAGTTCTATACAGGTTAAGATGGGTCAAGCTGCCTCAGGGAACCTTTCTGAGAGAAGGTGCGGCATGGCCAAAGGCCTGGAGCGGGGTTTGGGGTCTGCATGAGGATGGGGATCTGGGGGGTGCTGTCTAGAGCCAGGTCAGGAGGTCTCCACTTGCTAGGGGTGGGATTTGGACTTTAATAAGTGCTCGGTGGGGTGTGAGGCAGCGAAATGACTAGATCACATTCATATTTAAGTAATAGGTTTTGCAGTTGGCCCCACTAGACAGACCCTCCTATTTCCAGATGTGTCTGTGAGACGTTCTTATCTCTAACCATAATCTGTTTCCAGGTGATTTTTCTTTTTGGTCTCTAAGTTAGCTATTTCCTTCCTGGATAGAAGAAAGGCCTCTGGTGGCTCCATCACCTGCGTGGGGGATGCATGCTCTGTCGGGGGACAAGAGCCTGGGTCACCGCCTGGCTGACTCAAATTACGGATGAATTCTGCCTCACCACACCTGAACTGTGTTTCTTTTTTCTTACATGAGCTTTTCGTTTTTGGTCACCATTAAAAAAAAAATGCTTCCTACATGTTTAATTCAATTCAGGCACAGAAAGAACTTGGGGATGAAATCTCAAGGCTGTGTATGCCTGGGGATTTGGCCATGTGGTTCCTACTAGACAAACCATTATAATTGTGCACAAAAATCACTCTTCTCCATGTGTCCCATTAAATTTGGGAGGCACCAAGGCCCTAATTAGAACTGAAAATTATAAAAATCAGATGCAATTTTAATAGTTGTTCTGAGCAATTCTTATTGTCCCCTCACTTATCTCCCCAGCCTTCACAGCCACATGGGATCTGAGTCAGACTCACCCGGGTTTCTCAACCAGGGCACTATTAACACATGGGGCTGGGTAATTCTTCGTTGTGGGGACTGTCCTGTGCATTGTAGGATGTTTAACAGCATCCCTAACCTCTACCCAGTACATACTATTGGTAGCACCCCAGTTGTGACAACCAATAAATTCCCCAGACATTGCCAAAATCCCCTGGGGGACAACCTCCCCGTTCACCCCCTGCCCCAGGCGGAGAACTACTAGTCTCGCCTATAACTTGAGCCTAGCTTCTTTACTTCTGAGATGCATGGTGTTTGGCAAGTTACTGAAACCCCAAGAGCTCCAGTTTACTCGCTTGAAAAGTGGTGATCACTTTATCTGTCTTTCAGGGTTGCTGTGAGATAATTCTTGTCAAATGCTGACCCCGTCACTCAATTCTCAGAAAAACCAAGTTCACTTTCCCCACCACCAACCCAATATCCCATCATTCACATGGGTCCGGATTTCCTCTGAAACTTATCCACAATAAAATTGCCGGATTGAGCTCTGTAAAGCTGCAAAGGATGGACTCCTTCTCTGACTGGCAAATAATTTGCTAGGTGTATCTGCTCTTTCTGTTTCCATAGCCAGGTGTTACTTTTGAGGCCTGTAGCTCGTGTACTGTCCGCTGGGCCCAGCAATGAAGTTGATCTGAACCCTCCAAGTTGCTGCCATCCTCATTCTTGTCCACTTCCCATAGATTTGATACTGGAATGTTTTTTTAGAACTTTGCTCTCTCTGTCCTTCTTTCCCACCCTTGCACAGCACACAAACAGTTAAGGGCATTTGGCTTGGCTGCCTCCCCAGTCCCTGTAGAATACACTGGAAGGATTGAATGAAATTGATAGCACTAACATTACATTGCTCAAATCCCCAAAGAAAGAGTAGCTGAGCGGATAGAAGGAATGACCCCAGAGAAAACAGCTGTCAAGGGCAGCTATTGGTTTATCTTTCATGGAAAGAGAGACGTAATGAATTCTAAATTAAGAGGAACGACAGGCAGAGCAGTTTATCGGTCTGGCAAGGCTGCTACAGCACAAGCTGGCACTTTAGACATACTGACTGCTGCCTTGCTTACACTATGTCCTGGGACCGTCTGTCTAGCCTGGGCACATTTGAGGAAGGGCGTTTGTGTCCCTTGCAGAAGAATACCATTGAAATGCCTGAGAATATATATGATGGGAGCTCTGACACTGCCTGTTTAGGCTGTCTGCTGAATGGTGGGCCACGCACAGGTGGGGGCCGCTTGCAGGCCAGGCCCACACCTGGGGATCAATTTCACAGGGTCTGTCCCCAGAGGACCATGGAGGCCTTCTCTGGCTCCCAATTCTTTCCCCCTCTACCCTGTGTATGTGTCTCCATGAATAGGTCCCCACAGGGGCTTTGTAAGGGAGATTGTGAATTTGAGTAGAAAGAGGTTGGATTTTGGAGGGAAGCTGACCCTAACTTGAAATGTGGCTCATTGAGCTTTTAAATATGGGACCCTTGGAAAGTTACTTCATCTCTTAAAGACTCAGTTTCTTAATCTTTAAAATGGGGTAAAATAACACCTGAGAGTTTTGTAAGGATTAGACAGAATATATATTGAGTGTAGCTGAGTACATATGAGTCGACCCAGAAATGGAAATTAGTATTATCATTTGCAAGTGAGAACTAATTAAAACTCAGTGTACTGAAGAGACATGGATGTTATCACTGAGCTGGGGAGTGGCAGAGCAGGGACA
The DNA here is from genome assembly GCF_902729225.1 of Pteropus medius. Taxonomy (NCBI): domain Eukaryota; kingdom Metazoa; phylum Chordata; class Mammalia; order Chiroptera; family Pteropodidae; genus Pteropus; species Pteropus medius. The sequence continues at coordinate 678,858 of NW_024351648.1, forward strand.
CAAGTGTGTGTGTGCTGATGACAAAAATTGTATTCTTTCCCTCAGAATGCAGCTGCCAACCTTTAGGACACAGAGGTGCCAAGCAAATCGATCTATGTGATGAGAAGAAGGAATCACGTCTTAGAATGCGGTTCCTGTATCCCCACCCATTACATGTATGTATTGCCACAGTATCTTACTTTATCTCAGATCATAAGCACCTGGTCCCTTAACACCTCATATGGGGGATAATGTGTTTCTTCCATCAACCTCCAGGAAGCATACTCCACCTGAGACCACAGTGGTGAGAGAAATAAGGTCCCTTATCAAGGCAAATTGATTAACAGATAACTGGTGCTTTTGCTAGATGGTGAATGCTAAGAAAGAATTATGTCTTCTGAAAACTACATCATGAATTGTATTAAATTATTGATCCATCTTGGTTAATAAAAGGATTAAGGAAAGTGAGTTTCAAAATGAATTGCAAACCATTGTTTTGTCTCCAGCAACTCTTCGATTGCTTTAAGGCAGTTGGATCTGGAAAGGCATTAGGGGTGTGTGTGTGTGTCGGGAGCTCAGTGTTGCCAGAGGCCCAGTGTGGGGAGGTGGTATGACTTGATGGTAGTGAGGGAGGAGAATGGGACCTGTATGATGTGGCTTCAAAGCTTGTGGCTGGGCAGAAGGATCACAGCGTAGCTTGCCAGAAAAAATGAGAGCTTTGTAGCTACAAACTTGCTTGGATAAAACTTTGACTCTGCCACTTGGAGGGGTGTGTGGCTTTTGTCTAAGTTAACCTCTTTGAGAGTCAGTGCTCTCATCTGTAAAATGGGAAAGCACCACCTAGCTCTTAGGAGGCGTGACAGAATTAAGTGAGATTGCACTTGTTAAGTGATTGGGCGAGTGTCTAGCCAAGACATGTGTGATTTCCTGAGTAAAAGAGAGCATTTGCTGATTCCTTGAAAATATACACTCCCTGTTTTAGCCAGGTTCACACACTTTCACCTTTTTTATGTCTTTAATTAAAAACTGAAAAGGTTCTTTGCCCTGAAAGATTAGTTGGCTAAATATCCTATTATTAGCACACACCACCTTTGGAGTGAAATGATTTAAGGTGTAATTAAATGCAAATTGGTGCTTAAAAATATTAGCCTAGGTGGCCTGTAAGCCCAGCGAACACCCTCAGTCAATTACTTCCTTAAGCGTATCGAGTGCCTAATCGATCATGCTTCTGGCATTAGAAGAGCTGGAATCCCACCCTCCTAAGTTCTGAGATTGATTTTAGATAGAATCAAAATAAACAGCCATAATTTGAGAATTAAAAAAAAATAAAATCCTATTAAGGCAGATGGAAATGGACACAAGCTTTGGGTCTATGCAATCATTTCCCGGCAGTGACAAATTAGCTCTAGGTGCAAGTCAGCAGAATAATAATTTTTTCCTGGAAAAGGCATGGCGTTAAGGGTCGAGGTATCTGTCTATACAGTGAACCTACCTTGGTTGGGCCTGTCATGAACAACCTGCTCTGATTCCCTAGTATGCGGCTTACTCATCAAACTAACTGCTCAGATCACCTGTAGTTTATGGTCCTCTTAACATTCTTAATAATATTAAGAATTAATTAAATTAATTAATATGCTGCTCCTGTAAAGCCCTTGTCTGTCAGGCCCCATATCAGATGCTTTGCATGTTTTTTATTTTTTTCAATTCTCACAACCACTCTGAGAAAAGTATAGTTATTGGCATTTTACATACGAAGAAACTGAGGTACAGCGAGACTAAGTATCCAAGATTACAAAGCAAATAAATGGCCTTTTTACATATCCACTGCATTTGTCAAAAAAGTGCTGGATAACAGAATATGGTTGCATCAGTATAAAGTCCAAAACGACCAGGAAAACACTTTGACGATCACCTTGCTTTTGAAGAGTTAGTAGCATCTTTAAAAATGAGTAGTATATATAACAGCATATACATCAGTGTCTGTGTTTTGAGCAGCTGTGTCTTAAAGGGACAGTCACTCCCACCCCACCCCACCCCCTCCACTCCATTGATGTTGAACAGAAAATTCCAGGCTGGTTGATTAAGATTATGTTTCTGGGAGAGGTTGAAAGAGTAGGTCAGGTATTAAATCTAGGTCTGGCACCCTGGGCTTTAGAGCAAGTGATGTCTGTGGTTTTCTTATTAACATTATGAAAGCAGTTGTTTATATTGCTTAATTCTTAAAAATAATCATATGAAAAACTATCATTATGACTTAACTCTTTTTGTAAACCTAACAGCTTTACTGAGGTGTAATTCACATGTCATACAAGTCATTTATTTAAATGTACAATTCACACAATGTGGTTTTAGCACATTCACAGAATTATGAACACACAATTATGGAACATTTTTATCATTCTAAAAAGAAACCTACTACCCAGAATTTGCAGTGTGACTTAATTCTCTTATTCTAAAAAGAAATCACTACAAATACTTCCTTTTTATGGATGCTTGGGATGATTTTTCTACATCTTTTTTGTGATCTGAGTACAAACATAGGGAGAGAGTAACTTGCCCGACACTCAAAAAGTTGTCAGATACAGGAATAAAAGCCAATCCTCTGCAGCCGTGCCAGTGTTCATGGCTTAAAGGGACAATTTCTTTAATTCCATTTTTCTCAGACTGGGGAAATGAAGAATTAAAAAAAAAATCTAGGATATATGTTTTAAAAACATGGAGCATATTCTGGCAAACATCTTGATGAAATCTTTAAGGAAGTTAGGCCACATGCTGGAAGAGAGTTGTAGGCACTCAGCTATAAACCAGGCATCCCCCTTACTGACCATGATTTAAACATATTTTTAATAATCTTTTCCTTTTAAAGAGACAATTCTGATGACTTCACTTTTGGGTCAGTGAACTCACTGCTTACTGGTGTTAATAGTAAAATAATGAAACAGGGAACCATTTTGCCCACAATTAGAATGGAATGTCAGCTTGTGACCTAGGGCTTCTGGGGATAATTCACTTCCTCCATTGGCAGAGGACACCAATTTCCTTCCCAGGAGGTCAGTGGCAGGAGGTATTGGGTTACCATGGAGTCCAGATTCCAAGAGAAGTTTGAAATGTAATTGCCCTGCTGGTTTTGTTTAGCTGTAAGGTTACTTTTAGACACAGGCAATAATGAAGAAATGATAGCTGGAATGGTCATGGGTTGTCTTATATGGAGAAAGAAGGACTTTTTTTCCCTTTAATATGTGAGGGTGGCCATTATGACTGCCATTTCTTCCAGATACATTTGCCATTGGTGATCAACTGAGTGAAACAAGGATTCTTAGGTTAGTCCATTTTCCTGAACCATGAGACATAAATCAAAGCCAAGTATCAGAACTTCAGACTGTCTGTGACTTTGCACCTCCGTAAATGGGAATGGGCGCTTTGGCCCTGAGGTATGAAGGCTGCTTATTTGTATTCCATGATTGAATTGGGCTCCTGGTGACATAAGCTTTGTTGACTTTGCAGCAGTAAATAATTATAGTGAAAGGAAGCAATAGAGCCTGAAGCTATAGATATTTCCATAGTGTAAGTGAAGCTAGACAGACTTTTAGGCCAGCTCAGAGGTCCCGCACATATCTTATTGAAGATTCACCTATTGCCTGGCTGTGATTCTTTCTAGAGAAAGCAGAAACCTTCCTGCTCCCTTACACTGATTCTTCACCTGAACTCGAACTTACATTGAAAGACTTGAAAGTTTTAATAAAAACACCTTTCCTACTCTCAAAATAGAAATGCAAATTTTTGAAAACCAGACTTTTTGGAAAAATGAATTCTTTTGGAAAACTGCTCTTGTCAAAGTAAATGTCTCTGTTCAAGGCACCTAGAAGTTCTCACAGCAGTACGGAATTTTACCACCTCTCTAAAAGTTCAGAAGAATATCTCTTAGACTTTTACTCGAGGATATTGGTCCAGCCAAAGATGAACACCTTGTGAAATTTCCAAGTGTTGTTATTATTTCCTGTATGCAAGAACATCTGTGTTTACCTAAATGCTCATATTCCTTTAATTCCATCTCCCATTCTGATTTTAAAAATAAATTTAAAAAAATTAGCATCTAGCATTTTCTTAATAATGGAGACATATCAATTTTATGAAATCTACACATTCTATTTTAGGAATTATTTAGATCAAGAAACAGCCCCTTTGGTGAATGAAGAAAGCTTGATGATGATAATACTAGCCCTGATCAATTCGAAATGCCATTTTAAAAAGAAAAGGCTAATATATGTGAAAAGTTTTAGACCGTCGTCAGTATTTTCTATCTGTAACTAACCTTTATACTGTTAAAGGATGCATTGTTAAATATGTTCTCCTGCTGCCCTGTTATTTTAGGAAAATTTAGAATTTTGTTAGAATAGTCATTTGTAATGTCTGCAAATGTCTTCTGAACAGTCTTTGAGGGCTCAGCAAGAATATTTAGATTAGCCGGTTCAGTCTTGCTTTTCATCTTTTATATCGTAATAAATACGAAAGGCATACCTTGCTTTAGTGTGTGCTGGTTGCCAGAGAGATTCAAGTTCACTGTTACTATTTTCTTGGCACTTTCCTCATGGAGCTGTGACCTGCTGTTCAATGCTTGAGCCCTGATGAAGTAGAAGGACTTCTGAGTAATTTTTGTCTCTGTAGAACTTCTCCAGGAGAAGGTATCTAAAGCCACCAGTATTTGTGTACAGCACCCGGTTGATCTCAGGTCACTCCTTCTTGTTCTTAAGCCCGTTAGCTGAGGAACCATCATAATACATGCTGTTAGCCCAGGTCCAACAGGCTGGCCAGCTGGCAGAGTCCAACTTTATGTCCATTGATTGGTTGTTTTCTTAGCTTTCTTAGTTCTCCTTCCTATTAGCACCTAGTCTTCTTGCAGGAGGGATTGGCACATGAGTCAGAAGATAGCTACACTGTAAGTCTATTTGACATTTTGCAAGTTTCTGTCTTCTAGGATGGACCCCCGGGTATACGCTGAGATGCTGAGAGGAACTTGCATTCAGAATTATAGCCCAAATTGGGACTCTCAGATAACTGCTAATGCAAGGGTCAGTGGGTACTATTGCTTTCTAAAACTGTTATGTGGTATCTACTGAAACTACATATGCTCGTATCCTTTGACTGATAATTCTACTCTCACGTATACCTAAGAGAAATGAATGCATATGTAGCAGGCTGAAGTGTTCAAATAGACATTAGGCATGATATCTCCAACTGAAAATAACCCAAATATCCATCAACGGTACAGTGGACAAAAAAAACCCTGTGATATATGCATACAATGGAATCCATCACAAAGATAAAAACAACAAGCTATTGTTGTATGCAGAAACGTAGGTGAATCTCACAGACATGAAAATGAGCAAAAGAAGCAAGACACAAGTGACTGTATTCTGTGTGATTCATTTATGTGAAGTTCAAGAACGGGCAGCACTAATCAGTGTTGATGGGAATAAGAATGGAGGTTATTTCTGAGGAGTGGGTAGTCACGGGACAGGCACCAGGGTACCTTGTGGATGTGGGAATGTCCTGTGTCATGATCTAGGTAGTGCTTACTCAGCATATATTTATGAAAAATTTATTGAGCTTTACACTTGAGATTGGTTTTATTTACATATATATATCTCAATTTTTTATATATATCTCAATTAAATTAAGAAAGATGATGGATGTTTGTATCAATGGATTGGCATTCCAGCCTGTTTGGGCTGTACCAGGAAAGGAAGGAATAGGATGATTTCTTAAGAAACAAGGAAAAGTTTGGGTTTGTATCTGACAAAGTAGTTGGGTTGGGGGGGCAGACTGAATTCCTGAATGACTTTTGCCATTTTCCTGGGTCTTCCAGATGACGTGTCCTCATCCCTAGGTACCTTAATGCTCTACCCCAGTATTCCTGGATAGTCCAGAATAATGCACCTGGGCAGTCAGAGCATCTTAGTGGTCCTTGTCCCATCCTGGTGTTACTCTCTACTTCCTTGCGTGTGTGGCTCACTAGACTGGGAGCTCCAGAAGGCAGGATGTTGTTTCACTGCTTTTGTTTTTCCAGGACCTGGCACCCAGTACTGGCTCCATGAAGAATTATTGTATCTATGAAACTCTTATGATCTGAGCCTCCCCCTTTGTCACATGTTTTTGTGGTTGACAATTGTAAAGTACAAATGGGAAAGCATATAAATTGGTTAGCATGAGCATGCCTGCCCATGAACGTAGTTTGCTTCTCACTACTTCCCATGTCCTATATTCACCCCCCATTTTGATCAATCTGTAAAAATATCTTTAAAAGATCTTGTGGAGAAAGAACAACAGAAAACAAGAAATTTGTAATATCTTTAATTCTTAGGAAAATGTTTTTAGTTTTTCAAGTCTAAGAGGAAGGCATCTGTTCCATTTTTTTTCTAGGAACTCAGAGAGTCTTGCCTATCCTACTCACGACAAAATAGCAGGGCCTTTAAGAGGACCTCCAGTACCCACCAAAAGACACATTCTACTGACCTTTTAGTGTAGCCAGAGCTGGCAGAACTCTGTCTAGCAGGGTGGAGCTGGATGTCTCCACGGCTCCTCTTCCATCTTCTCTCCTAGCAGAATTGAAGCTTGACTGATCTTGGAATGCTGCCTGTAATTTGTTGGTGTCTTTCTTTGACATTGAACTTGGCTCAACCCCTCAGCTTGGCTCTTGCCTCTCAGCCCAGAAGTGATATGCTGGCTACTCTCCGTGTGAGCTCAAAGGGTGAGCCTGCTTTCTCTCTGACTTCCTGGGCTGCATACTGCTATTCATGCCTAACTTACTGAACTTGGTTGGGAAAGTACACCTCTTTGGTTGGGTTTACTTAATAATAGTCAAGCCCTTGGGTTTACCTGGAGCTCACAGGCCTGACTTAGAGAAATTTGGCCCAGTAATGTAGAAGTCAGGAGAAGGGGTTATTGATTAATCAGGAGTGGAGAAATTCGGCAGGCAGGATGGAGTTGCTTTAGAGGGCAGTTTGACATTTGGGGATATGGTTTGTTTGTTTGTGTGTGTGTATGTTTGTTTATTTAAGTTTGAAGCTAAAGGAGTCACTGATCTTTACAATGAGTTAATTTTCAGCATTATGGAGATTTCTTTTTTTCAGACAGCTTCTTTATGTAACTCTCAGTATGGGTGCTTCCAATAGTACAGAAAGACTGTTATTGGTTGAATTGTGTCCCCCTCACCCCCCATAATATGTAGGCATCTTCATCCTTAGTACCTTTGAAGGTGACTTTATTTGTAGATTAGGTCTTTGTACAGAGGTAATTAAGATCCTTAGGGAGGGTCCTAATACAATGTGAATAACGTCCTCATGGAAAGGGGAAATTTGGACACTGAGACAGACACATGAAGAGAAGATGATGTGAAGAGGCACGAGAGGAGGTATCGTCAAGTCAAGGAGAGAGGCCTCAGAAGGAACCAGCCCTGCCAGCACCTCGGTTTCAGACTCCTAGCTCCAGAACTGGGAGGAAATAAGTTTCTGTTATTTAAGCCATTCAGTTCATGGTACTTTATTACAGCAGCCAAGAAAACTAATATAAAGACCTGTGAAAGATTTTCCATTATAGGACCTAAAGAATACTTGCAAACACTGATAACTTTGGTATAAATTAAGGTCTTTAAAAAGAAAGAGATGAAGAGGTAAAAGAGCTTGAAATAACTGATTATTTTTCAAGTAGGAGATATGATCCATAGGGAAGATCAATGAGTCGAAAGCATCCCAAGCAAAACTACCCCCTTGAATAGAAACAGTGACTAAGGTAACAGCAATCCCTCTCTATCAGGCTGCCTGGGATGGGCATTTGTGAGTTGTTCCGTCGCCACAAGTGGATTTGCAGAACCTGGGACCATGTTAGCAAGTTCTCTCTCTCTTCCTTAGTGGTCACGGGAGTTTATTCTTTCTTTTTACAGTCAATTGGGAAATTGCAGTTGCAAAGGCATTTTGAAGAATACACACTGGGGTATTGGACTATCTTTGCTTGGCCTGAAAATGCATCAAAGGGATCAAAAATCACAAAGAAAACCATACATCTCAGCTTTTATTCCTCAACAAACATTCCTAAGTACCTGCTCTGTTCCAGGTGCTGGCTGGGTGCTGGGGGCAATGCATGGTTGACTAAAAAACACACAGTCCCTGCCCACATGGCACTTAGACCCATTGTTTAAGAAGCAAGCTTAGACCTGAGCTGCACAGGAGAAAAGCTCAGATTCACAGAGGCAGGAAAAGATATTGTTTTAGTTATTTGAGTGGCAGCTGAATGGGGGAAGAAAACAGCGAGGGCAAAATGAGGAAGGTTTGGGGAGCTAGCAAGACAAAGGCCCCCAACCCAAGTCTCTGAGTCAACTAATGTTCTTCTTAATCCACATGTAGCCATTGTCAGCTCTCCTCAGTCAGAAACTTGCCTTTTCTCCTGTCAAATGTGAGTTCAGAAGGAAAGGGATGTGGCTTTGAACAATAATGTCTGTGTTTCTGTTGCTGATTCTTCCCTGAGCCTGAGAAGGAAATGAGTAAGCCCCAAGACTGGAGGAAAAGCAAGTGTTTCTTTGGCATATCTCATTTGGAAAGTAAAGTTCACTCATTTGTTTTTAGATTGTTCTTGCCTCCCATCTTAAATGCAGTTGATTTTTGAAAGTGTTCTCCCCTCAGGAGCGATTTGTCTTGACACAAAGACCAGCCCTTAGAAAGGTGTTGCAATAGGTATACTTTCAGGGGTGAAAATGGAGTCTCGAAGGATCTTGTAGCTACTTGTGAGATTCATGAAATCCTGGCTCAGCGTCAGCTTGTGCTTTAAGAGAGCCCAAAGGAGCCAGTTTTCAATGGAGAGTCCGCCATGCAGGTGGATGTAAGCGTGCAACTACCCTCAGGTTTCTCCTGCTCCCGGACAGGCTTTTGCCCCTCTGAGGACTTCTGGGAGAGTCTTCAGAAACTACCAGGAGGCCCTAAATCCCTTGGGAACTTTGAGGAGGTGTGAAGCTGGGAGGGGCCGTATCCACACCCACTGCAGTCCTTTGATTTCCTTGGGTTGGTGTTTCTTTCTCTCTCTTTCACTACCCTCTGCCCCCACCCCACCCCTATTCTCTCCTACCTGTACATTTGCACTTTCCAGCAACACACCTTGGTTGTAAGCACCTGCTTGATTTACCTTTTAAGCTAAAGAAATTCAGACCTCTGTTTAATTAATTAAACAAGGAGACTGAGGTGGCTTTAATGCATGGTGGCTTACATAAGCAAACTAAAATCAAAGCCTGTAGAACTCAAGGTTACAAAATCAAAATGCTAAGAATAATCATTTACAAACAACTAATTAGGCTTTATGCTATTGCTAATCAAATAATTTGCTATCTTTGTTTCTGAACCTTCTCTGTGTAAGTCTTTTCCCTGGCTTCTGTCCAGGCGGAGCTCTTAACCACTTCTGTTTTGGTGCTGCCCAATTGGAACTGATTTTTGCTCAAAGAAACTCTTAAAATTTTTAATTATGCCTTGGTTTATCTTTTACTTTTTACCTTTTACTCTTTTATCTTTTCCTCTTCTCTTTCTATCTGGGAATTAGAAAATTGTTGAATGTCACACTGTATGGGACCTCCGACAGAAGGAGTTATTTTTTTAGTTTTAGAGCAGCTTTTCTCTACCAGTTTGATATACTAAAATGATCTGTAAAGGTTGAGGACACCAGGGAACTGTTAAACCTGAGAAAGGAAACTGACTTGATTTCTCACTCATTTGGTAGTTGCAGAGAGCCTGTACACATGCCCAGCCCTGGGCTAGGCATGGAGATAAATACTTGTCCTGAGACCCTAACCACTTAGCGGGGAAGAGTAGTATTCTACTGATTATAACTCAGTGCAACACGGTTACCAAGGGGTCCTCCCAGGATACAAGAGGGATCTCTGTGGGATGGGGAGCAACAAACAGGAAGAGATTCAGAGAAGAGTTGGGGTTGGAGCAAGTATTTGTTGGCCAGTCGAGAAAGGAGTTTCAGGCAGGGAAGACATAGAGAGCATGGCAAGTCCAGCAAAGTGCGAGGTGCGGCGGGGAGAGTATGGCCAGCAGGTAGGGTATGATGGAGGTAGGGGCAGAAAGCGGGAACAGGAAAGATGGGTTCGGCAGAGATCAAAAAGAGCCTCATGTGCAGCTCGGAAATTATCATGCAGGCAATGAGTAGCAGTTGGGGGAACCACAGGGTCAGGTTTGTATTTTAGAAAGAGCCCACAGGAAGCAGGTTGGAGCAGACTGGAGCACAGTGAGCTTGGAGGCAGGGAGCAGGAACAAGGCTATAAAAGTCGAGTGTGGTCCCTGTGACTGGGATGTGAGTGATATGACCTCCACGTCATCGTAGTCTGTTACTCTGATGTCAGAAGCCTCTGTCCTGTAATCTCACCGTGCCACACAGAGAACATCTGGTGGAATGTACTTAAAAATTGACCAGATCAATTGCTTAACAAGCGTACTAGTGACTTCCCTGTGTATCTTAACCGTGACACTTAATCTCCCCAGCTTTTCAGGCCAGAGAAAACAGACCAGTTATTGGACCGTCTCTGACATTGGGAACGCAACAGTGAATGAAACAGACTAAATTTGGTCTCCTGGAGGAGCTTACATTTTAGTAAACAAGTAGTCCACCTTAGATGCTAGGTAGCAATGCAGATGCTGGCCACTATTAAACACGGGAGGAGGAGAATAGGGAGTGCCGGGGTGAAGAGGGCTTGCAATTTTCCACAGGCGCCAGGACAGCTTCAATGAGGTGATCCCTGAGGACCTTCACTTCAAGAGTTAAATTGTCTAAAGGAGGCCACCTGTGATCCCATAGGGTATGCTGAGGTCCTATGGGCCCTAACAGTGCCAAGGGGCTCGGCTCCATGTCTCTGGAGTGGGCAGCCAGGTTGACCATAGAAGACCTACTTCTGGTGACTATGCTGGAAAGTGGTTCTAATAAACACGCTCTGTTTCTAAGCTTGGAACTTCTCTTGAATATTCAAAACAACTCTCCACTCCCTCCCTCCCCTTGTACCCCCAGTTTATTTGCTAAAAAAAAAAAAAATGTTTAGCTCAGCTATAGCATCTGTTTTCCAGTGAGGCCCCTGTTTCTTACTCAATTTGCCAGCTGGTTTGACTTATCAGGACACAAGCAGGTCACTTGACTGGCCCAAGGCCACACAGTGAAAAAGAGTTCAGCCAAACATAAACTCAAACTTATTTTTTTTAAGTTGTGAAGTTGCTGGGAGCTCTGTAGTTGTGGCAGATGGGAGGCTAATCACATTCACTGAGAACTCACATAAGAAGCCTGAGCTCAGAACTGTGCTCAAGGACTATGTACAAGTCAGTTTTCCCATCAGAGAAGACAAAACAGGGAACTGCTCCCTAATTAAAAGGCCATTTTGCACATGACTTGAAGGCTCCTCCAGTCAGAGGTTATTGTTCTGGTGCAGCAGCATTTGGGGTTGGCATCTTCTTCAAAGACCACAACCCAGGGTCTCAGCCTTGCCCAATTAAATAATCTTTTCTCTTCCTGCCCCCTTCAGCTCATCTCCTCCCCCCATCCCCACCCCCATTCATTTCAAGTTCATAACCAAACTACCAGTGTGAGGGAATTTCTGGATACCAATCTCATGCACTTGTGGATAAAATTTTAGGGATGTAGTGGAAAAAAGCCAGCTAGACCTGGGTTGAAACCCCAGCCTTTCTATTTGGCTGAGTAACCACCCTGGGAGAATTGCTTAACCTCCCTAAGCCTCTCTTCCCCAGCTTATGAAATAAGGAGAATAGAGTTGTTAGAATTATATGAGAAAAGGCATGTGGAGTGCTAGTTGTCTAGACTGGCCTTAAGCTGAGACTCCGATAAATGTGAGTTCTATTGTTTTTCCACATACTTCTTTCTACACCTTCATTTTAGGCTTCAAATTATCCCCAACCCAACCCGTTCACTGTACCCATCAGACTCCTGATGCAGTTTTGACTCGGTATTGACGGGATGGTGCTGGATTTAGGGGCCCCTGGTAGTGAGGGGGTTTGCCTTAGGGTGGAAGCTTCTGCCGGAAGCACTGTTAGCTGCTTTCAGTGAGGCCTCTTTGGGATATGCTTCATTCTAGACCAAGAGTGCTTTGAAGAAGGATACAATAAATTGTCTTCAGGGCTGTGACAACCACAGCTGCCAAGGGCAGAGTTGCACACAGCAGGCCTTCTTGTTTCTTTAGAAGCACTCTGAGCCCCTGGGGTAAACTTTCCTATAAGTGTGGGTGTTAAAATAATCTGTTTTGGTGTTGTTTTTTGATATGTACAACTCCTTCCAGAGGCTAAGAAATGACTAGCCTGCCAGAAAATCATCACAGAGGAATAAATAATATCAAAACCGCATCCTGAAGTTTAGCAGTCATTCTCCACACTCTTTGCCCCCAACGTCCCTCTTCTGGTCTCTAACTCCAAACTTGTAGATGTTTCAGCAAAGAGGCGCTAGGCAGAAAAATGTTCCAAAGCTGTCTTGACTCAGCAGGGTCTGCCCATGCTAGGATGGGGAGGATTCCAAGGTAAACAGCCTGTATTATCACTCCATGCTTTCTTGGCCTAAATAGCCCCTTTCCAGCCCCAAAACATTTTTTTTTTTTTTTTTTTTGCCGATAATAGACAACCGGTCACAGAGTAAACACATGAATTTGCAGGTGCTGTGTTCCTTTGTGTTCGCCAACCAGATGTTCTTCTTTGGGACTTGGCTTTTGGCGCCCTGGGAGCCCCAGCTTGAGCAGAAACGTCACTCTTTCTTGCCCTTGTCAATGAAATAAAGTAAGGTTCTCATTGGAGAATTTCCAAACTGAGCTGTAAATTTCACTTGCAAACTATTAATCTATTCGTGTCAATTTTTTCTTTTCTCTTCCTTTTTTTTTTTTTTCCAATCTGGATTAGGCCAAGAAACACCAGTCAAAATAAACATGTAAATCTTGACCTTTAAAAAAATAACGAGTATAGCAGAGCTCTGAAAGTTACCCCAGGGAACTTAGGCTGCAAAATTCATACCCTCATCTTCATGCTCTGGCTTGGCATGGGGTGTGGTGGGAGCCCCACACGCAGCGCTCTGACTAAGGCCAAAGTGGAAACATGCCAGTGCTATTTCTACTGCTCTTGGTCGAGATGTCCAGCATGCTGGGGACACTTGGGGATATTTGGACAGCGTGTTCTTTCTCTTTTTGGTCAACTGTGCAGTGGATCAATGGGTCATTCTGGAGTCTGGAGAGGGTTGAGTGCTTCTAGAATGCCTGACAGATTGAGGGAGGCAGTGAAGTGAATGAACTTAGGTTTGGAAACTGAGACTCCTTCAAAAACTGCTCTGAAGTTCAATCTCATGTGTCATTGGCCTAGAAAAATTCCTGCTGGTTCTTGTTGAGCAAGTCTTGGTCTGAGCGCTGGACTGACTTGACCACAGCAGAGGGAAGATGACATGAAATCCTTTTGCTATTAAACCTTAGAATTCCTGAGTTGGAATGGAGCTTCTCCTTCCATCCTGCCTGCCCCCGTACGGGAGTAGCGCCGGGCATTGCTGCTCAGTCGCTGAGTCCTTGCGTCATCTAATCTTCCTAGGACATGCCCAGTGCAAGTCAAGCTGGGCTGGCTGGCCATCCTGCTGCTTCACATTTTTCAGTCTTTTCCCCAGCTGATGATAAAAGCACATAGTCCTTAATATCCTAGAAGTTAAAGTGAATTGCGGAACATGCACACAGCATGGTTGGGCTGCATTAGAAATTCAGTGTCACAGGCACTGTGTGTGCTTCTCAAAACACTATAGTTATAAGATCTTGTTTGTGATCTTCTTTGATTCTAATTAATAATACCTTATGCTACCATAAGTAGTTGTGGTTTATAAAACACTTTGGCTTACTATATTCAGGACAAATTTATGAAGCAGGTAAAATTAGGTCCCCTTGACAGGTGAATTAACTAAGTCTCAGTGAGATTATGTGATTTACCCAAAGTAATTTGCCAGTCAGTGGTTAAACCAAATGCAAACCTTAACCTCTTAACTCTAAATCTAGCACTTTTCCCAGCAGGCTGTGAGTTCAGTGGGAGTAGTACCACTGTTCACATGCTAAGGGTGAGAACATCGAGCAGGGTTTCAACAACTTTGCCTGCAAAAAGTAGTTTGTGACAGTCTAAGAAATACTCCACTTTTCTTGTTTCCTGGTCTAATGCTCTTTCTAGGTTCCCAGGAAGCTGTGAGGGGTAATATGTGAAGGCGGGGAAGAACTTGTGAATATAGGAAAAGAAATCCAGTGTGTAAACCCTATCCCAGAGGTGATTACAGGTTTGTAGTGTGTGTGTCATCATAAGGCGTAGAATAAAATAGTAGTGAAAGAAAATCTCTACTACTCATCCATTCCATTTATGAATCTATTGTCCTATCCTTTCACATTATTATAATATTTGTGTGTGGAATGCATCTCCCCTGTGAAAGCAGTAATTTTGTATTCAAGACATGATAGGTAATTATATCTAGGAGTTGCAGTTGAATTTCCCATCTACTGACAGATGTGATAGAGTCAGTCACAGCTTTTGCATGACACACACTTGTTTTCCTTTCTAGTTAGAATTTTGCGGGCATGATTCAAGCATTGTCCAGTCTGACAGAGAAAATGGTGACTCTGGAATTCATTCTGTCCTGTGCAGGAGGATTTGCATCCCTTGCTATCAGTGTGCATTCCAATGAGAAAGCACTTGTATGATCCCATGCAGCAACTCTGTGTGATGAGACCTGCTTGGTGAAATGTTGGCTATTAGCTTTGCTTGGACCTCCTCCAAGTGGGCTTGCTGAATGAAATACCATGAGGCAACTCATTTCTAGAGATTAGACCTCTCCTCCCCAGGACAGGTCTCTGCTATGGAGCTTCTCTGACACCCTGCACTTACACTGTCTACTCCCCCAACTCTTCTATCAAACCCGTACATGCCTATTTTCTTCACCATTTATACTCTGAGGATCTAACATGGTTCTTGGCATCCCGCACAAACTGATGTAAAGCTGTTGACTAACTGCATGGAGGAATGACAAACCTTAAATAGGGCATTCTAGTGGTGTCCTGTGTGTCCCCATTGGCTAAACATTTCAATGTCCACTCACAATTCAGCCCAACATAGAGAACTGTAGTGTTTAATTCTCTAAGCAAAGTGAAGTGGCTCTGTGTTTGCTGATAGATTTGCTCCTGGTCCAAACTTTAGGGGCCAAATGTTATGAGCCTTGATTGATAAAGGATGGATGTAGGTGTCTGAAAGCATCCCTGTTGTGGACTAGGCTGACTTAAGTCTAAACTACTTGCAGAGCTGCCAAGATCTTGCTATTGGTGCCTAACTCTGTGGTGTGCAGTCAAGTCATCTGTCCAAAGCACATTGTCCTTCAGCACCCCTGGCCAGATTCTCCATGCATTCTTGTCCCTCTGTCTCTTAGCAGGTCTTCCTGTCAGTCAAGAATGCTCTTTCTCTCCTTTTTTTTTTGCCTGGAAAAGTCCTACATATATTTGGTGATCCAGACCAAATGCCACCTCCCTTTTTTTTTCTCAAAAGTTTTAAAATCCCTCCCCACCCATTCCACCTCTTGCTGGTACCTTTTATAGCATTTTGTTTATGTAATAATTATTGCATTGATCACAATGAACTGGAATTACTAGAGATTCTTGACTAGATCTCTTTAAAGGCATGGGTTGTATTCTATTCATTTTGGTATTCTCCGAAGGTATAGAGAGGAAAATGCCTGGTAAAGATTAAATGCTTCAATCTTGGTTAGATAAGCAATTAATTGACTGAATGAATGACAGAGAAATAGAAGTAGAATGTCTATTATTTATTTTTAATTTATGAAAAAAAGATAAGATGGTTTATCTACAATTTTGAATCAATAGACATTTCTAGCATCATCTCCTAAGTGACAAGCTTCTTGAATACCTTCCCAGCTCACCTCCTGGCAAATATTAGGGGTTCAGTAAAGTTCTGGTGACTGAGTGAATGAAATGCATGAACAAATGGTCTGACTTTCTTCTTCAAACATGTCGGTTGACCTTTGGCTTTATTAATTTATTCATTTCGCTTACATTTAGTGGTCTTTTATTATATGCCTTCCTCTATACATTTCTTTTCCCTGTCCCTGTCTAATCCCTAAGCACTGGAGACACTAATACCCTTAAGATATTGTGAAAGGTGATACAGGGAAGTTTAGAAACTTTGTGAAATATGGTACTGAGTATAGATTCACTGGTTATTTTTAACTCTGACTTTCCTTCCTTTCTAGCATCCGAGATCATTAAAAATAGATAGCATTTAGACCATTTTAAACACCTATCTTACTTTATTTCCACCATTAATTTTGCTTTTTCTTCCTGTGGTTCTCTGAAATTGAAGAGAGAAACCTCAAGGTCACTTTCAATGTCAGACACTTTAACGGCTCTGGGCCCACATCCCTATTTAAAGGCTACTTTGTTCTCACATTCTGTACCTTTTCATGAAAGGATGGTTTGCAGAACTGTATCTTATACTCGAAAGTTAGGGTTTTAAAATTGGAAACTCTGAGGTTAACATAACCTCTCAAATGTCATTTGGATTTAAAATGTGGAGAGAATATATTTAGCTAGTTGATCTATCTGAAGAGTTCAAATTCAAGTGTTTATGGATATTAGGATTTCACCATCAACCAGACAACAGAACAATTAATGTCTCTTTTGATCCTGATATTTGCTCCCTTTAATAATCTACCTGGGACTGGTAGAAAATTCTTACTCACCCCAGCATCAGTGCAGCTCAGACAATAGCCCCTGTTCCTTATCTCCTTAACAATTTGTTTTGCTTTCTCTTAGCATTTGTATTTATATCTGTTTTCTCTTTCTGGACTGCAGATTTCTTTGAGGCAAGGACTTCCTTATTCATTTTCTTTTCTCCAGCCCAAAGCCTACCATAATGTGTAATAAATGTCTGTTGAATAAACACAGACTTTCCCCAAAATATAACATACCCAAAAAAGTACCGAAGACAGAGAAGAGACATCAGAGCTTGTTGACATTTTTATTCTGCTTGAATCTTGTCCACACCAACGACTGGAGGCCTTCCATTTTTCACTCCCTTCATCCTTTCTTTCCTCCTGCTCTGAGCACTCTTGAGTATGCTTGTTAAAGGAATGAAAATGTTGACTGGCTGTATCATTGATCGAATCTCAGGGAGTGAGGAAACAAGCCTCAGAGGGCCTGGCTCTGCTTTCAAAGGCACCAGGCATGAGGCTGCGGGTGCAAAGCCTGTTGTGAAAGACGGGCCTGAGTGCTGGACAAGCTGCAAAGGCACACACTTTCAGTTGTGCTATGAAACACTGTCTGAAATCAATACTCATTGCCCAGACCACAGTGAAGGACTGGAGGCTCTGCAGTGCCGCCTCTGACATTTCAAGAGCATCATGGCTGTCCCCAAGGGTGGTCTGGCCTCATTCGAGCCCAGAGTGCTACTGAGCAGGGGGCCCCTGAGCTGTTCTCTTCAGAAATCCTGGAGCAGTTTTCAATCCATGCAAATCAGAGGAAAGAAGACCTGACACCCTTGGCTTGTGTTTCGATCTAGTAGGGCCTGTTTTAACTCATCAAATTGAATTTGTAGGGCTGATGTCACCAAAAGAGTGATTCATTTTGCTGCTGGGCAAGAGAAATGGAGCACAGCAGGCCATTCTTGGGAGATCCCTGGGGCTGACCTGCGCAGGTGGTGCATGGGCAAGGATGCCAATGGACAGGGATACCAATGAGCTCCTGGCATTCATTCCTTGAGGGATGTGTGCTGACAGAGTACTGATGCTCCCAAGTACTATAGCTCTTCTCCAATGTTGTTGCATCAAGTCTTTTATTATAGAATTAATGTAGGCATGCCCTTATTTTAAGCAAGCTAATGTTTAATTCATAATGCCCATATATACCTATGAGGTGAGATTGGGAGCTATTTCTGCACTTCTCATTGAGCCAGTTAGCATCCAATTCCCTTGTGGAATACTCACTTTTCTCCCTTGTCTTTTCCTTCATGCAACTCCCAGCACCCTCAGTTGTTTACCGCTTATGTTCTAAGGCTCATTTCTTCCTAAATTATGGTACCAGGCCATCCTAATTGGTCTTTCTGTCCCCAAATTCTTCTGTTTCAAATCCCTCCTCTGCTTTCAGAGTGCTCATTCTAACACACATAGGATCATCCTCATTCCTAGTTATACTCTCCAATGCTTTTCATTATTATCTGTAGGGTATTTACAAAAATATTTGAATTGGATCATCCCACGTACCAAGCCCTGTCTCTGGCCTCTCCTTTTCCATAGATTTCTTTTATAGGAAAGTAAGACTGTTTCATCTCAGAGATCACTGTACTGTAAACTCACTTGTATGGCAAGATCCTCTCCATCCGTCAAGACTCTGCTCAAATGCTTCTGATCTGGCCGCAGAGCAAGCCACAGCACACCCTCCAGAAATATCACGGAAGGAGAAGTTTACCGCACAGTCAATTGCCTTCAGGTCCCATCCAAAATAGACCTTAAATTATGTCAAACTCTGTTCCATGTTCCTTCGATGGGGTTTAGAGATGATCACTTCAGGATAATAAGAATATCATCTGCCTAAATTTTAATTTCACACTATTCTACATTTTTTTTCATTATTAAAACATTTGAAAATCCAGCTTTCCATAATGAAGTTAGAGGCATTTTTATTTGTGTGTGGTGTGTTAGATGAGTGGCTCTCAACCAGGAGTCGATTTAGCCCTAACTCCCCACCCCCAACCCCAGGAGACATTTGACAATACCTGGAGACATTATTGGTTGTCACTACTGGGGCTTGCTACTGAAATCTGATACGTAAAGGCCAGGGATGCTACTGAACATCCTACTGTGCACAAGACAATGCCCTGCCCATCCTCCCAACAGAAAATTATTGGGTCTTAAATGTGAATAGTGATGAGGAACCTTGAGTTAAAGTAAATTGCCCAAAATCTCTTCTACAGTTCTCATCTGAAATCATTTAAAAATATTTCTCCCTTCCAGGCCAAGCAGAGTTAAAAAGGTGCTAAATTCTGTGGCTTTATCTCAACTCCCAAAGCACAAGAGATGATCAATGCTTCAAATTCTTTCTTTGCTGTCAGTTATTGACTTTCTCTCTGTGTCTGGTATCCAAGCTCTTATTGCTGGGAGGAAACTCGCAGGATAGTTTGGTTAGGGGGGTGAAGGAGAGCTTGATTCATCTCCCACCTCGCTGATACGCGCCTTTAATTAGATACAGGAAAATTATCTAATAAAATCTATTTAACACCAGGCCAAAGAAGAGAATAAGGAGACAGGAATAGATGAGCTCACTGATAAGAATTAGAAATATGACTTGAATGTTTTTAAGGAAATAATTTATTTATGCAGTGGATAGATTTTTCTCAAATCATTTAAAAATATGATTGTTACATTCCTAACACTAAGAATCGCCCATTTACCTGCCAAAAATTCTGGGTGTTTCCCCTGGCATTCCATCTTCAGTCTTCCATACACTAAGTGAAATACAGATGCTTGCATGGTTATTTTGGGTAAAATTTCAATCTGACTTCCCAAACTTTGTCTGAATTCATGCATTAATTAACAAATTGTTTTTTGAAACCATGTTTTTTTATGCCTCATACATTTCAACACTCTGTTAGTTCTTGAGCAATGCAAATGTGAACAGAATATGATTTTTTGCACTTGAAAAACTGATGAAGTCCAGTAGAGGAGAAAGATTTTAAAGCAAATATTTATAAGTAATGGGATCAGTGCTGTGCAAAGAGAAATGCAAAACACTCTGAAAACACACACAAGGCAAATTGTGTTTAGGGAATTGAGAGAAATTGTATGTGCAAGATAATAAATGAGTTGAGTATTGAAGGATGAATAGAAGTTTTCCAGGTAGAGGAGTGACAGATAGAGGCAAGAATATATTAAAGAGCATGGATTGGTAGGCTATGGTAGGAATAGGGTGTGACTAGGGATGGATCGTAGGAGATGAAGGTGACTTGATTCCCCAAAGTATGGTGAGTTCTTTGGGGGAAAGAGCTCTGCCCTATTCTTTGTATCCCCAGGGCCTGCGACAGTCCGTATCAAGCACAAAGCATTTCATCAGCTTCAGGATCAGCATCAACGTCAACACCAGTGATTGTAGATTGTATGCTCCAAGTCTCTAAGCAGAGAAATAATATGATTGGGGTTGGAGGTAGTGGGGGAGGTAAGATAGGAACAAAAGTACAAAGTTGGGTCATAAAGAAACTGTGATTTGAGTAAGTTGTGATAAGAACTACAAGAGAGAGAGACAGAGAGAGAGAGAGAGAGATAAGGAAGGAAGGAAGGAAGGAAGGAAGGAAGGAAGGAAGGAAAGAAAGGAAAGGAGAAATGAAAGGAAAGGAGAAATGAAAGGAAAGGAAAGGAAAGGAAAAGGAAAAGGAAAGGAAAGGAGAGGAGAGGAGAGGAGAGGAGAGGAGGAAAAAGAGGAGGAGGAAGAGGAGGAGAAAGAGGAGGAGGAGAGGAGAGGAAAAAGAGGAGAGAGGAAAGAGGGAGAGGAAAGAGGAGAGAAAGAGAGAGGAAAAGAGGAGAGGAAAGAGGAGAGGAAAGAGGAGAGGAAAAGAGGAGAGGAAAGAGGAGAGGAAAGAGAAAGGGAGTGAAAGGAAAAGTGAAAGGAAAGGAAAGGGAAAGGGAAAGCGAAGAAGGAAGGAAGGAAGGAAGGAAGGAAGGAAGGAAGGTGAGAGAGAGAGAAAGAAAGAAGGGACAAGGAGGGATTCTAGAGATATTTGGTAAGTCAATTTAATAGAACTTGGTAAACAAAAGAAATTGAAAAGTGATGTTAGAGAGTTGGAGATACCATCACTCATAGCACACAGAGAGCACACCTAGACAATCTAACTTTTAGAGTGTCCTATTTGAGGTAGCACCTGTAGATGCCACAGATAAGCAGTGGTCTGGTTGAAAGATGTCATTCTGAAGACTTGCTGGCTCACCTAGTGATTGTCTCCTGTGCTTTGTCTCCAGGGAACTTGGCTACTGGCTTCTGACGCATCTTCCTTGACTCTGACATCCCTTGCGACTTCCCAGTATGGTGCTGTCCTCACCACCTCTTTGTCTTGCTGGTGCACCACTCCTAACGTTAACCATAGACTGAAAAAGTTGCCTGGTCTCTAGATTCTGGTGACAACGTACCTACTTACTCTTCTTGCCTTCTCTAAACTCATTGCCCAAGCATATCACACACACGAAGAGGTGAGTGAATCTTATCATCACTTTGATGATACAGTTGGCATTTTTTTACATTCTAACTACCAAAGGGTATTGTAACACAATAGTCCTAATGTATTCCCCTCTTTAACAAGATTTACATAAATTTATTAACATTTCTATTTCTACCAAATTAAATTTTGAAAAACAATCTTGTCCTTAACACCGATCTAGGACATTTTGGGATATGAAATTAACTTTAACATGCATAGTGAAAAGAAAAGCAAGCAACGAATTCTACAAAGACTGTATCTGCTATGAGATTTACATTTCTGAGTCTCTCAAAAAATAGAGCACAGCAGGTCTTACTGTCTTCACATTTTTATGTTTGATAGTACCAGTAGATTCTCTCAACATTTATTTTTAAAGAAACATACTGAGTGAATTCCTTAAATAAATGTAAAATGATTCTGTATTTGCCAAACAACTCCTTCTTAGGCCTGATTTAGTTTGACAGAATGCATTCGAGGCCTGCTATGCTGTTTCAAATCAGGAACTTTCATGTAGCATATTGCCAAATGAACAGCGTTATCTAGGAAAGTGCATAGGGCAATGGGATCTGGGTTTGACTCCCCAGTCTTCCATTTTCTTGATGCGAGATACTTACCTTCTCTATTCTTCAGCTGATAAAAGTAGCATTGCAGGGTTGCTGTGAGTATAAAATGAGAGCACGTTTTGAAAATATTGGCATGTAGTAGGTCTGTCAACAGAAATTGGAGGTTCTGGCTCAAGGTCTGGCTCATGGTCAAGGAACACCAAACCACATAATTTCCCTCCTCCCCTGCTAATGCATAAAGAATTTAAATTAGTCAGTCAATCCGGCACAATATGGTTATAAAGATATATATTTTCCAATTTGAGTCTTATTATATATGGAAATTGGGTAGATGTGAAACCCAGAGTTAATAATAAGTAATTCAGTCCATGACCTCCAGGGCAGAGGTGGGGCCAGGTTGTAAGGAAAGGGCAAGGAGGAGTGGGCAGATACTCCAACATATTCTACTTGCTGTTAACCAATCTCCACACAGAGCAAGGTTCTTTTACATTTGCTCCAATGGCCACCCTGCAATGTTATATCACTGATTCAGTTTACAGATGAAGCGACACACATGCCAAGAAGTTAAGTAACTTTCCAAGGTCACGTGGCCAGTAAGGATTAATAGCTGGTTTTTGTTTCAAATCTTGTGTCTTCCCAGCGTTCTATGCTGCTTCCTGGGGACTGGAAATGTGTCCCTTTGTAGATAGTGAGAAACATGTAGGAGTTTTGATAACCCTGCCCCAAAAAGAAGACAGTTTGCATTGACTGTGACAATAGAAAGGAGGGCAGATTCAGCCATGGGATGGTCAATCTCAGTCTTCCAGAAAGTTCTAGCTGTCATCCTCAAGACTCCTCAGGCTTGACATCATTGGCTCCATGGACCCTGCCCTGCTCCTGCCTCATGACTACTGCCACCCTCTGCCCTCAGTGGGGGCCTAGGCATGGGTCCATGGGTCTATGGAAGTGACAGGATTGGGCATGTATGTCCCATGGCATCTTGGAGCAGGGCATAGCCACAGCTGTCTCCACCCCGGGCTGGCCATGCCAAGATGCTCTTGGTGTGTAACTTGACAGGAGTGAGCCTTTCATCTACCCTCAATCTGGGTACCTAGCATTTCCTGGCCCAGAGATTTCAATACCCCTGGGGTTTGTTCATCTGCCATGAATTGAGGTGGTGGGCTCATAGTGAGAGAAGACAGTTGGCTCTGCTTCTTCACCATGCTTGGGCACAGTGTGCTGGTCAGCGGCCTGAGGGCAGCGGGTCCTGGAAGTTGAGGAATCATGAGCCAGCATGTGCACATGCATGTCCATGGAGTCACAGGGAGGGGTGTGTTAGAGTATTTTGGTTGCTTACTCTTCACCCTGGGAATGAGGCAGAGAGTCCCACCCTGGGGTTATGGGGATGGCTGGACACATGACACTCAACACTAGGCAGATGAGATTGACAACAGACCTCTAGGGAGGAGGGAGTCACATGTCACACAGAGTTGCACTTGCGAACAGAGTGAATAAGCAGGGGCTGTGGGAGGCATGCTTTGTAGTAACAAAAGGAAGAGGTGATTTCCAGTTCCCCTGGGAGGATGGGATTAGGTTGTTTGAATAATTCTGTGGATGGCAGAGAACTGAAACCTGCTACTCAGGAATAAGCAGGCAGTGCCTGACCCCCATGATAAGAAAGGTTGTTTGGCTAGGGGACCTCACCTGCAGGAGCAGAGAGGTTAGGCCATTCAAGGCCCTCCTGTGGCGTCAAGGCACACAGAATATTGGACCTTAATTTTAGGTCTTACACCACGGAATCTGTACTCACCTCATGAGTATCCTTGTGTCTGAGGAAATGCAACATTAAAAAACAAATAAAAACCATCTTGACAGGTAGAGGAAGTTGATAGTGGTGGACTGGAAATAGAAATGGAAAGACTGGAGAGAAAGGAAAAACCTTTATGTTTTAGTACCTTTAATACCACTTTTTTCCTGCTTGATAAACAATGGACCTTGCCTTTTCATTTTGCACTTAACTCCACAAACTGGCGAGCCAGCCCTGCAGAGAAATTAGAGGACAAGTAGCATGAACTAGTAAACTGGAGCCCACGTCACTTATGTTTGTTACCTAATTGACCCCACAGGTATATGAGTTTGGGGCTGTGACACATAAGATGCACCTTGAAATGAACTGTGGACTGTGCAGTCATGGTCCCTGAAGATCCATTTGCTGTCTGTGAAAACCTAGAAGTTAGGTAATCCCCCGTGTCTCCCGCAGCACAGTGTCTCCACTCCCAACAATTATTCTGATTCTCCACATGATCATTAATATGTAAATGTGAGCCATAAAGCACTGAAGTGAATCCTTGATTATCGCATTTGCAGCTATTAATTAATGTTGTGGATCATCTGATCATAAACTTGTTCTTCTTCTTTGCAGTAATTGGTAACCACCGAGTCTTAACCTGATCATCCTTGGGTGAGTTTAAAGTCACGATCTCACTTCTCTGATTATTGACTTTTACTATTTAAGAGCTAAAAACCAGCTACTAATTGAACATGCTGTGAAATAGCTTTCCTCTTGCTAAGAAAATGTGCTGGCTGCTGACCAGGGCCTTGTATTCGAGGGCACACTGGAGGTACCGAGCAGGCTTCGCTCGTCTCTGTCCACCATGAGCTACGTGTGTGTTGTGAGGCTTCTTGGTCCTGGTGACACAGCAGCTGTGTTGTTGCTTTCTGTTTTCCAGGTGAGGGGGGTGTCTCAATAGTAATTAACCAGGGGAAAAAGTTAGAGAAGCCTAAATAAAACATTAATGAGACATTGTTGTGGGGAAGAATTTCAATCTGATTAATAGATTTTCCCTCTCCTTTTTAAAATGAAAATAGTTTTATTGCTTTCAGTTACAAAGAACATTTCTAACCAACTGCTGGAAAAAAAAGGTCAGTACTGCCAAAGAGAAGTCCTACTGGGCCTAGTTAAGGAATAAAAGAGGTTCACTTATAATTAAAATTTTTCCTCAGAGGCAAATTAACACATATGTTCTTAACCTAACTTCTCTGTGCACGTGTGTGTGCATGCATGCATGTGTGCATGCCAGTTAAACAATTACCATGTGTACTTACAGTATTGATTTACATAGAGAGCCTTCTTGCTCAATAGGCAAAGTCAAAACCACCCATGTTTAGGAGCACATATTTTGAAACGATGATGTCAGCTCATAGACTGCACCCCACCCATAACACCCTCCTCCCCATCTGGGTTTTAAGCCGACAGAAAAGTTAGGATACAAGGAATAAGGTAAGTGGAAGACAAAATCTTACCCCTATTGTTGGCAAAAGTGACTATGAATTGAGGCTTAAGAATGAGAGGCAGGTGGACTTCTGCAGAGAGAGCTGACCTCTGCATTCTATGTGTGGGCAGTACTGGACAGGGCAGGCTTACGTATTGGGCGCTAGATGCTGCAGTTATCAGGAAAGTGAAAGTCCTGGAAAGTGGCAACACAGTGCTGTTGAAATGTGTGGCGAGCGGAAAGGTGGTGGATAAGGATGTAGTAGACAGAGCACAGGATTTAAGGCCAGAGGGAATTTTAGCCCTATTGTTTATTGCTGAGTGGGCTTGGGTTTACTCTGTCTAGGCATCTGTTTCCTCATTTCAAAAGGCGGTATGTCCTTTGCATGATTATTGTGGGGACTGGCCTAGTACCTATACATATTTACAAAGTGCCAGGACTGAAGAAGGCATTCAGGAAGTGGTAGTGATTGTTGCAGGTTTGGAGGCTATGGCAAAAATAGATGTATTATACACACTTGAAATGGCATGGGTCTACTAGAGAAAAAGTGACTTAAAGGATAAATTGGAAGACGAAATGAATTTATGTCTTTGTATCTCTGTGTATAAACAACTTCACAGATGTCATCACCAAAAAAAGGGTCTAGTCATCAGCTATTAAGGTTGTTCCTGGGCAGAGTTCAGATCTTTCTTTAAGGAGACGTGATTATTAACATGAATTTGGTCAGTGGCAAACTGGAAATGACCTGTAAGGCTAGTATGACCCAGTAGTGTACATGCGGTTCCTTTCCTAGGTTTATTAGTACATTGTCTTGACTTAATAAATTATGTCCTTTGATTAACCAGAATGGGTAAAATTGGCACTGTTCATAGTAATTTGTTTTATATCTTCTATATAGAAGTAGAAGGTTTCTAAACCAAAACATTTTGCTCAACTGATTCTGGAATAATGGTTGACTTATCTTGTAACTCAGTTTCTATCTGCTACTTATAATAGAGATCTCTGTTTAAAATTCATACAAATTATAAGTCTCCTTGAGATAGTCCTAACTTTTGTGCCGTATTCCAGTTTTATATCTGGGTATATTTGAGCAAGGAACTGTCAGTGTAATTGTTAGGTTATTGGTTTATGACAATTGTTTAGGATAGATGAAGAACAGCACAATAGCTTTTGTGGCTTAAAAATATAAATATGAGATATTCTCTTTACATCTCGTACTGTGTGAGGAGAATATATATGTATGTTTATTTTATTTTTAAATTTTTCATTATAGAAAATTTCAAATATATATAAAGATAAAGAAAATAACCTCCTCCCTCAAGCCCACCAGATTCCTACCACTAAATTTCATCAATAATCAACTCTTGGACAGTCTTGCTTTATCTACTACTATAAATTATTGATCTTTTATCATTATATCTTTTAAGTATCTTTTAATCTATAGAGAAGCCGATCATTTATTCTTTATTTTTTTCAGCTTTGTTGAGGTATGACTAATAGGGAATTGTATCATAACATACAATGAACTGCACATATTTTTTGATGTATGTATATAGCTATGAAACCATCACCACAATCAAGATAATGAACATATTCATCACTCCCTAAAGTTTCCTGTGTCCCTTGGTAATTCCCTGCTTACCCTCACCCCATCCCAAGACAAGCACTTATCTGCTTTCTGCCCATGTAGATGCATTTGTAGTCTCTATAATTTAATATGAATGTTATCGTACAGTGTGTGCTCTTTTTTCTTTTATTGAGGTACAATTCACATACATATACACATGCAAAAGAATGAAGTTAGACCTCTACTTCACACCAATTACAAAAGTTAACTCAAAATGAATCAAAGATCTAAATGTAAGAGCTAATATTATTAAATTCTTAGAAAAAAACATAAGAGTAAATCTTTGTGACCTTGGCTGATGCAATAGTTTCTCAGTCATGATCCCCAAAGTACAAGCAATATGAACAATAACAAACATAAATTATACTTAATGAAAATTCAAGATTTTATGCATTAAAGAACACTATCAAGAAAATGGAAAGATAACCCAGTGTTCATAAAAGTATTATTCAAAATAGCCCCCCAAAAGAACATCACAAATGTTTATCAACTGATGGATGAAAAACAAAATATAGTATATCCACACAAAGAAATATTATTCAGCCATAAAAAGGAATCAAGTACTGATACATGCTTCAAATGGATGAACCTTGAAAACATGTTAAATGAAAAAAGTCAGTAACAAAAATCACATATTGTATGACTTCATTTATATAAAATGTCTAGAATAGGCAAATGTGCAGGGACAGAAAGATTTAAATGGTCACCTAGGGCCAGGAGTGGCTGTGAACAAGAGTGAGATTTCCCTTTAGGGTGATGAAAATATTCTAAAATGGATTGTGGTAGTGATTGCATAATTCTGAATATACTAAAAACCATGGAATCGTACCCTTTCAATTAGTGTACTTTATGTTATACGATTTATACCTTAATGAAGTTACGTATTTATCTGAATAGCTCATGTTCATCTTTGATACAGTTGGCCACAGAGGGTGGACAGGGGTAGAGAAACAACAATACCCCTCAGCAACCGGGAGACCTGTGCTGTATCTAGGCACAGCCGTGGCACAGATTGGTTTGATACTCACTTCTCTCTTCTATGCCTCGTTTGTTCAATAAGGATGTAAAATTAGAATGTTGGACCAGATGACCTAAAGATCTTTTCCAAGAATCTTCCCTAATTTTATAGCTTGCAGTGTACCAGACGTGTTTCTATCTTTTGCCTTGATTTCCCCGTGGACTGTGCAAGTGAGCTAGAGATAGAGACAGACATTGCCTCAGCAAAATGTACTTGGCTTGCCCTGCAATGTGCTTTGTCATCCTTGCACTCAGATGGTTTTATGTGACTATGTGGTATCTTTTTCATTATAACAAAATAGACAATATCACTATGTCATGGGAGAAAACACTGCTGTACCCCTAAGCTTTTCTGCAAGTTTACATCAAGCTCCCTAGATGCTCTAGTCTCTACTGCTGGTCTGATCATCTTCTCTAACTTCTGCATTTTAGAAACAGAGGAAGGGTCACCAGTTTCATCCCCCTTGGCCCTTGGAAAGCTGCCTCATTCTCGAAGTTCCAGTCTGAGGCATTTCATGACTCATCTCTGGTCTTTTATCCCACACGGAAAAGGCCTACTTTGCTCTAGACGGTTGTTCCATTTGTTCATACCATTTCCTGCCAAAGTAACTATTTTTCCCAAAGAAAATAAGAAATGTTCTGAATTGTTCATTAATTTCTGCATGTGGATGTATGAGGGA
Organism: Pteropus medius; assembly: GCF_902729225.1. Taxonomy (NCBI): domain Eukaryota; kingdom Metazoa; phylum Chordata; class Mammalia; order Chiroptera; family Pteropodidae; genus Pteropus; species Pteropus medius. Next base: position 707,253 of record NW_024351648.1, read on the forward strand.
TTGATGTGAAGAATCCAATAGTAGTGAGATGATAACCAAAACAGGATGGAGTGACCCAGGAGCAATCCCTCACGATGGACAATTCATTATTAAAAATTGGAACTCAGGTACATTCTGTCATTAAGTCAATCAGCCAGAGCTTACAGTCTCATCAAAATTAGTGAATCCGAAGCCAATTTATTAGAAACAGATAACCATTTTTCCATTTAAAGCATATTCCAATTTCTTGTGCTAGAGAGAATAATATTTGGATAATTGTATCTTCTCCTGATTATAAATATATAACCATTAGTAGACTATTTATGGAAAATTGACACATGCGTATGGCCATGTCTTATTTCTTTCATTTCCAAAAGCACAGAATAGACTACCTGCATTCCAAGCCGAGTTTGTAGTAGCTGGGATGTGTGAGCATGCAGTGCTTGTCCCCTCCAGGGTGGCCTTTCCTTTGTATTCCCTCCTCCCTGCTACCTTCTCTCTATCTTCCTAGGGCTGGTTGAGTTGTTGACAAAGAAACTCACTCTTCTATTTCTAATTTTGGGCAAGTTTGCATTATGGACTTGAAACATTTCAGTTTCTTGGTTTTATCCCCCTTAGCTAGTCTCATTCCTGAATGGCTCAGAATCCTAGCACTGCTGACATGTTCTGACTTCTGGGACTCAGCTGCCATGGGCCCAGCCATTGGCGAGTGTCCAGGCAGCCTCTCTGGCTCCCGCGCCATGTACGTGAGACAACCATGGCCATGTGGCTGTGGTCACTCTTTTAAAAATTATCATACACACAGACACACATACACGCTCACAGTTTTTTAATTTAATTTAATTTTGTTTCAAAGGGGGTTAGGAATACAAAGATTTCCTTAGGTTTTAGGAATGACTTTTTTTTTTTTTGCCATGCGTATACCTGTATATATGTATATATGTGTATATATAAATGCATATATATAAATGCATATATAAAATACATTTTTATATGTGACATATAAATGTTTTACTTCTGTGGTCAAATCCCCCCAAAAGTCTCCTTTTTGGGTAATTAGATGACAATATATGTCAAATGGAAATGAGAAACTGGCGGTCAATTCAACAAAACTACCATTCCAAAGTCAGAGAAAGGAAGGGACAATGACATCAGTAATGACAAAGGCATTTGTTCACAGTCGGTTTCCAACAACAAAAAGCAAACCATGAGGAGAGCCCTTACTCCCCCTACTACCTGAGCACACTGTGGAGATTTGTAAAATCCCTTAGAAACAGGCTCTTGGACAGCATGTTAAATACTAAAGGCATGTAACAGCTCCTCCAGAAGAGGGGCTGCCCTCATCATGAACTGCCAGCTGGATATTTATGGCTAGAAACTACTGTCACCCTATAATTTGGCTCCTGAAGGTCACATTCTTCTTCGGGACACAAGCCACAAGTCAATCATTGTGGTTAGAGAGCTTTCCTCTTGTGCCAGAGTCAGGACCAGTGCTGCAAGAAAGAGGGGTTTCCTGCTGGCATGGGCTCCTCTGATGATGGAGTCACATGGGGGCTGCCGAGAATGTATTCTCCAGGAAGCTCCCTCTGTCTTTGAACTTCTAGAATTTTCTCTTTTAAGACTTTAGATTCTAGAGTCCTAAGTCACCCCTTACTAAACCCATGGCTGTGATTATTTACTCATCCTTGGAATCTGAGTTTCCTTTGCTTATCTGTATCTCTTTCTTCCTAAGAAGAAATCTTCCCTTCCACCTTGCCTGCCTCTCTTTTCCTGACAATTACCAATAATTTGTTGTGTGAAAGGCATTCATTATTATGTTATACTCACTTTGTGCGTTCAGAGCAGTTTTCTCTGATAGGCTCCTCAGGACAACCTGAGGGAAGGAGGAAAGATATTTCCAGAAGGGCAATATTTCTTTAAGAGAGAATATGGGTTTCGGAGACATATGGAGATTCAAATCCTTTTTCCACACGTACATACTCCATATATGACGTGGACAAATTATTCCATCTTTTTGAAGCTCAATATCGACACATGCAAATTAGCAATAATATTTCCTTCTTGGCATTTGAAAAATTGGAGGAGATGCTTCAGAAAAGTGCCTTGCACGTTGCCTAACACATGTAAGTACTGAGAGCATTCTCATTATTATCCTTTTATGTATAGTCTGAATGTGGACACAATACAAGCAAGCGTCAGAGAGGGGGAATAACCTCCCAGATAATACAAGGACAACAAGTGGCAGAGCCAACACTGGATCTGTGGCCTTTGGGCCCCCAGCCATCACTCATCCCCCTTCCTTACGTGGGGACGGGCAGTGCCGTCCTCTCCTACAAGGGTGGGGATGGGTGGGTGGTACTGCTGTCCCCACAGTGCCCTTTCTTCAAAATACCTCTGTGAAGAGAGGCTCTCCCTTGTGTGTTATGAGTTTGAAATTGAATTCATTCTTTGGATTTGTGTCTCCTTCTCTGGGCTTTTGTGACTTAAGGTGCATGAAACACTTTTCAGTCTTTAGAAAGAACACTGAGGAGTATGTGGTCCTGTGGGTGGTAAGAAAACCTCTGGAAGATGCTCTGGAAGATGCTGTGGAAGACGGGAGACCCCTGCAAGTGCGAGTTGTCTTGTCGTCCTCAGGGAGGTGAGCCATGGCCCCAAGCTATCTGAACAAGCAGGTCATGGAGGATGCTGGTTTATTTGTTACTTTCTACTGCGGCCTCTTTTTCACTTGCTTGAGGTGTACCAGAGTTTTACCTGAGATTTCACCTTGAATACCAACAAAGTAGTATTCAGAGTCACCAACTACATCTTTACTTTCCTGAATAGAAGTCAGATAAATAACAAAAGTGATTTATTGCAGGCTTTCTGCTTCAATTATGGCAGTGAATAAGGCAAGCAGAGCTGGAACTTGATAGTGCATGGTTTGGAGTTGTTTTTTGAAATATCGCATTCAGTGGGGCGGCTGGTAGTTTCTAACACTAATGATACCCGTGGTGTGCGAGGGCCATTTCTACCTGTGGTGCATCTACTTTAGACATTGTGTAGGAGGCAAGAAATATCCTGTTTATTTGAAAATGCTAGAATTACCCACTGCTTGAACTAAGTTTGCTGTCTTTGCCATCAGAAAGAGAAATCCCCAGGTGTATTACTTCAGCACAAAAAACACTGGCAAACAAAGGGAGTTTTATTTTACTCTCTCTCTCCCTTCTCACCTACCCCACTCCCCGGACCCAACACATCCCCTGGCAACTTCCTTTGACTTCAAGAGGCAACAGTCCTGAAACTTTTGTGATAAAAACAGTATTGAGAACTCCATGCTGTTTCCAAAAGTATTTTTTCAGAATGGCTTAGAAATGTCTAGAAAAGAAATCACACAGGGGTACATTTGGGACTTTGAATGGATGATTTCTATTTTATACTCTGGAAGAAAGACTTGGGGTTTCAGTTTAGTGACAAGATAAAGAACTTCAAGACATGCAAAGTATAATGCATTCTCGTAGTCACATTGTCATATTGGCTATAAGCACTAAGTTGTAGAAATGGGAAATTTTGAGTAATATTAAATTTTGTTCTTATGCCAAATAATACGAAAGGGGTAATCAAGAGGATTTTCCCTGCAATCCTTGGTCACTAACAAACTGCACAAATAGAAAAATATATTTACCTGTTCAGTCATTTCTTACATATTTCCTTGGATGACCTGAAAAATAAGGTCAATTGAATAGTTCTGTGAAAATCAGAGTCACTAAAAAAGACAAGTGTCCCAGCTTAGCAGTTAGATAGGAGGAATTCTCTCTTACTCAGCCTTTTTGTTCCATTCAGGTCTTCAACTGATTGGGCGAGGCTGACCCACATTGGGAGAGGGGAAACAACTTTGCCAACCGGAGTACAATTCTTGTAGTAGAGTATGGTTTCTCTTGCCTTTAGTCTTACATATTTCATTCATTTCCGAAGTAACTTGAATCAACACCTTTTTTCTCCTGCCCCCTTCAGTAAGATTGTTCCATTTGTATTATATTTGTAATATAGTTAGATTCATTCGTCAGTCTGCATTCCATCCTGAGATCCCCTGTCCTATTTACTTTTTTAATTATTTAATTTTTCAAATTCACGTACATTAAGATTCAGTGTTTAGGCTGTGAAGTTCTACGTATTTTTGACAAATACGTAGTTAATGTCAGAGACAACCACCCTTGGAGTATTGTTTTACATTAAACATTTAATATACGTTCTTCTTCACTTAAAAGTTTGCTATTCTGATTCATCTATGACTTCACCCACAGATGATGTATTTCTTTATTTAACAAACACATACTTAGCTCTTACCATGTACCAGACACTCTTTTAAGTGCTTTACAAGTATTTACTCATCTAATCCTCTTAACATTCCTATGAGATAGGTGCTATTATTATTCTTATATTACAGATAAAGAAACTGAGGCAAAGAGGTGAAATAACTCACTAAGGTCACACAGCTAATATGTGTTTATCATCCAAAGAAAACACAGCAAACATGAGTTGTTGATTAGATGTTCATCTCACATTGATACCTGGGTGAAGCTGAACAGTTTGCATGCACGGCCCACAGTGAAACTGTGCTCTGTGGTACAGGGCTCCAGGTGCACAGCAAGCAGGAGCTGAGAGAAATGCTTTGAACAGTTTCCTTCAGCAGTTGTAAAATGGATGACATAGAATAATTTATGGTTGCTTTATTGAATAATTTACTAATCAAATCATTCAGAAAAGCAGTGAGATGTAAAATGGGAAAACAAGGGAGAAAAAAGTTTGGACCAAGGAAGGATCAATAAAAACCAGCTGAATGCTGCCTACCAGGGTCAGGCACATTGAAGGGAGGCAGGTCTCTGCTGGACTCACTTTGACTTAAGGAGGCAAAATGTGATCATCTGTCTTGAGTGCCGCCTCCCACCCTGAGTGCTGCTGAAGAGCCTGTGTCTACTTTCAGTGGACTCTGATTTTGCCTTTTTCTCACCTGTCTATTCTTTCTGCATGAACATCTAACTTATTGTCTAGTATGTGCAGAGAACTTGGTATTAGGATTCCTATCATAGAGTCCACTAGATTTTTTGTTGCAAATCGCGTGACTTCTAAAAATAATCGAAGGAGCATCTTGCAATTGATCAAAGATTTTGCACCTTATCTTGTTTGATCTGTACAATTTACCCTTAACGTCAGTGTCATAGGTGAGGACCAGTGCACAAGGAGGGTGAACTGTCCTGCTCAGAGTGTCCACAATTCAGACTTTTGTCTCCAAATCCCTCTTCTTTCCTCTCTTCTCCAGTTGCCTTAGTCTCCTATGCCACACGGAAAGAAAAATCAGATTTAAGTCAAAGAGTTGGCTCTCCGTGATAACCACTCCATTAATTTTAGTCATTTCTGCATTCTTTACCCCATCTATTATCCCACACAGACATCTGTGTAATATCACTTGGGAATCAAAGACATTTTTCTTTTAGTATAACTTCAAGATTAAATGGCCGTTTCGAACACTCATTTTTCTAACCTTGTTTAGTGCCCACATCATGAGCACTTTTGCTGCTCTCTAGGCTTTTGGAGTAACTTATCTTAATCAACTGAGGGAAGACCAGAGTGACCTGGCAAAGAGGAATGATGCTAGCTTTAGAATCGACTCAATAAATAGATGGAACAGAATTTTCTGGAAAGGCCTTGCAGATAAACTCATAGTTTTACCTAGAGACTCTTTAGAAAATTATGCTAGGGAAATAGTCAAGTTTAGTTTTCCATTTCTCACAGCTGAGATTCCAGATAATCTTTGTGCATTAACAGTAATAATTACTAATTTTGTATAGTAAGTCGCAACTCAGAAGGTGCTTGAGTCAGGATTTTAAGGTTGATTAGACATCTCCAACCTACTTTCAATCCTGATGCCGAGAGCTAGATTTTCTAGTGTCCTTGTCGTTTTGCCTGAATAAATGGGCCATTAGTGCATCAGACTTCTTTGTCCATTTTAGCACTTGAATGGAATTTACTTCCAATTGATCTATGTATTATAGCAATATTTACACATCATAAAATTCCTTCAATGTGCCTGACCCAGGTGGGCGCTTATACTTCAATGACCATCTAGTTTCTAAGTTCTAACTTTCTCTTATGTTTTGAAATTATGGTTCAATATCTGCTTTTCGTAATTGGTATATTAAAATGTCTAATGCACATTTTAAAACTCGTATTTTTCTATCATCGTGTAAAGTTAGTCACTGTATTTTTCTCTGACCACTGAAAGAACTTTAAGACACCATCTCTTTGATTCTTCCTACTATGTCATAATCTATTATAATAGATTATATTATATTTTCTTTAATTGATAAAGATTATTTTGGGGGTATTGTATCATTTTCCTTATCGTGTAATTAAGTGTTCATTTTTCTGTAGTGTATTCTTGAGTGATTCAGAGGTTTGGTGTGTTAAGCCATCTGCATTCTTAGATGGCTAAAATATTTTTTCTTTTCTGATATATATGTGTATATATTTCACCCTTGCACTGATATGTTAGTTTGTACATAGAATCTCGGAATCGAACAATTTACCCTTGAAACCTCAAAAATATTGCTTCTCATTTGTAGTAATTATCTTGTGATGCTGATGAAAAGCCAAACATAAATTTTTTAAAAAGGGACTTCTGTTTATTTTTTTTGAAAAATTTGTTTTTGTTGTTATCCATGGAATTCCAGAGTTTTACTAGAATGTGTTTTATATGAGTCATTTATAAATGTGTTAACTTGTTTTTCAGTGTGCTTTTCAGCTTAAAGAGCCATGTCTTCCTTCACATCAAGGATATTTTCTTCTGGTATTAATTGAGTAATTAACTCTACCTTTCACGTCTCTATGCTTTAGAACTCTTACTAAATGGAAGCTGAGCTTACTAGATTAAACCTTCAACATTTAGCATAGTACCTTTAATGTATTAGGTGCATTACATTATAATATCACTTAACTTAGAAATACCCTCAGCAAAGAACACAATGCCTAATCCTTGATGGGTTCAAGTATACCTTGAAGATAGAGCCAGATTATGATAGTTGGAAAAAGAATTTAATGTGAAAGTAATGTCTTGAGCTATGATGTAGAGCTAGAGAGGCACCAGGGAGGTTCAGGTAGCAGAAGTAGCCTTGCTAGGATAAAGGGTATGGACTGAGAAGTAAGAAAATACCCACCTGGAAAAATGGGTGTTGGAATCTAGGGTGTTGGAATGCTAGAGAAGGAAGTTTATATACTTTATGAAGTGGACAATGAGAAGCCACAAGATGGAGAACATTTTCATGGTGCTACAGAAAGCTTAATCTGAGTCGTATAGATGAATAAATTTGGAAGAGAAAGGCTAAAGGAAGATTTGTTAAGAGGTTCTGTAGTTGTCTTGATGGAAATGTTAAAGGTCAGAACTAGGGCAATGCCATTAGTCGTGGAAAGATGGAAATGAATGTAAAAGATGGGAAGGGAGAAAGAAAAATAGTCAATAACGTCACCTATGGCTGCCGGATAGGTTAACACACGGAAAAACCAGAGCTTAAGAGAAATAGAGGCAGTCAAAAAAAAAAGGACTCTATTTTGGTAGAAAGATGATTTTAACTGTAGATGTACTGAGGTCTTGGTTCTCCTAGGCCATCCATCTGAGAAGTCTAATAGGCAGATAAAAATAGGGTATTAGAAATCAGGGCGAGAGGGTCAATCTTTAACAACAGTGTGAAGGAAACAGATGCTTTATAAGGTATAGTTTCTTTTCCTTCAGGGGACTTAAAATCTATTTGTGAGATCAAGGTAACAGTTTATAGCCAACAACAATAAAGTAATTTTGGGCTGAATTGGGTGTGGCACACTTCCTTTGTTGTAGGAATTTAGGGAAAATAGGAATTAAGAATTCTCAGAGACATTGAGGATTCGGGTTCAACTTTGATGGGTGAGGAGTTTTAGTTGGGTGCAGTGACAGGGAAGGTTGACATCGATGCTATCTTTTAGAATTAATAGGAACCCATATGATATACTCATTGTAGGAGTCTTGATAACTAATTAATCCTACTGAAAGGCAGATGTGGGGTTCCCATGTATTTCTGGGATTTTTTACTCTGTACCCCAGTTTGGTGTTGCATGGACTGCCATCCACACCAGATCTGAAGTAAATCCGTGTCTCTTTAGGACTGTAGCTGGCACAGGGTAGCTAGTTTAATGACAGATGCAAAAATGTGGAACCCCAGGAATTTGTGCCCTTGTAAAAAGGATGGTGCTTAATCCCTTGGAAAGTAACATAATGCAAGATTTCACAGTCTTTAGGTGATTTTGTTTCCCAGGAAAACCTAACATGAATTCTACAGCTCAACACCTTCAGGACTGGTATCAACAGACCAAAAAAAAAAAAAAAGTAAAATTTTCTCAAGGAACAGACTTTAAATTCACATCACTTTTCCCACAGTATTCTCTCTACTTTCCAGGAAGAGGGAGTAAAGCACATGGCGTGTGTGTGTGTGTGTGTGTGTGTGTGTGTGTGTGTGTGTGTGAGTGTATGAGTGAGAAGTGGCGTTTACTAGTTCTGCAGAGCCACACTGAGAAGCCAGGTTTCTTCTGGAGTCCTCACTATTTCTTGTGTGAGACATTTGGCCTAACATTCCTCATCCCCTACCCCTTCTGGTGATCCAGTAAAGGGACATTCTGGAACCACTTATTCTGCAGATAGAGAATTGTCCCCATCTGCCTGGACAGCTCCTACTGGTCTTTCACGACTCAGCTCAAGTATCATGATTTCAAGGGAACTCTGGCTCATCCCAACCCAGGCTCTGCCCAGTGCTCCTCCACTCTGTGCCTTTAGTGTGTTTAAAGTGCTGACCTCTCTGTCTGTTCATTGTTGGTTGAATTATCTGCAGACCTTGAGCTTCTTGAGTGGGTGAGGCTGATATAGTCACCTCTGGATGCCCAACCCTAGAACTGTGCTTGGCCATTGCAGGCTCTCAATAAAGTCTTGCTGAGTGGATGGATGAATATATACATTGCATTAATGCATGGCCTCTGACACATTTTGTTTGTATCCACATTCAAGAAGGAGTTGATTATTGTTACTCTATATTGTCTCAATCAGTTTCTGAAACAATTCCACAAAGGGAAAAACTCTGCATTTGGCTAGCAGCCACCTGAGTATGGCATAGTTTTGCTTTAAGGCATCAGAGCTGCTTGCCCTCTTGCCCAGTGAAGACTTGGGTGGATTGAGATACAAGTTCTGAGTATATTTGTCATTCAAGTTTCTCGCTGATTGGGAATTGTCATATGGGTTGTGTCTCTTTTCAGACCTTTGTCCAGGGCTGTGATTCCTGAGGTGCCAGAAGAAAAGGTAATCCTTCTTCTGGACATATGAATGGCTTGGTTTGATCAAAACTCCAGCCCCCACTGCCTCATCCTTCCTTCCTGGCCATCTTTGTGCAGGACGCATGTGTTTAAACTTCCCCAGTGGGCTTGCTCCGGCTCCTTGGGTACCCCTCAGTGACCATCCCTCCATCTGCCCCATCTCTCTGGGTTTCTAGAACCCTTCTCCCTGATACAGAGTTACCTGGTGTTTTGCATAGAAACCTGGTTCTTCTAATGTCTCCATCCACTTAGGCTCTGCCCAAGTGATATCATCTTTATTAACTCCACATGGCTTATTCAGACCAAATTGAGCATTTTAATGAACACCTCAGAGAGTTGTGTGCCAGCCACACAAAGTAGAACTATCTACAGGCAGGTTTTTGTATTCAAAACAACGTCCTTGTTGTTGTTGTTGTTGTTATTGTTATTGTTAGTTTTCCCACAGTTATATATGAACAGCTCATTTTAGAAAATGAGAAAACAAATGCTCAATGAATCAAAATTATCTTTCCAGCTAATTATGATACTAATTGCTACTAAAAGCTAGAACTGGAATTGAAATTCAGGACTGTGGGCTCCAAGTCCCATTAGTCTCTAGAAAGACACCAGCTTTGGGCCAGCTGATATCCTAGGATGGTGCTCATTACACTTCATGAGCAAAAGGTGCTATAGGTACAACCTGCCCTTGGAAGATGAATGCTTCAGGGACATTGAGATGGGGCTTCAAGGACTGCCTGCTTTCTATAGGAACAATGATGAGAGTAAGCCTTAACTCAGTGCAAAACTTCAGCTACCTCTGACATTGCTCATTCCTGGCTTCCACTGACATTACTGGGTTTGTGGTAAGAATTAAAAATTTATCCCTGAGTTTGCAGTACATAAAGAAAGGTCAGTGACACTCAGGGGGACTTCCAAGTGAGGAATATGCCTTAAATCTTAATGGCTTGGTGGCAGTTATGGCTAAACATTGTCGTAAGGAAACACTCATTTCAATAACTAACTACAAAGAAGTGTGTCTAAGGAACATTGTGCCCAAAACACATTTGCAAAAGGAACTTGAGAAAGGAACAAAATGAAAAGCAAACAGTCTTTCCAGTATTTTCAAGACTTTGATATTTGGCGGTAGTTGTCAAAGAAAAAAGAAAAAAATAAGATGGAAGTACTTGGGACACATAATGAAAGTTTGTGAGCCAGGATGAAATTTCAGCTGCTTTTATTAAAAGATTTTGTAGAAATCCAGAGGGACACTGTTGAGACCATTTTAATTTTGATTCTCCTCACGTGGCCTCTCATCCCATCCTTTACTGATTAGTAGACTTCTTGAGCTATGGAAATGACTTCTCATTGATTTAATACATGGAGGATGACACTCTTAAAAGGACAAGACAAGGAATGAGTAGTTCCTTTGGTCAGTGAAACAAGAAATTATCCAAGAACTCACACTTAATAAATGCTCTTTGACGAAGATGGCTAGTAGTAATATTAGAACACATACATTTTTTTAAGACTCTAACATAAGGAGAAAGTAGTTTTTGTGTGTATGTGTATGTGTGTATTTACATATATAATTTTTAGTTCATATTTATTGTCCTTTTCAAACTTTAATTTCCTTACCAATTTTCTTATATCTGAAAATTTCTGGTAATGCTAAGAGTTTTCCTTTGAGTGATACATGCAAAGTGGGTATTATCTGTATTGGAAAGAGAAAAGGGTTGAGTTGTAGAGCCAGAAAGCCATGGGTTTGGGCCATCATGTAATTGATCTGTTTAGTTAGTTCACTAACTTGAACCTTTGTTTTTGCAATTGTAAGATAAAGGTAACAATACCTGTCTCATAGAATCATTTTGAGGATTAAAATAGAGAATATATATGAAGGGCCTCAAAATAGAGAATATACATGAAGGGCCTCAAAATGCTGGTACATAGTAAATGTTGACATAGTCATTCTCTTCTCTCTTTGATATATAGAAGTGCTCATGATAACTATCATTGCCAATTTATTCTTTAACACAAAGTTTTAAGAACATCAGAGGCAGCCCGATGAACTTTTGATGAACTTAATATATCACCTCACTTATTTATTTAATAAATATTTATTAATTCCAGACATGGTAGATGGAATGAGCCAAAGTAAAATGTATTTACTTGTGATAATAATTCCTTTAGTCTTCAGTGCCCTTGACTTTAAGTAAAAAAAAAAAAAAAATCCAGTTTTTTGAACTTCCAAGACTATCTGTGAAGGTCAACTGATTCAAACATTTAGAGAGGGGAAAAAGCTAATATATGATTCTGTAGCTAGTTGATTGATATCGTTTATTTCTACCTTTGGTGGACATATATTTACGTGTGATGCAAAGTGCTTATCTCAGTAGGAAAAGTTTGCTGGCTTACCATTGAAATTACATTGCTAAGAGGTAGAGTGAAAATATGTCCTGTTTTTTCTCATTTAGGTTTGATTTGTATTTATCAATTTGATATATTTATTAATAAAACTTTACTTTAAAAAGTGTTCAGGAGGTGCTAAAATTATTTGGATGATATATTTTATGGTCTTCTCTCAGGAATAGTGGTTCCGTGGTTCCTTTTGAAAAATTCTGGGAAGTCTATATTTGACTATTTCCTCCTCTGGGCCTAGGATTCCACAGTGAAGGCCTCTCCCAGGAACAGCAGAGCCAGGCTTTCCAATGGTTTGCTATGATGAATAGAAACTTAAGGGGCAGCTAAGGCCAGAAGGGTCTGATAACGAATGTCCACTTTTGTAGGATGTACCACCGTGAACTAAAGATTAGCCTTATAAAAAAACGACTTCCCACTTCCAACCCATTATGAAAGTAAAATGCAAAGACAGGTGAGACAATGCTTTGAGTAATCTTTAATGAAGCTGGTTTGAGAAATAAAACCATCTGTCTCTCCCGTTCGACTGCCTCTTGTTCTATAAAACAGCTATGTAGTCATCTTAAACCAGAACAGACTGAAAGGGCTGAGGGATGGAAACTCCTGAGTCTTATAGTTGTGTCATCTACAGCTGCTCATCAATAAGAAAGAAGCAAATGTTCCAACAAGCGCTTTCTCATGACAATACTGGGCATTCAGGCATAACCTGAAAAAAAAAAAAATCCGTCCTTGGATTTGTGAGCACTTGTGCGATGAATTTGGCTCAGAAATTTGCTTGATCAAAAAAACTAGGAGGCAAGTCTTTGCCAGAAACTTATTGTTGCTAGATTAAGTTAACCCTGCAGCCCAGCTCAGTTCCAACATTTGACTGCTTACTGTTAAGATCCTCGGTGGTCCTAATCCCTGGCGTCTCTCCTGTCTTCTGTTGAATCTGCCGTGTTGATAATTCAATCAGTTATTGAAACAGTCTAAACTACAGAAGATGTTTTGAGGAGAAGCTGTAGTCAATTGGAGAAAACTCTGGATAAGGAGTCTGGTGATATTATTTTCTAGTTTTCTTGGTAACCTTGGGAAAGTCACCTTACTTCCTTATGCCTCCCTTTTATCACCTGTACACAGGATTTACCTGGCTCACAGAGTGCTGTGATCCAAAATAACAGTGGTTCCTTCTCACCCTGTAATTCCCCATGCACCAGACTGCTCTTGGATTCTCTAGCCTATTGGTCTTTATGCAAAAATTAACATTTCAAGATGCAGTATAAATGCCAGGTTTGACATGGGACAATTCCTATTCTTTTCCCAGATTCTTTGAAGAAAATAATGTCTGTCTTTTCTGCGCTCATTAGCATGTTATTTCTACTCTTTTATGGCAACATCCATGTTATTTATCACTTCCTACATTTTATTGTCATTTTCAAGATCATGTTGGATTTCCTTGTGAGCTGTCGCTCTGCTGCTGCTCAATTTACTTGGTTGCCAGAGGCAGACACTTACAAGTTTTCCTGCAGGCCCCACCCATTTTCTTCAGCTCTCCTTCCTTGTCTCTGCTCTGAGTACAATCATGATGGTGATTCCTAATTCCTTGGTTTTCTCTTGGACCCTTCTATGCCTCTCTAACCCTTCTGCCACTGACTAGATTGGGCAGGCCTTCCTAATCATTAGTGCAGTTTTTCTTCCAAATCTCCCCTAGGCCTCCTACATCTGCAGTGATCTTTCTTAAAGGTCTTTTTTGAGTGCGATCAGCTTGCATCTGCTTAAAATCTGTCCAGGACCCCTCACTGCCTTTAAAGGGTAGGCTTCATGGGCTTGCAGCCTGTATGCTTACATAGGGACCCACACTTGGTTTAATGCTCTGTAGCTGCCATCTTGAACTTCTTAATTCTTCAACAAGGGGCCCTAAAATTTTATTTTGCATTAGGCCTTGCAAACTGTGCAGCTGGTTCTGCCTTTGATGCAGACTCCAAGTCCTGTAAATAGCCTTCATGGCCCACATGACACTTCCTCTCAAAGAGAACAGTCTGGCCACAGTTCATGACCCTCACCCTTAACCATTTGGTCTAGTTGGTGTCATTTATGCAACAATGATCATCCCACACCTACAGTGTGCTAGAGCTTGCCGTTGGGTACTGCGAATACAGAGATGAGGGCAGAGACCTGGTCTCATGTAAAGGACCAACTACACACAAATGAGACAATACAGGGTGAGAAGAGCACTAAAAGAGAAAGGAATATCTGATAAGCCAGTTACACAGACAGACACACGTATAGGACTTCTGTTTTTGTTTTTTTTTTTTTAATTTTGCCAAAATGGAATTGTATTTTACTTATTATCCTGAAGTGGTGCCTATCTTTTGTAATTTCTCTATTTTTGTAAGAGTTTTCTCCTTGTTTTCTTTTAAAAAATGGCACATTATGCATTCTTCTCCTTCTTGCTGCTCTTGCTTAATAATTCTTTATGTAAATCTCTTCTCAGTCAATGATTAAAACAAAATCTGAATTATTTGAAGAATTTTGATCATTTCTTTGTTTCTATCATTAGAATAGCTAGCTTAAAGTTCATTTTTCATTTCACTGCTTTGGAAAGAAACAATGGAGAGTAGCTGTTTTCTAACTTGAGTTATTTGCTTATTAAAATTAGATACTCAGTTCCACCCTGTATTTATTCTTTCAATTAGGCAAACTAGCATATTATTTGGAAATTTTGTTGTAAATGCTGGCTTTCTTTTACAATTTTGTTCTTGAAGCATCTGTTTAAGGGGAAGGCATGTAAATCATAAAATAATTCCATAAATAATATTCATACGAAAACTGCCAGCTCAGCCTAATTTTACAGCCACATTACAAATATTCTATTTAATCAATTTCACTTGCATCTGATCTCCTTTCTCCTGTCACTCACCTCTTCCTAGAGAAGATTGGATTTTTCACAGTGTTGCCCTTCCTCCCTCCTTGTATCTATAGGTCACTGTTGACTCTGTGGTTCTCTAGGTGACCTCACTAAGATTCACCTGCACAAGTACGACCTGCCTTTGCCTCGTTTCCTCACCCAGGGGGCAGTTAGCAAATCGAGACTGACTTCTTCTACTGGGTGGGCAAAGGATGGCAGTTCTAATTGAATTTAAATTTTAGCTATTAAAAGTTCTTGCTTTTTTTAGTCCGAGTTACCTTGGGTAAAACTTAATTGTGATTGTTAGCCTGAGGATGCATCAGGGAGCAGAATTTATTTTGGCTCAGAAACATAAAGGAGAGACAGGAAAGCCCAGAGATGTTTTAGAATCTTATTCACCTCCTGCTCTTGGCCCTTCTCTTTTCCCGTACATTAAACATCTTATTCCCACTCCACCCTGCACCATGCCACAGATGCATACCTTCCAGTGGGAATCCATTCTTTCTGACTCTTCAGGCCTCCACTTAAACTTCACTCCTCAGAGTAACTGTCTAGGATGCTCCAGAGATCATGCTGTGCCCCCTCAGAGCACCCAGCACCTTCACAAACTCACTGCTGATTTATTTGAGAGAATGTTTGCTTACTGTCTGTCTCTACCAGGCTATATGCTCCTTGAAGGCAGAGCCTATCATATATAACAAAACATGGAAGGACTCACATAAGGACATTCTATAAGTCCCATAGAACCTTCTGCAATGATGAAAATGTTCTATATCTGTGCTGTTCATTATGATAGCCACAGGCCACATGTGTCTACTGAGCATGTGAAATGTGGCCAGTCTGACTGAAGAACAGAGTTTTTAATTCTATGCCATTTAAACTTAAGTCTGAATAGCCCCATGTGGCTCCCATACTGCATAGCACTGACAGTGAACCAGGCTGTTGTGCATGTAAATAGAATAACACCAACACCAGTGAAGTCAGTGATGGGACGTGGGAGTGAAGGAGAGTCAAAGACATCACAGGTATTACTGTAGCATTTTTCATATTCAACATACACACCCACCCACCCACATACACAAATATATACTAGCTCTATTGGCCTAAATGCAGGAGGAGAGATTTGTGGCCTCCCAAATCAGCTGTGGTATCTTCCCTGGCACCGAGTGAAGCCCCACTGTGGTGGAACAGGGTATGCTCACCCTCAGCCCCATTTCACTCCTGCACATGGTCCTGCCTTCCTCTGGGTGCAAGGAGACTGCCTAAGTATGTTGGCACGGTCGTCTGAGTCACCAGGAAGCATCAGATTCTCGCTGGGCAAGTACCCTGAACTGGGAGGATTTCCTGAGCATGATATGACCTGAAAAAGCACATGTTTATCTGGTAACATAAAAGCCCTCTGTTGGCCACACAGCCTTGCTAATCCAGGGCTTTCTTTAAACCTGGCTCAACTGGCGGTAAGCACAGAAATGAATGTACCCCCTCCATTCCCGTAATCCGGGCTGACTGCACGTGCCCGGACTGGAGGCTGATTCTGCTTTGCCAAGGGGTATGTTCCCAGTGGAACATTGATCTGTGTCAGTCAAAGAATCTCTCACCTTGGAGGGCATAGAAGGTCACAACTTAGTCGGCTCAGTTCTCTGTTGAGAAGGGCCAAATCTGAAAGGCTTGGCTTCAAAAGTTGTCACGTTTAAAAGTTGTGTCAGGAGGACAGGCTCAGCATGCTCTTCTGGCTGTTGGCATCAGCAAGCACCTGCATACCCAGAAGTGATGGTTGGGTTCTCAAATGAGATGCCATTCTCTGGGCTATCTGAGAGAGAAAAGGCCTTCTGACCTAACTACACCCAACACAAATATTTCAGCAGCCTTTTCAGACATTTGTCTACCTGTTCCTCTGCTGCTGGCTCAGTCTGTTGGGACATTGCAGCTGAATCGTCTCAGGGAAATCTGCCTTTTTTTATGGATGATCTAAGTCCACGGGATGTATGATTTATGTAGTCAGAGGAAACAGAAAATTCGAGGAGATGAAGCATATAGTGTTTTTGCTTTTAATAATGTGGAATAAAGTAATTGCTATATGCAGTTTTATTCCACTGAATTTCCGTACTCTTTCAAATTGCTCCAGCTCCTTGCAATGAGGCCCTGAAATAAACCCATATGTCTATGAGAACTTGGTGTAAAAAAGAATAGCATTTAGCCTTAGAAATAAAAATAATAGATTGATATAAATATTTTGGGGGCAACTGCTTATCTATCTGAAAAATACCCCACACCATACACAAAAATAATCTAGATCTTTTTCAATACATTCTTAAAACAATAAGCAAGCAAAGAACAATAGCAATTCTAGAAAATTAAATAATTCTGAGCAGGGAAGGCATTCCCAAGAAAAGTATAAAAATCAAATTTATCATGAAAAAGATAAGGTTTTACCACACAAAAGCTCAAAGCAATTATAGGATGAAAAACATCATAAATAAGAGATAAGTGAATAGCTGAGATATTTTTTCTGCAACAAAAAGCACAAAGATTAATATTCAGAGTAAAGAATTCCTATAGATTAATAAGAAAAAGACAAATAACTCAATCAAAAATGAACTGACACCATGTATGGGCAATTCACAGTTGAAAAAATGCAAATGGCTAATAAATAACTGAAAAAAAATGTTTTATCCTGCTGATAAACAAATGCACCATAAAGTAATGTTGCTTATTATCTTAGCAAAGCATTTTAAAACAATGTACAGTGCAGTGAAGATGTAGAAAATGAGCACTTCATACAACCTATTTGGATAGAAAATCAACATATCTATTAAATTCTAAATGTGCTTGCTCTTTGATTTAGCAATTCACTTCTAATAATTTATTTGGCAGAAATACTTGAATATGTATGAATAGGTATAGGTATAAGGTTACTCATTAATGTGAAAAATTCGAACCAACAGAAATGTTATTAATAGGCTAATTGTATGTAATAAATTAAGGTGCATTTAGAAATGGCAGGGAGAGGTTTTCTGCCCGTTTCAGTTTCCCTTTCTTCCCATTCTACCTTTTGCTTTCTTTTCTTACTCCTTTGAATACTCAT
This sequence comes from Pteropus medius, assembly GCF_902729225.1. Taxonomy (NCBI): domain Eukaryota; kingdom Metazoa; phylum Chordata; class Mammalia; order Chiroptera; family Pteropodidae; genus Pteropus; species Pteropus medius. The sequence continues at coordinate 724,961 of NW_024351648.1, forward strand.
GAAACAAATATGGCTTTCTTCTAATATACAGTCGATAGGCATGGTGGTATAAAATATCAATAATATTTGAGATTGTAATCAACTTTATTTTTCATTTACGAGTGTAAAAGTGCTAAGCTAGGACCAGGTTAAGGGGCTGACCATTCATATGAGAGCCAAAGTGCAGTTTAGTTAGTAAGATGAGATGAGTGAGTGCCCCAAGAAAAAGACAATGTCTTTTCTGTACCGAGAGATCAAATCAGGAGGAGGTGATGGAGAAAATCTGCAACAGACCAAATTTTAAACTTGAATTTGACTAAGTAATTAGAACTAATTACTAAGAATGAAAAGAGATGTTTTAAATTGGCAAGGGGCCGAATTACCTTTCATTGTCGGATAAGAAGGGTTTTATTTGGGTTTTGATTTTGCCCTCAGCAAAACTGGAGGTCCAGGGCTAATTGAGTTCAGCTTTAGGAAAACAAAGTTACATTTTAGCACGTTTAGCATCTACTGTCCTGGGGTCACAGAAAGACCAGGGAGGACCTCTCTGCAGGGGCCTCTTAAGTCATGCCGGAAAACTCACCAGGTCACCATGAGACTGAGCCTTCTCATTTTCAATGGCATGGAGGGTGGCGGTCATTGGTTACAGCAGGCAGGATCCTGTGGATATGCACATAGGTGATTCATTATACACCTGTGGCCATGAAACCAGAGGAAGAAAGAGCAGGTTTGCACTTGACCCCGTGTATCCTCAATTTAATAATTTTGTACAAAACACAGACTCTTTCTGTCATGACCTCATCCTTTGTCTGGCATAATTCCCAGACTCCTCTGAGGTAGAACCAACCATATGACAAGTGGTTTTGTTATTTAGTGCTGTTTCTTTCATTTTCATGTATTTCCTCACTTTTATAATATTATCATTATAATATCATTGGAAGGTGAGGACACTAATGTCCAGGCCACTGAGAAACCGCAAGGTACTTGATCAAGGTCCCGTTGTGGTCCAGGCATCTCTCATCCACCAGTAGTTGAAGTTACACAAATTATTCTATACTTCTGCACCTTTGTTTCTTTAACCTGTACATGTGTCTACAGTTTATTTCTGTTTACATACCTTGCCACCTGTCCTCCCTCCTTTTCAGCAGATGCTCCCTTCTGAACAAGACTGTCAACTCAGTACTGTATATTTGCATTCTGACTAAAACTTTTGACTCTTACATTCAGGACAAGTGGAGAGACGTAGTCGAGCTGACTGAGGAAAGCAACAAAGGACAAAGTTCTTGAAAGCAGTTGTGTCTCCCACTCTGCCAGGCCTATTTCTCTTCCCATGACTCTCTCCTTCCCTTCCTCTTGGCTGCTAGAAGTGTCAAGTTTGGGGTGATCTGGAAGCAGGATTGAAAAAAGCAAATGGAGAATCAACATTTCACAGTCAGGGTAATTTATGAGATCACTGGATCATAGAAGTCAATGCTAGGATTGTCTTACAGATCACCTGGGGCAACTCCCACATTTTTATCTGAATGAATTAAGAAACTTAAGCAACCTTCCCAATATCACACACCTAGAGTTGAAACTCAAGTGAAATCAACTGAACTCACTTCCAGAAAGTTCAAGTAAGAGGTATGCAGCAATCTCTGGAACCAACCGTAAAATAAATCTCTGAATTGGAGTTTGGAGTGAAGGCAAGGCCTTAGGTTTCTTTACATACTATTCTTTATGCCAAATAATAAAATTAATTAATGAAAATTGTGTTATTTTAATTTTATAAGCTGATTTATAGTTAACTAAGCATTTTGATATAAATCCTCATTTAATATTCATGACAACTTTGTGAAGTCTGAGTAATTATTCTGTTTTTGCAATTTAATTATTATAGGTGCACAGAGGCTAGCTGGATCTCACATTAACACTGAGCCATTAAATGTTAAAAGAAGGACTCAGATATGGGTTACATCACTCCAAGGGAGCCCCAACCAGAGCACAGACAGTACGGGAACTTCTCATTCATGCCAAGATGCATCATCTAGTGTTTCCAGAAAAATTAAATCAGTATCACCAGACCCCTTATTGGTGTGATCCCAGTTGTTAAGGAGACCACAGAGGAGCATGATACAGCATGCTTCCTTCGACAGTTATAACTTCAGGTGTTGAAAATGACAGCAGAAGCGAAGAATGAAGTCATACTATATTAGCATTTTTTTTTTTTAAATAAAAGAGTGCCTATTTCTGGCATTTTTTATTTACAATAATTAAATTTGAACCAGCCAAAATTAGCTAGTTCAGTCAGAATTATAGAATTGATTGTGCATTTGAGAAGGGAAAATACAAATAAAACAAATTATTTTCTGTCTAATTATAAGCAATTGATAAGATTTCAGGAGGTATATTAAAGGCTCTTTAACCAGCATCCGGAAGCATTCAAATTCCCCCTTTTTTCTCCTCTTGGGATATTCCATAATATATCTTCCCATGCTAGAATGATTCAATTTCACACATATTTTTGCCTGTGTTTGTAGGATAATGCCAACCATTTAGGTCAGAGACAAAAAGAAACACGTTTCTTTTGCTTGAATTTTATAGGTTGTTCCTCACACAAGTTAAATTCCTGCAAAATTGGAAACTTATGGGTGATTTGTTGTGGTTTAGAGTTTTATGGACACAGAGCCAAAAGAGATCATGGAGGCCCAACAGTTTTATGTTGTAGTATGTCACAGTGGATGGAATGAAGACTCAGAGGGATTAACCGAGATAGCCTGGATTTTCCTGGCAATTTCCTTGAGACAGTACTACTTAGGGACAGAACTGAGTCTAAAATACATTTATGCAGGGCCAAGTCACGTGGTTTCCCCACTGTACCTCACTGCCTCCAGTTTCAAGTTTTAATTTATTCTCTACTCCTGTTATACTGTGATGTCCAGAGAAATTCATCTTCCTCTGCCTCACCTTACATATGAATTCTGACTTATGACTTCTTTTTGTAAGAGTGTCACTGAAGAAAAAATTTTCTTCGAAGATCATATTTTTGTACACTGATTTTAAAGATGTTTTTCTATCTTAGTTCTTCTTGCAAATAGTTACTGCTTATGGGGACAAATTGGCAGTTGGTCCTGACATTCATTACGAACTCACATATTTTCCCCTCTTTTAGAGCACCTAAACACTGCTAATATGGAACTTGACAAACTGATGCTAAAATCCAATATCATACAATCCAATATCATACCATATTGTATGATATGGTAGTTTCATATTTTCTGGTCTCTCTCTCCTTGACTTTGCTTTGTGCACACACATGAGAACCTCCTGGAATATCTGTCTGAGCTCCCCACCATTGCCTGAATCCGCACGATGCACTCGAACTGGATTGCTTCAGTCTCGTCATTCGTGCCTAAATAAGAGTAACAGCAAACATTATTAGGCGCTGACTGTGCTCAGCTCAAAATTAACATATGACATTGATCATCTCATTTAAAGACCTTCAAAAGCCTGTGAGATAAGTATTATCCTTAGTTCCATTGAACATGTAAAGTCACTGAGTCTGAAAGTAGTTAAGCCTATTTCCCAAGGCTGAGTGATAGAACCAGCATTTGCTCAAGCTGATTATACTCACTGCGATATTTTGCCTCTCACACGAAGTCATGGAATTCCAGTGAGGGTGAGCGATGCCTTGTGATCTAAATTTTATTTTATGCTTCAGTTCCTTTGCACCAAGCACCCATTTTTATTTCTGAACATCTTGGTCATATTTTATAGTCTCATGTTATTTTCATGTTTTTAAAAATATATTAAATACCTGTTACTTTTCGAAGCAGAATAAGCATATAAACTTTATATTCCGTGTCTGGTAATTGTAATATCTTGAGTTGTTCCTTATAATGCTGTTTGTTCTTTATATAGTCTTATTTATTTTTCTGCTGGCACTTTCTCCTCCAGAGAGAAATTATACTTCCTTTGTTGTAGGTACATAAAACAATGACAGCTTTAATATAAATTCTTGGCTGGAGGTGTTCTGGATACATACAGTGTGACTTTGCCCTCAAATTCTCATAAAGTCTGACTTAGGTTTACAAATCCACAAGGGAATTTTTTTCTCCCACTCTACCCAACACCGAGTCAGAGTTTGGCAAATTTCTTGCTCTCCTTTTGGTTTTATGACTTTTTTTCATCATTCACCAGAATATGGAGGAAGTAGGCTTTTGGGGTCCCAGGTTTAGACAGGTATTTCTTAGTTGACCATCAACCTTTGGAAAAACCTGGGCTTATTCTCCTGTTATCTGTGCTACATGTAAGTGTGGAAATAAGAACCATGGTTCTTCAAGATTGATGAATCTGGGATGAGAACCAAATTCAGACATTGTTTGCCTTTTGGTTTCACACTTGCACTACATATTTGGTTTTCAAGGATATTTTTACCTTCTTGACAATAAAAGGATTTGTTTAAAATTAAATCGTGTGCATGTGTGTGTCTGTATGTATGTGCATGTGTATGTATACATGTATATTTCCACTTGTTTTTGGTTATTTTTTCCACAGTGGGATTTTTAGAATGTCTAGACTATCATCCTGTTAGAGTGTGCCTTCTCACTTTAATTTTGGCCACATGTCAATTTTTAATATATGTATGGATTTATTTTAATATTATGTAATTTTTTCCATATTCAGTTTACCATACCACATAGTTTAATCACTATACTTCATAGTATGTATTAATATCAGTTTCTTAACTTTGTATTTCTTCTGTAAAATTGTCTTAGTTATATTTGGCCTTTGCTGTGTTATATTGATTTTAGCATCAGTTTGTCAAGTTCCATAAAAATTGTGTTGCTCTTAGATTAGCAGTGTTTAGGAAGACTATCAAGTTTTATAAATTAACCCCCTCTCCCTCTGGTAACCTCTGAGTAAGGAGAGCAAATTTCAGTCTGTATTGGCTGGTAAAAACATCTGTTTGCATTTGTACTCATCATGGATTCTGAGGCTAGACTCAGATATTTAAACTTCTTGGGCCATATGTCAAATGTGGAAAAAAAAAAAAAAACCTGAAAGGCCATACTAGGCCTAGAGAAATGACGTGGAACTATTAAGCACTTGAGAAAACCAGATATGCTAGTCTTATTTCTCTTACTTTATGAAAGACAATTCTAAAGTTCCACCCTATGTTTGATGATATCTGTAGGTTTCTGGTAGAAATGCATAATTAGGCTGCTTTTGAGATGTTCTCTTTATCTTTGGTTTGAGAGATTTTACTACAAAATTCCTAGGTTTGTTTTTTACTTAATTTGCCTTGCTTTGTTTTACAGAGTTTCTCAAATATATGGCTTGATGTCTGATGTCTGTTTCGGAAATTTCTTAGCTGTTATCTATTCAAATACTGCTTCATTATCCTCCATCTTTCTGGTTCTTTAATTACATGTACATTAGAACTTTCCACTGTGTCTTACACATTTTTTAAATACTCCTTTCTGAATTTTTCCACCTTTACTCTCTCTGGGCTTCTATCTATCTACTGATTTGTCTTCCAATTCACTAGTATACTAAATATGAACAAAAGCAAAGCTGGAAGCATGTAATGATCATGAAAAAAAATAACTTTGAAACCCTGAACTCTTGGAATTTATGAACTAATGATGGAATAATTTTGATGGTGAGGAACCAAGCTGGTTGCTATTTCTTTATATCCAGATTCACTGTTTTTTCCCCTACTTTACTAGTGGATTGATGGGAAATGTAAATTACATGTATTAGTGGGACAGTACAGTAAAATAAATTGGCTAATTATATATGATAAAGCTTTGAGACAACATAGATATTGAATTTTAGTACTTTTCCTCTGACAAGATTTAGAATGCACTCATTGGACACACATTTGCACATTTCCGAAGTTACTGGTTCATCTTTTGGCTCTCAGACAGAGTTTCTAGTGAAGACCCGCTTCCGTTTTCTGAGTGGCATGTAATCTGGATGTGACCCACCACCAGCTGAACAATCAGAGTGATACAGAGCACATTTGTGTTTGCCCTTTTCTTTTTTTATTATTTGGTTTGTTTCTTATGCGTGTTAATGGTTTTGTCACAGGCATGATCTAGACAATCTTTCTCAGCGACAAACTTGCTGTCGTGTTTCCCCTATAATATGAATAATTGGTCTTCAGGCATGCATGCAGTCTGGTTATGGTTAATTGCAGAGTCTGATGATTGAAGAACCTCTGCTCTAGTGTGGCACAGAGTCTCTTCTCGTGAATTCTTACACACTTGTTTCACAGAAGGCAAAACTTTCAGGGGTGAGGACAAACCTCCAGCCAGATGGCTGAAGAATAGTGGGGACAGAGACCAACATATATTCCAGGGAAAAAGCAGTTACGGCTGGGCTGGTGTGTGGAGGTGCTGAGATACTTAGAAAATGAATTATGTCAAATCCCTGATTTTAACCAGCTGCTCACCATCTCCAGATGGACAGAAAGAGTTCAATTTCCCCCCTGTCATCTGTGACAAACAATACATTATTATAAATTAACATTTATCTAGAAATGTGCATAACAGCTGCAGGTTGGGCACAATAATGTGATAAGCATATGAAAAAAAATGTCTGATGTGAAGCCTAAAATGGAATTGTTGGGTTTCAGAAAGTAGAGGCAGTTCACTTTGGCTGTGTCTTCTGAGCTTCTTGGTTGTTTTGTCTCCTGTCCCTTTTTAAAACATCATGCTAAATCCTTGTGTCTGTAGGGAGATTTTCGCTGTTGCTGTTAGCTTATAATCTTTCTCCTCAAGAAATTTTATTCACTCTGTTTTGGAGAGCATAGTTTGCCACAAGCCATAAGGGAGAAACACACAGGATTTTTCTTTTTTTCATGAGCTGTAATCTCTTCTCTTGTTAATTCCCAAACTCCTTTGCTATTTGTACTTGAAAAACCAGTCACACGAACAGATGCATTAAAGTAAGTTTTCTTGCTCTGGGGAAAACAAACTCACCTATTATCCTATGCCTTTAATTTTTTTTTTTTTTTTGAAAAAAGGCAAACTTCTGAGACAAGATCTTGTTGGGAAGAAACTGAAAGTCTAATTTTTATTTCAAATTTGCATGAACCACATAGAGAATAGAGTTATTCTTTTAAGATCATTTTCCTCTTGGCTCTATCTGGGATAAGTGGATTTGATTTAGAGAGCCAGAGACACTCAATGACTTTCAGATGCAAGGTGTGACTTCCCCAAGGCAATTGCACTGGCTGGATGAAACCTATGGATCCTCTTTTCCATGAGTTCTCAATCCAAGGTCATTGTCTGCTTCCTTTTAATTTTGATTTTAGTTCCAGAGAAGCTAAAAATGAGAAACCCGAGTCATACAATGGCTCCTGCTCATTTTGTTTTTTGAAACAAATAGATGTCCTCTCCTCACCCTAATGTGGGACAAGCTGTCCTAGGTTTCAGGGGTCAACTTCTCTAGGGCAAAGATTTTTAACCTTTTTTGTTAGTTCACCTTCCCATTGAGAATCAGGTGTATATGTGCATGCTCTTCCCTCTCCCCATGATATATAATATGCAGAAGTCATGAATTGTCTTGAAGATATCTCATGTACACCAAGTAAAGAATTCCCACTTTAGAGGCATATGGAGTAGATGTTCAAAGCTCAAGCTTTGGAGCTAGACGGACATGATTTTGAAACTCAATTCTGCTACTTAATAACTGTGGGAATTTAGATGAAATACTTAATATCATAATGCATCAGTTTCTCCATCTATAAAATGAGTATTATAGTACATATCTAATGCATTAGTTATGCTGGATATTAAAGTGCTATATAAACCATGAGAAAGGAAAACAGAAAAATCACAACTTGTAATCCTGTACTATAACTCACAAAACAGATAACATGTCTCAAACGATGACATGCAGCAAAACTATCAAAACAAGTTATTCGAATGCCCGCTCCTTCAAATGTGTGTTCTGAGGTTGGACCCTAAACATCTGCTTTACCAGTAACTCTGTGTGGGCCCATGCGTTCCAGAGATAAGACTGCTGACTTCCAGCAGCTCCCCAGTTTACAAGTTCTGATCAGCCCCTTCCAAGATCTTGGTTAACAACTGTCCTAAAACCAGCCTGTAACTTCCCTTTCCAAATTCCCCATTCTGAGACAGTACTGATACTTTATATGATCAGTGGGTTTCTCTAGTGGTCTTTGTCTGTGGGCTTCAGTAACTACTAAGAGCCCCTCGAATGTAGGAATCATTTTATTTTCCTTTCTTGTATGTAGTATCATCCTTCTAAGACCAGCTTTAATTCGGGAAAAAGGGGCATTTCCCCAAAGCATGTTGAGTTTGTTTACTATTCTCACTGCCAGGGCTGCCTTCAGACAAGAGGGAGAGAACAGAGCGAGAATGAGTGTGAGGCTGTGTGACGGTGTGTCACTAGCAGCCCTTTTCTCTCAATTATTCATATCTTTTGCCTATTTTCTCTTGAGCTGTTGGTCTTTTTATGTCTAGGAACTCCTTATGTATTAGGGAGACAAACCCATTATCTATGGTATGAGTTGCAAATATTCATTCCTCTGTTTGTCATTTGTCTTTTGACTCTGCCTATAGATTTTTATTTGTTTCTTTTAGTTTGTCTTTCAGAAAACTTACTAATCATGGAGACAAATGTATCAATCTTTTATTTTTAGTTGGAGTTATAAAGTTCTTTTCCACCATAGTTAAAATTTGTTGGGAAAAAATATGCAAACAAAAATAGCAAGGAAATTTTTTTAAAAAGAAGAGCAGTGGAGACTAGTACTACCAGATATGAAAGCAATTTTTGAAGTGTAGCAATGGCATATAAAGAGATAGATGGAACAGAAAAATATAGGATACCATAGGAAACCAAAGCTAAACCTTAGGAAACTTACTATTAAATAAAGGTAGTATCTTAAACCAGTAGAGAAAATTTGGGTTATTTAACAAATGAGAATTGAAATAACTGGGTCACCATCTGGGAAAAAGAAAAGTTGGAGCTTTATTCTGGATAAATTTTAAATGAATCAGAGATTTAAATGTGAAAAAAAAAATCCATTATAATTCTAGGAGGAAAGAGAATAGAAATCTGTTACATGTTTGATTTTTTTAATCTGGCATACTGGATATTTGTTAGTTTCCTTCCTTCCTGGCATGATTCCATTTGTATGAAATGTCCAGATTTCATATAAATATATAGATATGGAAAGAACACTAGTGGTTGCCCAGCACTGGGACTAGGAACTGGGATTGAACCTGCAAGTGGATACGAGGGATCTTTGTGGGACACGGAAATGTGCTAACGCTGGACTATGGTGATTTTACAATGATCGAATTGTACATTTAACATGAATGAATTCTATGATCTGAAATTATACTTCAGTTAAGCTGTTCAAATCAAGTATGGCTTAGTGATAGCTATCTCTGGGCAGAATAAGCCAGAGGTACCCTCATGCCAAGGTACATCTATTTGTCAAGTGGCCAATTCCTCCCCAAGAATAGGAAGCGGTAAGAATGGAGGTGACTGATGAATAAAGAGGCCAGAACTAGAAGAAAAGGAAGGTTTTCTTCTGGTGGTCTAATTCCCTTGCATTAAATACCTTGTTTCCAGCGGATCTTGACAACCTTTATTGAAAATGGCGGCCTAACTTGCTTCCACAGATGGTGACCAGCACAGCCTGTCTCATGGCTGAGAATAGCCAACACCCTTTCTTGACCTCAGCCCAGTTGTTGCTTCTCTTGTTTAATTGGCTTGACATGGAAGTGCTTCAACTGAAAGCATGTCATTTTTTACGGAATGGTGCCAGAAAACAATTAATTTCAAACACACGGCTTTTATATTTGATGCTGCAGTTCCTGTCTGAGGCAACATTTATTTATGTTCCTGTCTGAGAAAGATAACACACCAGCTGAAGGAACAAGCAAATGCAGACCCCTGGGAGTAGCATTGTTTTTGGTGTAGCTCTCCTCTTGGCTATTGCCTGCTGCAGCTGTGGCTGCCTTTGCAAAGTGGTAGCAATCAACTGTACCCAGGGACTGTGGCTCTTCTTTCTTTTTCTTTTTTTAAAATTTAATTTATTAGACTAGTTCATAATCTGGATAGGACCCTAACAACTGTGAGAATGTTCCCATGAAATCCTACATGCAAAGGGATATTACTTCAATTCCATGGGGATTTTCATGCCCATCTCAACTCAGGCTCTGGAAAGAAAAAAAAATGGAAGGAGGAAGGAAAGAAGGGAGAAACCATACTATTTATTCTGTTTATATATCCCAGGGGCCTACTAATGTTTCATTTGCCCCAATATATTTCTAAGCCCATGTTTTATTAGGCAATACTGGGGTTCTGTTGCTGTCATTTAAACTTACGAGGCCATCCCAGAGAAGGATTGGCCGAGAAGGACAACCACACAGCAGGGTAGGAGCTGAGGCACTTGGGGCATTCTAGATCCCATCTGATCGGTGGAGGCAGGCAGTTCCCTGGAGATGTACTCTACATGGCAGCGTTGTCTGTTGCTGTCTCACTGTCCATTGCTTGTGTGAGAGCTGGTGGCTTTAGAATTGTAAGAAGGAGTTAAAGGCTTATTCAATTCAATGATGTGTCTCACAAGCATAAAATGGAGAGCTTTACAGTTACTTCTGCTTAGACCCGAGCAACTCTCCTGTTCCTTTGGCCAAGGTTCCCTCTCCTGGTCAGCCAGCTCCCCATTTCTCTTTTGTGTGGGCGAAGCCTGCTCTTCCTATTTGGTGAAAACAAGCCATAGAGCTTCGCTTCGCTTCGCTTCGCTTCGCTTCGCTTCTCTCTCTCCTTTCTTCCCTTCTTCCCTCCCTCCTTCTTTTTCTCCCTTCCTTCCTTCCCTTGCTCAGATAAACATAAAGAACCAATAAAAGATCACAACCAAGAAAAAAACAAATCGGAAGAGCAATATGTAAGTAAGATCACAATACAGACAATACCATAGACTCTTACACTGTTGTTAAAATTTAACTGAAAATTTGGCTTGGAGCTTCCTACTGGTAAAAGTGAGAGAGAATCATCTTCAGTTTTCTGGGTCCCTTTGGCCACACAGAGAACATATGCCCGTTTCTCTAGAAAAGTAAAATATTGTTGGCATTTGTTCTGAAAGCTACCATCTGTGGCTCTATATAGTATATAGTAGCCAGGTGTCATGCAGTGTGTAAGGCAATGACTTTATAATAAAACTGACACAGATTTTAATAACCAGATTCTGTAGCATCTCCAGGGAGGCATGATACAAGTGTGCAACTTGGTAACAGAAGTGCTCCAGAGCCTGGGAAATTTCCCACAAACTAATGTAGCTTTTCTGATTCTCTGGCTTAATCTATAGATGAAGCATGGAATACATTGAGAAATGGATTATCTGATTGATTTTCAAACCATCCAGTATAAATATCAATTATCTTGTCAAGGCTTTTGATAAGAGTTGGGCAGCAGACCGCTCAGAGATATGCCCTCTGTCAAATATCATCATGGAATAATTTCTCTCTTCTCCAATCTCCTACCAATTTGCCAAGGAATCCAAGTAGTAAGCCTGAAAGCAGAGAATGTGCTAGAGAATTCTTGAATGCTAAGAATTGAAACATCATTGAAGAGTTGGCTTCACATCAGAAAAAATGGGTAGGTGATGGAAGCTCAGTGTATTCAATGAATGCTGATTGCCTCTTTTTGACAAATGAAATAGTCCAGCTCTGCACTGCTGTACATTCATCTTGTTGGAGGGCAATTGCTGTTTGCCATTTCAGACTCCAGGTGAACCATCTGTATTCATTATGCTTGCTAGGATGTTGGAGAGAATAGTTAAAATAGTGCCTTCTCATTTCACAAAGGTCTAGCATCAAAATTTCAACTTATCTAGAAAACCCAGGCTAACATCTGCATTTCTTCTCATCTTCTGTAACAAGTGTTCAATATAGGCCCCTCCAGCTTTTTTTCTCCCCTGAGATCTGATCACTTATCTTTCCACTAACAACTAATGTTGGCATATGATTGAAGAAATTCACTTGAAGAATATTACCAAGAATCAGGTTTCAGGAAGCTGGGGAGTTTTCCAAATGTGGTCATGAATTAAGACTCTTGTTCCTTTGTCTTATTGTGAACTTTACTCATCAAATGGAAGCTGCTCCCCAGTTGCTTGGTGCCTGACAGAGGTCCTCATCCTCAACTCCTGAGCATGGAGTCGGTGGTGTTTGAGGCAGATCAACAAAGATCAAAACTGAAGAATCTTATCTAATGTGAGTCAGCAGAGCAAGAGAGTGAGGGTGTAGTGAAGGTGTTAGACGCAAAGGGGTATATGTTTCAAAATATTTACTTCGTACTTTTACATAATTTCAAACTTATAGAAAAATTGCAAGAATAATGCTAAGAATTCGTGATTATCCTTTATCAGCATTCCCCAGTTGTTGAAATTTTAACACATTCTTTTTCAGTGTATATGTGTTTGTTTCTTCCTCCTCCCATTCCCATTCTCATTATTATTCTTTTTACTACTTGGCTACTTGGAGATTCTGCATGTCTCACATGCTCCCAGGTGATACTGTTTCTGAGGACTCCTTTCTAGCAGCATAGTTCTATGGCACTCACCACCACCACCTGCCTTATCTGGTTAATTATGTGGCCCCCACCTCAACCCCCACAAAACTCTGATCTCCCAAGGGGCTAAGAGCTGTAGCTTGTTCATCTCTAACACCCACACTTAGCACCCTGGGCTCAGCGTATGTGCTAAGAAGCGTATGTGCTAAAACTCTTCTGCTCCTCTACTGCCTCATTAAAAATAGGCTGTCTCTATCTGTATAACAGTGGTGTTTCCATTCTCAAATTATCTATATGTGAAAGTCAAGTTCTGAATTAGTCCATTAACAACAACTACTGAAAAAAACGCCACGGCTTGTCTGTGGTGGAGGTATGATAATTGGGTTCAGTTTTTAAAGTTTCTATCTTCCATGGCCTCAGAGGTCTCAAGCCAAGCAGGAGAATTTCTTAGGTTTGATAACTTGAGATTCAGGCAAGAGGCAGCTCTCTGCTCCTATAGCCAGAGATGACACTTGGAAAATAAATTCAGATACAGTGTTCACCCTGGACTTCCAGTGGTGCTGGGGAGAGCCACTGTCTAAACGGAGGACCTGTCTCAGTTGTCATTGTGGCTGCAGTTGGCTCAAGGGTCTGTGATGCCCGTGCATGGGATGCTAATCACATACCAGAGACAAACCTGAACCTTAGAGGGATATTTCATGGTAATATTTGTTAACAGGTAAACTATAGGCAGATAGATGTATGTGCCTTGTTTGCTTGGTGAGACAGGTTTTAGCATCTTGACTGCTAAGGAGGAACTGGAAGTGGAACCGATTCATCTGATGGTTCCCCTACATGAACATTGTTTTCAGTCTGCAGGAGTGTCATGGCTACTTTATTTAACTGTAACAAAGGGATTATAAATGAAAAATTATAAATGGAGAATTTGACGGTTGGCTTTGGAATTCTTTCTATTATTTTAAATCAAAACTCTTACATGTATTAGTTCATAAAATATTTTTAGAGTGTGCATTATTGAGGTGCCCAGCAGGAAACAGACAATACATTCAAATTAGAATAATCTCAGTAATGTTTTATAAAAGACCTTTTAAGATGGTGTGAGCAGGGTATAGCAAAACCACAGAGGGCCTGGGCTAGTTAAAAAGTAGGGGGCAGTTACTGGAACCCACAAACAGAAGGTAGGTGGAGATGGTGACCTGGTAGGTGCCACCACCTCAAGTCAAAGCACATGACTAGCACGGGGTGACCTAGCCAGGAGGGAGCCAAAGGAATACTCCCCACACCCATTCTCTTTCTGTTTTCCTGTTTCTGCTCCTCATTGCCAAACCCATCCTGAAGCCAGAGGGAAAGGCCAGAGAAATCTATCTAGGTGGGTCTCCAGGGCAGTGATGAAGCTGGAGAAGGGTGGAAAGGGGGTTAATATGGGCAGAGAAAACTACCCAGCTCTCAAACCTTACAACGATCCTATGAAAAGGCTGTACAGTTATTATCTCCATGTATAGAAAAGGAAACTGAGACCAGAGACATGCCTAACGTCGCCCATCAAACCCAGATCTTTTTTCTACAAGCCCCACACTCTTCTGCTTCAGACCAGAGAGTTGATGGGCTGGTTCATCGTGATGCCATGTTCAGTGGGGCATTGCCCCAGAGAGGGCTGATACGGAAACTTGAGTAACTCTCGATATTTAAAAAATCTCTAAAGCACTTATTCTCTTTGGGGCTGAATCACTATAGTTTCAGCCTCTGGTGAGTTTCATTATCAATTTGACCTCTTGTGAGCATCCCTGAGACTTTTTCAGACCTTGGCTTCATATTTTATAAGTCTTCTGGGGCTGTTTGAAAACATTTTGCAGTGTGGGGCTTATTTGATTTTATAGTTTAATATGTTCTTAAAAAAATATTCTCGTCCTCCAATCTTTCTTAGTTGCCCATACTCCAACTTCTGTAATTGCAAGAAAACTATCCATGACCTATATTTCCCAAGACAAAAGGGCATTTCTCCCTGCCTGGACAGAATGTTCCATAAATCACTCAGGCGGGGATGCTCCCATGGTCACAAAGAAGTTGGCTAGTATTTATATAAAGGTGAGAAGGCAAGCTTTTCCTTCCCCACCAGGCACATGAAATTTGCATATCCCATTATCTGCTTATTAACCAGAGCATCTTGTGACAATGGCAGATTGTGAAATATGCACACACGGGCCGTTAAACAGCAAGCTCTCAGGGGTTCGTCCTGCGATTCCATCCCTGTAACAAAGAGGCAAAAGGCAAGCCTGCGACAATAGGATATTTGGCAATGGAATGAAATCAGAATTTGATCTAATGCAACATGACTTGCTCACAGCACAGGTAGAATATCAAATGATCCATGTGAAATTCAATGCTTGGTATAATCTTTCTATTATACCTATTGTTCTCCTCTTCCTCTGAATGCCAAACAGAACACTATGTAAATTAGGTTTTCATTAACATGTTGTTTCCTTTTATCTTCATTCGGTTTAATTGTGACTTCTATTTTTTAACTTAATTTGCTCTGGGTATGTAAATGTCTTGGTAAATTAGCAATAGGATGCAAAGGGAAAAAAATAAGGTATTCACTGACATGTAGGTTATACATATTCAGCACCATTGAAAGTAGATATATAAAAGCTATTTCTTTTAAGGCAAGTATAAACAGAGTTAAAATAAAATGACTAAAATGAAGCTTTTTTTTTTTTTTGGCATTTGTTATGTATTAATTTTATCTTTAGGGACCTCTCAGGAATATAATCATTGTGACTTTATCTTACATTATAACAGCAGAAGATGTACAATGATATCTTTGCAAGGAGAGAACTAACAGTTACATAGTTACCCTGGCCCAGGTACTCTGCTAGATACTCAACAGACAGTAGCTGATTGGATGGATTTCCACAAAATCCTTAAGGAAGTAATTACTATGATTTTGTTTCTGTCTTCAGCCAATCAGGATTCTCACAGGAAAGAATGAGGCTATCAGTGGGAAGGGCCATTTAGCAAACATCCTCTCCACTGTGAGCTGCCAGGACAAAGGTGATCTTGAGACTCTTGAAGTTAGAACCCGTGACTGAAATTTGAAACAATTATACCCAAGCATCAGAATTTCCAGCCCTGTCAGAGAAGTCCATGCTCCTCAGTAAAAAGTTGCTTCTGTTCTGGCACCTGGGTCATCACTGGATCCATCCTCAACTAGGATGGCCCAGGTTCCCCTCCAGTCTGGCCACCCTTCTACCCACTGTGATGGGATGACGGGATGTAGATCTGGAGCCAGCACTTTCAGGCCACCTCATTCATTCCTCAATCATTTCCCAGGAAGTACCCATTATAAAGGTTGCATTAATTCTGGGATTAATCCTTGTATCTGGAGTTTTCCTGATCAGACATCTGGGAAATGGGTAAGACTTCTCTTTTTTAAAATGCAGAAATGTTAAGTGAACACAACACAGTGACCGAAATTTAGCCAGTCTATTCATTGTGCTGGAGAAGATATCTAATGCCAATAAAATTAAAACCAATTTCTGAGTCTGCTTAGAAAGAAACTTAAGCACCACTGGAAGTGAGCCCTTTTAAGAGAAAAGCTAGGTTCTCAACTCTCCTCATCATTGTAGTTGGCTGCATTGCCAGGTCCTGGTTTAAATTTGAAGGTCAAATAGTTAACTTATGATAAATGATACTACATTGAGGTTTAAGCCAAGGCAAAGAGTGTGGGAAAGCTTATAAGAAAATCATTAAGGCTCCAATTTTGCTGACCTGTGAGGTCTCTGGACAGAAAAAATATAGATTCTTGCAATAAATACTTGTGAAGAAGCCAGAGAGGGTATCACTGGCAAAGCTGAGATTAGAAGAAAACGGGGCATCAGAACCCTGACAATAACACCATTTAAGTTTTTATTTACAAAGCTGTCCTCTGAAATTTCAGATTTGCCTTTTTTTTTTTCATCTCTAATTGGATAGAAGAGGATTCAGGTAATAATAACATGTTTGATTTAATAAGGCCACAGCTTAGGGTGTGAATAAGAGATTAGGGAGAGCTGAGGTAGGTGACATAGTAGGATCCAAGTCAAGAAGAGCTTTGCACGCTGTGCTGCATACCTTGAACCTTTTCTTAAAACTAGCAAAGAATATTAAGGCAAAGGGTGTCATGATATTATTTTTAAAGACGACAATGGTGGGCGATGCAGAGCAAGAAGTGCTTAATTACCCACCTGTCTGCACGTGAAGCCCTTCTTGATCGTTGGCAATAGCTTTCGACAAGTTTCTAGAGATGACTACCCTTCAACTGTGAGACCAGGCATACCCAATTCTGAGTAGTGCAGAAGGCAGAAAATGGGCAATTGGACAACAGTTTGGAGGCAACGTGGCACTTGCACACCTGTTTGCAGGGCCATAATAGAACAATCATGATAAATAATTTACTGGCTGATTTCGGCCAATAAAACATCAGTGGAAATGTAAATTTGTTCTCTTTTGCCTATCTTCAGGCTCTACTTAGACACATTAATTACAGGTGCTTTAAAAAATGTCAGCGTAATATGGCAGCATAATATGGCAGCATAATAATAAAGTTAAGTTGTTCATCACCCTATATGACATTTTCTCATCTAAGATATGAGCTGAGGGATTGATAGGAGTGAAGTGGGTGGGTAGGGGAAAGGTATCTGGCAGTTTGCTTTAGTTTAGAATGTAGTGTTAAGTGGAAACGAATTTGCAAATACTCTATTACTTATGTAACCACAGCTATTTGTACAGTTATTGGTCTTAATTATATGTTCGTGTACACTATTAGATTCAGTTTAGACTGTATTATCCTCGAGAGAAGGAACTGGATCTATTCAACTTGATTTTAGCTTAATAATGAATAAATGCAAAAAGGTAATGTTTAAATAAATGCTACTTGATGTTGACATTTCCAAATTTAGTAAGGACTAATGATTGAATAATAGTTTAAATAATTAGTATATAATTTAAGTCAGCCTGTGTAATAAAAAAAAATGCCTTAGAGTTCTATGGTCACTTTTTTCTTTTTAATTTTTATTTTTCGACATTAAATATTTTACATAATTTTCGGTTGTACAGCATAGTGATTAGACATTTATATAATTCATGGAATCACTTACTTTTTAAAATATGCTTACATTTGTTGCTTTATGTCATTCTCTGAAAACTTGCTACATCAGTAGAGCAGGTTTGGGTTCCATATTTAGTGTGGAGAAAAGTGGGGTAAGGGCTTTGGGAAGCTCTCCTGGCTCGACCCCTTCTTCTAGATGCTTTGTGCCTTTGGTATCGTTCATCACAACAAGCCCACGTTGCACAGTTGTCCTGAGAGCATTAACTCAGCAGACAGAAAGCACTGCACTTGTAAGTCTATCTTTTGCTCCGACTTGTGGATTTGTCTGCTTGTGCATAAAATGTCATTTTGAATTTTTATGAATTCCAGGAGAAATCTGGCCAGCTAGAATCCCTTCATCAATGCCCTTCAACTTAGCTGAGTGGTGCTAGGCAATATTCTCCAACTGGTCTGCTGCATATGTGCTGATATTTCTCGTCGCGTGTTCTTCTGGTCCCAAGTTCCCCGTTGTCATTTTGTAAAAGTCTCATTTTTAATTACAGTTGATTTATCCCAAAAGGTACAGTGGTCACAATATAAAATGGCTAGTTTCTCAGTTTCTACTTATGGTTGGGGAGATACAAGAGAAAACTACCTCAATCTGGAATCAGTTATCTGGCATGATAGATGACAAGTGAGGACTTAAACAGATGGAACGAGAGAGAGTAAAGAGGACAACCCACCTGATCCTAATTATGTGCACCTACCCTTGGAAATCTTTTTGCCAGACATCTTGAATACTTCAGGACTAGGTGGAGGAGAGATCCCAAGGACTTAGTGTAAAAAATGCAAACCTCAGTAATGAACAAAGGGGTCGTGTGAAAAGAAATGGGGGAAATTACTGCCTGCCAAAGACACCTGGAATGGAACATTTATGTTCTTACCTTTTATAATCATATATATTCTACAGATCTTGGCACCCTCTAAGAGCTTAACACATTTTAGATAGTTTTATAAAAAGGAAGGTTGGCGTGTTTTAAACACATAGTTTCAATTATTTAAAAAGGAAATTAAAAGAGCATAATATATATAAGAATTATCTGAGCATTTAGCAAGATTCTGTGTGTTCATCATGGTCACTGGTGAAGACTGGATTTGACACGTGGCCAAAGATTAAGTATCAGCCTCTGAGAGCAGATGAGCTAGAGGAAGAGAACAAAATAGGAGAGAAAGTGGGCAAAGTTTGTTTATTGCTGTATACCAGGAGCTTTGGTTTATAATTTCTCATGTGATTTTCATAATTTTCTGTGGAATGTTTTCGTATTCTCCATTTACAGTGCAGAAACAGTCTCATGGAGGTTAAGTGACTTACCCAAGCTCATATTGTAAATGCTGTGATAAAGATCCAACATCGTTCGTACTAGAGCAAAGTATTTTTAATAAAGAGGAGAGACAAAAAATGTGGAGGCTGAGAGCATCCCCTCGGTTTTCCCAGGCCTGGCTCCTGAGCCCTGGTCTCTTTCCCCCTTCTCTCCTTGCTGCAGTTTTATTCTGTTGTGTCTTCATGTGCATTTCTTCAGGTTTATCCTATTTGAAATTCATCTAGCTTATTGAATTTGTAAATTTTATGCCTTCGCCTATTTTAAAACATTTTCGGCCATTCTTTCTTTTTAAAAATATTTTTCAATCCCATACTCTTTCTCCTTCTGGAATGGCAATGATACAAATATTAGATCTTTTGCTGTTGTCCCACAGATCGCTGAGGCTCTGTTCATTTTTTTTTTCAGTCTATTTTTCTCTCCGTTGTTTAGATTTAGTAAATCTTGTTGATCTGTTTTCAAGTTCACTGATTCTATCTTGTTATCTTCACTCTACTATTGAATCCACCCAGCCACGTTTACATTTTGGTTATTTTATTTTTGTAGTTCCATTATTTCCATCTGCTTCCTTTTCGTAACTTCTGTTTCTTCGCTGAGATTGGCCATTGTTTTCTTTATTTTTCAAGATAATTCATAATTAACTGTTTAAACGTTTTTGACGTCTGCTTTAAAATCCTTAGCAGATTATTCTAACACCTGATTCATCTCGATATTGACATCGATTGATTATCTTTTCTCATTAAAATTGTGGCTTTCTTGGTTCCTTGCACAACTTATGTTTTATTTTATTTGGACACATAATAGAATCATTACGTCGATTCTATTTAAATCTTCTATTTCAGCAAGCAGTAGTCTTTTTAGGTTTATTGTATAAATTCTGTCCTACTTTTGTGAGATTTGTTTGCAACAACACTGTAGCGTTCAGAGCCCTTATAATGCTTTTTTTTTTTTTTTTTTTTTTTTTTTTTTTTGCCCCTGTTGCTGGTGGGCTGCAGTGCAGTCCCTACTGGTGATATCTACAGGGTGAAAGACACTTCTCTGGTTTACCTGGTATCACTGGGCCACTTTGTGTGTACACGTGTGTTGGAGGGTGTTGGGGTGGGGGCAGAAGCCAGTGGAACTGAGCACCCTCATGTAACTGGGTGGAGATAAGTGACATAAGCTTCGTTGCTAGTGCTGCTGTCAGCAGATTGGGCTGCCCACTAGTGAGTGCCCTGGCAGTGGAGGGGGATGAGGCTGGCCTGGGATTGCTGCTCAGCCACAGGCAGATGGAACCACTTGCTGGTTGTGGAAAGAGAGAGAAGTGGGCTTCTTTGCCCAGTCCTTTAGCTGGAGAACATAGCCTTGCAATTTTTTTGTGTGTGTCTTTTTTGTCTCCATCTTAGTGGTTCTGGGCTGTTAGTCTCTGCAGAGCCCAGTCTCGGGTATATGGGACAGAAGACGAAAACCAGTGAAACTCGCTGCATTTTTATTCTTCAGGTCTTAAGATTTCTAGCCAGTCTGCCTTCTTTCCAGCTTTCAAAGTCCTTTTATCATTGTCTGCTGAATAATTTCCAGGGTATTTGGTTAAACTTAGAACAGGGTCAAGTGAGTCTATGCCATTTTTTTCCAGAACTGAATATCTATAAGAAAAAAATGTTCTTTCAATAAGAAAAAATGTCCATTATGTATTAAGTGAACTTTTAAGCTTTGAAACATATTTATACTATGTACTAATTTAAAAAATATATAACTTATACTTCTAAATATGCATAGAAAATAGTTCAAAGAAATATACAACAAATATTAGCACTTTTTCAGAGTAATGAAATTAATGATTTTTATTATCTTCATATCTATCTGGATTTTAAAATTATTTTTACAGTGAATATATATTGATTTTTATAATCCAGAAATAAAGGTTAGGCTTTATCACTTAACTGGTCTTTGGGAAAAAAAATACTGACTACAAAATTAAATGTGATTATAGGGGATAAGTTTCTAATTTTGACAAGAAAAGGCCAGAGGTGGGTAATATGCTTGTGGTTTTTAAATCTTTAAAGAACTGTCAAAGTAAAGAGGGATTATACTTGTAATATCCTTGCCCCAAAGGCAAAATTCAGAATGAAAACAAAAATTACAGGAAGGGACATTATGGCTTAATTTAATAGAGAACTTCCATAAAACAAATTTTGTTCAACAACATCATGATCACTTGACAAGTGTATTATAGAGAGAATTTTGTGTGATGAAAAGTCCCTGCCAAGTTCACCCCTTGCATTCTAATCATCTAATTATCTAGGTGAGAATGCCTTACTGAAACTTAATTGTTGATCTGAAAACAAATTTGTCTCTTTTGGAGAACGTCAAAGGCTAAGAGAGCGGACTTTTAATATTATGATATCCCTATTTATCTTACCTTTGAAAGGGCCACCCACTTCTTTGATTCATTCCTGGTACTAAGTACATGAGTCTGATCCCCATGTTGGAGGTGAAGGATGGTAGAGAAACCTTTTTTTCACCTTCTCCCCATTGTGAAAGAAAACAAAAAAATCTCACTGCAACATCTGGCTCCTATCTTGGCCAAATCTTTGTCATTTTGGCAACTAGGGGTCTGTCCCTGAACATTTTCCTTTGTGTTCAGCAGTTTTAAGCAACTTAAGAATTTTTGGAGGAATGGAGGAGAGGCAAGGCAGTAGGATTTGGAAACAGTACTGACAAAAGGTCAAGAGCTCTGAGTTCAAGTGTTTGTGCTGTAGCCTGTTTACTGTGTGGCATTGAATTACCTACCCAAATCTTTCCTTAGCCACACTTCAGTAGATAACCCAGTACAGTGAAGCATTCAGTAGATGTTTGCTAAAGTCGCAAATAGGTGCATGCTTGATTCTGTGAAATACGGTGGTAGATCTATGCTAGTGATTTTCAGATTGTGCTTGGGGTGAATTGAGGAGTCCAGCACATTCTTTCAGGACCCTTTGTAAATAGAGCAAAGAAGTTACAACGAGAACTGTGGATGTAGTCCTTGCCTAAACCAACACACAGACCAAACGACGTGGCAGAGAATCAGCTGTGTGGTATAGAAAATCAGCCTCTTTAACTCATTCCAAATACAGCTATCACAGCTCAACCTGGAGAGTTTGCCATTTTGCATATGAGCAGTTCAAAACATCTCTTTTAATAGCTAGACAAAGCCAAAGTCACATTTTGATATCAGTGGAAAGAGCCATAGACCTTAGTACAGAACATGACAGGAGCTTTGAACATACAGACTTTGCTTGCTTAAAAAAAAAAAACAAAAAAAAATATATATATATATATATATATATAACATTCTATATATATATATATATAAAAACATTCTATATATATATATATATATATATATATATATATATATATATATATATATATAGAATGTTACTTAATAGTTAAAATTTTTTAGCTCTAATGATGAGCGTAAAGCCTGCTCTTTCTGACTGCTGGGAGCACCCATGGATAGAGCCAGCATGAGAGGTCATGGATGGAGAAGCCTGCAGGAGAAATGCAGAAGACCCCTGGGTATCTTCTCAAGGCTGTTGGCCCTTTTATTTTGCTTCACTTCTCATGGGATACAGCCTGCATCCCTTCCTTTGTTTCTACAAGTTTTATCATTGTCTTTGTTTTCCTGAAGATTTAAAAACTTTTTATTGACACGTAATAAACTCAATAAACTTTTTTCCCCCCAAAGTAAACTCACCCATGTAATCTACACTCAGACCAAGAGGGAGGTTTACTAGGACCAGAGTTGCAACCCCCAGGACCCCTGCTCCTCCCAGCTGCTACCCTCACAGCATGCTGGACCAACTTTTAGCATAAAAGATTAGTTTTGCCTCTTTTTGAACTTTATGTAATTGGAATTGTCACCAGACAGTCACAGGATCTTGTCAACGTCACAAAAAAGTATTCACAGAGAGATAGTGAAGGCAATGCAATACCTCAAGATTATTGGAAATAAAAATACACTCTTAAAAGTGAAAGCACGCTCTCCGACAGGAGAGTGGGAAAACTCAAGAGGGAGCTGCCCTGCCTTTCTGTAAGTTTGGGGTTTTATCTATTGATTTAAGGGGTGGAATAATCATGATCTTTGGTGGGCTCTTCGTAGAAAGAAGACAGACTTTCTTGGAATCAGGGACACACTCCTTCTCTTGCCATGTTTAGTTTTTATGGAACTATCATGACATCAGATGTATGTTGGGTACAATGTTAACCACAAAGCTAATTTGTTATAATAACTATATAATGAGGGAAGAATTAGGCCAAAAGTGAATGGGGCCTGATCTGCCCATGTATCTTTGTGGGAAAGACCACCGTGTCTCTGGATCAGGATGTTCTAAGCTTGGAGCTCCACTAAGGGCCTTTCAGGGCTCATGACAACCACATCTGTGCCCTGGTGGGTTTTTCTCTTTCCTGTTCATATCTGTCTGTCTACTCTAACAGAATCATATAATAGGAACTGTTTTGTGTCTGATTTCTTTTGCTTGTTATGTTTGTGAGATTCATCTATGTTGTAGTGTGTAGTTATGCTGCTGTGTGTAGTTCATTCTCCTTGCTATATGGAACGTCATTGCATGACTATGCCATGTGCATTTAACATTTTTCTATTGATGAACACTTGGGTTGTTTATAGTTTTTGGCTGTCAGGAGTAAATTAGCAATGAATATCCTTGTGTGTGCCTTTAAGTGAACTATCTATTTCTGTTGGGCAGTGGAATTTCTAGGTCCCAGAGTGTTTAGCTGGAATAGATGCTGCTAAAGCGTTTGTGAAGTGAACAGATTTGCCATCCCATCAGCAGTGTGTAAAAGTTCCTGCTGCTTCATGTCATTGTCAGTGCTTGGTATAGCCTCTATTTCATTTAGCCATTTGGATGTGTATGGAGTCTCACCTTGTTTTAGTTGGTGTTTCTCTAATACTATATTAATAAGAGCCCTTGTTATGTATTTATCAGCCACTTGGATATCCTCTTTTGTGAATTGCTTGCTAAATTCCATTGCCTTTTCCCCACCCCTGTTTTTCCTATGAGGTTTGTCTTTTGAAAAATTATTTTATTCTAGTTCTTTTTATTTTCCTGATCTGTAAATATATGTGCATTTTAATATATAAAAATATGCATTTCAATAATCCTTTTGTCCCTATGGTTTGCCTTTTTACTCTTTTAATGTTATGTTGCAAACATAAATTTTAGTCCAATTTAAGATTTTTTATATGTTTAGAGTTTTTTGAAACATTTAGAAATGTTTACCTATTATATAGTCATAAATATATTCTCCTGCATCTTCTTCTTGAAGTTCTATTGTTTTCATTCCACATATAGGTATATAATTTATCTGGAATTGATTTGTATGCCTAGTATTAGATGATGATCAAGTTTTACTTTGTCCCATATGGGTATCGATTAATGCAGCATCACCCTATCCCCACAGCACTGCAGTGTCTCCTTTATACCATATATAAAGTGACCATATACAGTTATGCTGGTTTCTGGGAACTCCTTTAGCATTGAATTGAATTTGTTATTTTTTGCATTCATTCAATATATATTGAGTGAATGTTTCAAGCAGTCACAGGGGCATGGAAGTACAGGCTGCTTATCTCATCATGACCCACTAGTGAAGAATTAAATATGGCAACTTTAACGTTTAACTGCCCAAGAAAGGCACTGTTATCTGTTGATTTGAATGGACACATTTACTCTTTAATTTGTTCCCAGGACCATAGCTATCAGTTCCGAGTTATTTCTAGTTCTACGCTTTTACTTATTTGCAGTGTCTTCTGCTGGCTCAGTAGTATTTGTGATAATACATCAAATGTTATCAAGCATTGCAACCAATGGCCTTTTAAATCACCATTATAATTCTTATCTTGAATATTACTTAAAGCAAATTTTATCTTTTATCTGAAATTAATTGCAACTTCATAAATATTTAAGTTCTTGGGAAAATCGATGCTACCTAGGATAACATTGTATGTGGAGTAAACTTACTGTGGAGTCCGTATTCATTTATTCTTTAAGAGGGAAAAAATTAAAATAGTTTAAAAATTGCCATTAAAGTCAGAACTACTCACTGTTTCCTGGAATAACATGACACTTGCTACCTCCATTATATTGCTTTGGTTTATAATTGGTTCGAGCAATTCCTTTCACCTCAAAATGTTCTTTTTCTTTATCTTTCCATAGATTGTCTACTAGTTCTTCAAATTTGAACTTAAATGTCACATCCTCCATAAAATTTTCTTCAGTGCTTCAACTGACATTATTCTCTCCTTCCTTTATGATTATATAGCTCTTCCGATAATTTTTAAAACAGCTTTCCATTGAACAATATTTTCAGGGCAAGAATATATAAGAAATTCTTCTTGGCTAAATATATTACATATTTCTACTATAGCATTATGTGTCTCCAAGGCACCCAGAATTGCAATACTTAGAATACCAAAACCCAAAACATTGGTGATCATGGAGATTTGTTTTTGAAGCACTTTGCTAATCATGGAGTCACCACATGTTCCTGTTCTTCTCCTGTCGCTCTCAAAAGTATCCTGGATTGAAGCTGCTTTGCAAAGTCACATTACTGATCCATGAGCTATAATCTTTATTTAACTGAGTATTGTTTAATTGATTAGCTGCCTATCCTACATTTAAAAGTTACATCTTTTTATTTTTTCTTTCAATATAAGATTTCCATCATTCGCTGCTCTGGACTGTATAGCCAACGCCCTTACTCAAGTATTGTCAACACTAGAAGTCCATAGTCACTCAATGGATATGTTGGCATTATTGGGGGGAACTTTGACACCGTTGGCTCAGTAGCCTTACCTGTAGAAAAACTAAGGCCATTTCTCAAGGCTGTTGAGAGTATTTAATGGGATAGAACGTAAATGAAAGCACAAACTGAGAACTGAAATGCTTTTCGGAGTGAGCTACCAGCAGTGGTCTAGGGTTTTCTGGTGAGATCATGTCCTTCTCCCAACCCCGGTAAAACTTTCTGTTTAATTTGCATTTTTAGAATGAATGTACCTTACTTTTGATACCAGTTTCTTTGAAAGCAAAATAAGCAGTTCAGCCTAGTCATCTGAGAAGAGATGGTTTTAGATTAAAAGAATGTTCCAGTTAAATGGGATGCGATTATGAGATCTGGGCAGGTGCAGGGAAGAGGCTCCGAGGGTCTAGGTAATGACTCCTGCTTAACTGCTGACTCACAGAATGGTTCACATTGACTGGTGCCATTGGGTAGCTAAGACTGGGCTGCGCTTGAGTCTCCCTAGTTGGCTTTCTAAGAAACCTTTCCTATCCTGACTCAGCACACAGGACAAAAGCTGCCACTGAACCTTTAATTAATGAAGGTTATTTCTCTCTCTGGGAAGAAACGTGGAACTTCAAGTTTAATCATCTCTTTGGCAGGTAGTGCAAAGCTTCCCTGTTAATTAATCTTTAATGTCATTAATTGGCTGTCTGTGTGATAACAAGGAAAGGAGTAAACACTGTTTGCAAATCAATTGAATTCTCATCTGAACCAGCGGTTAGTTTTCAGGATGAATAAAAACAATTACAAACCTTTCACTAGCTGGACTTTCAGTGACTGTCTGATAAGATTATTGAACCGAACAATATTCAGGCAACAATATCTTGTTGCAGATGTGATAATTGAAGGTTTTCTTTGCCACCAACACCCCTCCCTCGAAATCAGTTCATTGGTTTCATATGGATCAGGGATGAGATCAGAAAGCCAATATCATAAGGTCAGAATTTCTCCCAACATCCCTTCCTCTTCATATAGATTTTGCCTGTATGGTCTATTTAAATGTAAATCTTCATCCCAAGCAGATTCAAAGATAAGCCATTTGGTTGGGCTTACTGGCTGTCCCTATACCCACAGTAGAGACTTAGTATGGTACAAATAGTGGTCCACATAGTGGGGGTCCTGGGCCAGCAAGGTCATCATCTCCTGGGATTTTGTTAGAAATGCAAATCTTTAGTCCCCTCCCCAAATGACTGAATCAGAAACTCAGGGGGTAGGGGCCAGGATTTATGTTTTAAGAAGCTTTCCAAGAGATTCTAATGTGGGCTAATGTCAGGAACCACGGATACAGAGCAAGGCTGTGTCCACTTCATACCAGTAGGAGGGCATTGTTCCCTTTTGTCACTGAGGGGATTGACTCGATGAGGGAAAGTGTAAGAGGTGACTTGTTTTTAATGGAAAACTCCACTTGACTCTCCGATAAAATGTTGTGAGAAGTTAATTGCTCTTTATTGGGCATCAAATGCCCTTGTAACATTTGGCCTTGAGCAGCTTCTGACCTCTGGTAGTGGAAATGGCCATTTCAGTTTTTTCAATTTTTGATGTCTTTCCTCATTTATGGAGGTAAATAATTAGGGCCGGGGAGCTCGCATCTAAAGGAAGAGGAAGCAGAGAGCGAGCTGCTCCACTTGAAGGAGAAAATTCTCCCAGACTAAAAATGGCACTGTGCTATGGAAAGGAGAGGGAGCGAGCGTAGATCTTGGAAAGTTGTTAACACTGAGCCATGTGAGAGATCACGAGGATGCTGGGAATGACGCTTTACTGACTCTTGGTTTTGCTATTGCCTCCTGGCTGGGAGGGGTGAACACTTATGTCTTCTCCTCTTTGGGGGTGGCTATGGAACCCTGGGGGTGGCTATAGTGTCCCCTCTAATCCTTTTCTAGGCTTGCAGAGCCATGGTAACATTTGCATCTTTGCAAACATCTCAGGACCCAAAGCCAATGTCGCATTTGCGATGATGAGAGCAGCAATCCTTAATCAAGGGGCTTATCCTTCAGGCTCCCAACTGGCAGGGACAGGAGCCACATAGCTCTCTATATTACAGGCTGATGGTAGAGAAGCTTGGGCATAAGAATTAATTTCAGTATTTGTCTATTCCTTGTAATTGTGTTAGGGAACCAAGGACTGTTGGGGATGGGGTTGTAGGGACTACATGACAGCTTATTGAATGGGATAGATTCATAGCAGGCAAGTGATGTAACTCCAAAATCTCATGTTAGTTTCTGCTTCCTAGGACCCATCCTGGCACCAATGCCATACACTGGCTTCCCTGAGAAAGGAAATCTTACCTGAGACTCTGAAGTGGACATTGTGGGCATTGTGGGTAGGTGGTTTATTGGGGGAGTTTTCTCAGGAACATTACCTGTTAGTGGGTGAGGGAAATAGGACTGGGCAGGAGGAGAGGTCGAACTGCAATGTAGGTGCAACAAATAATTTTCCAGAAGCAACGAAAAGGGAGATTGTTGGTAGGCAGCCCAAAGCAAGAGATGTCAAAGCGAGTTTTTTTCTTTTCATCTTCTTGAGAGGCATAAGTTATACAGATTATAAGTTATAAACGTGTATTTGCAGACAGCACTTCCCTATACCTTGTAAACTTGTAAGATGGCACATTTAGCAACTATTGTGGTATGTGTGTATGATGTGCATGTGTGACGTGTGTGCACATGTGTTCACTCTTATTTACATAAGCATCGAGGCACCCTTCGGATTTCAATAGAAGCAAACCACTTTGGAATGGAGTTTTCCTATTTACTTGTTTTTACTTGTGGGGGAAGCCTGTCTAATTATGCTTTCTTTTCCAAGAGAATAATATGCTCTCGGTCTGCGATAATTAGGCAGTCTAACCTTTGCAAAAAGCAACACATAGCTTTATAGTGGCTATATCCCCTTCATTAGTTAGTTTGGCTCATCTTAACTGGCATAGTTAATATTGCTGATTTGCATATCTTTTCCCACGGTATTTAGTGCTGTAACTCGTAATGAAAACACATTTTAGAGTACACTAGAGATTGACTTAATGGAATTGGCCGTATCACAAGCGGAGATTCTTCCAATGGCTACAGCTCTATCTTCATATTTACTGCAAGGCACTTAACAGTGCAATTTAAAGTGGGGAAAGCTTTTTGAGTAATCATTTTTTAATAATTAGCTTAGGATTAATTTGGAAACTATCACTGGAAGCACTTTACCAACGTAAAGTAAGCTATTTCTGGAAATGTTAATGGAAAGCAAGCTCCTTGGAGACTGGAAAGAGTTAAAAGATCTGTAAGAATGACTATGTATTATGGCCCAAAGCCCTCTTTCTGTTATTAGGCAACACAGTTATAAAGCAAGATAATGCGGCATTCAGAATTCTTAGCACCTCTCCCTTTAGACACAGAGGTAATCTCAGCCAGCATAAGATCCAGGCATCGGTAAAGGTAGGCAAGTCACACATGGAAGGATTTTTTAGCCTGTACCCTCGCTGTACCTATGCACAATTCCCTTTGACTTCACAAGGGGGTATGCAGCAGATAGTGAGGATTAAATTAGCAAATACACCATATTTGCTAACTTTTTCTTTTCATCTTCTTGAGAGGCATTCCAGTATTAAAACATCTAAAATAACTATGCTTTTCAGCACCTGCTTTTTCTTCCACTATGTCAAAGAAGAACAGATTTCACAGTATCACTACAGAAATGCATAGGACAGGATCCATGGGAACTCTTTCATGTGCACCTGCTCCCTGTGGCAAGCCCGAAGTGTTCTCAGCCTTAACCCTGTCCTTTCCCTGTCCCCCTGCCACCTCCGGTTCCATCCAGTCATTCTCTCTTTGAATGGAGTTCTCAGAACTGCATTTGGGTTGCATCTTAACTGTGCACAGTAGGTCCTGTCTTTCCTTCCCAAAGCATCTCCTGCATACCCAAACTTGTGAAAAGATGTCAGTCTCCAGAAATCTGATAGATTCACCAGCCATGAGCTCCCTCTTTCTCTTTTGTTTTTGTTCTGCTTATCCCAAGGTGTTTCTGACTTTGATCTCTCTGCGTCTTGGCTTTGACATATCATCAGAATCACAGGTGGTAGCCAGCAGGGCTATTTTTTATACAGCGCTTTCTGTCCTAAGTGGGCCTTGCTCGTTTCAGACAAATGTTCGAAGAGCTCAGGTAGAGGTTAACATTGTGCAAGAAGCATGCTTTAACAGAGAGTCTATAACAAATTTAGAGTTTTCCTTTTAGCTCTGCAGGCATAAAAGAGAAAGGGTCTGACAACAGCTTTCAGTCTGTTCTGCTTATTCACACCGCCAACTATTTTAAAACAAAAGAAATGTAAAAAGCTTTCTCTGCACACACTTCTATCTGATATTTGCCTTCTTAATGGGGAAGCTTTTTTAAACAAGAGGGCTCCTTGGGGATCAACTACTATTTGTTCTTCTCTTCTACTTGCACCAAAGCCATAGTATAAATTAATTAGAGATTTGTTATTCGAGAAAAATTATAATAAGTTTGCCAAGAAGGCATTGTCTGATCTCATTGCAGACACATCAGTGGCTGTACATGTGTGAAATTAAGTGGATTGAGCTGATTCCTGCTCGCCTATTTTTTATCTTTAGAAAACATTCCCCATCATATAACGTATTAATGGCTCCTACCAAGGGCTTACTGTAATATATGAGACTCTGACAGTGTCCCTTTGATAGTTCTTTAAATGCTTTGTTGGAAGGGATCAGAAAGTCAGATTTAATACCCTATAAGATTTACCCCAAGCAAGTGAAATTTGACTGAGAAAAAAATTGTAATCTTGACTGTGGAGAATGGATGTGTTACTGATGGTCTCAGATTTTGCTGGGAAAATAGGCTTTGTTGTGTAATACTGGGAGCTGTCCCAGTATCTGCTACAGAAGCATCTGTCAAAGTGCAGTCTGAATTAGAATGAAGAGTGATTCAGGGTAGAAATGAAAGGTGAAGAAGTGAAAACATCAGTCCATCAATCACCACCAAGAAATGGCTAATTTGAGAGCCCCCCCAATCTTTTTTCTTGTTTTAAAAGCAAACAGGTACTACCCTGGTGTTTTTTGAATAAAGAGGAAAGCACTAGGATGAAGGGAAAAAACCCCAAATCTCAGTTGTTGAGGATATAAATGTGTAGTTACACATTATCCATCCAGTACACATATATTTAGCACCTGCTGTTTTTCAGGTGCCAAAAACCTCACAGTGAGTAGGACAGACAGGTCTCTACTTTCATGGAGTTCAGACATTAAGGAAGAAAGACAATAAAGAACTGAACATAAAAATAAATATATAAGATAATTTAAAGCACCTAGTAGATACTAATTAAATGATTGTAAACAGAAGGAATAGAGATGATAAAATGCTGTTAAAAACAAAACCTTGATATGATAAAGAAAAACAGAGGTAGAGGTGGGAAACAGTTGTCACTGTAGTAACACTAGATCTACAGAGCGTGGAGCTGCTCCTAAGGTGTCCTTTATTCATTTCATGTGCATTTATGAAGCACCAACCATAAAACGACAAAAAAAAAAAAAAGAAAAAATTTTATATTGCCGGAGAGTCCTTGATTAGTGTTATTTCTTTTTAAAGATCAAGACCTTTTGAGAAATGTCTCTGTTCTTATGTTAGGTAGGATTGAAAATAGCAAGAAATCCCATGAAAAACAGGCACACACAGTAGGTTCTGTATATCCAAGAAGAATATGATCTGGTCCCTGTCTCCTAGGAGAGAAGTCAGCTCTACAAATGCAGAACTGAAAAATAATGAGTGAGACCTGCACAGAGAAGCTCCAAAGGAATTGAACACTCAAAAATTACAACCTTAAAACTGAGT
The DNA here is from genome assembly GCF_902729225.1 of Pteropus medius. Classification (NCBI taxonomy): domain Eukaryota; kingdom Metazoa; phylum Chordata; class Mammalia; order Chiroptera; family Pteropodidae; genus Pteropus; species Pteropus medius. Next base: position 756,557 of record NW_024351648.1, read on the forward strand.
TTTATGCGAACATGTTGTCAGAACCAGCTCATAAGGAAGCAATCACAGCTATTTGTAGAATACTATGAATGCTTATTGCACTCTGCTCATAATTAAATTGTAAACAATAATACAGAAGCCTAATTTATCTTTCACAGTATATCAGAGACCTTTTATAGCAAACCACAGTCAATAGCATCATGATGTGTTTACTTATTTCTTGCAGCAGTGAGGAAGGAATGGTCCCAACTTGAGGTCCCTGAGAATTTCACAAGGAGAATTTGGTAGAACATTATATCTGGTTTCATTATACATAATTTTCCTTAAAGTTACAGAATGTATGGAGAATGTTAAGTGAAGACTTACTGTACCACAGTTAACAGATGTTTAGGTGCATGTTAGTATCACCTCGCCTTAAGCCCTTGTCGGTAAGATTCAATGTGATTCAGCATGTTAATCAGGAGAATGTATGGTCCATTCACAGCACAGACCCAAGGCATGAATGCAGTTTTTCCAAGATAGAACTTCATACTTGGTGGCCTTCATGTGCTCATTCTGAAATGAAAAATTAATAACCTCCTGGAATCATTCATTATAGGATTTGATTAAAGAAAAGATAATTAAATCTCCAAGTGATGGACTTGCTGATTTGTCTGATTCAGAATGATTAAGATCAGCTGTTCAAGGGCATAAGAAGGGCTTCCGCCTCCTCAGAGGGGAAGTGCCCCCCTGCATCAGCCTGCTGGCTTGCTCGGTTAAGGATATCTTTAGGGACGCTTGGAAGGAATGGCCCCATCTGGCTGTGCACTCTGATATTCGCTCTGCTTGGATCACTGAGGGTGGGCATACTTTTTGAGCACAATGTCACCCCAGTGCACTGCAGCCTGGGTTTCCAGCGGCACAGATGGCCTTAGCTTCCCACTAAAGCTTTGAATAACTCGTTCTCTCTTTTCAGTTCTCACTCACCATGTCTCATTTGAATACTTTTCTATGCCTTTTTAAAGACTAAGGTATAACCAAAGCAAATTGAGAACTGTATAACCACAGTGGCTATGATTCTAAATTAAAAAAAGAAAGAAAGAAAAGGAAATAGCAGAATGTTAAGGGTGAGACTATTGAAAATAATCACCATTACATCATGATTTCCTTCTTCCAGAATATTTCCTATCTGTGCCAAGGATTTTTGTAAGGACTTGAACAATCTAACTCTCTTTTATCCCATAAATCTCAATGAGATGGTTCGCTCTGAAGGGTGGGGTGGTCCTTTGTGTGTTGTATTGTGGAGGAGGAGGGAAAAGCGTTCTTTATTGGGAGTTTGTTTTCATTGCTCTTAAGCAATTCGTAGGAACGGAAGAGGGGACTGACATCTCCTTCTTCATTTCCTAGAAGCTTTATATCCCCAAAGATGAGTCTGCCTTTCTCCTCCCATGGCCAAAGTCTTCCAAAATAGCAGCCACCATCCAATACCCTCATGTTGGTGGCCTTGGCTTCTTAGAATTCTGTTACCCCAGCTCACCTAACTGAGCTATCTTGGCCAAATTATTTTGCAAAGGGCAGGGGCCTTAAATCACATAAATCTTCAGAGGTTAATGTCTGCAGAGGGACAAATTCCTCCTCCCCTCCAGCCACTTTCTATGTTCCAGGAAGCAGATACGAACTCTTTATTTGGCTGTTAGGATCTCCATTCTAAGGGTAGGCTGAGAGCTCAGAAAGTTGGAGGGTGGTCAGAATGCCTGTGCATTTCAATGAGAACATACCCCCTGCCCTTCTGCTTCATTATTTCCTCTCCACTCTCTTTTGGTAAAGAAATAAAATGAGTCTCACACGCATTTTCCTGTTGGTGAAGAAGAATGCATGGATGATTCTCCGCCTGCAGTGGGTCCAGCTTCTTAAAGTTCTTTGTCAACTTGAAGAGAAAATAATGTGAAAGGGTTATGTGGCTTAGGACGGTTCCCTTTGACTAGGTGGTCTTCAGTTTCCTCACCTGTAAATAGAACTAATAATGCTTGCCTTCCCCAAGTTGTTCTGAGTCTCTAAATACTGTAAATGAAAATCTTTGCAAACCATAAAGGTCTACTACAACTCTTAAGTTTTGAAAAAATATACATTTATGATTGGAACAGCCATCACAATGTGGAATGGGAAGTGGGAAAGGGCTGAAAAGGAAACACTGAGTTATTATCTCAAGAAATTTTTAGCTTTGCAAGAACCAAGCTTTAGGAATTACAAGGGCAGACAGATTTAATCAGGAGTCCTTACAAAAGCAATCGAGATCAAATGAACTGTAATTACGGTAATCAGTTCGTGAACTGTAATGCCATGTTCCTAATTTTAAATATTATGGAGTCCTGTATAGTGAATCAATCTGTCATTGCCAAGATAATAAAATGTTCGTGTGTGATGGGATATATTCTGTCTGATGGAAAATTTGTCATTCTTTTCATCAGAAGCCTCATTAGGGTCACCAGTTTTTAATTTTAATTAAAGTAAATGAATTCTATGAATTTCTCTATCATCTGCCTATCTGTCTGTCTGTCTGTCTGTCTATCTATATCTATCTATCTATCTATCTATCTATCTATCTATCTATCTATCTATCTATCTATCTATCTATCATCTACCTATACTTAAAATAATAGATTTAATATAACTAGTTATACTTATATAGCTCTTGTTCAAGTTTCTATTTAACAGTTATTTCCTTCAAGAAGCCCTCCCTACCCCCAAACGAAATCAGGTTCTTTGGTTATAAAGCCCCAGGTTAAACTGGAGTCTTTCTCTGTAGCATGCCTCAATCTGTAGTTCTACTTTTGTTTTTGTGACTCTTTGTTTCGTGTTTGTGCCCCATAGTCTACACTGAAAGACTCAGGAGGGCAGAGAGTGTGCCTGTGTACTCCACACGGCCCAGCACATGGCATTAGAATAAATCTTCACTCCTCTCCTTGACCTATGAAGTGCTATGCATATTGGCCTCTGCTTTCCATATCATTACTCTTTCTGTTCCTCAAAATCTCCAGCATGTTTCCACTTCTGACATGTCTTACTTGATGTTTTCTCTGCCTGGGACTCTCTTCCTCCAGATTTTGCCTGGCTGTCTTCCATGCAAAATGTCATCCAAATGTCACTGCCTTAGCAGGGCTTTCTGTGGTCTAACATATCAAAATTAGAATTGCCTTCCCCAGGCACTCTTAATCTCATTTCCCTCTTTTGTTTTCTTTAGTGCACTTGTCACTGTATGAATTATCTTTCTTGCATAGATATCTATGTTCTTACATGTGCCTTTGTGTATTTATCACCTGTGTTTCTTCTAAGATGGAAGATCTCTGAATGCAAAGCTCTATCTTATTGATTTGTTTACTTTTTTTTTTACCATCAGGGACTAAATAATCCTTATAAGCATCTAATAAATACCTGTTATATGAATAAATAAATGATCATTTGATGCTCTAAGGTATATTTGGGGCAAATGAAACAATAAATGAATTTTATTATAACAAAATTATGCAGATAATTTTATTTTTATTTACAACCCATGCTTTGGCATTGTATAAAAATAGGGGTCTGCTGGAAACAGGTTTTCCTCTGGATATTAACCTGTAAAACCAAACAAGACTTCTCAAGTAGATGTGAACCCCATTCAGAAGTAGGGTTAAAGGAACTGATGCCACTGGCCCAGGTGTTCCTCAACTCCTCCTGGTTCCTGGCCATGCATGAGATTAGTATGGCTCCTAATTTCCTAACTGGATTCTGTCTTCAGAGTTCTGTCCTTGAGAAGAGTCTACTCTAAGCCATCGTCCATAAGATTCTTCTTGCCTAGTTTATTTGTGAGGAGAAACAAAGATGAAAATCAATGGCTTGGGGCCATGTAAAACTTCTAATAACTTATACCACATAGGATTCCTAGTCCTAGGTGTACACTAATTGACATTAGGAAACTATTGTCTCAACTTGCTATCAGTCTTGGTATCATTTGCATTTTTAAATTGGAAGGCCTATAAAGGGCAATGCGTCACCCAAAAATTTGAGAGTGGGACTAGACCTTCCACTCTAGTCTTCTACAAATACGAAAAGAGGGAATGTCAAGTATAGTTGCACTTTAGCCAAGGGTGTATTTCTTTTTTAGGGAGGATATCCATCCTTTTTGGAACCATGCACTGTAATAAACCATTTGTTTTACCTATAAACATGAATGCTACTGACGCCATTTATCCTGGTATATATATCTGTCATTCCAAATCTACCCAGAGCCAATGCAATGGGGGTTTATGCTGACCAGGTTTCAGCATCATGTTGAAAACTTCTCAATAGTGGCAGATTTCTCTCTATAAAAATGTTTATAGATATATGTGTGACAGATGTTTCTGATGAAACACTTGACGAATTTGTTCTATGTAGATAAAAATCTTAATACCTTTCAGTAAAAATGAATTGGCATTTGAAGAAAAAACTTGAAATGCAAAGCCATTTTTAATAATTATTTTTGAGTAAAAGGCTGGTCATTGGCTCAATTAGATCTTTCATATCATCTAGAATTATTGGGACTAGTTTTCAATTTTCTTTTTCTACTCTGAGTATCAAAACTTTAAGTTAAATGCACATAATTTGCCATAGGAAATAAACTTGTGGCCTTCATTCAAATTGGGGAGCATTTTCTTTTGTAGAGGGGGCCATAGAGAGGTGTTCCTGAGAACTAATAAATATGAGAGCCTTCTGAGAATTACACTGGCAAAAATCTGTACAAGTGCGAAGATGTGCAATACCGTGAATGCAGATATGCTAAAAGGATGTGGGAACATCTAAAACTGTAATTAAGGCTTTCTGGAGGTTATCTCAGAGAGGCACTGTGGTATGGATGTAAGTGCAATTCAGCCACCTGAAATCTCATTACTTGTATTCACTCTGTTTGGAGAAAGCCATGGAAAATAGATGGTTTAGTCATAAAATGGGAGGAGTACCAGGTCATGGGCAGTGTTATAGGTCTACACCAGTAGGTAGCTGGTCTTGGCCAAGTAGACTCATGCATCATGATCTCCTTGGCCAAATTATTCCTACAAAATGTGGGGTTCCTCAAGTCTCCTTATCTGAGAAATGATTCTTGAGATTAGCTGGCACTCCTTGTTTGAATCTCCTATTTATTTACCAAGTAATGGAGTGAGTTTGTGAGTCCTATCTGAGAATAGCAGTGTTTCCATCTTAAATTAATATGTTGGAATTCTGCTTAAATACAACCTTGTTCCTGAGTGGCAGAGCCACTGAAAGTGTTCTGACAAGGTCTTCCCGATCATTGGATTTTGGACTGTGTTGAGTTCACTTTGTGCATTCTGTCTGAGCAGCTCTCTGGCCTTTATTAGGTGACATTTAATCTCATTTTATTCACCTGAGATATACATCAAAACTGTTAGGAAAAATTGGGCAGGTTAATAAGCAAGTTTGTTTTTTGACTTCTAATGTATTAGTCCGTGCCCAATTCCTCAATCTCAGGTTTTTTTCCTCTTACCTGACAATGCATCTCTTAAGGGGTCCTTGTCAAAATGTAATTGTCAGATAACATTGTCTGGTTAGACAATGCCACCTTCATGTTGTTACACTCTAGACTGAAATGAAGGAGATTGGAAATTTATATATCGCACTGTGGTAGACAATTAGGGTGTGAACTCATATCCACACTGACTCATCTTCTGGTACATGGGAGGGTGACATTTTTCTGATCCCCTTTGCATGTGGAGTTTTGTGACAAGTTCTGACAATGGGTTATGAGTAGAGTGATGTGTTTCCCTCTGATCCAACACATTTCGTGTTCCAGTGAGATCCCCTAGAATTCTCTGTGCCTTCTGGGGCAACAGAGAAAATTTTATTTTCATCTCTCTGATCAAAATGACAGTTCCTCCAACATCCTGGGGCCCTGAGAGACTTGTAGAGTTCCTCACTAGTTTTGTAGATGTATCATTTTGTACCATTTTTAGATATAGACCATGAATAAGAAATTGACCATTCTTGTATTATTTACTACTGAGAATTCAGAGTTTATCTGTTATCACAGCACAATTCGGACCAGCATTATGCAATAGAAATACAATGTAAGCCACATAGGTAATTATAAATTATTTAGTGGCCACATTAAAAAATAAAAATAAATAGGTGAAATTAACTTTAACAATTATAATATATCCCAAATATTATAATTTAAAGATGTAATTCGTGTAAAAAATTACTGAGATATCTTACATTCTTTTTATTATACTAAATCTTTGAAATGAGTTGTGTATTTAGCTGTAGCTCGTTTATTTCACATTTCAAGTTCTCAAACTCCACAGGTGAGTACTGTATTGAACAAAGCAGATTTGTACCATCTCAACTCAATATATAATTTATATAAGCATACATTTATAAATCAGTTATGACTCAGGATTCTGGTTTGTCGTCTTCACAAAATTAAGTGATGCATTCTTTCTTTACCTTCTGGGAGTTTTTCTTTGCTTTGTATTTCTCCCCAGCTATTTGGGAACTCTAAGGCCACCTTTGCTGTGTTAATCACAACCCATGGCTTTTCTGAGGGCTTCTGAATTGCGCAGCATGCTGTCATGTGAATGTACACAGAACACTCTGCTGGGTGCGTGAGGCAGCTATAGGACTATGTAGTTTTACACACTGACACGCTGAGCTGTTTACTCAGCAGGGAAGGCAGCTAAATAATAGCATCTAATTCATGCAGGTGCCTCCCAGGATATTGGTACTTCAGCTATTCTCTCTCTCTGGAGATTAAGAGAAGAGAGAAAATGTAAAGAGACTCAGATACCTGAAACAATACTTTGAATTTACTTTAATATCTATGTGGTCTTAGTTTGGATTCCCCCAGACGCTGACCCTGAGATAGGATTTAAGTACATATAGTTTATCTGGGCTGTGCAGAGAGTTGAGGCAGTAACACAAGGAAGGGAAGGCAGCAATAGAGTGTGCCCTATCAAGCCAGCTGCCACCTTGGGTGATTAGTATTTGATCCTGAAAGCCAAGTCTGAGAAATTGTATAGAAGGCAAGGAATGCAATTAACTGAGCTGAGGGGCAAGCAGGCTGGGGGATTTATATTCCAACTCTTAAGAGTCATTGGTTGTGGGTGCTCCCATGAGATGTCAGTTTTCTGACACTCGTAGCCAGCAGCACTTACAGCCTCAGAGATGCCAACACTCATATTTAGAATTCATCCAGACAAATGAAATGGTAGGTTCAATGGACATGAGTGAGGCTTTTGGCAGGGGCTGCTCTGACACGATTTGCATTTCAATATTGAATGAAATCATAGAATCGTGGCATCAGATTTGACTAATATAGCCAAGGAAAAGAGTTTCTGAAGAGAGATTCAACACAGTGTCACACAAATTTCGTTTATAAGAGAAAGAGTTTGAGTGTAACAGCTGTATTTCAATGAGTATGTTGAGGTTTCAGAGATGAACACGGCCTAAAGTTATATACTAGAGAAAAAGAAAGGCACAAGACATCACTGAGAACAGGAAGAATTCTGAAGCCACTGCGTAGCTCCCTACCCAGCTTGGGCACCACAGAATTTTGATGTACTAAGGATGTATTAGGTGGGATGTGATGGAAGTGGCAGCTACCTCAATGGAATTTTGAAACATGTGGAGGAAGGTGGCAGAAATGTCTTAGCACTAGTGGTCAAAGCTCATAGTAGTGGCAGTGTGTGGCAAGTGTAGCAGACACTGCTATTGGTAGTGTTCAATGGATAATAGCAGCAGTGGTACCTAGCAGAGAGATGAGTTCCCCAGGGTTTTAGTGGTGATGTTCCATGGATGCTGATGAGCATGTATGTAAGTACATGGAATACATCTCACAGGGACTCCTAGAAACCCTTGGGGGCGGAGCAGAGGCTCCATATAGAGTGCCTTGTATGAGCAGGAAGAAGCAAGAACCAGTAAAGTCTGGATTGGAAGCCACTTCCCAAGTGGGGTGGACTTGTAGGAAACTCAAGGTGATTTTCCTACTCCTTCACTTCTTTAAAAATTATATTTTAGTATTACTATTTTCATCATACAAGGAACTTTTACTTATTACTATAGTCCCTTAGATATAGGACAAAGTATTTTTACTTTTATCCTTCTATAATGTCAAGATGGTGGTTTTGGAATAATTAAAAATGAGTGACACTCATTTTTAATTTTGAAAGAAACATTTGTCAACTTTATCCCTATTTTTCATACCATTTGTATTCATATTCCAGGATAGTGTCACAGCTTTGGCTTAGTAAAAAATGGTGATTGTTGTTAAGCCCCTTCAAAGAGTCTTGGGTAAATGACTGACAAATCTGCTTTTGCTTCCCTGTAATTATGGTCCATCATATTCTTGGAAAGGCATCTCCTGACATTGCGAGAGAGATGCTGTGCAATCTTCATGGAGTTATACTTTTCTCCCTATGGCTCTTTGATCCTGTAACATTCCATCTTCCTTCTTCCTCTTCACCAGAGCTCATTATTAAATTTGCTATTTTATGCTGATCTCTTTCCCCACAATTTATCATTTGATTCCATGCTCCCACCATCAAGGGTTCCAGGAGATGTTGCTCTTTGATCTTTGAATTAGGAAATTTCTCTGTAATCTTTAATTGCAGTGTATAACTCCTTTTGATTACCTTCACCTAAAACAATTGAGGGAAGAGTTACATAAATGCTTATGCATTTTAGCCATCTCCCCTAGAAAATAAAAGTAACCACATCTGGCTATTGAGTTCACGAGGGACAGGATGACCATGGGTCCCCGTAGGGATGAGTGTGGGGAAGCATTAAAATGGAAGCACATCTGAATCCCCTTGGCTGGCAGCTGTTCTGAAGCCTTGTACTTGAAAGAGGTACAAAATATGAATTCTTATGAGAGCGTGGGGAATTTAGAAATTTTCTAGAGGAAAAAATGAGTTCATTTAGCTTGGCAATTATTAGCAATTTATTTTAGTAGGTCTGATTATAATTGTGAGTAAGTGAAAATTTATGAAATAAACAGCTCTTTCAAAGCCTTTGGAGTGATCCTGAGAATTCTTTTTATTTCTGCTGAGTGACTGATATTAGACATTCAAATCACTACTCCCCATGTTCATTATGTGGGGTTTGAATAGATTCATATAATCCTAACCCGCTGCGTTCTTCACTTGCTAATCTATTCCAGCACTAGTGGAATATTAATGACTGTGGAGCCATAACAATTTCCATAACCTCTGCTATTTACTGTGTGACAACATTAAGTACAGTCTGCATTTAATTATTTAACACTGGACTTCAGCAGGAAAAAATTCAATTTTGTAAAATAACAAAGTTTTAGGTAATTGCATGCATAATCAATGCATATTTTGCCCATTCAGTGGCGATCTTGAGGGTTGGGGATTATTCCTTTTGTGGTCTAAAGGAATGTTACACTCTCAAGGTCACTGTCCTCATTGCCTTAATGAACAGCGAGAAGAAAATTAATTGAACTTCAGACATTTCTTTTTTGGTTTTATATCACCTTTTTACATTTAACATTGAGTCCACAGAATTTTGAGGCCAAAGCACGTTTTTCTCTGGATATTTTTCTTGGACCACTTGTCAAGATGAAGTTTGTATTCTGGTAAAAGGTGGCATATTTTCTTTTTGTTAGAAAAATAATTATGTAACTGTCTTATTGTCCAGGGTTGAGAAAAAAATAAAAGTCCATATGACAAAGGACAACTCCTCCATGACACTAAATACATGTTTACAATAATAATTGTAGCTAGAGAGGCATCAGTTGGTTTCTTGAAGCATTCATTTGGTAAGAAAAATAAGGGTAGAGGAACTTTGCTTCAGGCTCTCAGATGTTGGTGTAACCTGACGTGGCCAGTTTTCTAAATTAAGATGTTCGTTTTAGCTGTAGCCCTCCAGGTCCACTAATTTAGCATCAATTCATGAATCTTTTCTTTTATTCATTTTCCACCATTTTTCCACCCCTCCTTGTCTAACTACTCTCAAAATTAGTGTGCACATACAAGATGCTTCTGAAGTCAGGAAGCAAGCCCTAAAAATGATGTTTTTTCAGTGTGGTTCATTCTGGGTCATCTTTGAAAGCAAGACCCACTCCCAGTATTTCAGCTGCGGAATTTTATAAGACCTAAAGCTTGTGAACCTTGGGAAGAATGGGTGAGGAGCAGTGCCAAAGGAGGAGTTGGGAGGAAAAGCTGGCTCTGCCTTTCTCCTGACTTCTCAGGCCTGATATTTTGGGGAAAGGGGTCTTCGAAAATACCTTGACCAATTCTACCAAGTTGAGAAAATGAGAGGTCTGGCCTCTCTTTTTCTGCATTCCCCACTCCCCACCCCTTTCAGTTCGGTTCTGTGTCTCTTCTGTTTACATGTCTTGTAGGGAATGTTTTGTTTGAAGGAAGTGCTCTGCATCTCAAAAAATTTGAAAAACCACTGAAGAGTCCTAAAGTACTTCATTTTATAGAAGTGGGATCTGCAGCTCAGAAATGGTAGGTGACAGAGTTACAGAGCTAAGAGGAATCTAAGTCAGGAGTGGAACCTAGTTCTCTTGAGTCTTATATCCCTATGCCACTTGCACACTTACCCATCTGTAGAAGCTGCAGTCATTATAGGAGGCAGCCAAAACCAGCCACATTCATAGTCAGGAGACAGGCACTTGGTTTTATGGATCGTTACCTTTGCTTCAAGAATATATAGCTTCTCAAAAATGAGCTGTGGGTAACATCAAACTTGGGTGTCCTTGCTGTTAGCCAGTCGTTTAGTTTCAAGGTTTATTGATTCAAATCTCTGTAAAATTAGATCCAGCCCCTACCCTTGTCCATCCCCAGCCTCCTCTGTTAACCCTGTTCATGCAGCTGATTACATTCTCCTCCTGTCCCCACCTGCCACAGTGTCAAGCAAGAAACACAAAACACATGGATGCTCATGAATAATTTTAGCCCCTAAGAGAAGGCTATTCATAGTGACCCAGCACAAACCTTGTCCATCAATCTGCATTTTTTAAACTAACTCTGGGACAGTCAACCTCCTTCCGACGTGCGGATACAAGGCAGTTCTGATTTGTAAGCCTAAATGGTCCTCAAGTAAGAAAATCAATTCAAACTTAAAGTGACATTTCAATTTTACTAAGTCAGAATTGTCTGGCCTGAATTATTTAATAGGGTATATCTATGATGACCCCTGAAGAGTTAAATCTCATGAATGGCAGGGCAGAATGCTATCTATTATAATTTCAACTTTAATGATTAGAAACACAGGATTCACTATTCTGCTGTAAGTAGGCCCTGAAATGGTTTTCATTTTAGCTCATCCATCAGAAGGGACCGTGCCTCAGGAGATTTTACTGACTTCATTTCAGTCTCGTGACCCATTTGTTTAAACATTTAGAATTAATGCTCAACAGGAACAATGCTCACGGACATTCTGGCCAGCTCTAGTTTCCAGTAGAAAGTGGCATCCATAGACAGGCAAGGTGGAGTATTATCCAGAGACACTAAGCTGAAAGCCTCAGCAAGAACATGACTTTTTTTTAAGACTGACAGGTGAAGGGCCCAACAGGAAATACAGGTTTGAGGAGCTTTTGGCTGGAGAGATGTGATTCCACATTCACACACTCTTTGAGATTAAATTTAAGGCCACTGTATTCACTGAAAAAATTCAAAATTCCAATGCAGTTTTAGGGTTCAACTTATATCTGCCAGTTTGATGGGTTACTTTTCTCCCCCAAATTGTTGGTTTATTGATTGGATTATCCAAATATATAGTTTATTCTGATGTAAAAGAGTGCCATTTTCCTCACCTGTAAAGCAGACATAGTAGAAAGTGAAACCTCTACATATTTATACAACCTGAGTTGGAACATCAAAGGACAAGTCAGACAGGGGTTTGACAAACTATGGCCCACAGGCCAAATCCAGCCCACCCTCTGTGTTTGTAAATAAAGTTTTATTGCAACACAGGTGCCCCATGCATTTTCAATTTTCCTATCTCTGCTTTCACACTACAGTGGCAGAGTTCAGTGGTTTCAACAGAGATCATCCAGGCCTGAAAAGCCAAAAAGATTTACTTTTCAGCTCTTTGCATAAAATGTTTACGAATCCCAAAATTAGATAATAGTACAGATAATTCATGAGAGGCAGTATCTATAGAAGCTCTCTGAAAAAAACGGGATATTTATCAGGTCAAAAAATCAGAAAGAGCTGGCCTGGAAATTAATCAAGAAAAGGTTGCCAAATATAACTATCTGACAATTAATTATTACAGCTGAAGAATAACTGCTCAAGATCAGATAATAGAACTGGAATAAAACCCAGGTCTTATGACATCTACTGGTTAATCTTTTCACCAACTTGTTTGCTTCCAAAGTCATAATTAGTCCTGGTACAACAATATATAATAGAAAAAGGAAAAAAAAAAGCTACATTGTGGCCTGCTTCTCTAAAATTTCCAGTCTAATTTTATAGATTTAATTGGATTGGCATGGACAAGATTTGTCTTCATAAGAGAAGGCATTCATTAGATTGTAAGTACGACCCCAAGCAGGAGACAGCATGTGACAAATTACAGAAATAACAAGGCTCTGAGTGGCTGAGCAAGCGCACCTGCAACCATGCCACCTGGGGCTGTGATTTCATTACCCCCATAAACCAAGGCAAGGTCAGGCTTAGTCAGACTTCGATTAAGAGGCCCCCAAGGAGCTCCCAGGTGCAAAAGGAACTGGCGTAGATGCAGCGAGAGGTATGCAAGAACGTTTCTTTCCTGTCCTGAAGCAGGCCTTGTTGGGCCAGCTGAATGGTGAGGTTTAGTGAACTAGGTGCAAGGATGTGGGGCAGTGGGCCAAAGGCCAGAAAACCTGGGTTTGATTTGTCTTTGGCCTTTGTTAGAAGTGGGAGCCAGGGAGGGTTTTCATCAATGTAACCTTGCAAGTTTGTTCAGGTGCAGCTGTTCCTCTGGGGAGTGAGGTGGAGGGGGAGGGGGTCGATGCGGCAGGAAGAGTAAATCTGTTCCTTGATTTGCTGGTAAGTGGCCTGTGTTCTCTGAGCTGATGCCAGTTGGGTGAGAGTGAAGCCAAAGTTCATGAGCCTTGGGAATGGCATGTGAAGCCAGTTGACCTGGCCACGTTTCAGGTCTCCCAATTAGATCTGCTTTTCCAAGTGGTTCCTGTAGTTTCAAATTTTCCTTCTCAGAGCTGACCATGCAACACAACTCCTGCTTGTGGCATACCTCTTCCAACACCGCTTGGCAAAATGCCTTGAGAGAGATTGGAGGTGGAGGTGGCATGAAACAGTTGGTCTGGGGCTTTCCAGATGTGCTCCGTGTAAGGTGGTCTTAGGAGTTTCTTGAGAGACAATGTGGTTAGTGTGGCTGTAGTTGATGTGGGGGCAATTGGGGACAAAATATTCCGTCACCTTTAGGGTTTGTGTCTGCTCTGGCAAAGCCTGAGTTTTTTATGATGTCCAGAAATTACAATGGGCATCCAGTGAGAATGAGTGGAGATACTTCTTGACTGAGAAATAGGATCCAAATTTGAATATGCCATGATCTTACTGTGCCCTGTTAATCATTCACAGTGCCCCCGGTACCTAAGGTCTGCAGTGTTTGATGCAGCCCTATTTATTCTGGAATAAATCATGGAGGAGTACTGAACCTAAAGGCTAGAATGTGGATTGATAGCAGCTTGATCAGAGCACGTGCATCAGGGAAGTGATCCCTGGAGATTCCTAGATTTAGGAGAGCTGGGCAATTACTGGAAATAACCACAGACTGCCAAGTCCAGAGCATGTGTAAAGGTGACATCTAAGGAGCACCAAGGGCTGATGGCTGGGAACATTAAATTTTGTTTTCAAGTGAAAGAACCAAGTTGATGGCAGGAAATGGGCAAAATCCAAGGAGATCTGAAACAATACAGACCCGGCAATGAAGTGGGAAAGATCGGGGAGAGACAGCCCAGAATCCTAAGATGTTGTCTTCTCTTGGAGCTGAAGTTGTTGTGCCTTTATTTTACTTCATTTCATTTTTTTGTTTTGATTGGCTCTGTGGTGCACGAATATGCCCACTTTGAGCTCTTTATTAACTTCCCCGCAAAATGTTTGGATTTTGTTGTTTTTGCTAGAATTACCCAGACAAATGATTCCAAGGCATACCTTGAGGCTCAGTTATTGATTGATTTGGCAAGGGCCAAAGTCTATTTTTTAAACCTCAATTATCTGGCTGATTTATGTCCACATGTGCAACTGCAGATTTTTCACTAGGCTTTTGGATCACATGGTGATATTATGAAAGCAAAATTAAATGAGATTAAAAAAAAAAAAAGACAGGGTGACTGTGCCAGATACCTTTTGTGTCCATAACTTCATAACATTTAACCCTTCATAAAACTTAATAACAATTATTATTTCTGTGCAATCGTTGACTTTAAGTGGGAGCAGTTGGTTCAACCTCATGGATGAATGAATATCTTCCAAATACCGGGCAAGCAGAAGTCAGCTCTGCTCTTTAAGCATTTGCTTCCTCCCCCAATTAAAAGCCTAATGAAGAAAGCTAGTGAACTTACTGTGGTCTCCTTTCCTCCTTTATTCTTGTCTCTGGCACTTAGAGGGGCAATATAATGGCAATCAGAAATCTGACAATGATCAGCTACATCCCAGGTTATATTCCTGAACCCACACCAAGCATTCTCATATTATGGACATCTAGGAGGCTTCCTGGAGAAATATGTGAAACTTCTTAGCAGTCACTTTGAGAAAGGCCTCGATGGGAGGGCCGTGGTGATGGCAGCCTGGTGTATCACAGACACATCCATTCATGCAGTGGCCCTGTGACAGGTTCTAGCTCCTCCATTTCCAGAGCTGCTGGGTCTGATAAGAGAGATGGGACTATTCGAATGACTCTAGATGCACATGACATTTTTATATATTTTTTGAATTTTAAAGTCTCTGAGTCATCATTTTCCAATCTGGCCAGAAGTAGTAGAGAGGGAAGAATAGAAAGAAAAACCTTTAGAAAATTAGAACAAACAACAGAGAAGAATCCTTTGTGAAAAAATAAAACACTATGAGAAATGTGTTGGAAGATTATTTAATGAAGATTATTCCATACAGTATCTTGGATTTTATTTTGTGTCAAATTAGTTTGTCTTAAATATCCCTGAGTCCTGAGAATAATAGTTGGTACCCTGTGCTGCTGAAATTTGATTTTTGATTCATGCAAACTGGGCTTTGGAGATCCCTGTGGTAATGAACTATGAGAAAGAATTCTTTTTTTCCTTTCCCTTGATGGCTTTAGAAGTGAAATTTTCCTCTCTGTATCAGTGGTCATGCTTTTGTACCTGGTCTGTGAGGCGTGTTAACTCAAATAACAGATCCTGAAATGAACAATGGAATGTGTCTTGCCTGTTTGTGTTTCTTTAATCCATTCTCCCTCATGTTCTTAATATTGTTCAGAATCCTTAATTCTCAATATTCATTACCCATATATTTATTTATGTATTCATTTCATGTTTTTTAACAAGTGCCTATCTCCCATGTGCCAGGCACTTTTCTATGCACTTGGGAAAAGTGAATAAAATATCTTATTTTTGTTATTTATATTTACATATTGTATTAAATGAAGATACTCAATATTTTAGTTAAAAAGAAAAAAATTTAGACTAGATTAAAACACAATTGTATGCCACTTATAAGAAATATATTAAATTTAAGAATTCATAAAGCAAATCCTAATTAAAAGAAAGCCAATGTAACAATGTTTATAACAAATAATACAGATTTTAGGAAACAAATATTTTTGAAGATCAAGAGTGATATTTCATAGTAATAAAAGATACAATTCACTAGAAAGACTGAAACATTCTAAATTCATATGCTCTTAATGACATAGTCTCGAAATAGATAAAGCATAAATATAACTAAAAAGATAAACATATCAATTCATAATCATTTTGGGAGATTATAACACAGTTCTTATACTAATTGATAGAACAAGCAGACAAAATCAACCTATTAAAAATATGATTATCATACCGAATCTAATTTATGTACATAAAATACTGCAACCAATAACTGCAAAATGTATAGTCTTTTCAAGAGCTGAGAAAACATTTATTAGTAAATAAACAATGTTGAGCCATAAAAACAAGTTTCAACACCCAAGAATTTAATTCTTTCATATTTTTTTTTACCTTATCACAGTGGAAATAAACTATAAGTCAACAATAAAAATAAAATAGTAAATTATGTAAATTAACAAATACACTTCAAATAACCCATGGATCAAAATTGAAATCATATGAGGTTTAGAAAACATTTTGAATTAAATGATATTTAAAAAATGGTGGGATACAGCTAAATCTTCACACTCAGGAAAAATTATAGCCTTAATTGCACATATTTATAAACATCCAAAAGCCTGAAAATCAATTATCCAAGCATCTAACTCAAGAATGTAGAAAAAGACTTGCAAATTAAATAAAAAATAATAAACAGAAGGAAATTATAAAGATAAGGTAATAGAATATAAAACAAAGATATAATAAAGTATGTCAAGAAAGCCAAACATTGGTACTTTGAAAAACCTAATATGATCAATAAGTCCTGTCAGGAATGATCAAGAAAAATAGAAAAGACACAAATAACTAATATCAGGAATGTAAAAGAGAATGTCACTATTATAGATGCTACAGATATTAAAAAGTTTATTAGAGGAAAGTATAAACTATTAGAACATATAATAAACTATATTTCAATTTATTTGAACATTTTGATTAAATGGATAAAATTCTAAAGTGAACATCTGCATAGTCTGATGTCTATTGAAGACATTGAATCGATAATTTCAAATCTTTCCAAAAAGAAAATTACAAGATCAGATGGCTATACTGGAATATTCTACCAAATATTTACCTAATAATTCTGGATAGTCAGTGGAGTAAGACTTCATATTTTGTTGTTGTTGTTGTTCTTCTTCTTCTTCCTTTTTTTTTTTCTTTGCCAATTTTCATGTGATAATGCAACCAGTGGGGATTCTGATAGGTTTATATATAGTTATTTGATATTTTGGAAGCCACTATAAATTGTACTCTAAATAGAAAGAGTACATTTTATTTCTAATTTATTGTTGATATCTTTAAAACAGAATTGGTTTTTGTATGTCAAATCTGTATCTAGCAAACTTGAAAAATTTCCTTAATAATTCTAATCATTTGTAAACTAAAACTGTCACTCACAGAATGATAGGATTGGAATGCGTAGAAAATCTAAAAGAATCTAAGTCTAAATATGAATATAAATATTAAAGATATAGGGGAGAAAGAAGCAGCATTTTTTTCACCTTGAATGGTAAATTATAAAAGACAGAGTGAAAATGGCCAATTAAAACTAATTCTTTTAACGAGGGACAAATGAATGGATTAATAGTAAAAATCCAATTGGAAGGTGGCATGCACTTAACCTTGTATCTGGACAAAAGGTCTCAGATTAATGATATTAAATGTGACTGTCTTGTACATTCATGGTACCTGGCATTAAAAGCAAGACCTGATGATGATAAAGAAATGTGAATATTAAAAAAATATATATATATATATATATATATGTATAGAAAACCATGAGTGTAGTTTTGGCATATTTGTAATTGAGTTACACTGTTATGACAGTGGACCAAAATGTTGGATTATTTGATACTCAAAACAATGCTTGAGTGGGAAGCTGACAATAGAAAGAAGTTTAACCCTCAGGAGTGCTGAGTCTCTGATGCCTACTTTAGATGTGGTTGGGAGATTATGGAAAAGAAAGAACTTTTCAGAGTGAAGAGCCAAAGGCCAAGAAGAGAAATGTATCATGATCTCATTTATCTTCAAGTCCAGCTAGGTTTCTTGTTGATATTTTGGACCGAGAATCAGTTTCCATTTACCAGGTTGGGTGGAACCATAACTGACAACATCCCAAGAAACACTGGCATTTAATACTCTGGAGAGAGTCCATCAGAATTATGTTTTCTTTTTTCAGGCTCTGGCTACTGCTTCTCCCACAATGCCTCACCTGTGTTTCTCATCTTCAGTAGAAGGATTGCAAACATTTCTAAAGATATCATACTTTGCCGTATTCATAAGTACAAGTAAATATGCATGAAGTTGCCTGTAGCTTTTATCATTTCTTTCATCCCAAGGCTTCTTTTTTTTAATTCATGTCTCCCAGGCTGCAAGCAGATAACCTAATTTAGCATAACATGCCAGCTAAGTGGTATGAAGAACCAGGAGAATCATCAAGTAGGCTCACTGTGTTCTTCATTTACTGTCTTAAGGAAAAGTCACTTACTTTTTTTTTTTTTGAGGCCAATCAGTAAGGGTTGAGAAAAGGGCTGATGCTGGCAAAGAAAGTGAAACATCTCATGAGGGCTCAGTACCTTGGAAGCCACTGCCCTCTCTCTATAATTTGAATCGAGATGAAGAAATGTGCACGTCAGAAGCCAGTACACTGGAAAGCTTACGTTCTCGTACATTCTGCACTACTACTTTTCATTTTGCTCTAGCGTGGAAGAAAACATGAGAAAATTAAGATGCTGCCTACATAGGTTAATGTGTTAAGGACTGAGGAAAACTAGCGGCAAACTTCTATCCTCAAATACTGTCAGTTTCTCCAGCCCCATCAATCGCATGTGGTTGCAAAGATCCGCTTTGCCTTCAAGTTATTAACATACAGGTGAAAGGAGACTCATGGGATTAGTATGCTCGCTCCTATAGCAGCTAACTCAGAAGGGAAAAAGCAGTTTGAAAATTGTGCCTTTCAGGCTCTGGCTTGGGTTTTCCATAATTGGATACAAATATGAAGCCCTGGAAAGGAATTACTGTGAGATTTAGCATGGGATTATTTAATCATAGATTTAAAAAGGCAGGATTCTGTGGGTGCCAAGAAACCGCAGGATTTTGAAGCATAGTTGTGGTTACAGAAAAATGAGCTACCACCTGTATGTCTGCACCTGGTTACTGGGAGAGTAGAAATTGTTTCTTTAGTCATCGATCCATCTGTTTCCTCATCAGGATATCATAGATCACGTACTGTGGGTTGGGCAGTGTTGTGGATTTAACTGTTTCCCATAAGTAGATAAATGTTGAAGCCCTAACCTTTGGTATCTGTGAATGTGGCTTTATTTGGAAATAGCATCTTTGTAGATATAATTAAGATGCAAATTAAAATGAGGTCATAATTAAATAAGGTGGACACTTTCCCCAAAATGACTGGCGCCCTTATAAGAAAAGGAAAAGAGATATAGAGATAAATACACACACAGAGATAAGAATAGCAAATGAAGACAGAGACACATAGAGGGAAGTGCCTTATGAAGATAGACGCAGATGTTGGAGTGACGCAGCTGTAAGCCAAGGAATGCCAACGGGTTCAGTCCACATCAGAAGGCCTGAGAGACACAGAGCATTCTTTTCTAGAGATCTTAGAGGAAGCATGGTCCTACTCGCACCATGATTTGGGACTTCTAGCTTCTGGAACTGTGAGACAATAATTGTTTGTTGTTTCAAGCCACCAAGTTTGTGGTCTTTTGTTATTGTAGCCCCAGAAAACTAATATAAGGAGTATGCTGAGTCTGTGTATACTAGAAGAATGCATTTTCTACCCCATTCTTCAGGAACTTCCAACCAAAAGACTGGGATATGAACCATGATTTCAGTATCTGAAATAAGATTTATATCAAGCTATAAACTTGGTATTAGGAAGGCACAAAGAAGGGGCACAGAAGAGCTTTTAAAGCAGATGCTTTTTGAGGTATATCTCAAAAGATGGTTAGGAATTTGCCAGACAGATGGCAGTATAAAATATGGCTGCTTCGAAGATGAAAATTCCATGCTGGAGAGAGGCAGTGTGGAGGAGCAAGGGGTTAGAAGAGGAATCACTACTTTGCGTGTGATACCCTTGGGTAGCAATAAAATGAACTTGTTTTCTCATCTGTGATGATGATGCTCATGATGATGATGATGTTTTATCAACATTTGCTGCGTTTCTAGTAGGCCACCTACTCTTATTTAGTACTTTCAGCAAATCTACATAGCAACTATTACCATCTACATCACACAAATGAGAAAACTAACTCTCAAGGAGTGAAACTCCTTTAAAAGCTACACAGCTGGTAAAGTAGAAGCAATTCATGATACTCCTTTTGTATGCTATAGTGTATATCTTTTTAAGATCATAAGCTCAGATTAAAAAAAAATCACAGTGCTCTGAGTTTGGTTTATGTTTTTCTAAAGTTGATGGTAGATTTCACATTGCACATAAATCATCTTACCCTTTGAAATTAAGTTCTGCTGTAGGAGCCTGTACCATAGTCACTTCTAGGGCTCTGTTCATTTATTTATATTCATCCATTTGACACATGTGCCAGGCACTACGCTAGGTGCTGTGTGCCATATGACACTGTGTATGCTGTTTCAGGACCACATTATGCATTTGGCTGATTTCTGTTTTCTCCTGTGGGTGGACCCTGTCTTTGAATTCTGCTTGTTAAAAAGCACTGGATGTGAACCAGATGGGCTGCCCCCAACCCCCCAAAATTTATCATACAGCTGCATGAAATAAAGAACACTCTCTTCTGTAAATATACTAGCAATTTTATTCTTCTGCTTTCTAATTTGCTTAGCATTTGGATGAATATTGGTAACTTTTATATGTCTTAGGATTCAGATACTTTCCTGGATATATACCTAGCCATACCTAAGTTTGTAAAGTGTTGGAAAAACAATGTTCTTTATCACTTCCAGCTTTCAAAAGATTAAAATGTAATTGACCAAGTGTCACAGCTAAGCTGAGCCTCAGGAGAGTTGATAAATGTAATGTGGACCCTGGATGAGATCTTAGAACAGAATGGGACATTAAGTAAAAACTGAGGAAATCTGAATTAAGTATAGATTTTAGCTAATAGTAATGTATCAGTATTGGCTCATGCATGATGACAAATATATCACACTAATGTAAGATGTTAATAATAGGGAAGACTGGGTGTAAGCTATGTGGGAACTCTCTGTCCCCTCTTTGTACCTTTTCTATAAATCTAGTATATATTCTGTCAAAGCAAGCACCTTTTTCTGTAAATCTAAAACTATTCTAAAAATAAAAAGAATAAAACATAATTGGCACAACGGCTATTTAAATTTCTATTTGGATGATTCCATCTTTGTCCTTTAGCTTGAACCTTCTTAATTTGTTCAGATATTTTTCTGTGTTTTAGAAGTTTCTGCATTAGATGGCTTGGGGCAGGTTGCGTTGGAAGCAGCTGACTTCTTCTCTGGGTGGTATCGCTGTAAAATGTGAGAAATTGGTAGATAGGAACATATGAAGAAGAGTCCCGTCCAGGATCCGGGGAAAGGTGAAAAGTATGCAAGAATCTTGCCAAGAAGCCTTGAGGAAAATTCTTCCCCCGAACTGAAATTTATTGACTAAGGTAACTCAATCTATGTCAAAGATAATCTTAAAAGCCGTATCACATGGCATGTCTATCACAAATCCCCAGTAAGAATTTTTGAGGTGAGCTCGTCAGAGCAGTAACTTTTTTCCTATTGCTTTTTAAACTGAAACTGAAGTTTGTTAGATTTTTTTTTTCCATTTAAAAGTAATATAGACTCATTTTGGAAAATGTGACATTAAAGAAATTTGGGGGAAATAAAGGAAAAGGAAAAACTACTAATGTTTTGGTGTATTCCTTCCAGTTTAAGTTTTGCTTTACAGACTTTTTAGGTAATTTATCAGAAAATGCAAATGATGGAAGCTTTTTCTAAGATTTATTTTTCTAAAAATAGGTTATCTTGTTTTATGTCCAGGGATTCTGTTCTTCTTTAAGTTTGTTTCTTGCCTAACTTGTAACATTTGGAGATTTCTTTACATGAAAGTGTATCTTTAGTTATAGCCCATTGGGGTATGTTAAATGCCAGCAAATTCCTTCTGTGCTCCCTCACCTCATCCTTGTCTCCTTGCTCTGTGCTCTGAAGAAGCATCGCCAAGGAGCAAGGGCTTTGGGGAAGAACTCAGAGATAGTACCCATGAAACGTCAAAGAGGGAGAAACTGGGGCAAAAATGCAGTGCGTGTCGGGTGTCTGCCAAGTGTAATCTCACAAGTGAGAAACGAGGTTTGTATTTGGTGGATCTCCTCTGCAACCACACCCTCGCCATCTCACTCCAGCTTCGGCTAGAATAGGACTCAGGTGATGGGAGCGCAGCATGAAACACTGGAAAGAATAAAGACTTTCCTACTGGATGCACTCACATTTGAATCCTGACTCCATCACTCTGGGCTGTTGTGTAAATAGCATCACTTCAGTACCCCTGGAGTTTTTACTGGTAATACGAAGATTAATACCGTCTCACAGAACTATTGTGCATGCAAAATGATGGATGCGGGCCACAACCACTAACACATAATTGCTGAGCAATAAATGCCAGTCACCTCATAGTCCCTTCCCTTATCTTCGATGCATCTCCCTCTGGTTTGGTCCACACTTCACTCACCTTGTCAGCCTTCATGGTGGCTGCTTTTGTCCAAGTTACCAAAATAAGGGGGTAAATGTGAAATATCATTGTTGGGGGACATTTTTTTGGTGTTTGGTTTTGATTTTCGGTCTTTGACTACTTAATTTTCATTCTGATCACTTTCCCTTGTAAAGACTTAAAATAATATTCCTCCCCAGGACTGGGCCACCATGATGCTTGAGCTCGATCGGGTGGGGAAAAATCAAACTGCTTTGAAATGTGACCTTGTGTAGATGCAGTAAATTGCCCTATGTATTGAGTTTTCTCTTCTATAAGCTGCTTAACTTGATGTAGGGTTATGTTTCTTTGTTTTTTACCCTGTTCCTTGAGCTGTTCTCAGAAACAGACAGACAGACAGACAGACATGACAGAATGAAAAAGTAGAACCAATGCTCTCTAAACACAGAGCACAGTATCCCTGAATTTGAAACAGCTGTCAGATGCTGTTGCTCATGACCAGCCATTGTTCTTTCCCAAAGCCCCAGAGCCATGCCGGTCATGCCATCAACCCCAAACCACACTCTGGCAGTGAAAGATGTCCCATGGCCTGTCCCCTTGGATCTCTATAGAGTCAGCTTGGGGTGTGACCCACATCACATTAAAAACCAGTTTGTGCTTAGGATTACATCATACCACTAGACCTCTGCTGGCTAAGTGCAAGAAGCCATGAAACGTTCTTTCTCTCAAGCTATGGGCCTTGCCGCCCCGTAGTGTTCCCAGTTTTAATAGGTGTTGAGACAATTTGCAACAGTCTGTGGGCATCTTGACCCAAAGATGGAATGAAATGAGGAGATCTGGGCCTTAAATGAATAATTACTGTTTATACCCCTGTATTTATTAATCACTAGCAAAGTCTGAGCTCATGTCTGCTCTTAGTACACAGAGTCTATTAACCCAACAGTGGTCAACCTATTCTTCTAGATTATTAAATTATGTAGTGGGATTTTATCATACAAGTCTTGGCCTTTGAAATTCATCATTTTGAAGATAGATTATGGCTATATGTAGCTGTAAAATTCTCAAATAAATATTCTATGTGGAGAGAAATACAATATTTTCTCTAACAGAAAGCAATGACAAACAGAATTAATTTTCTACTGTTTGATATATTACAATGGTCTTATCTTTCATTATGGGAATAATGGTAAAAGGTGTATATTAATTAAAGTTTAGCAAGAATATTAGAGAAGCTGGAGGCTGTGTTGCTGGATGGCTGATAAAATAATGAGTTGGGCAACCATAAAAACTCTTATTGTTGCCTGAGTCCAAGATTCTGCAAAAGTCATAGGTTTTAGAGAAGCCATAAAGGTAGACATGAATATAAAAGAAAGTCTTTCATTGTTTTAGTTTTAGTTTTATCTCAGCAGTAGATTTTTAGCTTGTTCTTTAAATGTGCTGCAAAGTCTCTCAATCATAAAAGTCCTAAATTCTAGAGGAACTAAAGTAGTCATACAGGTCTAGACAGGATCAGCCTGAAATTGTTTCAAAGCCTTAGAACTCTGGGACAGAGAATTTACTTTATCTCCTGATGTAATCGATAACTAGCAATAAGTTTTAGTTAAAGAATGAATCTCATCTACACCACAAACAAACCCATTTTATCTATTTTAATTGCTTATTATGGAGATTGGGTATGGATTACATTTACACCAGGTGATCTGTGTAATATGCTGAGGGTTCTGCTCTCTATGGCTATTAACAACAGATTAATTTCATTCCTGGTTGGTTAGAAATACTTGGAGCCCAGGAGTCACTCTGCATGGCATTTAATATTATTCATAATCTGACCTCAGTCTCCAGTAGTTTAGCTACATGAGTTAGTTCCCCATTCTCTAAAGATGTTAGGTACTTTCTCATCTCTACATTATTTTGTTATGCGTCCTGCCTTCTGTGTCCTCCTCTACCATTAGCTGGTGAATTCCTGTTTATCTGTCAAACTTCAAAGCACATGTCACCTTGTCTGAGCAACCTTCTTCAATTTCTCCCACCACTACCCTGGCCTGGTAGAAGATATGGCTCCCTTTACCTTTCAGTGCAAATTATCCAGCATTACTCTCTTCTCTCTGCTCCCAAAAGTACTTTGTTTAGAAGATAAACTCATTGATTATAGAATCCTTGTCTAGTGCACTGCTTCTATCTGAAAGTCAATACCTAGCACACAATAGGCACTCAATAACTGTTGGCCTCATAAGTTAACATGGATTTTATTGCCCTGATTACAATATCTAACATATTTATTTTTAATATTGTGAGCAACGAAGGCAGTTATCATTTTCTGTTCTTCTTTTCATCTCTGCAATACTAGTCATCTCATCGTTGAATGAAAAAATGAATTCATTTGTGAGGCACTGTGTAACATATTCTTTAAGAAATCTACTTTTCCTTCTGGCCAATGAAGCAATGTAAATGAAAAATAGAAGAAGTGGGAAATTTATCCATATTTATAGAACATTAAATCTAAATTAATCTTTGGGTACAATGTTCTATTTTTTATTTTTCTTTGACCTGAAATACCCTGGAGGGATATTAAATAGCCCAATTTTCTATATGAAGGTGTTATATTATAAAATTATGATAGGTGTTTTAAGTTAAATTGCCATGAATTACAGTATTTTCGTAATCTGTAGTTATCACCTTTATGTGCTATCATACTTTCTTCCACCTGCTCCTCCTCATTCTTCTTCCAAGTACTTTAACATAAAAAAATTCAGCACTCACTTTCATAATAGACATTTTCCAAGCAAGCTATAGCTTTATTCTATGATAGTTTAAAAAAGAATCTTCAGGTATGCGTTTATGTGAAGAGGAAATGAACTTTAAAATTAAGCAATCGAAAGGTGATCGTTGGCACATAATTCAACCCAGTAGTAGCAAGTTCCTGAGTACTGGACAGGTTGTCTGGTGGGTAAAGCCCTCTCTGTGGCGATGCTTCGCAGGAACCGGCGCTCACGGCACGGTTGTTTACTGAGTGGTCTTCTGGTCTCTATCTCAGCCCTTTCCTATTTCCTCACTCTTTTCCCTCTTTCAAGAAAGTAAACCCCACTTCTGCCTCTCTAGACCAAAATAACACTGAGTTTCATTTCTATCTTTCCAGTTGCCAAATCAATATTTCCATTTATATTTCCTACCAGTATGTCAAACTCAACACGTCCGAAACCAAACTCGTAATTATCCTGAAATGTCAGCATTTCACATCTCAGTAGATGGAGCTACCTCAACGCTTTGCTTCACACCCCACCTCCAATCAATGGCAGAGTCCTGTTCCATCTGCCAGGTGAACTTCTCTTGCGAGTGTTTACTCCTCCCCTCTGGCCTCCTGCCGTTGTCCCTGGTCTTGGTGCAAGTCACAGTCATCTCTTGCCTAGATCACATCCACAGTCTTTTCAGCTGGTTTTGCTCCAGTCTAATTCTACTCATTCTTCATAGTGACACCAAAATTATCCATTTAAAATGAAATCCAATACATCATTTCTTGACTTGAAACCTTGAGTGGCTTCCTATTACTTTTAAGACTGTCTGTATTCCTTGCCATGGTTACAAGTCCTCACATAAGATGGTCTTTGCCTGCCTCTTCATTTCATCTCTGTCACTCACTTCATTCCACACTGGCCCACGGGACTATTTTCAGGGCTAGAATGTGACCTCTTGGCTCTTGCACAGGGTGGACTACACTTTCATGACTGCCCTGTACTTTTCCATATAACTGCTACTAATTTTAGATCTTTAGACCTCATTGTAAACACACTCAGCATGGCCTTCCCTAACCTCCAGTGCTAGATTTAGCCCCACTGCTAATATGTTCTCAAAACACCTTGTTTTTCTCTATTATGTCTCCCATCCGATGTGACTGTCAGTTTAATTTTTTTAATTTTCTTTTTTCTTGATTGTAAGATCCATGAGAGAAGAGATTATACCATCTTTTTATACTGCTTGTATTCGTTTTCTATTGCTGCTGAAAGTATTACCATAAACTCGGTGGCTTAAACAATAGAAATCTGTTCTTGCCTAGTTTTAGGGGCCAGAAGTCTAAAATCTACCACTAGATCTAAATCTGGGAATTCGTAAGGCTGCACTTCCTCTAGAAGCTCAAGGAGAGAATCCCTGTCTTGCCTCCTGCAGCTTTTGGTGCCTGCCAACATGGTTTGTGGCTGCGCCATTGGTTTGTGGCTGCGCCATTCCAGTCCCCAAGGCCAGCATCTTCAAATCTCTGTGTTCCTTCTCACATTGCCACCTTCTCCGTCCATATCAGATCTCCTTGCCTCCCTTTTTAAAAGGACACATGTGATCTCATTTAGGACCCACCCAAATAATCCAGGATAATCTCCCCATCTGCAAAAACCCTTTTTTCTAAATAAAATAACATTGCCACATTCTAGAAATTAGGACCTGATACCTTTGAGAGGCCATTATTCAGCCTACCACACTGCAGAACTCCTAGCTCCTGTTTCTTCAGGTCTGAGTTACATATGCATGTGCGTTTACTTATTTATTCTGTGATTTTATGGGTCAGTTCATTTTAAACTTCTAAATATTATGCTTGATTAGATTCAGTGCAACCTTTGTTGTAAATAAGTTTTCACAAGTACACAAGCTGAAAACTCAGATGTCTTTCTTTTCCCCTGTTGTGGGTAGCAGGTCCAAAATCTTTTAACCATATCGGAAGTGAGGTTCTGTTGACTGTACAATTCAGCCTCGTTTCTTTGTGATCAAACCATCTTGGAAATGACAGAAGTAGACTGGAGCTCAGTAATAAGACTATGCTAGCACAAGAGGAAGTTTCATTGCATTGGCTGGGATGCAAGAACAAGGCTCATTTTTCAGGATTATAGTAAAACAAATAACCATCTATTGGTGAAAAAAGAGTTAGGACAGAGGGCAATATCCCTTACCCTTTGTGTGAGAATAATATTGGTGTAGATGACCTTTAGCTTTTATTCCAACAATAAAATAAAAAGGGTCTATGAAACTTATGTTTCTAATCAACATAAGTATTTTTTATTGCCAGAAATATAGGTTTGTTTTTGTTTTTGTTTTGTTTTGTTTTTAATGAGTCCATCCCCTCTCCTTTTAAGTTACAAATACTGCATCGTCTTTTCTCCTCTCTTGTCTTGGGGGTGCCAACAACTATATCACTTTCATCATATGCATCATCTGATGTCATTCTGGAATCCCTCCCGCCGAGATTGCCCCAACTGTTCCTGAATTTTATATATCGAGCTCTCATATTTAATCTCATTTTATTACAACAATAAATGTTAAGGAAGATATTCTTATTCATTCCCATTTGAAAGAGAGTCAATTTCAGTATATGTCTGATAGGCACAGAAGTAGAAGTTTAACTTGAGAGTTAGACATCCAATTTTCTTAAATTTCTTAGGCTTGGTAGCTAGAAGAAGAAATAATATCTATTGAGTATTCACTCCATATCAGCGGTCCCCAACTTTTTTGGCACCAGGGACTGGTGCTCCTATGAGAATCTAATGCCTGATGAACTGTGGTGGGGCTAAGGCCATGATGCTCGCTAGCGCTGGGGAGTGGCTGCAAATACAGATGATGCTTTGCTCTCTCTCCCGCTGCTCACCTACTGTGTGGCCTGGTTCCTCACAGGCGTGTTGGGGACCCCTGCTCTATATCTTCTACCACACTATGGATTCACTAGTCTTCCTGACAGACACACAGCCCATTATTAATGTCATCATTTGGGGCTGATAAAGAAATATGTTTATAAGAATTTCCCTGAGAATACAGAGGAATTAAGCGGCAGAGGTAGGATTTAAATCCAGGGCTGTATGTTTTAAAATGTCAACTATCTCTTTCTCCCTGTATTGCCCTTGATTTAAATACTGTGTTGTTTAAAATAAGCCAGGCACAAAAAGGCAAATACTGTATGATTCTTCTTATATGAGGTACCCAGAGTGTTCAAATTCATAAAGACAAAATCGAACGGTGTCTTTTAGGGGCTGGAAGGAGGAAAGAATGAAGACCTATTGTTTAATGAATACAGAGTTTCAGTTTTGGAAGATAAAAAGTGTTCTGGAGATAAATGTGGCCATCGTTGCACAACAATGTGAATGTATTAATGTCACAGAACTATACACTTAAAAATATTTAAGATGGTAGATTTTATGTTGCATGTATTCGAACATAATACAAATATGATTTTTTTGGTATAGATTCACTTGTTAACTGAGAATTGGTTACAAAGGTGAAAGACACAGGCCCCAACATTGGAGAGTCAGAAAAAATTAAATAGCATTTTGCCTCTGAGTGAGGACAAAATAAGAACATTTATCTTTCTCAACTCAGATCTCTGTTATTCTATTACTATTATTGTAAAAGCTTTCCAGAGGCAATTTTCCCCCTATAAAAAGCCGATTAAGATTCCCCTTTAAAAAAATATTTATTCTTCAATTACTGAAACTGAAGGTGGTATAAAGAGCAAAATGTGAATTGTTTGGAGGAAAAAATGTGCAGAACACAGCCTCTAACTTGGTTTCATGGAGTGTTCTTCATTTTAATGATCTGATACAACCTTGAAAGGAGATGCCAGGGAGAAGACCTCATACTGCAAGTATTGCAAGGAAAGAAGAAATGATGAACCAACATGTAATGTGGGTGAAAAGAGATAAAGTGTTGAATATAAATTGTGTTCAGAGACATGAATACAATGAGCTGTCTATTACTTCCATGCACCAAGGAGCTAGGAGTAGCGATTAAGCAAATGGATAGAAATTCTACATTTTTTTTTCAACTTTCCCTTGGTTTTATCTCCCTAGGGGGCCATTCAGCTTCAATTCACTTTGGTTGCCAGGTCCATAATATAGCAGACTTTTGAGTTAACTAGGCACCAAGCCCGCTTTTGCTTGGTTTAGCTGGGGGAGGGTGGGGAGGCGGGAACAGATATGAGGAGCAGATTGACTGTCTATACTGCAGGTTTGAACTGTCCCCCATTAGACATGTTAAGACAACTTCCTGAAGTTTAGTCACTGAATGGAATAGTTTTAAGGCATCTATATTTGGTATCTGTGAAGCCAACAGTAAGTAAGCAGGGCTAAATAGCTATGGCTTTGAAACTAAATTAGAGATAGGATTAACTTTGCTTTATTTAGAACATCTCAGCTGTCATTGCATGAGAGGAGAGAGCCACAACATTTGAATTATATTTTAAGAGCAAAGAAAGTGAAAATGAGTAACAGGAAGAATCTCCTGTGTGAATGTGAATCAGTTTTTATCCTGTGTGTTTAAATCAAGCGTGTGTGCGTTGTGATTGTAGTGGGATCGTGTTCATAGATTCCTTTTCACTATGTGCAGGGAGGAAGCCCTGCAAGGAGCTTTATCACAAGGGCTGGAAGGCAAAATGAGGGGGATGGAGCTGGGCAGTGCTGGGGGGTGGGCAACCTTGTGTGCTGTTTTCAGGAAGATCTCCTTGGACTGAGGTGGAATCTTTTGGCAGGGACAAGATAGACAGGAAACCAGGGTGAGACTATTTTCCCTAGGGGACCCTGTGGAACTCAGAACACAAGCAGTCTTGCTCTGTGACACGCAGTTGGGAAGGAAATATTCTCCCTTCTTCAGAGAAACATCTTGTCTCTTAGATGACAAGAACCAAAGGGAATGAATGGCTGTTTGGGTTGGGTACTTTGAGAGACTTGAGGGGATGAAACATTGAGCAGGAAAGTTAGTTCTTTTAAGAAAGAACCTAGGTTTTTAGGTAATGACATCAGCAAGAGGCCAAGGGCAGAAGATTTGTGAGTATATGCAGAGTTATCCAAAGACCTCTGGGAAATGAAGAGGGGGGACTGTGTGAGGAGCTGGAAATCAGGCAGCTCCAAGACAGGAGCCACCCTTTAGGGAAGCAAGAATGACCCTATCAAAACTGTCCTACAAAGGGTAATGCTGGGAACTGCTGCCTGTCCTCTGCTTTTTCACCAAGACTTTGTGTGCCACATGTTAATTCTGTATTTCTGGTCATCGGCTTTTTCCATTTTTAGAGAAATAAATATAGAGAATTTTATTTCTAACAAATGTCTAGACTTATAAAAAAAAAATAACTTACTCCACCTTGCCAAAATTTTGTGTTGCTCTCTCAAACATCATCTCAAACATCTCCAAGACAGATGTTGTAATTTTTGACTTGCAAATGAGGGGAAGGGCAAGGATAGTCACATTTATTAAGAACTAAATGCATTCTGGGCACCATATCAGGATTTTGACCTCCTTTTCCCCATTCAAGTCTCAGAACGATTTTGGTAGATATATATTACTTATTCCCGTGACCAAAAGTGGAAACTGAGGCTCAGAAACACCTTTTCTGATATAGACTGACCAGTGACAGCTCTAGACCAAAGCCGGGTGGTCCCTTTCCTCTGCACTCTGCTGAACAAGGACAGGATGCTGGAGGTTTTGGGGAAACTCAAAGTGGAGATTGCCTGCTCTTGAGGAGCTCCAGGGAGCAAAAGGGAGAAAGCGGCAGACAGGGTTGGGGATGGGGGCGGGGAGTGTGCTCAGAGAGAGTATGCAGTGAGGCCTGGGGGTATCTCTACCCAGTACTAGTGTGGTCTTTGTACCTGTTTTCTCAGGAGGCATCACTATAGACATATTCTCATTTTCTACCATCTGGTTTGGTTAACTTTCTCTCCAGTTCAGGGACACCATTCACCTGATCTGCCATGAGCTTTAGGCTGAAAGGCTGCTTTTCTAGAATCAGCTGCCGGCTGTCATAATAAGTAAGCTCCAAACTGTTTCTCAACCCTGTTATTTCAAGTTTTGTGCCCTCCTCCCTCCTCAAACTCCCCTTCTTGCTGGTGTTAAATGTTCTTGTCAAAAGCAACTATTTACAGGCCATTAACACAGACTGGATGATTAGGTTCTTTCCAGACCTGATGAATAATGCATGCTGCCAGTCAGTGGGTTCACCATCTACTACAGGGCTCTTCAGAAGAAAAGTGTCATTGAAGATCATGCTGTTCAGTTTCCAAGATCCAAAAAATTTAAAGAAACAATTGCATTTTAGTGTGTGGAGGAAAAAAATTCTTTGTGAACTCGTTTTTGGAAGCCAAAGCAGAGGATAAGGAAGCTTGTCTAGTTCTATTCTTTCGGATATTTTTTCTCTCTTCCCGCCCCGCCTCTGCCACTTCTCCTGCTCCTTTGTAGTTATATAGCACTCAGGTACATTAATCCAGAAGCTGTATACCTTGTTTTTGCTATTTAATTTGTGCCTAGAGGAATCATTGCGTTACCATTTAAACCCTATCCACATTTCCTCTCCAGTTTCCTTTAAAAAATAAGACATGTATAGAGTAAATGTATTCACAGGACTAAGTACTATTTGTGTAACACGAGTCCCATAGGTGGCTCTCTACTCAATATCCTCTCTAAATAATGCATTTAAGCTTTGTCTGGGCATCTCTTGGGTCAGATCTGTCAGCTTTGAGGGGCTTGTGGGGAAAAATTCACAAAGTGTGGAAAAAGTTGAGATGCACTTGGAATTTTCTCTAGAAGGAGAAGTTTTCTTATCAGGCTTAGACTGCCAGGTGCTATGTCTTGCCCATCAGGAAGGAGAACATAGGATTGATAATTTGTTGGTTGGAATAAGTTCCCACAAGAAATAGAAGAGAAATGAAAGGCAGAACAAAATACTAACCTTTGCCTGGCCTTTGCAGACAACCTGGTGAAATTTAGAAATATATGCATGTCTTTATTCACCCAGGCTCTCTACCTGAACTAACAACTATTCGTGAAACTTTCCACATTAAACTTTCAGTTCCAGTAAAGTTCATAGCAGCTTCTAAAACTGCACTTGGAAGTGACAACATAACATTCCTTTGGGCCTGATGCATGGAAGCTTAGAGTGTGAGGGTTGAAAAGGGTTTCAGAGGGAAGGAATGTACAATAATTGCGTTTCTGCCATGTGCCCAATACTTAACCTGTGTTAATGATCCTAACTGGATGCTTTCTATGTATTATTTCTAACCTTTCTAAGAATACTGCAAAACAGGTGGTTTATAGAAAAGGAAACTGAAGCTCAAAGCAGGGTAAATAACTTACCCAATTTTGCTCAACTCTAAGGTGCTGGCTGGAGTTTTTAACCCACGTCTGTTTGATTCCCTCTCCTCAATTTGTTCACATCAGTTAACTCAAGTGTTATTTCAAACCCTCTTCTGAGAAGCATTCTTTGCCTCTTGAGGGAATATAAATTATTCCCTTTTCTATAATTGTTTTATTGTGTGAATCACATAGTATTTTATTTCTGGGTCCACATAATTTTATCTTCTACAGGCCTGTGAAAGTCTGGAGAACAGGGACAGTGTTCTACTGGCCTCTGAATCCTCAGTACCTGGCAAATGGTAGGTGCCTAGAAAATACTCATCCAGCTCAAGTCACACAATTAATTAGCCACAGAGCCCAAACTCAATCCAGACCTTTTGACTCCTGGTCCAGAACTATTTCACCACCACCTTATTACCTTTAGATTTTTAATCACATCCAATTTCTAGGTTATTCTCCCCATAAACCTCCTAGTTCCCTCATTCCCAAACCCTATACATTATTTCGTTGAGAAGGGAAGGCTTTTGTCGCAAGTACAAAAGCTTGCTATTTATTGAAGACCTACTGTGTGCCTGTTGTAGGCTCCTTCTGCATCGAGCCCTCTCATAACTTCTTTCATTTAATTCTGACAACTCTATAAGGCAAATGCTGTTATTAACACAGTTTTATCAATGAGGAAGGTGAGAAATAGAGACAGTAACTAGACCAAGTTCTCAGAGCTGGGAAGAAATTCCAAGAAGTGTAGCCTGAGACAGGTATGATCTGAAGGACGCAGTTCCCTGCCTCAGGGTTGTAACAGAGAAGGAGGAAAGTTGCCATACTAAGGTTTTATCTCTTATTTGTGAGATACAAAATAGGATTTTTTTTTATTTTTTATTATTTTTTTTTAGTGAAATAACTATGGTATCTTGATCCTTAGGAAACATGGGTATAACACCAGGTTCCAAGGGCAATTTAATTGAAGTCACCCACTACTTGAATCCTTGCGAACTTCCATCCAGAGCTTTTGAAACAGGTTGTCCAGCACATCCCATGTTGAATCTGTGCATATTCTGGTTTCTTGCAAGGTCATGTGAAGGATAAGATTCAGAGCATTCCAGGGAGATTATGCTCAAACTGCAAAAACCTGAAAATACCTTGATAAAGGCTTAGCCGCATTACTCTGAAGACCGCTGTTGTGAGCTAATCATAGACAGTGACACTCACAAGGTTCTGAGGCTTACATCCCTTTACGTGCCCTCTTATTTCCCGGAGATTCTGAATCGTTCCTGGAGATTAAAATGTAATGATACAATGAATTGAAAGAAAAAAGCATCAAATATCATACTTCAAGGCATTATAGGATATATAACATTACGCATAAACACAGAAGGGGATTTGAATGTAGCAAAGAACTGTGGATGAATACATATATTTATATTGTATAAACTTTTAAATAAGAGGACTGGAGGCAGCAGCTCGGAAAACCCCTACCAGAGGGAGTGGGGAGAACAGCCACTGGCAGGAACATGGGTTTGCTTTAAGAGGTGACCGTGAGGGAGGAAAGCATGGGCAAGGACAGCATGGCTGTCAGCCTCAGCGAATGCAAGATAATCATAAATGGTTGAAGTTGCCGCTGAAAGGCACAGCTTCAATATTGGGGACTTTCAGTGGTTCATTCATTTAACAAATGGTGAGCATCATTCTTACCCCTGGGGTACACTCAACAGTGAAACAGGCAAAGCCCCTGCCATTTCCAAGCTGACCTTGTCTGAATGAACAAACAAAACAAATAAAACTTCAGCTTATAACAATGACATATAATGATAAGTGACTGCTTTGTGAAAGGGATCCCATGATAATTTGCAATTCCACTAAAATAAAAAGATCTGGGACTAGTTTCAGGTATAATGTCGAAATTTCTGACTGTTTTGGTGATTTAATAAGCTAGTCGCTAATAGATAACCATTTACACTACTTACATTTACGGGAGGCAGTTATGATTGGATCTCAATAATCAGAGGATTCTCATTTAGTTGCAGCTCAGTTATATTTAACTCACAAAATTTCCAGTCAGTATTCCATTGTGCCATCTATCTTGAAAAATGTAACCTTACAGTCTGATCGTTGAGAAATATTTCTAAGGGTTGTTAGAGGCTAGGTGGGAAAATGTTCTATGAGTATGGGCTTTTCCACCTTGACATTGCTGGACTTATAGCACTTGAGGACGATGAGTATTTCTTCACGTGTGACACTGGGGTGACGTGTTACTTCTAACATGTCCATTCAGTGAGGCTACCATCATGAGGCATCCAGGCTGGGAGCACATCAGCTCAGAGTAAAGACACTTGCCTTTATTGTAACCATTGGGAATTGGTATTGATTGAACAAGCATATTGGGGAGAGAGAAAAGCATAGATGACACACGGGTTTGTCATGCCCGATTTACTTGAGAAGTGAGAAAGATGCTGACCTGGGGGAGTGGTGACCCGTGGAACTTAATGCACGTGTGTCAGATAAACTGTGAGCTGTGCATTGCTCCAAGGAATCGGCACATCCGGTGATGGGAACGTCACTTGGTGGTATGACCCAGCTGTGCAGAGGAGGTAAAACATAATTGGGCTTGCTTGTAAACACTGCCTGCTAACTCAGCTCTTGGCAGCACTAGGGATGACCTTTTTCTCCAAAGTCAGCCTCGTCTTCATATTTCTTCTTTCTTGTTTTGGCAACTACTGAAATTGAGGTACTAGTTCTAAGATTAAAAGGCTGTCAGTCAGCAATATTCAATGATTCCTCTTCTCTGAGAAGACACTGTTTTAGGAAACCATGGCTGTAGACTTCACACAGCCTAATCCTAATTTTCCCCCACAGAGGAAGAACACAGCACAGGACCGGGGAAACAAATTAGCACAGAATTGAATGGTGGATTAAATTTATTGTGATTTTTCTTTCTCCAAAATAAAAACATTTTATATATCATCTCTTTGCTAAATGTGTGTTCCCTTTTTGAAACCATATCTGGAGCAGATTCCCTGGAATGCCATTGGGGAAAACAAACCACCA
Source organism: Pteropus medius (assembly GCF_902729225.1). Lineage (NCBI taxonomy): Eukaryota > Metazoa > Chordata > Mammalia > Chiroptera > Pteropodidae > Pteropus > Pteropus medius. Next base: position 792,145 of record NW_024351648.1, read on the forward strand.
ACAGCTGTTTGGGGGCTATTTGTTCATATGAAGTGAATTACAATAATTCCGAGAAGCAGCAGGAGGGAGTAGAAAGAACCAGGGTCCATAGCAGAACATGTCTCTTCTTGACTCTTGATTCTGCCACTTCTTGGGTGACTCATGAGGCTCTGGCCAAAATGGCAATGGTAGTTTATTATGACATTAGCAAAAGAACACATTTTCCTCCATTGTTGATTTTAGAGATACTATTTCATGACTATTAGGCTGGATACTCAGTAGCTATGAGGATAAAAGACCCATTGACTCACTACGAGTCAACAAAACTTTAACTCCATTTTTTACCCAATGATTCCTCTTTTGTGATTATAATCGTGGACCTGTATAAAATGCCTGATTTTTGGTCTAACTTCCTCTCCACTCTCTTTGTCAGATGTTGTCATATTTGTTATACCATGCTGATTTGGCCAAAGGCAACCTTGTTTTAAGAAAATAAATAAGAATAATTGATCTAATGGGAAAAATGGGGTACATTTGGATTAGAGAGTCATTTCCAGACATGTTGGATAAATATGATATTAGAGAAACATCTCAGAATGTTTTCCTCTAATCAAAGTAGAGAAAATCCCTCTATCAGGAAGGGACCCTGTATGTATATGTCCTCCCGCTTCAGCCTCAGATATCTTTGATTTTCCACTTATATGTCATATAAATATTGATGACATTTATGCTGCTCTGTGCAGTAGGGAATTATATTAAATATATCTTCCATTACATTTGTTGTTATTTTGCTACCATGGTGAAACAATTTTCTTGAAATTAAGTATCATAAAATACTTGAGACTATGTTGCAGCTGAGCAATTGAGAAAGACAGATGTAATGAAATTAAAGAAGCGTGACGAATAAACACATGTGTGCACCGATTTAGAAAATACCAGTTTCTTCAATGAAATAAAGGGACCTGATGTAGCACTTTTATTTTTTGTTTAGCAATCTCTCTTACCTCTTCAGGCTATTTCCACCAAACATAGGGGTCACTAATTATGGCTTCCTGATGCAACAGCCACAACCAGGCAACAATTCAGTGATTGTATTCTGAATAAACTGTATGAGATACCATTAAACCATAATTTTTCCTTTTGTTATTTATTGGTAGTAAATTATTAACATGTTTACAAACTAAAGTAACCAGCTCATTTGGCATTGTATGGATACCATCTAATTCACTGCTAGAAAAGAAAGAACAAAGTAGCTACCATTTATTTAACATATACTATGTGCTAGGCATTATACAAAACACTTTGAAACCATTGTCTTTCATCTTCACCACAGAGCTGGGAGCCAGGTATCATTCCCTCTTTTTAGAGAGGAGGAAGCAGAGACATTAAGGGAATTCCCCAAAGTCTCATGTGTAAGGTTTGAAATCTGGTTCATCTGATCCTAAATGCCATGACCTTTGCCAAAACTATCATTGAGCCATCGATAAAAATGAACGTGAGATATAGATTTGGTTATCATGGACTTGCACATCTGGCAAAGTGTGGGGCCATTTTTAATCTGACTGAAAAATACTTTTCCTTTAGAAATAGTACCACAATTACATGGCTTCTTGGAGTTATAAATGTAGATGTTAATATTAAATTTAATTACCCATCTTAAGGTATGTGTGTGTTACCACAGAAATGCTATCACAACTAGGGTGCTGTCAGCCACCTCTCGGAAGGGAAAGTCAGGGGACATGGGAGAACTCAATAGTGGCCCTTCAGCTGGCAAACTGCATGCATCTGAAAATCTTTGACATAAGAGCAGACTGATACTAATATGAGACTCTGAAACACAAGGTCATTGTCTGGGGAAAACTGCAGGGAACCAAAGAATTAAAAGCAGCTGAGATTGAAGTCCCACCTTCTTTCACAGTCTGTGCATTTCTTTTACAGACAGTTCAAAAGGGTAGAGTGTGGTCCTGTATCAGTGTTCAGGGCAGGGGTTACTATTGCAAGTCATTGCAACTTCCCACTCACCTTTCTCCCCTTGCAAGGATCCCAGAGCCTTGCTTAGCTTAAGATTTTCAGCATGGTGAAAATTCAGCTCACTGGATGGGCAGGTAATGCAACCTCTTTTCAAAACAACAGCCTTCTTTCTTTGGGCACTTCATCCTGGCTATTCAGGTGCAAGAAGTATGCAAAAGCCCATGGGTCTGATTTCAAGCTTCAGCCACTGCTTGACTGTAATCCCTCCAGGTAGATGTTTCATTAGGCAGAGAAAGTCAGTGGACCATCTATCAGGCAGCATATTCTCGCTTAAAACATTTACTATCTGGGCCACAATGTATCACAAGTATAGAATGAATCTTAGTATGAAGTGGAATGATACAAATGGAAAGTAGGCCAAGTGGTGACTCATCAAGAACTTCTGATTACAAGAAAGCTGTTCCCCGCCCACCCCCCGCCCCGCAAAAAAACTCACTCGAAAAGAACAAGTGGCTCTTATTACAGGTATCAAACACTGTAATTGAATAGCTGACCTTAACTGAACCTGCCATTGAAATGTCACACACCCAGCTCTGTTTGCTAGTCAGACAGGTATGTGCCTTGCAGACATGGCTGCCTCAGAAGAAACCTTGCAAAGGCTCGGCTCACAGGATCTGAGTTGACTTGCATTGTACCTGCATCTTGAATATTGATTGGAATCTAACTCATGCAAGAAGGAAAGGGTGCATTTTGAAGAATTATTTTTTTGTAAGTTCCAGAAGGTGATAATATCATGACAGCTTTATTCAGCATCTTGCATGTGCAGAGATATCAGAGTATAAATATCCTGTGGGCCAGGGTCCTGATCCTCAAGGTGTTTACAGTCTAGCAGAGAGGAAAGCCTGAGTCCCATAAAGGATGCCTCACGGGACAAGGTAGCTGGTGGGTGATGTATGAGTGGTTTAGACTTTAAATGCTGATGGAGTTCAGAAAAGGGCATGATGACCTAAGGCTAGGGAAATCTAGAAAGACTTGTGAATGGGATGGAATTTAATTTTGCTTTGCAAGGTGAGTGGGATTTAACTAAGAAGAGAAGAGGAGAGGATACAATGAAGGCAGGTAAGAAGGCAGAGGTATGATGGGCAAGGGGAGGGGCAGAATTTGCCGGAATAACGAGTTACTCTTGTAGAGTGTAAGAGATAGGACTGAAAGCCTTAACCAGGGCCAGCTTGTGAGTGGCTTGAATGGAAGGCTATGGAGTTTAAGCTTTATTCTGTCAATAATGGGTAGCCATTGAATTTTCCTAGCAGGGTATTAGCAAGTTGAATTTGTAGTTATGTGCAGGACAGATTGGGAATGGGGCATAGGACGAGCTGTTCATCCCACGAGGTCATTGAGAGCTTAGAGAGTGATAGGTGCTTGGACTGTGAAGAGAAATCACACTGGTCTCTAAGTGCTCACAAAGTAGTAAGAGACCTGCCTATGAGAGCAGCTTCACCATCGTTTGTGTGGGCTTTAAGGTCTAACCAGAGGGAAGTGCTCTTAAGAGACCACTGTCGTCTGGATGGATGGAATTTGGGCTTGAGCCAAGCTGGAGAGAAGGAAATAAGGAGGGCTTGCAAGAGTGACTCGAAGTTAGAAATGACACTTCGGAAAGTCAAGAGCTGGAGATCAAGCCTGAGAAGAAGTTTGAGGTCACCTGGGTAGGGCTGAATGGAAGGAGGTGGTGCTTGAACTTCTGAGAATGTCATCTTCGAGGGCAGAGTCAAGCCTGCAACTGGGCTTGGGAAGCCCCAGGAAGAAAGGCAGGAGGGGCAGGGAAGGAGACCATGGTGAGGAAGGTGACAACCATAGGGGCCACCACATAGAGAGAACTCAGGGCAAGGCAGTGGTTGGCATGGACGGACAGACGCCTGTCAGCTCTCTGTCAGGGGTGTAACACCACCCCGCCTACCCTTTCCTGAGACTGAGCTGGGTCCAGCCCAGGAGAGGTGTGCTTGCTCTCACTAGTTTCTTTGCCATGTTGTAAAGAACACAGGCTGGCACAGTGAGGGTCACTCCTGTTTTCCCAGAGCACCTCCATGCTTTTCTTGTCCTCAGAGTGTCTCTAATGTTTGCTTTTTCACCTTGTTCCTTTTCAGTACTCAGTTCAGCTCCACTTCCTCTGAGAAGCTCTTTCTGCACAAGCCCACCTCCCGCCCCCACCCCACCCGCATCATTCTCACTCAGTGGCAGCCAAACTATCTGGGTTTTGATTCTGATGTCACTTCTTATTGCCAAGATGTCTTCGCGTTTCAGATATTTGTATTAAAAAAGATAGAGACAAGCATATTTACAAGGGTAAAATAAGAAAAGTCTTGTATAAGTGACTAATATGTTGTCTGAACCACTATAGGTTCTCAGTAAGCATCAGTGACCTTTCTTCTCTCCCTATTAGATTTTTAATAGCTGGTGAGTTAGCATACAAAAGACACTCAGAGTTTATTGGATTAATCCTCCTTCCTGTCTCTATTAGAAATAAAACATTTTAAGAGCAGTGTCCTCTCTGGCTCTGGCATTTAGAGACACGTGCATAGTGCCTACTAATTAAATATTTATTGAATAAGTAAGAAATGTGGTTAGGAAAGCAAGGGTACTCCCAAGTGACAGCTGATTGTGATTTTACAGCATTGGTGTCTGGAGAGGAATTGATTCAGAAACGCTCGATTTTGCTCAGAATGGGCTCTGGACCCAGATACTCTCCACTATGTCCAAACACATCCTGGCTTTTATATTTTAATGAAATGTCTCAATGCCTCAGGAACACAGGAAGAAGTCATTAATCAGAGACACATATGCCACTCCTTTGGAACCTATCAAACACGTGTCTGAAGAATTATCTGTATACTGTCCACAGTGACAAAAACAACACGTTCTAATCTCCTGTAGATTATTAAATCCCACCAGCAAAACAAATGCCTAGTGACAAGTGATTGATGGGCATCTCCCCCGACAGTCCCTGGCGCAGAAATCTCCCCTCAAACTAGTCTCTAAAGGGGACTCGACAAACAGTTGAATCATCCAACTAGCTGTGCCCCCCTTGCCACGTGGTACAGCATCTAACTGTGCCTCCCAGTAAAAGACATAACATTCAATTGACCTTTTGCTTATCTATAAACGCAGAATGAGCTGCACGGATCCTGATCTACCAAGGAGCCATTTCAGGATAATTTATTTCCTTTTACCATCCATAAAAATAAATCGCTCCTCACAAAGGAGAGACAAAAAGACCCACTCTCTTCCCCTAGTAAGATTATTATGAAAGGGATATTTTCTCCGAGCTATCATAACTAGGTGGCGTGCTGTCAGAATTTTTTAATCAGGCTTTGTTACCACAGTCAGGTGGTCTGGGGCTCCAGAGAGAGGCAGCAGGCTGACCTTTTGTGTTGTTTTATTTTGTCGATGGCGTGATGGGGTCAAATGTTTCCAAAGCAGGTGAAATTTTTCTTATTATCGACCGCCGGCTTTCCCCCTTATATAGGGCAAAAGCTGAGGGGAAGTGTGGAAGCAGCTTTAGAAGAGAGAGAGTGTGATGCTTGAGCATTAATGTGCATACACACATGCATGGGCATGTACACTCGTGTGCACTCTCACACACACGCTTGCTCACACTGGGTTATCCTACATGCACTGCTGGACTACAAAAGTAGGAAACAAATTCTGCCATCGTCATAGGAAAAAAATGCCTCCTCTAGCTCCTGTATTTCTCAATAGCATTTACTTTGGTCTCCATGACACTTCACTCAAATGATGATTACTCAGAGGGACTGCCCTACGTGATCTGCTGTGGCCCTCTGAAGCCAAGAATGAAATTAACTATGGTGTGGTCCGTGTCTGCTTTGTGCCAGGAAGGATGCTGGTTGCTTTATAGAAAACCTCATCTTCACGAGAGGTGTGGATAAATGAGGAGCTGGGCTGAAGTCCCACAACAAATGAGGAATAGAGTCATCTTTTCCAGGGTGAGGGAGGACAAAAGTCCCCGACGAAGGGGAGACCAGCAGGGTGGTGACGAGGTCCCTAAGACAGGCGGACTACTGGGATCTCCTTTAAGTAGAGCAGTCAGTCTGGTCAGATAGTACTTTAAATGTGGTTGGGCTCCACCTTGAACACCTTGGGTATTGAACTTGATAACCTAACCAGATAGTTAACACCTAACCTGATAACCTTAAATAAACCTGGGGCTACTCAATAAACTTTAAAATATCTTACCAGGTTTGTCTTGTACAATGTGTAAGAGTGAACAACATGTCTAATGCTTTCCAAATCAATGTCAACTACAGATAAAGGACTCTGTGCGTTCGTACACGTGTGTGCACGTGCGTATGCGCGTGTGTCCATGTGTTTGCGTGCACATGTGCGTTTGCATGCTGTTTCAGAGACTCCCTTACCCCTGCCCATAGGGAACAGGGATGGGCACTATCTCTGAAAGCAAGAAACAACATTTCTTGATCCTTGCAGAGAGCAAGGAGTGCTGCCAAACCTAGAAGGAAAGATGTCACTCCTTACTGAGAACATGCCACAGAGCAAAAATGAAAAGGAGACAAAATAAGAGGAAAAACAATTTAAAAAAACAAGTAACAATTTTTCAAAAAGCCTATCAGTTAGGAGCATAGATCCCTAATCTTTTCAAAATAGAAATGCCTCTGTGTCATTAGAGTTGCAGCATATTTCTCAGTTATCAGGTTTTATTTCTTCTTCTGTTAATTAATCAATGTGAGGCATCTATAAGTCAAATGTGATACTTTAATCTAGCTTCTCAGTGTGTCTCTGGGGTTCTTCTCACATTTCATTTTAAGATTTAATTTGTGTTTTTAAGAAACCACTTAGCGGACTTTGAAAAAATCCAGTGGACACTCCACGCTCTCCATCCTCCCATAGTTCCTGGCGGGCTCACTAACTGACACCATTCCACGGTATGGGCCACATTAATTCCCAGCATGAAATCTGAATGACCTATGTACCACGTGGTTGATTTACTGACCACTGCTGTCAGGCTGTCTTGTTTTTTATTAAAGTCATATTTTACAAAATGTGTGAATGTAGTATTACAGAAGGAAAACCACCCAGGTCCCTGGCATTCCATGGTGTTTTGCATAGTGCTGTGAGGAAATTAATTGCCCCTTCTAAAACTGTGAGATACCCCATGAAGCAAACCTCTGGAACATGCAGGCTCTGCCAGAGGCCCCGAACCATGCACTCCACATCTGGTTCCTTTTAGGGGTTTGTGCATGTTAGTGTGGGATCAGTGAACAGGGACCTGTTCTTACTGAAATATTAGAGCACCAGGGTACCTCTGTGTGGACCAGATATCAATAAGTCTTTAGTAGAGGAGGGGCAACCAGGAAATTGAGTTAATATTTATTACTCGATCCCATAACTCGCTTGACCTATAACACATAGGGATTCCAACTACAAAGCTAACTCCCCAGAGAATCGAAATTCAGGATTGGATCACTATTACCATGACTATGATTTGTGTATTTATACATGGAATATATCTATATGGCCTAATATATGTCAGGGCTAAAACTCAAGTGGCAATTGATGTTCAGGGTAGGAAAGAATAACTTGCAAATTCAAACATGTGGTTTTGATTGAAACTTTTATTTCAAAAGATAATTGTTTTTTAAATGATAGTAACAACAACTTGATGCGCTTATTAGTAGCTATAACTTTTTATTGGTAAATATATTGGAATTTCCGTAAATATCTTTGGAAATATAAAATTTCAGATATTAAGCAATCAAGATTTTTGGGTGCTAACACTGCCAATCCCTACATGAGAATTTATTTATAATAAATTTTTATAATAAACATAAGTAAAACTAAACATACATGTTTGTTATTTTATTCCAATATAGTCAAATACTAGCATTAAAAAGTTAATGTCATAATTTATTTATTTAGACGAATTCTATAATTGGAAAAATTTAAATTATTAACATTTAATGATTTAAAAATAGGAGAAACAATATTTTATAAATTGTATAAATTGGTAGAACCTTTATCTTTATTGTGGGACAGTTTGACAGTATCTTTCAAATACTTCAAGTCTGTGAAGACTCTCAACAATTCTATTTCTAGAAATTTAACATAAGAAAATAATAGAGTGAGAGAAAACTTTCACATACATGAAAATTAATAATAGCCTAATCTATTACACTAAAATGTTGAATATAACATAAATGTTCACCAATATGAATTTGCTAAATAGAACATATATATTCCATATACAGCTTATATATCCCTCATATATATTCTCCTTATATATTCTGTATATATCTGTACATATATATATACACATATACATATACTGTTTCAGTGTATATATATTGTGTATACATCTGTATTTATAATATATATATTATATATATAATATATATATTTATAATATATATATATTTATAATATATATATATATATATATACTATATAGGTATATGTAAGTGACTCTTTTTTGGCTTTGGTTTATAATTTTTTGGAAAAAAATAATTCCGTGTTCTCTAATTTAAAATTTTCCTAATTTTTAATTAGAAAAATAGAAGTTTCCATCATGAAAAATAGTCAAATCTAAAATTATTTTAGATATCTATTTTAGACAGTGGATAATTGGTGGCATTTCATTTAAACAGCCGTTTAAGAAATACTTAAGCTTATACTGTGTATTGTCAAAAAAGACTCAGATAGAAACATTTGTGAAGGAAGTGAATATAAGGGAGTCAGACTTCAGAGGAAATGGCTCAGCAAGTAAAAAACGCAATCCAAATTAAAAGGAAAAATCCAAAGTACCATGATTTCCCAGCTAAAGCTGTCTGTTGCGTAAAGGTCTAGTGCGAACAGATGGAATTGAGAGCACAGCTCATGCTCCATCCAGACAGCTGCTCTGAAATTAGTAAAGGGAGAACAACTTCTGTGAACTCTGAGGAGAAAGACCGATGAGGGTGGGGGAACTAAGTGTTTAAGCTGGAAATATTTTCTCCTTGTTTGAACTGTGATCTCGGCATCAGCACAGCAAATATCAGGAATAAAAATACTTTTGTAAAGTTCAGACTTGCAGGAAACAGTGAAGGTTTTATTATTTGGGGTCCAGGCTAAGTCTGAGTGACTCTGCTGTATGTTTAGTTATGTCAGGAACAAAATGTTTTATTTTTTTATCTACCTGTGGTTCATGAACATCTTAGTCATATTGGAAGTGGTGCAAATGTCACTTTTTCCCTTCTATGATCCTTTCTTGTAGTCAATTTCCTGCCACCCAGATGTGGATTTGATCACAGAAGTTGCTTAGAAATTTTCTGATTTTATATCATTAATTTGATATCGTGGTTTCGGAATTTTTTTTTTTTAATATATAGGTGTATTAAGAAGTGTTGATTAATGCCTACAAACTTTTGTATCATTAACACAACTAAATGAATATGACAATAAACTTAAAAGTTAATTTCTGTCTGAAAGTTTATAAAGGCCCTGGGTTTATAATTTACTTCAATGTGTCAGAGTATTTTACTATCCATATCAGCTTTGTTGAGATTAGAAAACAAGAACCATCTAATTGACCTTTGTAAATTGCATCTGTGCACCTTTAAGTAGAAGGATGTCCTCTTCTCTGGTACCTCCGTGTGTGTGGCCAGCCAGGAAATGACATTTCTTACCACCCATGAGATTTTATAATCATGCACTGAGTATCAGTCATTTTTTCTGGGCGCATTTGGTAGACAGAATTTCTACATGCGAAGATATTCCGTATTCCTTGATAATGAGCATGGCTGACTTATTTAAATAACATCTTTATGCTCATTTATATTTACAAATCACATCTATCTAATTATATTCTGATAGAAAAGAGGATAAATTATTATCGGTTAGACTCAGGTAGATTTTATCTTAATGGAACTTCCAGGAATCACTGTGAAAAAAGGAAGCCTCACAGACATATCAAGAAAGTTCTTGTTCAGTGCGTGTCCATGAATAAAACGTTGGAAAGACTGAAATCTTCCATCATCAAATTAAAACAAACAAACAAACAAAAAACACAAGTATTTAAAGATAAAAAAATTAAAATTTCAATACTTGGAAAAGAGCAACTGATTTATGTAATGATTGAGTCCGTGTTAATAGGTTTATTTGTTGGGGAGCAGAACCAGTCAGATTGACCTCGTTATTTTGTTTTATCTCAGCATTTTCAGAGGGCAAAGTGTTTTTGTTTTTCTTTTCCTCTGATGATGGCATATGAAGGATTTAGTGATATTCGAAAAAAGGCAGAGTATCATTTATTTTTCTATGGAATAAAATGATTGCCTTGAGTCCCTCTGAGCAAAAATACTATGTGTATCTTAGATATGGTGTGTATACCCTCAGCACACAATCACATACACTTTTCTTCATTTGCACTGCTGGGAACATTTTTCTTAGTCAAAACTGTAACCTCCTGAAATGTATTGAAATCTATTGAAAAGCAAGAAACGTACCTTTCTAATCTCCGAAGGTTTACTTGGAGCTAAATTGTTGGCCCAGGTGCATTCAAGAATTTGAGCAATAACTTTAGTTTCTGCCTCTTTTTGAGAAAACTTGCCTAAAGAACAGTTCTTCCATTTTATTTTTGTTTCTTTAGATGATGTGAACCAGTAAATAAAATCGTGTCACTGTGGAGAGGGGCACACTTGTGAGTGGATGGGTGGCCTTCTATCTGGGGGCACCACTGGCACAGCCCTGCTCATGGCCTGTCACTCAGTGCACAGATCCAATTTGCCTGGGTCATTTACACAGAAGGCGAGGAACCCTCTTGTACATGCTGATGAATCTCCAGCATGGTTGTCTGTCGGCAAAGTAAACAATTTAATATATTGAGATATATAATATCCTTTTGGATTTTAGATATTTTATAATTTAGAAGGAAAGATAAACCTGTTACTTCGATATCTGATTTCTACATATCACACTTTCTTTTCTTAAGCAATGTCCACTTTTGAAAAATTTTTCTAGGTATTTCTTCATTTTTCCTTTCAATGCTACTTCCCTATGGGAAAATTATTGAATAATTTCCTTCAAAGCTGAGTGGCCCAAATAAAGAGAGACCTGGAGAGGAAGTTTAAGGCTTCTCTGTCATATTATTTTAGTTCCTTGTTTAAGTAGATATTGAGGATTCTGTATACTGTAGATCAGTCTTTGGATCAATCTCTGCCGTCTCCTGTGCCAGCTCCAGTCCCCTTCCAGTCCATGAGCCTGATTAGTCCTTCTGTGTTTATCCTGAGGCCTCAGTAAGCCTGCATGCCATTTTTCTGCAGTATAGAAAAACAGGCAGACCCCTGTGTTGCTGCCTCAGGCCCACCAGCCCAAGAAACTCCATCAGCCATTGCTCTGCTGTCACTGGGCACCCCATGAAGATGTGGCTCTGCCTTCTCTGGAAATCTCGGTCTCGCTGGCAGTTCATGTGCAGAGAAACAAGACCCTCTTACTCTGTTCCAATTCCAAAGCCAAAGCTAGCACACTTGTTCTACAAGCACTGCCCTCATCCCTCTCTCCCAACCCTTGGGTTTTCCTTTGAGCATCACAAAGGGTTTTCCGCAATGTGGTAGGAATCTAACATCCGGTTCTTCAGATTTTATTTATTTATACATGTATGTAAAACCTCTTTGTTCCAGTTGTCTTGGCTTGGCTCCCAATATAAAAAGGTCAGCCTTAGAAGTACTAAGAAAACCCATTTCTCTCTCAACAAAGCTAAGTATTTGCAAATGATAAGTGTTGATATCGGATTATTCCTGTGTCTGGGACAATTTATTACCGTCTTAGCAAAGAATTAGAAAAGATCCCTGATGGGTAAACAGGAGAAGAGAAAAGAATGCATTTGTAATAAATAAAAGCCTTTGGAAGAGGCTCACTGAGATAGAAGTCAAGGTCAATGGGCTTAAGGATTTATAGTGAGCAAAACTGTAGGAGCCTCAGTGGGCAGTGTGAATTTCACACCTGGAACCAAGGAGGACAAATGAAGGAACCAAACTCCTAGCGCTTCTCACAAATATAGCTTCCCCGCACCCCCATCCCCGCCCCCCAGAGCCTAGGAAGCAAGAAAGTATGTTTTATAGACATTTAACTGCAATGATCACTAACATTTATGTGCTAATTTTTTTTTTTTTTTAATAAGTGGAAAACCCCACTAAATTCTAAATGACTTTTAAAATGCTGGCCTTTGGCTTAGGACTGTGACTGCAACATGGCCTGAGATCCCTGAATCTTTTGTGCTTCATGCGGAAATAACATTGAGTGGGTTGGCAGTCAGAAGAGCAGCTGCAGAATCATTAAAGGATAGTTTGAGCTGCTGCTCTGATTTCATGCTGCGTTTCGCAGCATTGTTCTCCCCCAACCTCCCAGCGGCTAGTTGAGGAATTCTCAGGTAAGAAAACAATTAATTTAGACCCAAAAGCTAATTGGAATCAATAGTTAATGTTTATTTTCATTTCTCCAAATTAATTACAAAATGATGTATGTTCACTTTGATGCCAGACTATAGATTTCTATCTAAAATTCCCTCCAGGGGCACTTTTTCAACAAGAAGTCAGCTATGTGTAATTCGTCATGTCATCCCTTTCCCCATCCACCTTCTTAGTTTTCTCCCCTTGAAATTTTGTGTCGAGGACAATGTTAATATTGAGGCGATGAATTAGCTGTGCTTGAGATAAAGGAGGACAGGCCTTGAGACACACTCAAGCAAGCAGCAGGAGGTCACGGTCAAGGTGCAGGCAACCAGAGCAGAGGGAGGAAACCCTCTGGGCGAGGCACTACAGTTCCAGGCTGAATCCTTCTGCGATGTTAGCTGGGGAGCCTCCCTCAAATCAGCACAAGGCAAAAATAGCCTAAAAGGCAGACTGCAGCCAACAGCCCTGATTCTCATCTCTCAGTGAGGAGTTTGGATTTCATGAAGTAGGGGACCTTTTCTGGTCATCTGGGTGCCTTAACATGCAATGTTAAGGAACTTTCAGGGCAAGGTCACAAAATACCTTTTAGGTGGTATCATTAGAAAGACAACTGGGTACATGGGCTCTCAACACATGCATTTTTGTGATGCTATGATTTATAATATGTATATATCTGGCCTTTGTTCCTGTTTCTGGCACAGAGCTTCTAAAATGCTTGGGACTTCCTGAGTGATGGGAGCAGAAAAAGTGTTGTTTCTTATCTTAATAAGGTGACAGTTGGACTATATCTAAGGATGAGTGCTGGTTTCCAGGAGAGCCAACCATAGGATTGAATGGTTGAAATTTTAAGTCTCACTCTACCCGTGGCCTCCAGGGAAGCGGGAGGGGAGAATGAGCAGAGGTTGAATCAATTGCCAATGCTCAATGATTTTATCAATCATGCCTGTGTAATGAAGCTGCCGTAAAAACCCAAAAGGAAGGGGTTTAGAGAATTTCCGGGTTAGAGAACAGGGGGAGATTTGTGAGAATGACGCGCCTGGAGAAGGCATGAGAACTCCATGCCCTTTCCCCATACCTTGCCTTATGCTTCTCTTCCATCTGGCTGTTTCTGTGTTAGAGCTTTTTATAATAAACCAGTTATGAGTTCTGTGAGCTGCTCTAGCAAGTTAAGTGAACCTAAGGAGGGATGGTTAGAATCTCCAGTTTGTAGCCTGTTGGTCAGAAGCATGGGTGACAACCTGGGCTTGCCAATTGATTTCTGAAGTGGAGGATGAGGTGGTCAGTCTTGTGGGACTGAGTCCTTAACTTGAGGAATATGATGTTATCTCTGGGTAGATAGTGTCAGAATTCAGTTGAATTCTGGGACATCCAGCCAGCATTGCAGAGCATTGCTTGGTGGTATGGGGGACCTTTCCACACACATATTGGAGTTGGGTCCAGGAATCCAAAACCATTTTATATGTCTTCTACTAGGTTTTTCAATAATAGAACTCTAAATGAAATTGGTGGTCTCTAAGTGTGTTCTTATTCTGCCCCACTTCACCCATATGTAGTAGTGCAGAAAAGAAATAGAGAAGAATAAAACTATCACAGTGGGCTTTCCTTGTGGGAGGATAGAAACTTGAAGTTGAGATAAAGTATTTTCTGTTCCGATACTCCTCCGAAGTTGTGAGGCTGTTACTGAAACATCAGGCCGAAGGGGTTATGTTGTGTTAGCTCAGTGCAACTGAACTGTTAGGCTGGGATTGGTGGATGGCACACGAGAAGACCCCAGAGAAAGGGCTCTGTTAACTTGGGCAGGCGGTCTCCCTCTTGATCATTCCTTACCCCCCAGAACTGAGGAGGTACCTTTTCTCCTATTTCAATCCCACAGGAATATCATCTGTCAGGTTTATATTCTTTCATTCAATGAAAGCTATTGTGCAAACACATATTCAGACCTCAGAGAAGCAGAAATGAGTAAGAGAGCATCTCTGCCCTCAAGGAGTTCCTGGCTTAGGGAGGAGCAGGATATAAAGCTCCAAGATTTAGCATTTCTTTTTAGGTAAATATAAGGATACTAAGGGCAACTTTTAGTGCTGATTAAAATACCATAGCAATAGAGAACATTTACAAAATAGCTACTATTGCCAGGCACTGCTTTAAGCACTTTACATATATTCTTTGACTCTCATAATAGCCCTTACAACGTTCATGTTACAGGCGAGGAAAAGAGGCACAGATAGGTTAGGTTAGCTCCCTGAAGTCACACAGCTTGGGAACACTGGGGCAGCAATATAAACCCACACAGCCTCCAGCAAAGTTCATGATCCTTTCCAAAGTACATTCACTAGAGAGATGGAGAGGATGCTGAAAAGCATTGAGTAATCATCTGACATTTGTCTTCTTACAAGGTCATATGTGAATGACATATGCCTGGCACACAGTAGGCACAAAAATGCCAGTGGAGAGAAGTCAATTCTATAGCTCCTTTCTTTCACAGTAAAAATAAATAGTCTTTAAAACTTCAGAAGTTCCTTCTCAATCTTGGAAGAGGCCTTCCACAGGCGAGCAAGAGGAAACCAGAAATCCTTCACATTGAACAATTTACTTTATGAAGGTAAATTCAATTTCACCTTTGAAGAATAAAAAGTGAAGTATGAAAAGTGAACGTAAGCCAAAGAGCAGAGGGTCTCAGACAGCAGCACACCAGGGAGCTTTGGTGGCAGGGCCAGGAGAAGGTGAGAGGCCTGGGCTGAGGTGTGCTGGAGTCAGATCCGGCTGCATGGACATGTCCAAGAAACAAAGCCCGCACGAGAATCCGCTAGCGACTGCACATCTGGAAAACGGAGCACTGGAATGAATTATGCAAGGATCATTTTGCACTTGCACAGGAATTTCTGTTTATTCACAGTAGAGAAGCATAAAGAAGAAAACCTGTTTCACACCTGGCATTTAATTTAGAAGAAATTGCTTCTCAGGCTGAAGGAAAAGCCATCTGACCTGCACTGTGTCCTGGCTCCATTTCCAGGCTTCGGCGGCCAAACAAAGTGCACTACGAGCACCTGGCACGTTATTTTGCAATGCGCTCTGTGTGTGTGTCTGTGCGGGGGATACGTGTGCACAAAGCCACCCCTGTGTGTGCCGTACCAGACACAGCCTAAGTGGGAAGGACCCGAGGCACACCCAGCCCAATTGCTAAGCTTCTCCCTTTCCCAGATAGCTCCATAAACATCACCAAGGACTAAGGCACCATGCTGAGCTTCACATCCCAGCATCCCAGCAAACTCCCCAAGCATACTTCTAATTTTGTTTGGAATTCATATTACTCCTTGGATTTGCCAACTGTGAAAACTTTGTGGAAAAACCAATTCATTCTGTTAACTCGAAAGCAATGGTGGGTGACCATGAATACATCTCATAAAGCACTGGTCGGGGGATTTTTAAAAGAAGTTTCTTCCTGCTAAAGAACTCTCTTTGACTTCAGTCAAGCCCATCTCTTTGTAAGCAAAATGGAAATGTCCCTTGGTATTTGTAGCATACACATGTTCAAGTTGCTTAAAGATACCCATTTAATCAAACCAGATGGCTGCTGGCTGCACCAATGCTCCTTGGGAGGGCCGTGACACTTTATTTCACTTGGAAAGCGACTTCCCAGAGCAGAGAAGCAGGGAGAGTATTTTACTGACGAGGGAACTGGTTCTACCTTGCAAAAGATTAATTAAAATACTGGTTTCAAGTCAGTGTTTCCTCCTATTGTATCTACAAGAAGTGTCTAGAACAAAATGAAATAAAACAAACCCCCTTTTCCTGGTTGTTGTTACTAAGACAGGCACTGGCTAAGTTCATAGTTACCCTCCTTTATGAGACCCTTTCTAGGAGTCCAACAACAGGTAATACAGTTAGTAAATTCTCATGCAAGTCTAGATGTTTTTACATGTCTGTTCACGCTCTCATCTGGTACTCACTAGCTTGTGCTTTTAACATAGTTAAGTAATGTAACAAAGGCAAAAGTGTATTGCGTGTAAATACAGTGGACTTAATAGGTGAAGTATGGTATCATTTTTATCAGTGGAGAACTGTTCTCTTTTTAAGATCTCACATCTGGTCCATGGAAACCCAGTTATGTGTACTTTACTCTAGGAATAATTAAAAAAGAAACATCTATACTCGAGACAGAAAAGGTCAGGAGTATAGCTCTTCTGGCTGTCTCTGTATATATCTTCTCCACTATAAAGTTTGGTTCAGAGAATTAAACCTAAAAGAGTGCTTAGGCACTCACTCAATTATAGTCCCCATTGTACAGATGAGAAGATAGAGGCCCAGGGTACAGACATTCCCAAAAGAACGAAAAGACATTTGTATAAACTTGTGAAAACATTTCCTTTCTCTGAGCTAGATCAGAAAGAATGGATTTATAAAAGCCGCTCATCACCAATGTCTAAACCAAAAAAAAAGAAAATGATTGACACAAAACTTTTGAACTTGACAGATCCTTAAGGACCATCTGGTTGTGATTTGGTGTAGTGAGTCAGTTAGGAGCTCCAACTCACAGCATTGCTTGACCTTGAAATCATGGATCATGAGCCAGTCAGATTTTATTGTCTGCCTACTCTCTATGACCATATTTTGGACTTGGCCATCTAATATTATTTACTCAGCATCCTGATGAAGTAGGGATTATAATTCCACTCCCCCCCATTTTTTTTTCAAATGAGAAACTTAAGTTCAAAGATCTTATACAAGACTTGCCCAAAGAAACTCAGTCAAGTAGTACTAAGGATGGTCCAGGACTGCTAGATCAGAACCAAAACCAAGAAAATAAATTAGCAGACACTTTCTATGTGCTAGATCCTAGTCTGTGCTAGTCCAGTACTTGTTCTGTGTCGTATTGTTTTTGTCAAATACCCCCAAGAGTAACAAACTTTGTGAAAATGAACATCACTGAGACAAAATGATGACCATAGCTAGAGCTTTTCAGCTCCTAAGCTCTTAGGAAGGTGACTTGAAAAAGCAGTCTCTTATCTTGCTGCAGAATAGACTTGCTCAATGCAGGAAAACAATGTTTCTCCATGTTCCTAGGGAAAGAGAAATCTCCAAGTAAGAATTTTCATAGCATAAAGAAAAAAATAAATTGGAATATTCCATATGTTGTTGGAATGTAACAACTATTAATCATAATCCAGAGTTTGATTCAAAATTGCTTTATTGCAAGAGAGTTTTCTTCACAAATTACCTTCAGCCTGTCTCACCAGAGTAATTTCTCATTATGTTTCTAAATGCATCTGGTCACGTGGTTCTTCCTGCTGGTCTCTGCTTACTTCCACACTTATTCGAATTTGCTTATTCGTGTTTCAGCATGAAAGTCCCCAACTTCTCCAACTATACAGACGGTCATTTCTTTTTAAGTTTTCACTGAAATGCCCCTTACTCCATGAATTTTTCCTCAATCCTCTATGTTTGAGATGGGGGGAGGAAGGGACAACTTTTCTCGATCTCCAATTCTGTACCAAGAAATATGCTAGGATCATGGCGTGTGTTACCTCATTTAATTCTCCCCAAATTAACTAGGACATATTTTAAGCATGGAGAAAAGAAAGATTGTCTTAACATGTTTGAAACCAAAAATATTCTAATTACAAAGGTTCTGACATAATATATTCTTTTTTATGGGTGATGAGCATCCGTGTATAATAGATTTAAGCACATTTGCTAATTCTCAGTTTCTTGTACTGCTAATGGAGTATTTTCACAAATACTTGGACAGCTAGATATGCAGAAGCAATTAAGACTCAAGCTCTGCTGTGTATATTTCAGGAAGAAATTCATCCTCTATTTTGGAATATGGAAATTTATTAATATAATGTCCTAATATTATGCTCATATTCCTAGCTCAGGGCCACTCATTTTTACAAAATCCAAAGAAATAATAGCATTTTAGCAGGTGATATTCTACAGCTGAACAAAGAGTATGCTTTGAAAGCATTAGAGAGCTGTTAGAAATTATTGCATAATGGGATTTTAGGAAGTGGGTTAGGAAATGGTGGGTGGAGGGACAATTCTGATTTCTCTCATAGAGTGAGATTTGAAGGGTGGGAAAGGCATAAAGATTGGTTGGTTAACTTGTTAACCATGGAAAATTATGTTTCTTAATAGGGCTGTCTGTACTGGAGAATGTTATCTAAAGGAGCCGAGATCACAGTTCAAACAAGGAGAAAATATTTCCAGCTTAAACACTTAGTTCCCCCACCCTCATCGGTCTTTCTCCTCAGAGTTCACAGAAGGTGTTCTCCCTTTACTAATTTCAGAGCAGCTGTCTGGATGGGGCATGAGCTGTGCTCTCAATTCCATCCGTTTGCACTAGACCTTCACGCAACATAACACAGGTCTTCACTCCTGAGCCAAAGGCAAAATGGAAAAAGATGTATTTTTTCTCCAGAGACATGAAGTATTTTTGAGACTGTGAGCCTCTGCCAGAAAGCCTGGTCCTAATGCAGATGACGTAAAGGCAAAGACTTTTTTTTAAGGCTTCAATTTAAGAATGCAACTTTTGCTGAGTTCTAAGCAATCTGCATGGCCACAATTCCTCCTGTGCACAGACTTGGTGCTGAAGGGGTCCGGAGATGGGGAGCAGTCTGGATACACTTAGCCTGGCCCAGCCCTTCACAGGCTTCCCTGTGCACACTCTTAGCCCCAGATCTTGTTAAGAGGCAGGTTCTAATTCGGTAGGTGTGTCTTAGAGCACGGCACTGTCTACCAGGAGTCATGTTTTATTTTCTGGGCAAAGGACGAGATGATCTAGTTGATATACATGTTTGGTATGCTGTAATACACCAGGGTTTGTTCTCAGAGGTCTTAGTAAAAAGGGTAATTTTCAGGATGAGTGAAACGCAGTAATTTGAAAGCCTACACATGAAATCTCCAAGTTGGAGTTCCTCATCTGGAAATCCTATAACGACAGTTATTTTCATTAAATATCTTGTTTGTGGTTTGGTCTAATCTAAGGGGTTTGGGAATTAAATTATTTTTATAGCATTCCTGAGTTTTGCTGAAATTAATTTAGGAAAGATATTTTTTCAAAATCTCTTAACTTCAACGTTACTTCTCACACTTGTATCACTGATATCCAGTTTTAATTTAAATTGCTTCGATTCTCTTACTTACCTAAAAATTTTCCTTGATATGCACTGCAGTGGACTACAAAAACTATTTTAAAACATTTTGCTTCAGTATAAGCTAAATATGCAGATGATACTTTGTCAGACTCACTTGGGGGCAATTGCATTCTGATTTAATGAATCTAGGAGAATCTCAACCACCTACATGTTTTAGCAGCAACTTAGATGGTTGAGATTGCTGGCCTAACAATATGGGTCTTTTAATTTTTATGCATTTAGCAAATATTTATTGTATCTGCTCAAGCTTGGCAGAGCTAGGGTTGGGAGATACAGAAATTTTTACCTTAAAGGATTTCATATTGGCCAAGGTTTCATCGTTTCAGCTTTTGTTCCTAATATTTCATCAGACATAGCACCTTTATGTTTATGAATCTCAGGCTGTGGATTTGCATTCAGTTAACGGCCTGTGTGTGCAGGTTAAGTGTCTCCACCTGTTTCTTTGAGTGGGAAATATTTTGTACATGTGCTTTGGAGGGGGGCGGAAGGGAAGACATTTATCTTCACTTTCTGCTTCCTATGATGACCTGGGGCTTTCATTTTAATAAGGAATTCCTCTCTTGGCAGAGAAGGAAAACAGATGGTGTGTCTTTAAGTACCTAATGTATGCTTCCTCCACATTATTTTTGGAGAGCATGAAGTGTGGTTAAGGGAAGTGAACTCACGCTGCGAAAAACAGGCAGTGCAGTTGGGGTGCCTGGGATAGCTTCCATGTGCACCAAAGTGATGGGTTTTCCTGATGCCGCTGCCACCTTCATCCTCACAGGGTTTGTAAGAACAACTGATACTTAAAGACAGACCACATTATTTCAGGGAGTGAATGACCAGTTTATATAACCGGCAAGGGTTTTCCAAGAACCATAATTAATGATTAGATGTAACTAGTATAATTTTAGGTGTTTCTGGCAAACTCATTAGCGAAGTTCTCCTATAATTAATATAAGCTGTTTAGGAAATAATCTTCACACACTTTCTTCTGCTTACTCTGAACACAAGGTTATTGTTGTTAAATGCATTGGTTTAAAAATCGTTTTCTTCAGACCATGTATATGATAATTACGATTAACTTTTCCCAAAAGGTAATTGTGAATTTTCAGGAAAATGCCATTCATAATTCAATAAAACATATGTTCAGCAGGATATCAGGTAGGGTTCTTTGGCCTCTAGTAAGCAAAAGTCTAATCCAGAATTGCATAAACAGTAAGAGACCTTATTCACTCACATGATGGGAGATTCAGAAGAGGAAGAAGATGGGCCCTCACAGTTCTGGTCCTAGATCTCCATGCCGTTCTTGGCTGTGCCCCCCTCCATGCTGGCATCACCTCAAGCTGAGCACAAAAGCTCCTGCATTCGCAGCTCATATTTGTGCCTTTGGAGGTTCAGAGCATTGGAGAATGTTACTTTTGGAAAATCTCTCACACGTTGTAAGGAAAAACATTCCCAACAAATGCCTTCTCATCTCCTGCCTGACTGCTATTCTTTCCCCTTTAGACCATGTGGAATTCCATGAACTTTTCTTTTGTTTGAGAGACTGAAAACCAGAGTTCATTCTCAAACCCCTGTCACTGGGTAAAGAGGAGATTTATTACATCCGCGGGTCACTTTTCATAGAGGAAATAGTGAATCTGTCAACCACTGCAAGTCCTGCCCAACTGTTCAGACAGGCACACAAGGCTCCTGAAGAACTCTTTCCCCATCCTTCTCTCTGGAGTTCCCAGGTCTCACCTCCATCAGGTAATAGCAGAGAAGAATCAGAACATCTTTCTTTTCTGTTCAAGAGACAGCCTGCCTTTATGGATGTGCATTAGTTTCATTATGTGCATTAGTTTTAGAGTTTTTACAGAGCAAGTGAGTGTCCTTGAGATTATCTGAGCGTGTGATGACTTGGTCTCTTTAATCAGGAAGCTGGGGTGTGGGGAAGTCCACTCATAGCCAAATTTTAAGAGTAATGAAAATCTTCTACTCTTTAAACGCTGGTTGCCATCATCAGCAGACACGGGCGCCTAGGGAAGTGGCAGCAGTAAGTGGTCAGGCTTCGTCTCAGACAGCAGCCTTTCCCACGCCTGTGGTTCTGGAACTGGTACCATTGGCCTTATCACACAGGTCCATTGGAGAAGGGCGTGGGGTAAGAAATGCCACGATGGAATGTCAGACTGGAAAGGCTGCAGACTACATGTGCAGTACTCACACCACCACACAAAGAATCATGGAGAATATATTCCTTAAATTAATTTAGGGGATATTGTAAACATAAGGAAAAGTTATGGATTTTTAAATACCTTTTTTTTTTGAAATGGAAGGTATCATTGACTTATTGCGAAATGCACAAATATTAAGCATGTATTTCTGTGTGTGTTTTAACTGGGGCAAAATTGACATAGATAGTGACATGTACAGATCTTAAATACAACTTGGTACATTTTGATAAATTAAACGCGCGTAAATGAAACCTCAAATAAAATGTTAAAAAATTATATCAACACAGAAAATTCCTTTAGGCATCCTTCTAGTCCGTCGCCATATTCCATAAGTAATCTCTCTTTCGCTTTTTGTCAACAATAAGGAGTTTTGTGTGGTCCTTAAGTTCATAAAAATGGAATTATACAGTGAGTACTTTGGGGAGTCTGACTTCTTTCATTCGGCATAATGGTTTTGGGATTTATCTGTATTGTCACGTGTGTCAGTACTTTATTTTTCACTGCTAAATAACATTCTATTGTATTATTATACCAAAATATGTTTATGCATTCTCTTGCTAATGGGCATTTGGCTTATAATTTTAGTTTTTGGCTACGGCACATCAGACTATTTCCCCCAGTTGTAGAAACTACTGTGTGTTTTTGTTGCCTAAGAAAGCCCTGTTCTCTGGGATTCATCAAGGCTTCCTTCAGTCTTCACTTTCCCACAGTCCTATAGAAAACTGATTTTTTTCTCATCCTGTTTTTTGTTGCTGCCATGAAAGTAGAAGTCCCGTGCCTTCTTTACAACACTATTGTTTGTCCTTGGAATGTGTGTGTGTCTGCATTGTTGTGTATGTGTGTATAGTTGTATGTGTGTGTGTGTGTGTGTTTCCAGGAATTAGCGAGGGGAACCTATGTGTGGGTGCACATAGTCCTGTGTGTAGGTGTGTATTTTTCCAGAAAGTGAAGGGGGAAAACTGAAGGCGTTCCTGAAGAAGGCATAGGGGATTATGTCCCCGTTACAGTCGTGGAGAAAATGTAACCTTAGAACAAGAACATTTTCCTGGAACGTACTGCTGGACTTGGAGAGCTAACGCATTTATCGTGGCCAACCCTCTGCACATTTTATTAAAACAATCGAAATAATTCACAATCGTGTATTTTAAGGAATTTTCGTCCCCCAGATTCCTTGATTAGAAGAGCAAAATGAGTCCTAGAGAAAAGTCTCTCTGGATGGGGCTGGAGCTTTTCTGAAGAGAATGAGAAATCTTACAGTTAAAATTTGAAGAGCGTGGTTGTCTGCTAGAGAGTGAGAAAGGATAGATTTTATCATTTTATTTTTTAAATTTATTTTTCAATTGCCATCGCCATACAATATTATATTAGTTTCATGTGTACAACATAGTGTTTAGACATTTATATACCGAATGAGCTGATCACCCCATTAAGTCCAGTACCCATCTGGCACCTTATATAGTTTTTATAATATTATTGAGTATATATGAGGAGGGATAGATTTCAACACAGAGATGCAATGCACATATTTAAAGGGGAGAAGGTGTGTGAACATAAGTAGGCTTCTAATAAAATGCTTACGTGTCCTCCCTTCTCAAGCTTTCTAGGTATTCCCAGTCTTAACATACATTATATAGCTGCATGCAGTTTTGGTTTAGTGGCACTTAGGAGAAACAAGGAATAGGGACCCGACTACTTTCTAGGGAAAGATGAGTGCTGGTTAATGAGAAGATGAATATGAAGGTACAGAGAAGTCATGGTGTGGAGTCAGCACAGCCAGGAAGAGTAGGAGAGAAACGAGATACTCCACATCGCCAGATGTACGACAGGGAAAGGGTCTTTGGGAATGGAATGATATGTGGGTTACATATTTGGGGAGTTTATTTTCACAAGTTGATTTTGTTTTATGGATGAAAAAGTGACTCGCCAGAATCTCCCGCAGTCTTATTTATGTTTATGCCATCTTTTCATTTAATTCTCAATAACAGTGAAATAAGTGTACTGACTACAGGCCCTAGGCTTAGAACGAAAAGGAGACTGAGAGAAGCAGAGACTGTGGCGCCCTCTTCAAAGACACTGTCTTTTTTCACTGCATTCCGAGTGCCCAGGATGGCACCTGGAACACGACATTTGTGGATAAATGCGTAAATGATTTTTGCCCAAAGTCACATAGACAGTGAGAAACGGAGAATTCATTTTCTGTTGCTTCTGTTAAGGCTGTACTTTTTACTTCTTATAACTGATCTAATATTTCTCTTTCCCACTGAAGCTTGATTGGGGTTGGGTTGGGGCAGGGAGCGGGATTGGTGTCAGAGCACTAACTTGATGACAAATGTGTCTTGACCTGTTTGGGTTTAAACAGTGCCATTCACAGTCTCCTTTCTGATAATTCTCCTGTCTCTGTTCAGATAATTACTCAGCCTTTCAAATGTTCTCCCTTTTCCACAATTCTACCGAAGATGACCTCAGGGTGCATGGAAGGGTGGGTGCACTTACCTCATGGGAGTGATGGGAAGGACATCCAGCCTCTATGGATATGGGTCCCAGCGCTTTCCTCTGGGGCCTGCTGGTCTCTAAGTGTCCCATATCTGCCTGGTCAGGGTATCCTTCTGTCACTGCTGCTGCGAATAGTCCACCTAGAGTAGGGACCACAACTGCATTGCATTATATTGTATTATATCGTATTATATTGTATTGTTATATATTATATTGTTATCTTTACCCTTCATACTTCCAGATTTGATATACCCTCAAGGCTATAGAGACTTATACAGGATATAGCTCTGATGAAACCTTTATAATCAGCAATGTAGTTTCTACTACAAGAAATAACCACTCATATAAGCCAAAGTGCACAAGCCAAGACTTTTGATAGTCATTTGGAGCTATCCCACCCTCTATCATCGACAATTCACAGGGCTAATTAGACCCTGACAGTGAAAGGAAGTACTATGACTCTGCCCAGACCCTAACTAGTTCCCACCTTTTCCAGGATTCTGGTCAGAGTGGGGCACGAGGACGTAGGACCTCTTGATTTGCCTTACTCTGTCTCTCCTCCTTTCACACATTCGTTGATTAGCAGGGGCATACTTTCTACTCATTTCTTCCAGTTCATTCAGAAATGCTCTGAAATGCTGTGTTCCTTAAGGCAAGTAGCCTCACGATCTCTCCTTCACAGGCATGTGATTTAAGTACACCAGACTAGTTCACATGAAACTAAGAGAAAACAAGTAACTAGGGATGTCTCAGGATTAAATGCAATGATTGAATGTTTTCAGAGTATTATCCTCATTAAAAAATAGTTATGCTCTTCTTCATAGAAGCAGACAGGCACAACTGTGTTGTTTTTCCACTTAAGACCCACTGGTGAAAAAATATCTGTAGGAAAAATGTTTCAGAATACCCTTTGAATCAGACTCAAGCTCAGCTAGGTACATTTGTGGTTATTGGAGCCTGAAGTTTCTTCTTCTTTATTTGCTGTAGGCTATTATTAGATAATAAAAGCGAAAAATGCTAGTAAGTTTAACTTTATAGAAGGTCCTAGATATATTCCATGGGCTTAAGTTCAATGCCTACCTAATACCTTTATAGATGCTCTGAAAGCTAACATTCCTGCATGAATCTGTACTTCATCTACAAACTAACTCCTTTTTTTAAAATTTCTTTCATATGTTAGCAAGCAGCTCCATGCATGCTCACCATTCAGATGGATGGTTAATCCTTCCAAATGGTGACAGCATCCCCAGGGACAACTGGAGGCACACCACAGGGAGGGTTATTGATGGGAATGAATTTAGATTACTCATGCCGACTTCAGAGAGGTTTACCAGCTTTTAACAGCAGTGAACCATTAATTTAAAGTGTTACTGGCTGACTTTAAATCTGAGATCCTCTTCACATGATGAAACTCCTGCAAATGGAGACTGCCCTGTTCCCTGGGATCTGACCTGCCAAAAGGGAATCTATGCAGAAAAAAACCAGAGGCATATGGATGTTGGAAAGACAGTGTTTCTACATCTAATTTGAGTTTAATTTTATCTATTGATTTAATGGCTCTGATTTCCAAAATATTGACAGACCCAAACTTCATGACCCTTATGTGGAGGTATATGTCTTAAACCATCAAGATTAAAAACAAAAACAAACAAAAAAAACTGGTCTCTCCAAATTAGAGTTAACTCAAGGTGATGGTTACCTAACTCTAATAGTCACTGCTATTGCTCTGAGTTAGTGGGTTTTACCTTGGCAATATGTTGGAATCATCTGGAATGCTTTAAAAAAATAAGGATGCCTAGTTCTAATTGAAGAAATTCTGATTTAATTGCCTAGGGTGTGGCCTATGCCGTAGGAATTTTTAAAAATTTCCAGGTGACAATGAAATATGGCAGTCAAGGCTGAGATTAACTACTCAAAGCAGCAACAGGTGCTTAAATAGTTGGGTGTAGGACGTAAGGGGACAGATGCTTGCTGCCAATTGCTGCACCTGTTGAAGGTCAAAAAGGCATAATCGTGGTCCTGGGTAGGGTTACCAACCATTTTAGTTTGCCTGAGACTGTCTTGGTTTTAATAATGAAAGTCCCGTATCCTCAACAAACTAGAGCTAGGGTCCCGCTACTTATAAGGCCTGCTGGGAGTCCCTGCAGAAAAGGCAGGAGGGAAACACCTTTGCCCAGTGTAAAGGAGAGTTTGAACTAGTGGGAACAGAAGGGGCAATCCTTTGCCAGGAGGAGCCCACGGCTAACCTGCTCTAGCCCAGCCAGTATCAATGTGGAAGGGGTTTTAGCCCCAGTAATCTTATTCCTTCTCACTCCTTGGGGCCTGTGCTCATGCTGTTCCTCCTGCCTTTCACTCTCTGCGTCCCCTGGGGAAAGAGCCCTCTTTCGTGGGGGAAGAGCCCTCTCTTTAAGAAGAGTGACGTATATTAAATAGCAGCACTATGAGCAGATTCTGATGGACTGAGGGTATTTGCAGCCATAATTAAGGACTTTGAGATGAGATTATCCACATGGGCCCTAAATCCAATAGCAGGTGTCTTTATAAGATAAAGCTAGGGCATTTCCTTGGATTCAAGTAACTGAAATGAGGCTTCTGAGGTGAGGTCCAAGATAGTTGGCTTGACTCTCCCCAAGGGATTAGGCTGTCAGTGAAGTGGCTGGTTCAGGGCACACAATGAGACACTGTCCGGATCCTGACCTTCTGCTCTAGAAGCAGCAACAGTTTAGGCAGCCTTGAGGGTAAATGGCATAATTAGAGAACAGAGGAGTGGACCAGGAAGGGCCTAGGGGCATTAAAACCTTTACCTCTCTCTCTGGTGGCTGTTAGCTGGAGTCCATAGGGCAGGGAATCTAATGTAGAAACAGGAGGCGTGGACATAGTTGATTTTTTTATGCCCCATTCCTCAGAGAGTGGAGCACTGAAAATCACATGTATATGGGGGGGGGGACGGGCGGGGCATTATGAGAGTCTCTCTCATTTTTTAGCTGTATTTTGACTTCATTAAGAAGCAGTTTCTAGGAGAGTTACAGGCTACTCTGGAGGATGCTGAAGGGACATGTGGTCAATTAGGCAGACTGAGCTGCCGGGAGAAATCCCCTTTCTCATTTCAGGCACATGGAAAAGCTAAAAAAATAAATAAATAAGTGAAAACTGTTAAATGTGTAGCTAAGGTTAAATGCCCCATAAAAGGCAATCCCCAGGAGCAACATTTGGAGAAGCAACTCCAAGTCGGTCGAGCATGGACATGAAAGCCAACAATCTCATGAGGCAGACCAGGGAATGGCCAGGCCCGGACGGCAGGGGTGTGGGGTGGACTCTCGCTGCTGCCCAGTGCTAGGACTCTTGTTCTTGGCCAAGAACCTGCCCGCCTCCAAGGCCCAGGGTGGAAAAAGAGTCAGCCGGCCAGGACCATAAGTAGGTGTGAATTCTGAATTCAGGCTACTAATGTGGTACAGTGACCCCAGGCCAAAAAAATTAAAACAAAAGCTCTCGGCTTAATGAAACCAATAAGGCCCACGACTGGAGCAAGTTTAAAACTGCCTACTAGGGATGCTGACACAACTAATATAACATGCAAGAGCTGAAGATCAATACCTATCAACTTAGAATCGCGAAACTTACAACAGGACGAGAACAATAATAACATTTTTAGATAATGAAATACAATCTCTGAAAGAAGAAAACTCAACATGGAAGAGCGGCATACCAAAAAATGAACAAATTAAATGATTATTAAAGATAAATTAGCATTGCTTGATTATAAAAATAATAACTTCTAAGATAAGGAAAACTAGGTTCATTAAAATACTAGTGAACAATAATATGACAAATGGGCAAGATCTGAGTCAAATCTATAATTGCTGACAAGAAACATCTTTAAAGCAAAATAATATAGTTGCAAATATGGTAATAGGAAAGTATATACTAAACAATCACTAATTGAAAGAATGCTGGTCTATCAATTATATTAGAGAAAATTGATTGAAAATAAATGGCATTAAAAGCAATTTTATATTTTATGTCTCTCTGGATGATCATTACTTTTTATCTTGTGATTAAAAACTTTATCCCTATCCAAAGTATCAATATCATACATATTGTATGCTCTGATTGCAATTCTGTTAAATTAGAAATAAACAAGAAAATCATAGTTAAGACTTTTAAAAAGACATTTGGAATAACACACATACACACACATAAATAAATCCCCAAAAGAAATACTTTAAAAATTAGTAAGAAAATATGAAAGTCTATATGATTTTGAGGTTGAAAGGGATTTCTTACACAGGACAAAATGATCCTAAGCTACAAATTGAAAAAATAAATAAATAAATCAAATAAAGAGAGAGAAAGAAAAAGGAAAGCTACAAACTAGGAGAATATATGCACAACTCAGGCAGCAGATCAAAGATTAGTATTCACATTAAAGAAGTGTTATACAATAATAAAAAAGAGAAACAAAATGATACTATAATTGTTCATATGCACTTTTATGTATTTTAAAATATTTTTAACAAATACTTTATTATAGTTACTTTTGGGAAGGAAAACAGATAAAATGGGCCTGGGAACAAACTTCAACTTTATACTTAATCCCCTATTTCTTTAATGTAGAACACTTTAAATTAAAATTGGCAAAGTGTTTATATTTGTTAATCTGGGTACAAAAGTAAATTTTACATTTTTCTCTGTAGTTTTTTTTTGTATTTCATTAAATAAAAAATTTTTCTGTTTTTCATTAAATAAAAAATTTTTAAATTGGCAAGGAAACAGTGAAAAAGTACTGACAATGTGTGTGTGCATGCTCACTTGTGTGTGTCCTTATTGCTGGATTGTATGCCAGTATTTTATTCCAGAGCAATATTGATACAGGATTCTTCAAATGAATGAAAAATGTCCATTTCAATAGAGCTCCATTAGTCAAAATAAGTTAACATGCTAATATGTGGTTTATGTGCATAATTCTTCAGCTAATGGCAATAAATCACATTGTTTCTTATGTACAGACATAAGAAAATCAGAAAGTGAAACTTTATCTTGAAGAAGAATAACATTAAAAAAACAAGTGGGGACAAATTATCAAGATACAGGAGGCAATAGTCTAATTTTTACAAAAGGAAAAAAGTACTAGTGCGGTAAGATGGCAAAGTAAACCCACACCTTGGGTAAAAGGTGAAGAAGGAAGGATTTGCTTTGGCCTTCATGCAGATAGAGCACTCTGGGCAGGAAGTAACAGAAAGCAATCTCAGCTGGGCTCAGACACTGATGACGAGCATTATTTCATGTAACAGGAAGGCAGGTGTTTTGATCAGGGCTTGCCTGGTATCATAAAGCTCTGTATAGGTCTCTGCTCTGCCATCCTGGGAACTATCCTCCCCCTCAGGCTAGCAGACTCCAGTCTCTTAGGGCAGAATTAGACTAGAGACCCATTCCAGAGCCAGTTATAGGCAAAGGGGTGGAACCGCCATGAGTGATTTAGACGTGCAGGTGAGTCAAACACTATTTCCGCTGCCCTCTCTGGGGTTGATTCTTCCACTTTCCCCTGGCGTCTTCCATTTGCTTAAGGCCTTGTTTTTCTTGTTTCTATAAAAATTTGAAAAGCAAATTCCTATTACGATGTATGTATGTTTGTATGTATGTCTGTATTTAAATTTTGATCTTGTCAACCAAAAGTTCTTCAGTAAATACACTAATGGATGTCCAGCTGTAGCCACCCAGATGGAATAGAGGAGTTTTGGGTAGTGAAGTTTGAAGTTACATGGTCTTCCTATTACGTTCTTCCTCTCTCACCCTCCAAGAAGTAATATCATAGCAGAAAATTTGGAAAATACATATGTCAAGAAAAAGTAGAAAATAATCTCAGAAAACCCAGAGAGAAGTGCTTTACATTCAATATGTATTCTTAGAATGAAATTAAAATTTTGGAAATCCTAATATTATTTGTTTGGAGAAATATGTTGGACTTATACTGGTTTTATATAGTATATTTTTGTAGAAATGGGAAAAGTCTTTGGAGGTTTTCATAAGTGCTTGATTCAATTTTTATCCCCGCTTCTGCTGCCGTCTCTCCTCCCCGCCAAAGAAACATGTCAGGACCTATATGTCGAGTCAGCACTAAATTCTACATGAACAGTCATCCAAAGTCTGAGGGATTAGGGTTCACTCCATAGTGTCTGGCTTCATTTCAACTCTGAGGACCCAAATTGGGAGAAGAATCAGAGCTCACAGGCACTGACTCACCATCACGACTAACGCTGAGCTCGCTGCCCTGGAACCCAGAGACCAGTAGAGGTGCGGCTGGAAAAGAGTGCTTTCCCCTGAGAAAAGCAGTGATGGACACTCTTCCGTCAGTGAGCTGCATCCGCTGAGCTAATAGCACCCCATCTCTGAAGCACGAGATCTAGGATTTGTGAGCTGTAAAAGTGACAGTCTTGTCATGCCAATATGAGCTGGTCACATATGTTTTACACTGTGCGGACTGGCCCTTCCATACCATCTTTCACCAAGGAAGGAACGCTTGAAGCAACGTGTTGTACTTGGCCTTGCCACCCATCTACTCATCTTTGGACTTCTCTGCTCTTTCGAATTTGAACTTGTTCCTTGAGGCTCTCTAAGGATTTTGCTGCCACTCTGTGACTCTTTCTGTTCTTGGTAGACTTGACTAGGCTATCCTTGCCCTGGCTCGGCCTTCAGGCCCTTGTTTGGGTACTGAGCGTTGTCAGCCTTCTACGTGGAGGAGGCCTCTGTGTCTCTAAGGCTACAGTTCACATGACAAGGGCTCTTGTGGAAATCAGCTATGGTTTCTGTAGACAAGAGCACACAGTATATATTTCCCTCACATAAACAAGTGATCTTTTCAAATAAAACTCTTTGACTTCTCATGTACGAGAGTACAAGCAATGTGTCGTAATGGATGCATTTAATCTATTGGCCTTTGCTATCGCCTTAGAACAGGGTTTCTCAACTTTGACGATATTATTATTAACATCTTTGGAAGAACATTTCTTTTTTTGTGGAGGGATTGTCCGGGCAATGTATAATATTTGTCAGCATCTCTGGCCTCCACCCATTACATGCCAGTAGCCTTCTCCCCATTGAGACAACCAAAAATATCACCAGATATTGCCAAATGTCTTCTGGAGAGGTGGGCAGAATTGCCTTTGGTTGAGAATCACTGCCTTAAACATTTACCTTTATGAGCCAAGTTGCTATTATTTGCAATTCTAACCTCGAAAACAAGTAAGAAATCCCAACATCTGACCTGGGGGCTCGCAGGAAAAAAGTACATGCCAATCCAGTCCCCACTGTAGTTCTTTTTGGGATTCCTGAGTGCATAGCAAAGTAAAAACTCATCAGTGTTTTCTTTTCTTTCTTTTTTTTCCTGCTATACTTTAGGAGAAAAGCAAAGTGATCTGGCGTGCATGTGTGAGATAGAAAGGTGTATTTTCATAACGCAATTAGAATGTGAAGAAATCTCATACAATTAAGTTGAGGAATGCCTTATTTAAAATGCACTTGGCATAACATAGCCTGTAGGTTGCAAATTATGGACTATAGATTTTCATTATCAGGTCCATACAATGTATATCTTATACTAAAAGGCCTGGATTGGTGGGTTGATGGGAAGTATGTAAATTGTTAGGTGCTATAACTAAGGCTTAATATTTTCTACTTCTATTTTTTTATTGCCATCTCCTTAATTTAAGCACACGTGCTACATTTGCTTTTTTTTTTTTTTTCAATTACTCTTTTTTTCTGGTATGTTTTTATCATGGTCTCTGCCATGGACTGTCAACAGAATATGAAAGATAATTTCACAGTCCGCGCAAGGCTAGAGAGAGCAAAGATGGGAAGTCTGACAGTCTCTAGCCTGGGCACACCCAGTAGGATGACAGGGGAAACCTGGAATAAAGTGGGGGCAGTCACTGCTCGTATTCTAGTTCCTAACTGACCCCTCTGTCTCTTTTTATAATAATTCATCACATGACCATTTGAAAGCTTCTTTTTAAATTCAGTTCATCCTTTTTATTGTTTTGTTCAACATATTCCATCTGGTCTTTATTTTTGCCAGTATTTAGTCTGCCTTAATTAAAATCCTAGCTTACCACTTAGTAGCTGTAAAATTTACTTCTAATCAGGAATGATCATCAAAATATATAAAATTTGTGAGGCATGAACAGATGGCAGCATAACTCAGGAGCAGATACTGGAGATTTTGAGTCACTGAATCATGGGAAAGCTGGGAGGGGAAGGGGCCAAGGGTGGTCAAAGGGGAGGTGACATAGATGAGGGCTTGGAGCAGCCAGAGTACAAGAGAGTGTCAGATTCAATATCTGACCATCAATAGACTGTATATACCAAGCCTGATTGAGCTTCACTTGCCTAACATAAAATGGAAATCAAAATATTGTACCGTGTTTTTGAAAGTTGCTAAGAGAGTAAATCTTAAAAATTCTCATTGCAAGAAAACAAAGATTCAACTATGTGTCATGATGGATCTTAACTAGATTTGTTGTGGTGATCATTTCATAATATATACAAATATTGAATCAATATATTATATACCTGAAGCAAATACCATTAATATCATGTTATGTGTCAATTATACAACAACAATAAAAAAGTATATGCAGGTTGCTCAGATTTCAAAGTTATTTTCCTCCTTTCTACAAAAAAGGGAAAATGTAACTCATTGTATCTGTTTCTTCTAACACCAGACAGTGGATGACTGTTAGGAAGGTGAGGCAAGTTCATGGTCCAGACCCATTTTCATGGAGTAGTGGGAAATGCACTCCACTGAGCCAGAAGTGGTAAGACTTGAATCTGAGATTCAGCTCTGCCATTTTCGAGGCAGGACCTTGACCAAACCACTTTTCTGCTCTTAAGTTCCTTGCCAACAACATAACGGAAGTATCCTAGGTAATGTTTCATGTTGCTTAGAGAGCTAGCATCCCATACCACTAAGTCATTCTTTTGTTCCTTTTTAGGGCTGTTGAAAAATAATCAGCAATCAGAATGTTTAGTCACAATCTTGAATTATAAGATGAAAACCACTACTGCAATTCTCTAGGCCTGGTGCATTTCAGGGCAGCTGGAGAAAAAGGCAGAAGGAAGCAGGGGTCACATTGGGGAGGGAGGGAGGCAGGCCATCTCTCCCAGCTGCTCTTCTGATGAGGAAATAATTACTTAATGGCTGGGCAATTTGTAAAGCAGCTGCCAGTGGTGCACGAAGACAGCTGTTCTAAAAAAAAGAAAAAGAAGAAGAAAAAAGGAAAAAGAAAAAAAGAATTGGGCTTTTTCTTTCCTATATCCCATAGTATACTAATTAGCAATGTAGTCTTAAAATAAATAATTAACTTTGCTAAGGAATATTCTTTAGAATGCCTTGATGAGTAAGGGCCTGAAGGGTTGATAAAGTTTCGAAGATCACATTTAAGAACCGATCTTGAAAGTATGAGACTCTGAAAGAAATAGAAGCTCATAGAAAATGTATACCAACTCCTACTTGAGAGTGCTATAATCGATGGTCATTGTTCTTATTCCCTGAGTTAAATAAAATAAAGGAAATAACATGGCAGAGCAACCCTCTCTTTTTTTGGAGGGACGGGGCACTGAGTTTAGAACTAAAGAAGGTTCCATTCTCTGATGACATCCGCTAGGCAAGCAGGGTGTCTGGTCAGTGCAGAAGAAGGTGATGATGAGATGAAAATGAGTTGCTTTGTCACTGCGTATTAGTGAGCAGGTAATTGGATGAGGGGCTTTGCATAAATTTTCTCATGTGATCCTAAGAGTCATTTGAGAAAGTCCCCCCCACCCCTGGCAACCCCTGCCGTGCAGATGATAAAACTGAAGTCCAATTGACTTACTTGCCTACGCTCACCCAGCATTGATATTTGGAATCATGTTGAGAGGCTGGAATAGTGATTAAGGAAACTAGGTTTTGAGTTGCCCTGTTTGAAGCCAGAATTGCCACTGTGTGACTGGCTTAGTGTCCACTCAGCACAGTGCCCAGTAGACTGTTATTAATCCTCTCTGACTTCAAAGCCCTAGCTCTGTTACTGTATTTGTCTATACTGAAAGTAACACAAGTTTGCAGTAAAAAAATTAAATAAAGTAAATAAATACACCCAGCCAAAAGAAATCCACTTGTTACTGAAAAACAGTATGTGTTAGCTTTCCTAACATTACATTACTGTTGGTAAGAAAGAAACATGAATCAAAAGGAAAGTAATTCTAACTCTTTTTAGAGGATGCTCATCAAACAGCCTTTACTCACCTCTCTACTCTGAGTATTAACTCTGTGTTACAACTTTGAAAACTTGTTTTGATTATCTTGCATTGTCTCTGGTTCATTTTAAAGCAACATTCCTTGGGATGTTGTCAGTAGTCCAAATAGAACCTGTGCAGAATTTTATATTCTGAGAAGTTGCAAGAGTCCATCTTTCAATTAATTCTTTCTATAAGGAAGGAATTAATAACCTAATTTCATCATCTCCAGGTTGGACAAGATCTGCTATATTACTAATCTGCTTAGCCAAGGAGTAGCTCTCATGGTTGCCTTCCTCCAGCTGTCTAAATATTTCTTAGCTCCCAGGTCCTGCTTGCCCAGGAATCCTGCCCCAAGGCCTGTAGGACACACTGACTTCTTTCTCTTTTCCAGACTTCTAAAGTCCTTCGCATCTGTGTTACAACTTTGAAAACTTGTTTTGATTATCTTGCATTGTCTCTGGTTCATTTTAAAGCAACATTCCTTGGGATTGGGGACCACACTAGAAATCATTTTTTGGCACCTGCAAAGTTCAGCATTGTAAAGGAACAGTAACAGAAGAATGAATATATACTCCATTTTCAAACTCTGGAGTTAATGTTTCCATAGCTGGAATTGCTACAACCTTGAAAGCCTCATATATTCATTTAATTGCAGCTACATGAAATCATGATGTATTATTGACAGAGAACAGGCTTAGGTTCTTGTCTTGACCCCGCTGGTTAGTCTGTGTGTGACCCCAACTTTTTAATCTGTACAATGGGAACATTAATATATACTCCAAAGGCTGTGGGGAAATTTGAATTACACAATTAATTAATTAAAACATCAATTTCTGATATACAATGAATATCATTTTCTAATCTTGTTCTTTCCTATAAGGATCACTGACACAAGCCAGGCTCCCCCATCCTACTGGAGAAACCATTCTCAAGAAAAATTTATATCTTTGTTTTATCAACATGTTTGTAAAGCTGTGTTGATAATTTACAGCTACACCTTTTAACAAGTTTTTAAATAATATCTTAGTTGCAATGACATGGCAATGGTGATCTAAATCGGGGAGGGACATATATATAGTACTCAAAATTTATGTTTGTTTAAAAGGATCAGTCAAATGTCATTGCTTTCCACCTGTGAGATATCTTTATCTTGGATGGGAATAACTTAGTATGGTTCAGAAAACCAGGTAAATGGCTATCTAAAATAAGTCAGTAGTTCACAATTAAACAGATCTTTAGAGAAGACTCCTAATGCACTGGGCTGTTGTAAAGAAGTATTTTTCATACTTTAACATGCATCAGAATCACCTGGAGGTATGGTGAAGTGAAACTTCTTGGGCCCTCTTCCTAAAGATCCTGATTCAGTCCATCCAAATAGATGGAATGTGGAATCTCCCAACCCTTGAAATGTGTCTAACCTTTGAAGTATTCAGCTTTTATCATTTTCTTTCTAAAATCGGTATTTTTCTGAAATATCCAGAAAACAATATAGACACTATGTCTTCACTAGGAAAGTAATTTATGGAGGTTAAGGAAAAAAGTTGCAGGGACTAATTCACCATAATAAATGGTCTATCTCTAAAGCGAAGCAAGAGTGTTTTAAATATTTTAAGTATTAAGTGAAATAATATATTTTAAGAATTAAAATGAAAATCTTCTCTCTTGACATATTGATCATAGAAGGCCACAAACATTTTAAACTGAACACAACCAAAACTAAATTTATAATCTGCCTCCCATTTCCTAAAACCTAGTCTTCTATTAATTAGTGTACTCTTTCTTAGTGGATGAAATTACCATCCACCCAGTTATCCGGTTATCCAAATTGCAAAACTCAATTCATCCTCAACCCCTCATAACAGGCCTCATGTCATACCTATATATGAGAATCTCTAAAGGCAGGATCTAGTATGTGGAAAGCCACATAGGTTTTTACAGCGTGCAGCCAGGGTTGAGAACCACTGTCAGCAGTGGGTGGAGCCCGCTCTTATTGTCTTGAATGTGACTGATTATATAGCCTGCTGAGTCTATTCCACTTTAAATGTCTTTGTTGATTTAAATTTACTGAGAAGCTGCGCTTCTCATAGCTTTGATCCTTTACTCATACATTTGAAATCTTGCACAACCAATATTGATTTATCTCTGCTGCGATGGAGATGGCCTTTCAAGGAAACGTCATAAATATTTGCTGTCAGTTTGAATCTCTTTTGTTTTCGATGGTTCTATTTTAAAAAATTGGCAGTATTTTTGGTAAGGAGCCAGATTCCAGATACTAATACTATGTCAAGTATTTGTTTGTTTGTTTTTTCTAATATTTAGTACTTGAAGTAGCCAGAATTTATTTTAAGAAAATACTTATCCCTGTGTCTTATTCTTTTTTTCCTTCTTTAGTCTTCAGAGGGTGGGTGGGAGGTACAAGAATAGGGACACTATTTCTCTATCTTGACCAGCTTGGTGAGGACCATAGAGTGGTATATGCAAAGGCGTGCATGGCTGGGATGAGTGATTTGTGTATTCCAGCTTTCCCCTGGGCCTCACCACCCACTGGTGTTCCTGCCAGTTCTTTGCTCTCTCTGATTATTTATAAGTCTTGGGAAGATGACACTGCTTTTGGTTCCAGGATTGTTCATAGTCATTTTGCTCAGCCCAGAAAATTATTAAATGTTATATAATGGTGAAGGATGTATGAAGATGATGGCTATATGAAATCTTATACTCTAAAATAGGACTAAACTTTTGTGGTTCATCATCAACCCCTCTTGACACTTGGGTTATTAATTTTCTCTTATTTTAAATGAATAGTTTGGACTCAATGATATTTTTCTTCCTGTTCTAATGTTTTTCACTCTATAATGGGTTGTAAAATGGGCCTTTCCTGTCTCAGGTTTGGCTGAAGCTACAAAGATCAAGGATAAAACAGTAGTAGCTCAACTCAAGGAAGAAAGCTGAAAATTAGGCCCCTCACTCCCAACCATGCCATGCCATGCCAAGCAAGAGGCAGGGCAAGGATGAATAAAAGCATCATAAGATTTCTTACCATTTCGAGTGCAGCTCTTGGTTGCTGTACATTTCTGATGGTTTCCAGAGCTCCGTAAGGCTGTTAGTTTCTAGTAGTTTATTTGATGTTTCCTTGGGAGAATGAGGACCTGAAGCATACTAGTTCACTATCTTGATGATTTGCAGTTATTTCTACTTTTGTGCTTAGTTTTATACTTAAAATTGTGTGTATCCTTTTTTGTAAATAGTTTCTACCCCAAGACGTATGTGCCTTAGGCACCCCCAAACCTAGGTTTGTTCCTGGCTGGGGGAAGAAAAAGTTTTAACTGTGAGACAAGTTGAATTTTTTTTTTATTTCACTGGACATAATAATTGCAAAAATAAATCATTTTATGTCTAAAAGTGACCAACTTTTTTTCTTTTTCTTTTCCCCCCTGAGCTGTGATTTTAATCCCTATATCTAGAATCACAGAAAGAATCTATTCTGGGTCATGGAAATAAAGGAGGGGCCTGTGGGAATTGAAAATAAAAAGTGGTGTGTGAGAGAGAGTATGTGTGTATGTTCTATTATCTGTCTATCTATCTATCCATCATCTATGTATTTAATCGCAAATATTTGATCCTATATTAGTTGATTAAAAAAGAATGATTTTTAATTTGAGAGTCTATATATAATTTAAGGAATTGTTTACAAACACCAATTTTTTAGTGAAACAGACTTCAATTTTAACCTTAGTTCTGTTTTATTGACTTGGGAAATTTGTTTATTTTCTAAAAGCCTCAGTTTTCTCTTGGTAAAGTGCAGATTGTAGAACATATTCGAGCTTGTAGTAAGAACCAAATGAGCTAATTCAAGGAAGGGTCTTGGCATAATTTCTAACATGTAGAAAATACTAATATTCAAACAAGGGTTATTATTATCATCCTTACTATTACTTGTTAAAATACTTGGAGACACAGGTAATTAGGTTCACCTACTTTATAGTTGGGTAGCTTGAGGCCAAGAGTTTAATATTTTGTTCATAATTGCTTAGGAGTGGTGACTATACCTATAGCTTATAAAATGTAGAAATTATCAACATCTTCCTTTCTCTTTCCATCAGTTCATTAAGAACTGCAAATTATAAATGTTTCCAGATTCTGAGCTGAATATTCAAGATCTTCTGGAAACATTAGGCAGGTGGGGTTGAATTTGGAACTTTTCTAAGAATTTTGTCCCTTTATTGCTCATATTGCTGGAAAAATCAATGACTTGTGCCAAACACGTTGTTTTCTTCTCTTGACAAAAAGCAGATCAGCAAGTTTTCATATTGCTCTATTTTCAATGGCTGGAACATCAACATTTTATAACAAGAAAAAAATTAAAGTTTCTTAATATTTGGAAGAGAAGCGCTTATAAAAATTTTCACATCCATTCACCATCTGGAAAAATAGGGTTTTACAGTTAGGCCTGATGAAGCTTAGAGTCACTAAGCATCTTGAAAAATGACCTCTTATTTAAGACATTTCCTCCGCAGGACCCTGCAGTGTTCACCCTTCTATAACTTATACTTGTGAAGGTCTTATCATGGAAAAATAAGAGATACATAAATAAATAGCCAAGACCATAGGCTTTTCACTGGGGAATGTTTTAAGGCCAAATGAATTTGCAGGTTCACGAGTAAAACCCATGGCTCTTTATTTATCTACTAAAGTCACATTCATAAGTACTTATGGGCTGGTTCTCATGTGCCAAGAACTGTGCTGAAGGTAGATCATTCAGGTAGGAACCTGTCATCCTCACTCTTCTAAAATGGAAACCTTGCTTTTGCAAAGTCCTGGATCTAGCCAGACTTGTACTGAGGGGGAACACTCATGCATACTTAAATTGAGCCTAAACTGCTTCAAAACTTTTTTGAAGCCAAATAGTCCTGCATAACATTGTGCTAATTAATTTCTTTCATGTCAGTTTACACATTAAGGTTTGACTTCAATATGCAAATACAGGGCAACTCATATAGTGAGTCTCTCCTGTCTCCTATTATGTGAACTTACTGCTTGGCAGTGGAAGGCTGCTCTTTCTGCCCCACTGATCACCTGATCACCTGATCGCCTGATTAAGGGCACATAGAGACTCATGTAGGTCACTTAGTGATTATTCTAAGGTTGAAGGCAGGTCTTTCTTTATAATAGTAGTTATTTAAGTGAACTGGAGATTTAAATTTTATTTCTTTCCATAATAAATACATTTGTTATTGTCCTGAGTAAAAAAAAAAATTTTTTTGTACATTTTAAACACTTAAATCTCCTTTTTAACTTGAGGGGTACAAGCCCTTAGGTAAAGATTGTCTCCTTTCCCAGGGTACATCCGTCAAAGGCACAATGCAGAGCTGTCATCTGGCAATGCTCAAGGAAAGTTTGCTACTGAATATTGCTACCATCATCTCAAAAGCTGCCTCTCTTCCCCTGGAAACCATGACATTTCATATACCAGCTGCTATTTAATAAATGTCTACCCCTCCACAAGAAAGAGCATCAGAGAAATCTAATAGGTTTCTGCTTGGTCTTCTGGAGAGTAAAGTCCACATATTAGAGCTAGACCATATAAAATTCAACCTGTGGTGTTACTAGCATTGGGAAGGAAGGCCAGCTTCTTTGAGCTAAGTAGTGGGAGAGAAGAAATGGGAAACCAGTCTGTCTCCAGAGGTTCTGAAAATATGGTCCCTGGGCCAGCAGCATCGGCGTCTCCTGGAAAATGTATTATAATTGAAGTTCTCAGACTCCATCCAGACTTCCTGCATCAGAAACTCTGGATTAGGGTCTCACAATCTTTGTGTTAACCTTCTAGGTAATTCTGGTAAACATTCATGTTTGAGAGCCATTGTCTAGCACTTTATCATGATACCTCCCATCCCCCAACATGACACCATACTAGAAGGTATTGGATACTGTCAGGCTAAAGTTTTAGGTAGGTAAAAAAGTCATTCATTATTGGTACCTATTGTACAGGGTCCTTATACTATCTAATTTTGTCCTGAAACACAATAAATGGTCAGTAGATAGTTGTTGAATGAGTGAGGATTGATGAAGTATATGAGTATATACTTCTGTCAATGGCTAGAATTAGAACCATAGCTCTGGGCATCTTGGGCTCTGAGGTGACTGCAGACCACAAAAGAGGATGAGCCCCCACAAGGAATGGGCAGGAAAGCAAATTTCTTCTTGAATATTTATAAAGTCAGTTTTGAATGCCAAATATTATTTCTTCAAACATAACCCCACTGGAACCTGGACTGCTACAATAGCATTCTGGGTATTTTCCTCCCTTCAGCACTGGCCTATTCCGATGTATTACATAACTAACATTCAGAACAACATTTCTCCAGGGTCACTTTACTTTCATAACTCCTTTTAGAAATTCTCCAGTTTGCAGGTCGGCAGTTCTCTCTGTGCTGTGCATCTATGTCATCGTGTGAATCTCTCTATACTAATATAAATGTCTCTCACGTAACTGGATTTTTCTCTGAACTAGGAGATTGTCATGGAGAGAAATAATGTATTAATTACCTTATGAAATTCATTTTTCATAGTCCTGGGCTTTAGCAATTTTTCTGAAGTTGGCTTATAAAAAGGTGTCATGTGTGTTTATTTAATAAGTGAGCAAAATTAGTTCCTCGGCTGGATGTTGATGCTCATCCTGTAACTTTACCCCAATCTCCCAGTCTTGCCCATTTCCTTTTCTGTCCCTCTCATCTTTGCCCCAGCAAATCCCCGTGGAGTTCTTGCTCAACTGGTTGCTCAAGCCACTATTGGGCTATACCTTCCGTATCTTGGGATAACACCATATTTGGGGGGGTACAATTAAATGCATCAAATTAGCAGTGTCATGGAGAGCCCGGTTCACACTTAAGGGACTTTGTACCTCTTTTGCTTTGGAAATCCATAGCATGACATCTACATAGTCTGTGGGGTCATGGAAGGGAATTGTCACAATATACAGGTTAAAGTTCAGGGGGAATGTGTAACTGCGTGGTAGAAAATCCCCGATCCACCTGCTACTAGACATTTTGGTTGAGTGCCAAAAAATGATGGACGAATAGCTAGACAAAGCTTAGGGTAGGATGGAGAGGGAAGAGCATACAACATGGGTGAATGCCGGAAAAATTCAAAGAAGCCCAGGAGAGCTGTAAGGAAAATAAAGACATGGGCCAGGCTTGGCCTGAATGTGCAAGGCCTCGTGGGCCCTGTAAGGAGCATATTACTAAGTGTGGGATACGTGGTATGTTCTCACTAGGTGGTAACTATTTATTACTCAAAAAGCATGTACAAACTGACTTCTAGGAAGTAGGTAGTAGTCTGGTTAGTAAGTATTTTAGAACCGATTGTTTTTATTTTAATTTTTTTCTAAAAGACACCTAGCAGAGCCCTCCCACTGTGAGTATAATCCATAAATGTAGATATGTGTCCTGAAAACAGATTGTCCTCAAGAAACAACAGCTTTTTTTCTTTTTCTTCCTTCCTTCCTTCCTTCCTTCCTTCCTTCCTTCCTTCCTTCCTTCCTTCCTTCCTTCCTTCCTTCCTTCCTCCTCCTCCTCCTCCCTCTCCTCCTCTCTCTTTACTTTCTTTTTTTTCTTTTCTTTTCCTCCTTTCTCCCTCCCCTTCCTTCCTTCCTTCCTTGTATTCTACATTTAGTATAATTGTGAGTCTCCACTAACCCCTTAAGTCCACTTAAGTCCAGTTGTCAGAATAAGCAGTTTAAACTGATTCTCTCCCCCAGAAGAATGCCAATCACTGCGGGTAAGAGCTTTGGGCAGCTTGGCAGCTTTTAAATGCCTTCTTTTGAATAAGCAGGCTACTTTTATGGAAGGATTTCAATCCATATTATTATATAAGTTGCAATTAGTGGCTTCCCACAAATTATATATCACTTCAGCAAGTGCAATCTCCCTCGAGTGATTCGTTGACTGGCTCACAGGATTGTGTGTCATTGTTCTTCAGTGGTCAAATATGCTTTTCTTCCCTTTTTATTCTCAGCACTCAGATCCATTTCTTTCCAGGTATGAGCCCCAGAGGGCTCCAGCTGGGTGTTTATAAGGCCCCCAACTAGAGACATAAGAAAGCGATGTCACACGTTGCCTTCAATGACATTTTCTTGGCAGCAGTATTGTTCCATTTTATTTTCAGTTCGTAGGTGATGCCTTAACCTATATTGGTTTATCACCTTTATTATAGTAAATAAAAGATGCATAGCAATGAAGAAAATATATTTACAGCACTTAAATGTGGCATAGTGTCAGTACTGGGCCAAATGGATTTTTTTCCACAGACAATAAAAACAAAATTAGTAAATATGAGAGGCCAATTCTCAAGGCAGAAAACACTTTCAATTGCACTGACCCATAATCAGACAAAATAGTGAATCCATACCATCGAACTTGGGGACAATTTTGTCCAAGTCTTTTCGCCTCTGCTAAACGGGTGTTGGGGAGACTTCAAAAGAAAAAAGCGTGTGGCAAAGACAAAGTAGGTCGAAACATTTCAAGGCGATAGCTGGTTGACAGGGGGAAGCTGAGAGTATAGTGATAGATTACCCCAAATGGAGGCTGTTCAACCAATGACTGTCAACTTGGAGTCAGTTCAGGCACAGTGCAAGGGCCACTATATGTCTGGTGGCATCTGTTACAGAGACCTTAACCACGACAGGAACTGGAAGGGCCCATGGGAGGAGTTCTCACATCCTGCGTCAGTAGGGAAAGCCCAACAGGAGAGCCTGATGCTTACAACAGCCCCTCCCCTTACCTTCCCCTGCCCCTCGATAAGCAGCTGCCTTCTCCTTGCACACCTGGCCTCACTTACCTGGTTGCAATCCTTCTTTTTTCCTAGTAAATCCTCTTTGCTGATAGAATACCTAGTCAACTTTTGTTTATGGTTGACACATATAACAATATTTTATTGTTAGAGAAAAAATAAAGTGACACAATAGATGTTTGAAGCATTAGACTTTGCCTGGTTCTGCCGCTTTCGAGCTCGGGGACACTAGACAAATCACTCACGTGCTCTTGGTCTCTAGTTCCTAATCTGTGAAATGAAGGAAAAAAAACCCCAGATAAGCTGTAAATTCCCTCTGGTTGTGAGACTGCGCATCATCTGGATTCAAATCCCATGTCATTGCCTGACTCTGTGTCTTAGGATATCACCATTTAATACCTGGACCTCAGTCTTCTATATCCTAGAATAACAGCGATAATGCATGTCTTATAATGTATTTTGAAAATTAATTTAAATAATATATATAAATTAATAGTATAATTAATTTAAATAATATTAATTTAAATAATAATATATTATTTTTAATAATAATATTTAAAAATAATATAAATAATTAATTTAAATAATATTAATTTAAATATAAAATTAATTTAAATAATAGAATTCCTAGCAAAAAGCAAGTAGTAAATCTCTTGATACATGTGCGGGAGCCTTGCTAACAATGACTTGGAAAAG